>NW_024424230.1:19334903-19459979 GCF_017311325.1 Ursus maritimus | reverse complement strand
TTGGCAAGTCACTCAGCGTTTCTAAACTTTTGGTAATGAGGCAGAGGGGATATTTTTCTATCAGGATAAGGTGTCTAGACTCCTCCCTTTGGATCTGGGCTCCTTGAGTGACTTACTTGACCAATTGAATGCAGTGGAAATGACACTGGGGGTTTTCTGAAATGAGGTCTTTGAAACACTCATCCTTAGAGCCCTAAGCCGCCATGTTAAATAGTCCAGCTACTCAGAGGCCACTGTGCTGTGGGAAGCTCAAGCTCTCCTGAGAGACCCTGGAGGATATGAAGTCATATAGAGAGAGGAAGAAAGCCAAGGAGCACCACAGTGCCAGACACATGAGTGAAGAAGCCATTTTGGAAGTGGCTCCTCCAGCCCCAGCTGCCCCAGCTGACGCCCTGTGGGTTGGAGATGAATCACCAATCCAAATCCGTCCCAAATTCCTGACCTACACCAGTGAGTAAAATAAATTGGTTGTTCTAAACCATTAGGCTTTGAGGTATTTTGGTAAAAAGCAATAGATAACCCAACAACCAGTTTTTAGTGTCCCTTATAACTCTGCAGTTCTCCGCTTTTATAAAATTCCACAAGAAAAAGCAATTTACAAATACTTGGTTGAAGAAGTAAGCAAGTAGAAAGAAACAGACGGGTTTGAATAGATTGGTAGTTTGTCACAGAAATAATAGGAAGTCTTTCTGGGAAATAAAGGAGTGCCAAGAATTATGATTCTTATGTCACTTTCTAAGGATATGGAAAGGTATTTCTGATTGGCAAAAATAGCCCCATTTTCCCTCCACCCATGTGACTGACAGTCTTCCCTTTAAGTGTAGTTGCCCTTTTCAGTTAAGATCTGAGTGATAATATGGGTTCTGTCCCCTTCAAAGACTGGTTTTGATAACAAAATATGGCCGTCACAAATGTTCTTCACCAATAATTTCTAGCTCTTTTCCAGGTACATAGTAGGATTGTACTTCTGTCCCCGTGGGTTTGAGGGAGGCTGTGTGATAGATATTTGAGTTGTAAGCAAAAGTAACACATGTCAGTTCCAACACAGGCCATTTAATTTGCCGGGTCTAGACTTTCCAGAGCTCTCTTTCCCTCTGGCCCAGTGACCAACAACTGATGTACTCTGGCTCCATCATCCTAGGTTCTTTAATAAATCTGGTGATCGAGGCTCCCAGCCAACCCATGATAGACATATAACATGAATGAGAAATACACCTCTGTTCATTTAAAGTCACGAAGAGTTTTGAAATTACTCAAGACTTCTGCAACGTAACAGAGCCTATTCTGACTAAGGCACTGGAGAAGATTGCAAATGCTCTTGGAAACAGAGAAGTGATACACTGTTATTTCAAAGGATCGTCTTCAGCAGGCTTCTGAGTAGGGACGCAGCCCAAGCGATATATTCAGCTGTCTACTGCAAGTTTCTTGCCTCACATTACTTAGCAGGTAATCCAGCTTCCCTGAGAGAAATTTCTGCGTGTATAGGATCATAACGATGACAATCATAGCAACAGCAGGAAGAGCACCCACCATTTATGAAATACCTTCTGTATGCATTTATGAAATACCTTCTGTATGCATTTATGAAATACCTTCTGTATGATTGGAAACATTGTATATATGACTTCCAGTCCTCACAGCGTGTCTGTAGAATGGGTTTAACACACCATGTCTTTACAGATAGAGACACTGAAGTGAAAGAATAGAATAGTGTGTTCTTTCTGTTTCTTTCCAATCTTTGGATCTCCACTTACGAAAGGAAGTCTAGTGCTGTGGTGAGGAAAAGTGAGGGTCTTCTCTAGTAAACCCATATAGAATGTGGCAAATGCTCCGAACACATTATACACTTGCTTTCACTGGTGTTTTCAAGCGAAGCTAAAAGCAGCTGAGACAGCTCTATCCAAGTCATCTGGTGCCCATGTGTGAAGACGTGCGTGCTTTCCTGCGTCCTCACAGGATGGCACAGATATTAATTGCTTAATATGGAAGAGGCGGAGGCTGGGAACAATAATCCTCCATTCCAAAGTCGGCTTGGTTTTACCTTCATGGGACCCGACAGGGAGCTACCCACAGGCCTCTCGGGGCTTAAAAGCACCAATAGGGGCTTCAGCCCCACTCAGAGCATGTGGGGGGATGGCACCCCAGCCAGAGCACCAACCCAATTAAGCACATATGGTCAACTTGAAGGGTAAAGATGTTCAAAATATCCCTGGCCCCACCCCACATTTTGGGTGGCCCCCACACAGCCTGGAACTCGTATTTGCAGGCAGAGATCTTAAATTAGAGCACATCAAATAATTCCTATCAGAGTGTTTCAGTCTGGTCTAAGACTCGAAGACATTCCGAAGGGTTTGGAGAGAAGACAAGAGTTTGCACTGATGTGATTCCTGTTGGAGTGTCAGGGATCAGACCCAAATTCCACAGACCCGTCTCTCCCTCTCCTGGAGACACCAGCACAAGCATTCTTTTCCTCGGTGAATCAGCCCGCTCCCTTTGGGTAGGCCTCACTGTAAGCCTCAAATATCACCTTCCCCTCCCATCCTTTCTCCTCTGCTTCTGGAAGTCCACTGTCTCCTCCAAGACATCGCCAAGAAATGCAGTCTCCTGGTCCACACATCTTGTCTGTTCAGAACTCCTGTATTTTGACTTTCTGGCTTCCTTCCCAGAGTGACCCTCCAGAGGTATGTGTATTACACCCTGAGACTCCCTGGGCCTCCTAGACATGAACACACACTTTCCTCATTTACTCCTTCGATTAATAGGAGTCTCAGCCACCCAGTGTGCCAGGCTCAGGGCTTGGCGTTGGGCATGGCCATGAATCATGGAGACACCATCCCTGTCCTTATGGTACTTGCATTCCAGCCGCGCTATTCTGTCCTCAGCTTCTCCAGACCCTCCCGCCATCCATCCCCAAGCAATCCCCCCTTATGTGCTTCCCTCTGCTTAGATATCAGACCTTCTTGGTAGGGACGCTATAAACGTCTATCAACTTCCTCTTAGGTGAAAAGTTGCTATTTAAAAAAGAGACTACATCCATTGAGTGTATTATATTTATAGTATAAAAATACACAGTTATCATTTTGAATGAGTTCATAGACAATGCAGGGTGGAGAGGGAGCATTTGACACCAAGCAAAGAGCCCAAGTCTCTAACTGGTCAGTCAGAAATTATTATGTATATATAATATATACACTTTTTGCTAAGCACTGTTTTAAGCGCTGAGGATACAGCTAAGGAGATGAGGTACTCGCTCTCAAGGGGCTCAGATTCTGCTAAAGGACATGACACATTGTTTGTGGGTTCAGTTTTTCACACTGTTTATACCCTCTGGTTGTACACTCACACCCAGACTCTTTTTTCCTGGTAATTAATTTTGGCTAATGGACTGCAGCAGCAATGACACAAAACCTTGCACACTTTTACACACACACACTCTCTCTCTCTCTCTCTCTCTCTCTCTCTCTCAGAACTCCATCACTGCCTTGTGAATAAGCCCGGGCCAGCCTCTGGAGACTGAAAGAGGATATAGAGGGGAGGCCAGGCGCCCTCGCTGAAAGCCAGGTAACCTCTAGAGGCTGCTACGTGAGTGAACCCAGCCAAGACCAGAACCACCCTGCTGACCCATAGACTTTAGAGCCAGAGGAAATAGATAATAAGAACTGTGTACTGTTGTAAGCCAGTGAGTGCCTCGTTCCATAGCAACATCTAACTGACACAAGGGGAAACACAATGAGCATGCAGACAAATTAATAAGTCAGATCTATTCTAGAATAAGATAAATGTGAAGACAATCAATGAAATGGTATAAATAAAATGGAGTACTGGCGGGTGAGGGTAGGGGTTGTAAAGGGATCATTTGGTCAAGATAGAGGGGGAGGCCCTCGAGACGAAATGGCATTTGTGCTGACATGTAACAGATGAAAAGGAGGCAGTTGTCTCTATCTGGAAGAACTTCATTCCAAACAGAAGCCCCCGCGGGGTGGGTGGACATCCCCCCTGAGCCGCCGAATAGGCGCTGAGCTCAGGGGAGAAGCCCAGATCGAAGACCTCAACCAGGGCATGTTGAGACCGCCTAGAGACCCCGGGTGAAACGAGCTTCACAGACACACTGTCTGGGTTTCTGGAGGTATAGTCAGGAGGTACAGTCCGAATCACGGGGTTACAAAAAATCTGGATCCTGAGATGTGATGGTGATTCCTACAGGGGGTGTGGAATCCTGAGGTTGCTTGTAGAGCCCGAGGGTGGAAGGGATACTGAGAGTGTTTCCTGGACAAGTGAAAACTGAAAGCTTGGGAAAGTGAAGATTTAGAGCATTGTCTTGTCGCGTCTGCAGCTGGATATGGTATGCGAACAGGGAGCTTGCTAAGATTAAAGGCCTGAGGATGGCCAGCCACACCCCAGGGGGAAAGGGCTGACTCATGAGCCCATGTTATAGACGACAACTTTGAGGTGGTCGGTCTCATCTCCGTGCCATGAACCAGCCATCTGGCTTTGAATACGTCTTTACGATCTCAAGGCTTCAGTTTTGTTCTTTATACAATGAGGGCATGACGTCTTTCTCCAACGGCCAATAGTCTTTAAATTGCAAGGGAAGCATCTTTAGCCGGTTTGGGCAGAGAGAAAAATTATTGGTTCAAGTGAAAATATAAAGTCCAAAAGTTGCTCTGATTTATAAGAATCTCAAAAGACACCACAAATTCCCTCCTTCCCTCCCTCTGCATCTCCCTCTCTCTCTCTCCCCCCCCCCCCCCCGCTGTATTTATTACCTTTGTTTTCAGGATTATTCTATATATTGGAGCCCATAGCAGGTCTAACTTAAGTTATCCATACAGTTAGTAATGTCAGAGGAAAAGAGATTCTTTTTCCCAATAATGGCCGTTCAAAGCCTGGGAATGGGTATCACTGATGGGCTTGGATCACGTCCATCTTGACTTACACGCTCTGTTTAGGAAGACAGAATATAGTAAGTGGTTAGGCCTAAGTCCTGTGCTCATTTCTGGATGTTTAAATGTGTGGGGGAATGGGGTGTGAGAAACCTACCAAAGATATTTGAGATGTAAAAAAAAAAAAATTACAGCTTGGCAAAGGTGAACACAAAGCCCCATAGATCAATGACAAGAGGCCGCTAATACCTACTGGGTGCCTGGGATGCGTCTAGTTTAAAGTTAGATCCATTTTAATCAATGTTACCACTTAATTGTCATGACCACTCTTAGAGAAGGTATTATTCTGAGCCACCTGGAGAAGAATTGGAAATGTATAAATTAATATAGGGATATGAAGAACCAACATCACTATGTTTATGCTACTCTTTTAGTTTAAATTTCTGGATGTCTTTTTTTTTTTTTTTTGTCAATTTTCTCTTTAATCTCTATCTGGGTAGGGTGTAGGAGGGCATCTCATGAGGAAGAACAATTGTAAGGCAGGCGTCTAACAGAAGTAAAAACCTTCCTCTCACTCGTGTGGCCGATAAACAGTGTTGATTAGGAATGACGGGCAGATGAAGAGTCAGACCAGCGATGAAGGTACAGTTCACCAGGTAGGGACTGTGGTTGGTCTTACTACAAACCTACCCCTGCCACATGGTCACGTACATTTTCACTAGCTTTGCCTTCATTCTGTGCCCTCTGAGGGCATCTAGTCCACCTTTTATCCACATTGAAGCCTAACTTGGAAAATAAGGCCCTTTGGGTTTTGCCTTCATTTTACTCAATCGCCTTTTTATTTATCCTATTTCTCCACCATTTGGCCCAATACTGGCCACCCTCCAGCACCTGTCCCTGGTTGCCCTCACTTTTCTCACTGTCCACATCTCTGCCCAACCAAACTTTATCACTCAGTCCTAATTGCTCCATAAAGTCTTCCCAGACACTAGCCCTCTTCTAGAACATTCTAAATTATAAATTGCCTGTGCTCCTTCTCCCTCTCCTGCCTTGCACGTTAGTTATCCTTCGGTGGCTCATCTTTCCGAGTAGATCGCAAGCTCATGCCTAGCACAGCATCACATACCCTGTATCTCTGAATCCCGCGTAGTGCCGGGGGCCCCTAGGAGGCAACAGACAGGATTTGCTGCCTCCTCTGTTCAGTGCCCTCCATATCCATTCTATTGGGCTCTACCTACATGCCCCTTTGAAGAAAGCAGACCGGTTAATTGAAAATAACTGGTCAATTCCATTCTTAAAAAAATCAATTCAACTATTCGTTTCATTGAATTATCTGGTTAATGCGGTTTTGCTTATGTAGAACTAAGTTAAAAGGAAATGACCTCAGTAGTTTTCAAATTAAATCGTGTCAGAGAAAGATCATTTCGAATTGGCAACTTGCAATGGAAACTATTCCACATTGCAATGTGCTTTCTCCCCTTAAATGCCTGACTGTTTTATTATTGTAGGACTGCTTGTACGCATGGTCAGAATGACCCCAGGGTCTGGATTTCTAAATCTAATGGCCCTGGAGTGTTCTTTCTCTGTCCAGACTTACAAGGCTGAATGGGGACTTGTGTTTTACACATTCAATAAATAATAACAGAAAGAACTCTGTGTTATTTGCTGAGTGTTTTCATGAGAAAGCTTTATCTAATTAACTCAATATCATAAAACTATGTTAAATAATTTATGTGTGTTTTAATTTTGCAGCCTGAGGACCCTATCTGTGGAAGGGGGAGTGTATTACGGAGAAGCAACAGCTTGCAGATAGTTGCAAAGGGGACCTTGAGAGAAAAAAAAATTGCTTAAATGTCTACGGATTAGCCCATCTCTTAAGCCTTTGCCTCTATTCATCCTGCTGTAGACAGCAAAATTTTCAGTGCTACCCGCTGGCAGATCCATAGGCCATCTCTCAGAAGCCGGGGGGAGGGGGGCAGCCAGTAGGGCAGTTGCACTATTCTTACCCCAGTGCCCCATCTCCAAAAGGTCAACCCAGCTTACTGGCAATGACAGGCTGTCTGGCTGACAGAAAACAAGAGCCAAGTCATTCTGACCTATTTCATCTGACTAAATCCCCTGGCCTTCACTGAACCTCGGGCTTGATGTTACTTTGTGATGAGAAGAATCAGAAGCCACCCTGGGGGGTGAGAGACAAAGGATCTGAACAGGACGGAAGGGACCAGAAACAAGAAGAGCAACGTGTGTCCGTGTAGAGGTGCTTCAGGCGGAGGGTGGGGGACAAGGGGGGCACGGACGCATTGGCCGGGCCATTCGCTGTGTGCGGGTCCTGTGCTAGGCACTGGGGATGGCCTGATCTCTGCTCTCAAGAAGCTGGCGAGGAGGCGTGGCTGGCAGTGGGGCTGCAGGGGAGACCGGCGGGTAGCCCAGCAAGCATGTGCAGACTGCCAGGGGCGCGCTCGGAAGGGCATCTGATCCGACGGGAAAGCTCTGCAGAAGGAGACCGTTTGTGTTTAAAGGATGAGTCCTGAGACCAAAGGGGAGGTTCCAGATGGATGGCACAGCGAGAGAGAAAACACAGTGCTAGAAACAGCTGGATGCCCTCAGGCGATAGATTTTAATCCAAACAGCCCGTGAGCTTTACGCAGCTGGTCTTCCGTGCCCCCAAACCTACTGAGCAAGAATCTCTTAAAGCAGTGGCAATGCCTATATGCCTTTTTTTCCCAAAGATTTCATTTTTAAGTAATCTCTACTCCCCAACGTGGGGCTTGAACTCACCACCCCCAGATCAAGAGTCACCTGCTCCTCAGACTCAGCCAGCCAGGAGCCCTGCCTATACAGTTTTTTACATGCTTTCTAGGTGATTCTAATGCAACCCCCTGGCTAAGCGCTTGTGTGTTTGCAGGCTGCAGTTTGGCTGGAGCAAAGGGAGTGGCTACAGAAGTCCTCTGATAGATTCAAAAAGCCTGGCTTTGTGCGCTCCCCTAAGGAATACGACCCTTCCCCTGAAAGTAATGGAGAAGCGTGGAAGGGTTTTAATTAATAAGTCATATGATCAAATGCATGTTCCAGAAACATTGCTTTAGCAGCCTGGGCAGAATGCGTGTGGGTGTGGTCATCGTAGGGGAACAAGGCAAGGGAGGTGCCGGCCACACGCAGGGGCCCAGGAGGTCATTTCGGGGAGCTAGGCAGGAGGCGGTGAGGACAGCCAGGAAGAAGGGGCAGTGAGGGGACCTGCCTCCTCCTTGGAAGTAAGCGGTGAGACGGTGGGACCTAGAATCCCTTCAGTAACGGTGTGATGGAGAAGAAACGCTGTTGGTGCCTGTGGTCTCCTCTTTCCGCTGTAAAAAATCACCGCAAGTGTAGAGGCTTAAACCAACACGCGCATCACCGTACCGTTCTGGGGTTCAGAATTCCAAAATGGGTCCACAGGGATGTGTTCTTTCTAGAGGCTCTAGAAAAGAATCTATTTCCTTGCCTACAGCTTCTAGAAACCACTTGCATTTCTCAGCTCACAGCCCTACCTCACTCTTATGTCTGTTTCCCCTTCTCAGGCTCTGACTCTCTTGTGATTACATTACAGAACCATTGATGGCATTGGGGCCACCTGGATAATCCAAGATAATCCTCCCTCTCAAGATTTTTAGCTGTATCTACCAAGTCCCTTTCACCCTGTAAGGTAGTCCATCCACAGGTTCCAGAATTAGGAGGTGGACATCTTTGAAAAGTCATTAGTCCATGTCACACAACAGAGCTTGGAAGGGGGAGGTGTGGGCCAGGGAGATGATTTCAGTTTGAGTGTAAGTGACACTGATGAGCTCCGGGGATGTCTGAGTGAAAATGTCCCATTGGTGACTGAATATCGGAGTTTGCATGAGGGTATGCATGGGTCACGGAGGACTGAGCTCTGCGTCCTGGTGGACACTGGCATGTAGATGGCAAGGAGACGAGGAGACACTTGCCAAGGGCACTGGGAAGAAATAAGCAGAGTCAGGAAGAAACCCAAAATCCGAGGGAAGGAGGAGGAGCAAATATGAGGGGGAAAGGGATGACATCAGCGTCAAATACCACAGGTAGGTCAGATGAGACCAGAGCGGAAATGCACGGTGGACTTCGGCAGCCCAGAAGTCACAGGTGACCTAGGGAGGGAGAAGTTTCGAGAAACTGCTAAGAGAGGAAACCAGGTTGCACTGGCTGACATGTGAAGAGCAGTGAGCAATGAACAGAGGCATTTACATACAGAGAACAAACTGACGGCTGTCAGAAGGGCATTCGTTGGGTGCTGGCGGTTGGGCGCCCAATAGGTGAAGGGGATTAAGAGGTACAAACTTTCAGTTATAAAAGAAATAAGTCAGGGAGGTGAAAAGTACAGCATAGGGAATATAGTCAATAATATTGTAATAACGTTGCGTGGTGACAGATGGTGACGGCACATACTGTGGCGAGCCCTGAGTGATGCACCGAATTGCCAGATCGGAACGTTGTACACCTGAAACTATTATAACACTGTCGACTACACTTCAGCAATATTTTTTAAAAATACAGCAGACTCCCATGTAAATTTTTATGAGATATTTAAAACATAAGAGAAGTACAGAAAATAATTTAAGGAGCACCCACTAGCCAGCTTAACATTTTACTGTATTTGCTTAACATTTTACTTTATTTGCCTTTTCTTTTGAAAGCTTAACATTTTGCTCAAATCTTCACATTTTACTATATTTGCTTCAGATTTTTTCAAAAAAAATAATATACTACCGATGCCGTTGAAATGCTCTGTTTTCTTCTTTTATCCCATTCTCTTTTCTCCTGCCCCAGTAGACCCACTACCCTGAGTTGGACACTCATCATCTTGTGCCTGTTTATAAAACTACGATGTGTACATATTAATGAAAAGTACATAATATTGTTTTGAACATTTCCAAATTTTATATAGATCATGTCCTAATGTATAAATCCAAATTTTGTATAGATGGTGTCCTCATGTATAAATCCTAATGTATAAATGTATGAGTTTGAATGATTCACTCAGTATTATAATCTTGAAGCATAGCCATTAAGATATATGTCACCAGTGATTTCATTTTCATTGTTACATAATATTCTATTATAGGATTATAATATAATTTACTTACCTGTCTTTCTCATTGGTTAACAATTAATTTGTTACCGTTTGTTACTATGAACAATGATACAATGAACACTTGTCTTGATCTGCTCTGGCTGCTATGACAAATTACCATCGCCTGGGTAGTTTATACGACGGAAGGTTATGTCTTACAGTTACGGACACTAGAAAGTTCAACATGAAGTTGCTGGCAGATACTTGAGGACAGCCCTCTTCCCGGTTTGCAGGTCGTGGCCTTTCCTGTTGTATCCTGATGCGGCAGGGAGCAAAGAGACAAACAAGGTCTTGTACCTCTCCTTATAACTATGCAATTTCCATGATAAGGGAAATATAAGAGAAATAAGGTAATAAGAGAAAACAAAGCCATCTTTATAATAGCCAACTTTCCTATCTGTGGACATGATATATTTCTCTATATTACCTTTCCAAAGGCCCCCTCTCCTAATACCATCACATTGCGTAGTAGGGTTTCAACCTAAGGGTTTGAGAGAGACACAAGCACGCAGTCCCTAACAATTCTTAAACATGCATCCTTGAGCTGACGCCCAAGAATTTCTCTGGACCATCCTTACCTTTACTAGTCTCAACAAATTGCCCACCAAAGTAATATCAGTATCCATTACTACTGAGTGGGAAAGCTTCAGTTATTCTGCATGCTAACTAATACATTTTTATTACATGGGTCTGCTTTGGTATTTCATTGTGTTTTTAATGTGGATTTTCTGATTTCTAGTGAAGTTGTGAATCATTTCATGTTTATTGACTATTTGGGTTTCTTCTGTGAACTGTCAGTTCTTATTTTCCATTTTTTCTCTTGAGTTGTCTTACTTTTATCGGATTTCCGATTTTTTATATATTTTGAATTTTTTTTCTTAAAGCTTTATGAAGTTTTTCTTTTTACCTTTAGGTCTTTAAATAAACGAATTTATTTTTGTATATGGTGTGAGATAGAGTGGCTTTCCTGCCACAGAGCTATCCGCTTGCTCTAGAACTGTTTGTTGAATTGTTTATCGTTTTACCTTTGATAAGAAAATATAAATTCTGTGATACAGGATTATATATGCACGTATCTAATTCTTTTTTTTTCTATCCTGCTCCATTTTTCTAAAAATCTCTCTGAGCGTCTTAATACATCATCTAAAATACTTATGAGGAATTTTTACACCTGATGAAGCATCTTCTATGAGTTTTTCTTCAAAATTGTTTTAACTATTTTCTGTTTCTTCATCCATAGTAATTTTAGGACTGATTTTTCAAGTTCTACCAAAAAAAAAATTTTGGAATATTTTATTGTATTACATTGAAACTCATTGGTAATTCAGGTAGAACAGCCATCTTTATAAGAGTCAACTTTCCTATCTGTAGACGTGATGTATTTCTCTATTTCTTTCTTCATTTATGTTCTTCAGTAACCTTTGTTTTTTTATTTTCCGCATAAAGTTGCTGTTCATATTTTTTTTTAGATTTACTAGTAAATTACTCCTTATTACCTTATACGTCTTTTCCCCCCTGTGGACAGGAACAAAGGGTGGTAACATAGGTTTTGATGAAGTATATATGTGCCTGTTCGGTTGGTTGTTTTGTTTTGCAAATACATTTTCTCCCATAGGACTTTTTTTTTTTTTTCAGATTTATTCATTTGAGAGAGAGAGAGAGAGAGCAGGGGTAGGTAGAGGGAGAGAATCCTCAAGCGGACTCCCTGCTGAGTGCAGAGCTCCAGGCACTAGGGGCTCCATCTCATGACCCTGAGATCATGACCTGAGCTGAAATCAAGAGTCGGTGGCTTAACTGACTGAGCCACCCAAGCACCCCTCTCGTATAAGACTTTTTAATCAAAATTCTGATGATTTCTATAGGTTAATCTTATAATATGCAGCATTGCAGGACTCTCTTACAGTTTAATAGCATATAAAATCTCTTGGAGTTTCTATGTAGAAATTTTCATCATCTGGGAAAAAAAAGCTTTTATTTTTTGCAGATCTCCTGTCAAATGCTGTATTTATATGTTTTTGTTTTCTTGAATTTTTAAATTTTGTTTCGTTTCTTTCGTTGCATTGGGTAAGATCTCCATTATATTATTAAACTGAGACAGTGATAATGCGTATCCTTCCTCTGTTCCTAACATTTATGGGCCTGCCTCTATGGTTCACCATTAAGAATGACTCCTCCATTTCTTCCTTTTATAGATTCTTGATATGCTAAGAGGTTTTTTAAAATCAAGCAACATATGTGAAATAAATTTTAATTTTTTCTGCATTTCAGAGTGTGGTCCCTGGATTAGTATCATCTAAAAATTTGTTACAAATGCAGATTCTAGGGCTCCGCCTCAGACCTGTTGAATCAGAATATCTGGGGTTGGGGTCAGTAATTGGTAGTTTAACAGACCCTTCCTGGGATTCCCGTGTGTGCTCGATTGGCAAACTACGGGTGTAGAGAATGAAGCAGAGCTCTAGGTCCGTTGTTCTGGGGGAGATGCTTCAGCATGGGTAAAGGAGGAGCGAGAGGTAAGTATTATCTGCAACAGTGACCTATGGGAGGTTTCTTAATGAAGAATGAATCCCAAATCATAGATCTAGCAATGCACAGTGCAATAGCAATGCAGTGTCCTGGGGAAGCACAGCTCCCTCTGGAATCCCAGCTTGAACTTCTTGAGAAGCCTCTCCCAACTCCCTCAGGCTACAGTTCACATCCTTTCTTAAGTCAACAGTTCTTTGCTCCCGTTTCTGTTATCAACTGCCTGGTATTTGTTTGTTTCCATATCTGTTTTCCAATTAGATAGTAAGTGCCTGCCTTCCTTGAGTCCCGTTCATGGACTTGGCAAACAGTAGATACACATTTGCTAAATTAATGAATTAAGGTGAAAAGTCACAATTCCTTCCAGCTACAGAAAATAAGGAAAGGCTTCAGACTTTGAGATGGATTTTAAAAGAGTGCTTTTTGTCACTAAGGAAATTACAGCCTTTTGGAGAAAAAGATGGTATGTGTGAAACATTACATATGAAAACTGATAGGGGAGGACGTGTACTGAGGCCTGAAACTTATTTGAAATGTATCAAAATGAGATGGATAAAGTAACAGATACACATGTGATAAAACAAGTAGCAAAATATTTATAGTAGATTCTAGGTCAGGGATCAGGGCAGCCTGTTTTGTAAATAAAGTTTTATTGGAACAGAGCCATGCCCATTCCTTTACACAGTGTCTATGGCTGCTTTTGCACTACGCTAGCAGAGTGAGTCGTTGTCAGAGACCATATGTCCTGCAAAGTCGAAAATATTTACTATCCAATCCCTTACTGAAAAAAGTTTGCTGACCTCTCTCCCAGGCAATGGGTATATGGGTGTTGACTATATAATTTCTTTCACCTTTATATATGTTTGAAAATGTATATAATAAAATGTTGAGGGGGAAATAGAGAACAATTTAAGATCAAATATGATTGAAACCAACTTGAATACAAGGAAATGCCAAAAGGGATTGTAAAAAGCATAAAGATAGAATAATAGATGTTTAGTTGGGGCAAGATTAATAGAGACTCAAGTTAATATTAATCATCTCATGAAATAGGAGAGGTGGGAAGGATTAAAAGTGTTGGCCGAATTAGAGAGAAGTAGGCGGTTTTCCAAGAGCTCTGGGTGGCGTAAGTACCAGAGGGTCCGTTTGGTGTAGATGGCAGCCCACCCATTTCTGCCCATACTCTCACCCACACAGCAATGCACAACACAAACACACCAGTATCAGTGCATGAGTAGCCCCCCAGTCATGTGCATATGGCGTTTGCTTTTGCTGTACCTGGGTGAGGTGAGGTGAGAGAAGTTTTAAAGAGTAAAGGAACTGAGAAGCAGAAAAAGAGAAGCTTGGGGGAGAGTTTGAGAAACAAACGCTATCAAGAGACTGGGGATACTGAGCAAGGTACAGCAGCTTTGCCAGCTCTGGTGACAGAGTGCGGTGCAATTTAGGGGAAAGCCCTGCCTATGTCACCTGTGCTGGGCTCTGAGCATCAGAACCTTTGGGAGCCTCTTAGTTCAGCACAGGGAGTAGATAGTGGGGAGAGATGCGGGTGTCTTATCGGGGAACTGTCCATGGTGAAGATTCTCCAATGTGGGGTGGAAGGGAGTGAAAGACGTTAAGTGCTCATGAGAACCAGAACGAGCCACCCCATGTCAGCCAAGACAGGAGACAGAAACCGCCCCTCACAGTCCACAGTAACATGACTTTCTATTTCTTCATCTCTATTAGCATGGCTTTAATTTTCTAGGAGTCTCCAGTCTGGGCAAATTATTTGATTATTCACTAAAAAAATTTCCCAAAAGGGTCCTGAAAGATGCTTTAAGATCCTTAAGGAAAATTTCAAGAGACTGCATCCTAAGGTTCCTTGACTCCCATGCCTCAACATACTCACCTTGCTATTCCTTCCAAATCCCAGACTGTTATACTGTGATCGTTACCCGATGCAATGAAGGCCCCCCTTTGAAAGACATAAACGAAACTTCCAATTCTCACTCAAATTCTGACCTCATCTTCCCCCTCCAAGATGCTACCAAGGCTTGTTGAGGTAGTGCTCTCCCTCGCCGCGCTAAGTCATAAAGTCAGCATTGTCTCAATAGGTTACACTGATGATATTTGGGGAGTCAGCCTTCTACACTGGAAAGAGCAGATGAACGATACAGAGTAAATACCATTGCTGCAGGTAATAAATTTATGGGTACCCACACTGCTAACTCCAAGGAATGATGGGGAAGGCACCTGCTGGGGGACCAAGGCTGCATTTGAACTTCTGAGGGTTGGAACTATCAGAGGATAACCTATCAGACGATAAAGGATCAGAATAGTCTTCGTACATGAGGATCTCCATTGCCTTTGGTATAAATTGCCAAGTCTTTGGCAAGTGTACTAGACCCCACAAGTTATGGCCCTCTTCCCCGTTCAGCTATGATAACCAGTACACTAGTGTAGCCAGCACTCTCCCGGGTTTAGCACTTAAAGTCCCACACCTCTGAAAACTCTGGGGTCCCAGGCAAATCAGGACAGTTGGTCACTCTGCTCCTCACAGTGAATCCCCTGGCACGTAATCCAGCCGTGATTATGAACCAAAAGGAAGTTCTCCTTTCTGGCAGCCTGTGTTCAGGCTCCTCAACCCACCAGCAAGGTGACCTTGGGCGAGTCACTGAAGTCATCTGTGCCTCAGTATACCTATCTGTAAAGTGACGCTTAAAACAGTCCCCACTTCATACGGTTGTTGTAGAATGAAAGGAGAGAACGCTGGCGAAGATCTTCAAGTGCCTGGCACATAGCAAGCATTCAATTAAAGTAATTAGTTAATAATAATAACAATTAGAACAATTCTGCCTTGTTCCTGCTTTTATTCTCTGGCATAGCAGAAAGCCTGGCACATAATAAGCACTAAACGAATGAATGAATTATTACTACTTTTATTTCAGTTCCCCAACATTGCATTCTGTCACCCTTGGGCCACGCACACTCCGTGGTGGGACCCACTCTGCCTGGGGCCTTCACCATCGAATGCCTGACCTTGACCTGCGTGCCTTAGACTCCCAGCCCATCCGCTTGGCTGATGCTTGCTAAAGTCCCAGGTTTCAAATTTAGCATTGCTTCTTCCAGGAAGTCTTCCTGAGAGGTACGTGCACCCAGGCTGTTCCAGTCACCTTCACCCCTCCCCGTGGCAGCTGGTACTACACGCTATGGACTGAATATTTGTGTCCCCCCCAAATTCCTGTGTGGAAGCGCAACCCCCAGGGTGATGGTGTCTGAAGGTGGGATCTTTGAGAGTGAATTAGGCACTGAGAGTGGAGCCTTCAGGAAAAGAATTAGTGCCCTTATAATAAGACACACACGAGAGATCTTGCTTCCTCTTTCTCTGCTCTCCGTCATGTCAGGAGACAATGAGACAGCAATCTGCATCCCAGGCAGAGGCTCTCACCAGCCGCTGGCTCTGCCAACACCTCGATCTTGGACTTCCCAACCTCCAGAATGATGCAACATCAATGTCTCTTGTTTAAACCACGCAGGCTATGGTGCATTTTATACAGCAGCACAAACCATCTGACTCCATGGATTGCTTAATGTCAGCTCACCCCTAAAGATAAACTCCAAGTGGACAGCAACAAAATGGGCTCTTTTAAAATTGATTCCCAGAGACTAGCACATACTGGACACTCAAATACATATATACCCAAAGCAGGAAGGAAATGCATTCAATGGATGATTTTTAGTTGATCTCTCCCAGCTGTGTGGGGCGTGCTCCCATCTACCGTACCACCTATAGCCCCTTGCAACTGGAGGACCGGCTCTCCTTCCAGGGAAGCCGTTTTCCAGTTCTTGCATAAAACATGGAAGTGCATGAGAGCAGAGACATGGAGCAATTTCCCTATTTTACCCAAACTAAGATTTTTTTTTTAAGGCATACCATTTGGAGAATGAATTTCATCTTTGGAACTTGGTCCTAAACCTTTCTAGTCTAGCGTTATATATACCAATTTTCCCTGGCGACATCGCGTTGAAATCTGATTAGCACCAGATTACAGTATGGGGCAGCTTTTTTAGAGAGCCTTGCGAACCAAATCCTCGGCAGTGGTTCAAGCGGTCTCCCAAGTGGGCCTCTTCAAGGAAGCCAGTGAACTGGGACACTCGGGGTGGCAGGCAGAGGAGTTAACTTGTGACAATACTTGTCCAAGTCTTAAAAGTGGAGCATCTGCTTCTTGGCCTCAGAAGTGAAACAATCCAATAATTACAGTCCTCGGTGCTTTTTTTCTACCTCAGGAAACATTTTGCAACTAACTAGCAATTTCCAAAAATATGGCTCAAGCAACACATCTCCTTATCTCCTCGTGTAGGAGAGGGTGTGAGTTGTAACGAGGCAGGGGCTCGTTATCTTAGGGGGTTCTGGCAAGGTGCTCCCGGGGACAGCTTTTAATTGGGTAAGCATGTGACAGCGAGGTCTGGGGCTTGAAACTACCTTCCAGGAGAAGCCAAGCCCCATTTCCAAGGCGCCTAGCTAGGACAAATTGAAAAGCCTGCCCGGGTGGGTAGGGGCAGGGATCCCCAGGAAAAGAAAGGAAGCAAATAGTTTGGCACTTTCATACCCCTCTCTGGAGGCTGGGGTTTTGCATTCGATTTTTAAGAGATCCCAAGTTTTTGGAATCTGTTCAGGAAGAAAGACCAGAATTCCAGGTGATCAGCCCACTAGTCACCATAAGCAGGTGCTAAGTGTGGGGACTATAAATGCCCCTGTCACTTATAGTACCCAAGGATTGTGTGATGGCGGGACCCCACAGACAAGGCTGGTATCCTAGTCATTAAAATCAAACAGAAACAACAACAACAACAACAAAAAAAAAAAACAGAAAAGCAACACATTAAAGTTGAATTGTACTGACCTCTGCCTTGGAGTCAGGCTGGAAACCACTTATCCTACTCAGGGTCACATGAAACGTGGATGTTAGTAACAGCAGAACTGACTTCTCTCTTAATTTCAAGGTATCCAATAGCAGTGGTTCTCAAATTTCAGTGAGCATAAGAATCAGCTGTGAGCATTAAAAGCTTGGATTCCCACTTTCAGCGCACCACTTGCTTCCTCCAGGCAGTCTTCCCTGATTTTTGAGGCCTCTGCTTTGTGCTCTCGTATTACCCCAGGAAGACTGAAAGCAAAGAGACTTGTCTACCTTCCCACAGTTGTTTTTAAAGCACTGTCTCTAGATGATAATAGGCTTAACAGACACATTTGAACCAAGATGTGTTGGACTCACTCTACAAGTTTACTCAAGTGTATGAAAACTTTCCAAGGCACAAGCATGCGGGCAGAGTAATGGGAGAGGATTCCCAAATCCTCCAATTTGCTATGTGCCCGTCCTGCCTGAGCATGCGCCTGTCTGCCGGCAATCCTTTCCCAGCTCAATTCTTACCATTCACGAAATGAAGTGGACCATTCACAACCCTGTCAGGTCTTACCTTGGAGCGTGGCCCTGGCGTGTGAATCCCTTCAGGGCATGAAATCAGCGAAGGGACAAATGGAGAATGCAGGGCCCCTGGGGAGAGTGCTTTATGAGGGCAAGCACGGGTGTGTCAGAAATAAATCCTGAAGGCTCATAGCAAGACTGTTCCTTTCTTTTTAGAATTAAAATTCAAGAGAGAGATGGTTGTTATGGGGACACTTTTATTTGAGTTGAAAAATGAAATCAAAAATTTTTTTTCTGAAAGTAGGTTTGGTTTGGCTGATGGAATTTTACAAGAAGGGTAGATTTTATTAGGTCACATGGTGGCTTCTTTCTTTTCTTTCTCTCTCTTTCTTTCTTTTCTCTTCCTCTTTCTTTCTTTCTTCCTTTCTTTCTTTCTCTTTCCTTTCTTCCTCGCTCCCTCCCTCTTTTTGTCTTTCTTTCTTTCCTCTCTCCCTTTTCTTTCCTTCTTTCTTTTTTCCTTTTCTTTTTTTTTCTTCTTTCTTTCTTTTTTCTTTCTTCCTCCCTCCCTCCCTCTCTCCCTTTCTTTTTCTTTCTTTCTTTCTTTCTTTCTTTCTTTCTTTCTTTCTTTCTTTCTTTCTTTCTTTCTTCTCTCCCTTTTCTTTCCTTCTTTTTTCCTCTTCTTTCTTTCTTTCTTTTCTTTCTTTCTCTCTCTCTCTCTCTCTCTCTTGTCATGGTGAGGAGATACTTACAGCATTTCTTAAAATAAGAGCATTTTTTAAGTCAACAAGATTATATTGACTAAGGTGTATTGAAAGTAACAACATTTCCATTTTCTCAACTTGTTCTGAGGATAAACAAGTGGCAGGGAAACAGGTATAATTACTGGTACTTGTTCCATCAGACTTGGTAAAGCCTTTTTGGTCTATTTCCCAGAAACGAGAAATATGAAAGACGCTAATGAGTGGGTACAAAACGCTTTTACAAATCAGGTGGCTTCCAATTCTGTGCCCTCATCACCGCTGAAGGAGACCTAATCGAATTGTCAGCTGAGAGATCACTGGATGTAATTTTTGATGATAGATCCTCACATAACGTCAAAGGAGCTCAGAGGCTGAGGGGCGCTGCCATCCTGAAACGCAACCATTCCTACCCAGGTCTTTAGGTGAACCAGATTTCTTGGGTCCCACGACTCCAAGGCAAAAAGTAGGGATGGAATCAACGCTCAGACTTGTCTGTTAAAGCAAGAAGGAATATTCATCCTCAGACCCAGAAAATCTAGAGGCAAAAAGAAACTTCGTCCTGTTTCATTGAGTTGCTTTCCCAATGGATTCTGGGTTTTACTTTCTGTCTAATAATTATTTATCAATATTTGTACTGTATTTATGATGTTTTGCTTAGCTGTGCACTAACAGTAATTGTAATAATAGCTCAGTCTAGAATAATTTTATTAAACTATTAGAACATTCTGGTAACATGAAATAAAAATAAACTTCAATTTTATACACATTTCTGATGCAGATGTGTTTGACAGGGTGATAAAGACTTTTAAGTATAAAAATATGTTACATTAGGAAAAAGTTGTGTAGCAGAAGTGGAATGGAAATGGGAGTTTAAGGAGAAAAAGCATGACATGAAATTACCTTCTGTTAAATAAGAGCTTGTTGAATAATTTTTAGAGGCCTGGTATGGATATTAAATTGCTATTGCATTCAAATTCTGTTGGATACATTTTAAAGGATGATAAAATTGTTTTGCTTCGAAATGTCTATATTTCTGGCCAGTTGGAAATTTTATGCTTTTGAACTATTTTAAATTTATGATGCAAAATAAAGATGTCACCTTAAAAGATGTGCAAAGGTACCGTCTCAGTTATTGCTGCAAAACAAACCATGCCTCCTTTCCGCATAAGGGGACCATCATTTTAAGTGCTCCTAATTCCGTGGGTCAGTAATTTGGGCTGCTCTCGGGCGGGAGGTTGTTCTGTTCGTCTCAGCTGGGATCACGCAGGCAGCCCGGTTTTCTGGCAGCTGTATGGTCTGACATGGCCTCATTTCCATTTCTAGAAGTTGGTGTTGGCTGTTGACTACTCCTCATGTCCTACAATTCAACTCAGTCCGAGCACCACGTGGAGACAGCCACAGATTCCACAGGTGAAGGGCTCGGTCCCACAAGGCCGCACCCTCACATTCACATTCAGAGCCCAGTCACAAGCCCGTGTTGTCACCTGCGCTTCAGACCCACCCGCTGTTAATGGACCTCTTTGGGTTTAATTTGCTACTCAGAGAACTGTTTTACTTACTAGATTACTGGTTTAGTACAAAGGGCTATAGCTCAGGAACCAGATGGAAGACAGATGGGAGAGATGTGGGAGGCAAGGTATGGGCAAGGTATGTGGGGAAGGAGCTCGGAGCTTCCAGGCCCTCTCCGAAGGCGCCATTGTCCCCGAATCACCCTGTGCTCACCAGCCTGGAAGTTCCCCAAAGCCTGTCCTTTTGGGTTTTTATGGAGGACTCATGACTTGGGTATTATTGATAAAATCATTGGCCTCGGTTGACTGATTCACTCTCCAGCTCCCCTCCACTCCTGCGATGCTGGGGGTGGGACCAAAAGTTCCTACCTTCCAATGGCAGGCTTGACTCCTCCACCCTCAGGTAACCAGGGGGCATTCCCAAAGTCATCTCATTAACAAAACAAAAGGTATTTTATCATGCTCATCCCTTAGGAAATTCCAAGGGTGTTTTGGAGCTCAGTGCTGGAAACCCCGACAAAAACCGAATATATATTTCTTGTTACAAATCACAGTATCACAGCAGCCCAAGCAGACCAATACAGGAACGTTTTTGGCGTTAAATTAGGAGTGGCCCAGTCGGCCCTTGGTCTTCTTTAATTATTTTATATACTTAACCGAGAGCTGGTGATTTAGAGGGGCACTCCTCACGTTTTTTCTTTCTTTTTTTTTAAGGTTTTATTTATTTATTTGAGAGAGAGCTTGTGAGCAGGGGGAGGGGCCAAGGGAGAGGGAGAGAATCTCAAGCAGGCTGGGCGTGGGCCTAGAGAGGAGTTCAGCCTCATGACCCTGAGATCATGTCCCCGAGATCAGGACCTTGAGATCATGACCTGAGCCGAGACCAAGAGTCAGACACAAAACTCCCTGTGCCACCCAAGCGTCCCATCATTCCTCACAGTTTTTGCAGGATCCTTTTTCACTCTTCAAGATTACTGAGGATCCCGAAGTCTTTTCATTCATGTGGGTTATAATAACCTTTAATATATTTACCGCCTTAGAAATTAAAACTAAGAATTGTTTTAAATCTTTAAAGCAGCCAAGTTTTAAATGGAAAATAACATTAAAAAAAATAGAAGAGGAGCTGTATTATTTTACATATTTGGAAATCTCATTAATTTCTGACTTCATAGAAGACAGCTCGATTCTCATGTCTGCTTCTGATTTCAGTCCGTTGGAGGCTGTTGCTTGTGGTTGAAAACCCAGACTCACAGATACGTAATTCAAAGAGGGAAGGGTATTTAAAGCCTTTTCAAATAATTGTGGATATTCTCTCTTGGCACTATACCAAAACTTGACAAGTAGTAGATCTTAAAGGTTAGCCGCTTTATGGATTCTGAAGCCGTATCAATGAACTTGTAAACTCTGTTACATTAAAACCCAGGGCTCTGTCTTGCACTTTGAACAAATCTTTTACTCATTCATGAGTATGTAACATCATGTGTTGGTCATTTGATTTATTGGTTCTTTACACCATGAAGATCTTCCAAATAATAACGGATCACACTATACAGAAAAAATCACTCAGGTTAATATCACCACTGCATCCCTCAGAAAAGCCTTCAAGTACGGGGAAGCTGTCAAGCTCACAGCAGTCGAAAAATTTCCCCAAATTTCACAGTATTATTTTACAACATTATTTTGGGTTTCCAGGAATTAGTATCAGTTCAGAGCCAGTGTGGGTAACCTCCAAACAGTCCGTTTCTCCTTCCGCAATGCGCGATCACTCTTTTAAATGGCCACAGGTTCCTTCGCAGAGAGGGTTTGGAGGAAGAGCGATGGTATGAATCTTGGCAGGGTGGCGGGGCCCTTCCTCTAGCTGCCCTCCATTCTCAGTGCTCCCGGTCGATGAACTGGCTTAAACCCGGGAGTTGATTGAGTGACTGTGACCGTTCTGGTGATTCAACTCAGGCTTCAGTCTTCCAGACCCAGCACACCCCACTTACACAGATCACGTCTGAATCTAGCAGATTGCCCACCCAGTTCTCTCCGAGGGACACCACAATCAACTGGCCAGTACCTTGGGTCTCTGTGAGTCAGACTGTTCTGATTACTGCCTTGACTCCACTGTCCATTATAGTGACCAGGCCCACCTCATTTTTGGAGATGAAGTGCCCCCACCTGACCCTGGCCACCCCTGGATCCTGTCTTTCCCATTCTTTGGATGATGCTAGGGGACAGGTCCCAGAAATGCGTTTCTTAATGTTGTGGTGAAGGTCATGCTCTTTGGACCCTTTCAGAGGAGGTGAACACATCTGACACAATTAAACCCACACTAGCATTCCAATCTCCCTAAGCTTCCGGACGCCTTCCTCTGCAGGATACCAAGGAAGTCCTGCCATCGGAGCTTCATTTTGTGCAGGCCTACTCCGGGTCCATGTTTTAGTCAGCCAACCAAGCAAGATGTGAGAGCCATTCCTAGCCTCCAGAACTTAACAGTGAATTTGGATTCTCTGCTTACTGAGCCCAGAGCAATAAATTTGGCCTGACTATATATTCCTTCTTCCTTGATCCCACACCCTTAAGACCCATTCCTACACATGGGTTTCCGTCAATATAATTTGGAAAAATCATCAAATTCCTTTGGTGTGTATTACATTGATTAATGGGTCACAGTGTACCCTTGGGGCCACCTGGAGTTTGAGTCTAGTTATATGTTTCGAAGCAAAAGAAGTGGTACAGTTAGGTTCTGAGTATCAGCAGTGCCTTGAAGGCATCTTCCTTAAGGGAGGCCATTATATGTTCTTCAGGCAAGGGATGAATAGCAGGGGAAGGACTGGAAGAGAGGCTTGGCAGAATTTAGGACTTCAAAGTCCCTAGCTTCCTCAGAACGCCCCCATCTCTTACCCCAATATGTCTCCATCTCCCTATCCCAGGAATCCCCATCCCCCCATCCCAGTCTGTTCCCATTCCCCCATCCCAAGAATCGCCATCCCTCCCAGTATGTCCCTGTATCCCCAGCCCAATAGGTCTCCATCGCCCCATCCCAGTATATCTCATCCCAAATCCAGGATCCCATTCCTTCTCAGTCGATGCCCTAACTTTAACAAGAGCCCCCTGACGAGAGGCTGGGAATTCCTTTGCTTTATAATTCAGCTACCTGAAGGATTAGACTTCCATTTGCTTTTCAGATGAAATCTTGGGCTACAGAAGAAGAAAGCGTATCTTTCAGGGCAGCAGACAGCTTTCGGGTCCCTTATGTAGATGTTGAGCTGGGCATTTAAAGCCCTTAGTTCATCATTTGCTTTTCCCCAAGTTCTCTAGCATAGTTAGAAACAATCAACCAATCCCTTTACACTCCTGATTTTGACTGAAATGTTCTATGCCAGTAACCACCCAGTCATGCAGAGCCTTGCCCTCTATCGATCGGTTCCAGGTGTCTACAAGTGAAGTCTTCTTCCACGACTTTCTGCTGCTTCCTCAGTCCCCAGCTCCTCTTCTGCACACTCAAAGCACCCCAAGCATGTCTCCACTACTGCACATTTTCCTTCTTTCTCGCTTCTGTCCCCTCACCCCCACCCCAGCATCTTCCCCCACCCCCATCCCCCTCCAGTCTGTGACCCTTCCCCCTCTCCTCTCCTCCTGCCCGTCAACCTCTAGGCAAGGGTTATCCCTTGATCGCTGTTGCACACCCAACACTTACTCAGCAGGTGCTCGCCAGTGGTTTGAGGAATGAATAAACATTTGATCTGTCTGGTTCCAGGCTGCAGTGACCTCTTAAAACAGGATGATAATAGGGCACCTAATGAAAGATTTCACTTGGAAAGTTCCCCGGGTAAGTTGTGAGGAGACCTGCTTTTCGTCCAGGCTGGGCCATTAGCGGTTTGGCCTCCAGCGATTCGGAAAGAGGAGCTTTCACGTTGCTCTAAGTGCTGGCGGAGGGACGAACGGACATGTCTTTACTGACACCCTCTTGCCCTGGATGCTTCAGAGCATTAACTGCTTGTGATCTTTTCACCAAAATGATGCCCTCCTTGGGCCGCGGGCTGTGACATCTGCTCTCTGGTTTTCCCCTTCGCTTCATGCTTCCCTCTGGAAAGACGGCGTGGGCTAGGGCCCTAATGCTGAATTTGGCGTCAGGTGGTTCTGCCTTCCATCCCATCTTGCTCACTGTCCTGAAAACAGGATCTTAGTAACTTGATCTAATGCCCGTGGGCTTTGTGTTTCTCGGTAAACCTCATTGAATGACTATGAAATTAAGTTGCGTAGTAATTCCAGCAACCACATCACATGGCGAAATTTTGACTGGTTTCAGGGTCGGGAGTCAGGTGGTCTGGCTCCCAATATCCCCCACCTGTCGTTTACCTAACAACTCCTCCTGGCCTCAGTGTTTTCATCTGGGACATGGGGATAATAATAATGCCCAGGTTATAGAATTATGTGAATTTAAAAAAACATGAACTGGTTTTGAAGGAGAGAAGTGTTATTTTTTATTACTTAGTTTGTTGAAATATGTGTTTTCTGATGCACATTCTGGTCTCAAGGAAGGGTTCAAGGGTTCCCATGGTTTCCCTTTTCATGTATGTTTGTGCGTATGCTTTATCTCTGGAAGGGAGTTTAAGGCTCTGTGCTAACGAGTTTGCTTTCTTCCCAGTACCCAACACTGTGATTTTGATCTATGATCCCCAGATGTTCACTAAATTTTTCTCTGAGTTAATGGGATGATCTTAAGGCGAATCCAGACAATGGAAATGATGTGTTTGAATTAAAGATGAAGAGAAGGACCCCTGGGATGAGCAAAGGCTCAGGGATGTGCAGGTTATTGGGGGTTACTGGGTCGCCTGGTTGAGGTAAAGCCTCCAGAAGCTGAGTAGAAAGCATGGCGGTGGGCCTGCAGTCCCGCAGTGGAGCCATGTTCCAAATTCGGGAGGGCTTTAGCCCCGCTGTGATCCAGCCAATAAGCCCATCCCAACTTCCGACAATTCCAGCAGCTGTGGGCTGGCGAAATGTCTGTGGACTTTGACACCGGACAGACCCAGATTCGCCTGTGATAACTTTGCCCCTGGTTACTTGCACGCACCACAGCCCTCAGAGCCTTGCTTGCTCTCTTTTTAAGATGTAGATGGTAACGCTGATTTCTTAGGTTTGCCATGAGGTTTAATGAAATCATGTTTGTGGAAGTGCCATCGTTTTGGAAACAGAGCCATCACTAAGTCGAGGCTCTGCTTGAACATACTCCCTATAAGATAGCTCTTCTGTTTCCAGATTTTTCTAACACTAGCTAACTAGGAGTTTCATCAAGTGCAAGAGAAAAGAGAAGTCATAGTAGGTTCTGGGAACATGCACAGCATATCCAGATAACTCTGCTGCCTGTGAGGGAAGAGCGAGAGAGGGGGCAGGGCAGGGCTTGCAACCAGAGGCCACTGCTGCAGTCCTGTGATCCAAATAGGGATGGGTGACCATTTATATGCCATGCAATTTCTGTACGCTGCATTGACGTGTTGTGTGTGCCAACATTGGATGAAGCATACCACATACATTATAATATTTACTCCAAGGTGCAGGCACAATGAGCCCCCATTCTATAGGTGCGGGTAATGAATGCAGTGAAGTAAGTTGTTCGACAGTATTTCTCTTATAAGTGGGATGATGCGGTTAAGGCCCTGAGCAGCTAGCTTAGACTTGTCTTATTGGGAAAGAAAGGAAAGCTTTTCTCACCTTATTGTTGTTAACGATCGTCAGTGTGGCCTCAAATGCCTTTGAGAGCAAGGCTTGGTAAAATAAAATTAATGAAATAGTAGTGATAGCATTGCCTCATCCCACAGGATCTTTTCATCCAGGCGTCCTTGGCTTACCACCCTTTGTAGATCTGCCCGGAGCGCACAGCTAAAATGCCCTCTACAGCAAAGTGCAACTTTTCCATCCCCCACCGCTTTTTACTGACTTCGGGAAGACTTCCCATGTTGACTCCATCCTTCCCTCCCTCTATCAGGCCATCAGAGCCTGTGTCATCCCCAGCAAACTTCCTAGCATCAACCATGCCCTAGCATTCTCCATTCTATGTGTTTACAACCCCCTTTAGTTATATTTGCTCCTTGTCATCTGCTTATACATGCCCGTGGGTTGTGGGCTTCTGGAAGGTCAGAGCGCCATTTTATGGACGTAATGGCAGACTGCTAAGGGCTCTTGGGCATGGAGTCTGGAAGCTAGTTGTGGGAACCGTGCGGCAGTACTGAGTTCCCAGGGCCTCACCGCCTTTTCTGTAAGATCTGCAGGTTGGCCTAGATTCTTCTCCAGACCCTCAGAGCCATCATTGGAAGGCTATGGTCACTTCTGCTCTTCCTCACCGACACGAGTCTGCACGCACAAGCCCTGGATAATTCTGTAGACCAAAATGGTCGGCCACGGGTTTCCAGGTAGTGTTTGAGTGATGGGAGGTGCTGCAAATTTGAAAACTACGGTGTCATGGTTTAAGCTACCCAAACCGTCTTCCTACAATTCTACTTCTTCACAGCCCCAAAAGACTTCCTGGTGTTTTAAATCTGCTCTGTCAAAATGCACCTCACGTCTCAAGGTCATTTTGACAGATGTCCTGTCCAATGTGGAACCCACCCCAGTGCCTCTCTCCATGACTCCGCAGCCTGGTTTGTGCCAGCCTCCTGTTTCACTGCTGGTAATACAGACCCATCTGCTGTCTTCCAATTGGACGTCCTAAAGGTGGGACAGTTACCTTGTAGCTCCCCCAGGGCTTTTGACCCAATCATTGCTCAGTAAGGAATCCATTGGTAAATGAATCATGTATGATTTCCTACTTAAACTCTTCAGTTTGTGGGTCCTCTACCTCTCCCCTTACTCTCTCTCTACCTGTCTTCTTACTGCTCACAACCTGTCATCAAAGAGGGTTGGGTTTCTGAGAGATGGCAATACACTAGAGGAACTGTAGAAGGTGAGTCAGCTGGGTTTTCAGTAGAGTTCGGTTGGGTGTTGTGTGGCTGTTACTCACTTTGCTAAGACCCTGAGACCATGAGACGCTGTGTGGTGTCCAGTTATGCTGCCTTTGTTAGCGCTCAGACTCAAAGTGGGCCAGATCCTGCAGGTAAGTAGGATCCTGGATTAAATTTTGGGACAGAGAAGGGATACTAGTGAAAAACTGGTGAAATTCAAATAAAATAGTAATGTTAATTTTTTAGTTTTGACAAATGTGCCATGGTTATGTAATATTTTACCCTCCGAAGAAGCTGGGTGAAGGGTTTATGGGAATGCTATGTATTATCTGTGCAACTGTTCTGTAAATCTAAAGTTATTCCAGAATAGAAAGTTTATTTTAAAAAAAGTGGGCCAGAGTGCAAATTTTAGTTTGGCTAGCAGTCTCTTATTCTCACATCTAGTTATATCCTAACAATTTGTAATACAAGGTTGAAAATGAGAACTGCAGGGAGGTTTAGAAACTCTCTTATAAAAAATTTCATGAAAAGACAGCAGAAAAGATAAAGGCAAAACAAACCAAAAAATGTACCTGGATACAGCTGGTGGGGGGTCATGTTAAAATGTGAAGCCAAACTGGTCATTTGGGAGTGACCACTGGGCTCAAAGTCAGGAGACTGGCAGCTTGTTTTAGCTCTGCGGACTTCAGCATATCACATGGACTTCATTGCTTCATCTTTAAGATGGCCTAACCCAATTCACAAATAAGGATCTGGAAAATAAAACAATTCCTTTCAAAAACCAAGTTGCCCTGTTAAGATTTTCTCATTTTTGCTTAGGAACAAGAGTTCCTCACCCATGGGCTGGTTACCATCAAAAATCTCAAGCCAGCAGGTCTGATTCTGCGTGAGCATTTTCACTTTGCACTTGGCAGGTTTCTGCTTCCTCTTACAAAAATGTTCATGCCAACGTCAAAGCCATTTGACTTCTAAATATAGTGTAACAGATGTGAATGAGGACTGTATTATTTTCTGTGTTACACAAAGGGTCTTTCTTTTACCCAGTGAAGCCAGACACCAGTCCAGTTCTGGTTAAGCTCAGCCACCTCAGTCAAGGTCGGTGGGATTGGTTCTATTCCTTGTTCAAGCACCGAAGCTTTTGTTACCAGATACCAGATTTTCTTCAGTTAGGATCCGTGAACAAATGTCCATGCCTAGATTCTAGAGAGATCCATCAACACCTTACAACTGAATATGATACTGCATATGTAGATACTTTTCTCTGTACAGGGTTTCATTCCTCTTTAAAGGGTCCTCAACTCAAAAATGTCAAGAAGCCTGCTTTAGACCCACACCTTCCATGGCAAAAAGCCTCAACTATAAGACACTGGCTATATTTAGGTATAAATTCAGTAGCCTAATGTCTAGCATTCAAAGAAAATACCTAGGTAATGCTGCCTGATTGACTGCTTTGACCCCACAGCACCCCGTGTTTTTCTAGGGCTGCCCCTCAGTGTATGTATGCTTGTAACTGGTGTTCTTGCCAGCTGTGGCCCCAAGTCTTCCTTGCCTGAAGGTCTGAGGCCACATTTGCTCATCAAACCTTCCCAATTTGAAAGATCTCTTGGAAATACCAAGGTAGCCCTGGCTCTCCTTTCCCTTCTAGTCCTTCAAAACCGGCCTTATTTCTTTACAGCACACGCTAGGACCCATGAACGTGTGGACTCGTAACTAGTTCGGAGTAGCAGCATGCCTTATTGAACATGGGAACTTCTGGCTGGTGGAACATTAAGGGGCTCCAGGTGCAATTTAAATGTGTGGTCCCGGGAGTGATTTGGATCTAAGAAGCACACCAGTTTTTGCTGGTGTTGTTTTCACGGTCTCCTTTAAAGGTGGCTCACAAGTGTAACATCTTAGGCTGTTAGTCAAGAGAAAAGTGGTCTACAATCGAAGCCCAGAATAAAAGTGTCACTTGGTTGTATATGAGGCAAAAAGTGACTCCCTGCTTCAGTTCATTTGGATATTCTTCCCTTCTTCATTTCTGACATGGTAGCGAACGTCTTAGCTTTTGGATACTATTTGTTTCTCCAGCAATTTAACTTCCCTTTGAAAAATGAACGAGAGTTGAAGTTTAATGTTTAATGTGGTCCTTTTACATAAAACATGTTAATAGGCTGTATAACAGACACTGATGGGGCGGCCAAGCTCCTTTCCCCCTTTTTAGTTATATGGTCAAATATAATAACTAAAAGACTAAATGTTTGTGGCTCTTTTATATATATTTAAAACACACAGTAAGAACATAAGAACATCTCAAATCATTTGGAAGAAAAAAAAAGGGGTTATCAACCAAAATCTTTGGAAATTTCATAAAATTTAAATATCTGCACACAGTCCAACCAAAAAGAAAAAAATCCCAACATTTGGCTATGGAGGGCACTTCACATGTGAACCAAATGGCGTTATAACATTTTCCTTCAGGTAAACTAGTCACTAAACTCCATTAGAAAGAATACAAGAGCAATATGGAGACATCCCCAAATACCACGTACTCAATTAGAACATTCTGTTATGAAGTGCTCATCTACCGCGGACTTTCCTTTCCATTGCATACATTACTTGACAGTTCTACAATGCAATGTTGAAACAGCCTCCAAGTCTTGCAAAGTAGATTGATGTCCATCCTACAAAAATATTAACTTACAGTACATACCACTGAATAATTTTAATCTGTACATTTTTTTTCCTCCCATCATAGGTGACACACGTCCGTTTGTACAAGTTTAGGAAAAAAAAAAACCCCGCACATCTGGTTGTTTACATCTGGATTAAGAGTCAACAGAGTCAACCAGAAGTGGTGGGGTGGGTATTGAGAAAGTATAAATACAGTGTGATATTAATTGTGGTTAACAATATCCAGCTCTTCACAAAGTGATACAAAATAAATCCTCTTAGATTTTTAACTGAAAAGATCTAGCTGAGAAGGTTCTGCCAAACAGTCGACCAACTGCTCCAAATGGTTAAGGCTGACCTGACTTAGCAAAGCCGCAGCGTAACCAGAGACACTGGCGCAGTTCAGAGCTCTTCAAATGCATAGCTTCAGTGTTACACGCACATTAATTATATTCCTTCAATTAGTTAATCCTCTAGACAGTTTTCTTTTTGTTTTGCATGCATCCCGTTCCATTTTCATTAAGGGCATCTCTTCCTTGGTCAATCATGTGCTTTGCTTTTCAATTTGTTTTTGTTAAATTTTTTTTTTTTTTGTATGTTTTGTTTGTTAAGCTGTCAATACCTCCAACACTTGGAAAATGAAATATAGATGTGGTTTTACTGACAGAAGAGAATCAGAGCTATATGGACAATGCAAAATGAAATGAAACAAGTGTCAGAAACAGTTTATAAAAATGGCACATTTATTGCTACAGAACGGTCATGTACATGACTTCATCGAATAACTACAGATGGGAAACAGGTAATGGCCTAGACCAAGCTGGGTTTGTTTTTTGTCTTGAAGGAACTCCAGCACACAACCTGTTTGGACACTTCTACAAATCAGAAATACACCAAAAACATGAAAAAATCGAGGCACTCAGCCACACATTGAAAACAAGGTGTAACTGTTTATCTTTTTTTTTTGAAATGTTTTCCCTTTTTTTCTTTTTTTAACAATTTTTTTTTTAGTTTTTAATGCTGCAGCTATGTGTACAGTCGCAAAAAATTTCCCCGCTGCGACCTACAACTAAAAAAACAAAATGAAAACAAAAACAAAAACAACAACAAAAAAAAAACCAAAAAAAAGCTACCATACAGTTTCATCTCAGTAACACATGGTAAAATAACATCTTTTAAATAGTAAAATAAAGTAACAAACTTTTACTCATAATGATTCCAAAAATCTACAAAGAAGAAATATTCAGAATCTGACAATTTTTTTTTGTAATATTCATGGTATAAAAGGATTGCTCCTGCGAAAAATAAGCCAAATATATTTTTTATTTTTAAATTTAGTTTTTTTTTTCCTACTAGGGTGTACTACAGTCTATTTTATAGCAAAAAGAGCACTAGACAAACAAAGCTTTATAACAAAAAGCCAGGCACTGATACATGGTAAATCTCTGCTTTTTTTTTTTCTTATCTTCACTTAATTGCATCACAAGTAACAAGAATGAAAAAGGCCACAGTTCATATATTTTCACCATTACATATGTCTATAATACTTGAAATGAGTATGGCAAAACCAGCACTGCACAAACATGAGTCCACTTCAAGTCCCATGAGAAAGAGCATGTCTCTAAAGAAAAACAAACAAAACCAAAGCAAAATAAAAAGAGAGGCCTAAAGGCCTTGGTGCCCCATTGTGTTGGAGTTCATCATATTCCATCTTGACCTTTTTTTTTTTTTTTTTGTTTCCAGTCAGCCAGCAGACTAAATTTTTGTGCTTGTTTATGCTGAAATTGTCTCATTCCTGACTCAAGTTCACTTTTGGACACAGATCATATTCTGCCTGTTGGATCCAAGACGAAAATCCTCTTAACCCCAAGTCTTGGTTCAACTCCCTCCCCACCCCCCAACCCCTCATCAAAATAAAGATCACGAATAAAAAAAAAATCAGGAAAAAGGAAAAAGTGAAAAACAAAAAGGAATCGGAAGACTGAATCAGAACCAGTTGTGTTACTGGGTGGACTGACAGTTGTATAAACATTAGTGTTCCTTGCAGCTACACAGAAGACAAATGGTAAAAGCTTCTAGGTGAACAGATCCCTATTCTGCATATTCATAAATTACTTGAATGTGGAGGTGGATCAACTGTCCAAGTTGCTTTTAAAGTCCACGTCTCTTCACCAGATCCCCAGCCTAAGTAGCGTCAGATACACGGTATATATGGACCCTTACGAAATTCTGTAGAGTTCGCTAATCCTGTCTTCTGCTAAGTATCATTCGAAAATCCAGCGCAGGATACCAATATCTTACCTGGGTTTGATAATTACAAAACAACGACAAGAAAAAACACACTAAAAAGGCCACATTCCCTTCCACCTTTCTTTTTCTTTTCTTTTCTTTTTTTTTTTTAATGGGGATACAACCCAATTAATAGGTAGAGGTGCAGATCATGTTTCTCCACCAAGCAAAAGTAGTGAGCAGCTTTGGGTGGCCATTAGAAAGTTTTTCGCTTATTTCCAAAGGGAATTCGACAATAGAGGTATTACATTACTGAGTAATGAATACATCAAAGCTGGTGAATAATAAATTGCAGCTTTTACTCTGTTTGAGTGAGAACAAAATATAAAGCACCAATTTAAAAAATAATCGACTACAATTTAATTTTTTTTTTTTTTGCTTTGCTTACAGGTTTGAAAAACTTTAAATCAGCTCTATGAAGCACCTTTATGATAACACGTATCAAGAGTGCCTTTCTTAAAATGTACATCAGTGCAGGGAGTGTTTCCAGTTCCCTAAAGAGTAAACACCATATTTTCTTCTGTACACTTATCCTGAATGTGATCAGAGTAGACCTGCTTCCTCTATAATATCGTTCCTAGGGATACCCGCCTTGGTAGACTATATAAAATGAGTGCAGAATGTACCACTAAAAGGAAATCTTCAACATACTGAGGGAACAAGTTACACATGGTTTCCATTGTTCAGGAGGAGGGGAGAGTACACAACGTTGTCTTCCACGCCCTTCTTTGAGCCCCTTTGTTCGTCCACTTCACAGGCAAGCCTCAAAATAACTTCATGAAGTTTGATTTCTGCTATTCTCCTAAGGTTTGAATCCACCTCCACATTTTAGGAACTTATCAACAAATCAAAGTATTTTAGTTTTATCGCTACTGAACATATTTACAGTTTTCAACACACACACAGCTAATCAAAATGTTTATGGGTTTGTAAAAGATGACCACGTGGTAACTATCTTATTTGTTCTTACATTTTCGGAAATGAACATAAAATTCAGATTCTTGTAGCTCACTATTTCATTTAAATGAGACGTTTTTTAAACCACACAGTTTAAAAAAAAACAACAAAAACTGATACAATGTATTAAAACACATAATAACAAGAGTCTACATGTAAAAATATAACTTTTACATACACGATTTCAAAATAATGATACGTTTGCCATTTGTTGCATAAAATTTACAAATGTATTTCATTACTATATAACTGGCAAAACAGGAGAACAGATGGAACATTTAGACCATTTCGATGGATTTATGGCATTTACTCAGTGCTGATAGGTGGAAAAACTACTTGAACAGGGATTTTTTTTTTCTTAATACATGCCAAGATTGTGTGGCTGTAAAAATAGAAACGAGTTAGAGACAAAAGGATGCTGACAAATACTTAACTAGGAGCACTATTTGTTTACTGCACTATACACCAAAGTCAATCATTATAAAGATTCACGATGGAAGTTGGTTCAATTGTGCCCAGACGTCAAAGCTAGCTATCTGATGAGTTGCTGTGCCATAGCTTGATCTATGTTTCTATCAAATATGTTAAGTATAAACTTCATTCATACTGGCCAGAGAAATACTGCACTACCCCTCCTCAAGAAAGTGCAACTTAATGCTTTAGGACTTATAAGGCTTGTTATAATGCTGCATGATGATTGAATATTGGCATTTTTCAGACGAAGGAGGAGGCAGTTAAGTCATCTACATCTTAGTAAACCCATTTGGAAAACAAAAAATCAAGAAAGCAACAAAATCAATCAGCTCTGTCACACTACTTGCAATTTTCTCATTTGATGGTTTTTGAACTTTACTTGTTTTTTTTGTTTTTGTTTTTTTCCAAAAATCTGACCATGTACTCAGAAACGCCTCACTGCACACTACTTCGGCTACACATGTAGGTAACACTGGAATCATTTTGTTAAATCACAGCCACTTTGATTATGTTATGTTTCCGATGATATAAACATTGGAAGGCACAGTGGTAACATTGTAGCATTCTAACCTTGTACCTCTGAAAATCCCAGAATAGGGTCACAAACGCAACATTACAGTTCAGACAAACTCTTTTTGCCATGTCTTGGTAATGCTGCTTGTAATATCTACACATGATGTGACTTTTAAGTCCTGTGTTCCCAAAAGACTGGAGAAACAACTTTCTACTTATTTATGAATGAAAAGCAACATCAGGGTCAGCATTTGATCCTGCACCACCCCTCCGGAAGCAGAGTTGGCACTACAGGTTACGATAACAAACCAGGGAAAGGGACAGAAATAAGACCAGAAAAAAAAAAAAAATCCGTATTTACAGTAAAATCTTTCTTTTAAAAAAGTTAATCAGTACTATTTTTTTACAGGAGAAAAAAGTCTGAAACAAATGAACAAAAGCTTACCATAGTCACTAAATTTTTAATATATATTTATATATATATTTATATATATATTTGTCATAGGTCTATAAGATCCATCTGTTCCTCCTACCCTAAGGAATGGCTAATGTCATCACTTCGTTGTCATCAGGACGTTTGCTGGTTTTGTTACTAGGGCAGCCGAGCTTCCCTTATTCAATATCCAGTAATTATAAACACTAGCTGACTTGAATACCAACAAAAACGTTCATGTAGTTGTCTTCAGAAGTACACTTTTTCATTATTGCAAGTTTACAATTTTTTAAATTAAATATTTTTTTTCAGACTTACAAATTAATTATATTTTTTTTTTCCAAAAGAAGTTTAGGCACAAATGCATTGTTCCACAGTGTGGAAAGATTGCCATTCAGTCTCTGGGCTGCGTCTCAGCCTGCACACGCCGCTTTGCACATTCTGAATGATATGTTAGAGGGTCACCCCTCAAGTTGCACTTTTTTCTTTCTTTTTTTTTTTTTTTGTGTGTTTTTCGGTTTTTTGATAATTGGGAATGCTGAAACCTCTTGCGTCTGCGATTCATAACTACTCAGACTTGTCTTATATTACAAAAAAAGGGGTTAAGGAGAAGTGTTTATGTGGGTTTAAGATAATACAGCTGTTAAGGAAGTGGTCTCTTGTATTAATGAAGCAATGTGGCAGCTTGGACCTGAGAAGGGAAAAAGAGAGGAGAATTAATTCATACGCGTATCACAGAAGAAGTAAATGTTTTATTTTTAAACTCTTTCTTTTTCCCAAGGGGAAGGAAAAAAATGTGTTAATTTGGGGGAAAGCTGACTTTCCTGGCTGTCGTCTTGGTGAAGAGGGACTGACCAGGGAAAGGGTTCCCGAAATGCTGAGAACACACTTGCCCTTTTACATCTGTCCCATGTGGTTCGACGCATCTCCCATCCCAGGGTGCGGGCCCGCCAAGGAGAGCGGGGGAGGCTCCGAGGACACCTTCTCTTCCTCCCTTCTTTTCAGACACGCGGCTTTCGGGTTCAGATTCCTTTCTGCGGAAGATGGAAGCAGAGCGTTTCGTTAGCGCCGCGGCGCCTGGCCAGGGCGGGCGGGCCCTCCTCCGCGCACCTGCGGACCCTGCTCCCGACGGTCTACGGGCCAGAGCGGACGCGAGCGCTGCGAAGGGCGCTCTCCAGCCACCAGCCCAAGTTCCAGGCCCGAGGGTACCTATGGCAACGTCGCCATGCCGTCCTCCTCGGGAGAGAATCCTGTAACTTAACTGCGGGAGGCGGGGATCCGCCCTCGACCCCGCCGCTCCGAACGAGGCCTCGGGCTCCGCTACCTGCCGCGGCTCACGGCCGGCCAAGTCCACCCCCACTCACTGCGGCTGCGCGACCTGGGGGCGGGGCGGGCTGGCACTGACCTCGGACCTGCTGCTCCAGGCTGAGGATGACGGCCACGGCCTGGTGCAGGATCAGGAGCTTGGTCTGCGGCTTGTCGCTCTTCAGGTGGAGCTGCACCATGCGGCCGAGCTCCTTGAAAGCCTCGTTGATGTCGCGGACGCGCAGGCGCTCGCGGGCGTTGTTGGCCATCCTCCGCTCCTTCTCGCGCTCTGCCTTCTGCTCGGGGGTCAGGTCCTCGTCATCGTTATTGCTGTGGGACAAGAGGGAGGCGACATTTTCTAATGGTGTGGGGAAAAAGAAGCTATCTAAGTTAGTTTTCTTTTGTGCCGGAGTTTTCAGGGGACGTGTCCGTCTCCGGTTGCTGTCCGTGGCAGAACTGCACATCTTGGGGCTTGCTAAAATGGAGGTGACAATCCGTACACGAGACATTCGGTTTCTCCCATTCAACCCAAACAAAACAGAAGAAGTTAAAGTGAGGGCCCCGAGCGCGCCCAAGCTGATGTAGGGGGCAGAGGGGCAAACACAGCTTTGATCAATGAGGCTACACTCTGCAAAGCAGGCCACGGTCAACTGAGCCTTTCAGCTTCTCTGCACGGCCACAGATCAGAGCATTTTACACTAAAGGTGTGTGTGTGTGTGTGTGTGTGTGTGTGTGTGTGGTTGTTTTTAACTTTCTTTCAGTCGCATCTGAAACCTGAGGAAAACAAGTGTTTGAGAAAGGATCTGGATAGGTCTACACTGAACACGACGCAGCTAAACAGGAGGAAGAAGGTCCTACATTCAAGACACCAGAGCAGTAAGAGCGAAGACTGAGGACTTTTGTCCATGTTTCGCCATTAACGAGCTTTGAAGGCGTGGCCAATCCACTTAATGTATCTGAGTCATTTTCTCCATGCATTAAGTAAAAAGGTTAAAAACATCATGATCTCCGTGGCTTTTCACATCACAGATGTTCGTCATCCCCAGAACAAGTTGGGAAAACCTGAGTCGACATCCACTACACAAAGCAAACAAAAGAAAACAAATACCAAACACCTACTGGTTATAAATGACCATGATCTCATTGTGAGTCAAAAACGAAGTTCAAAAGCTAATCTCTGATCATGAGAACCAAAATACTACATGATTCATCGCAAAGGCATGGGTGGACCCAGTAGAATCTGGAAAGGCAAGATTACTTCTGTCTGTTTCTGGGTGTCATGCTGACAGATCAGAAACTTCTGAATGGAGGGCAAATAGGATGACAGGCCATCTGGAAAGCATGTCATATAAAAAAGGTTTCATGACATCAGGGCTTCAGATATTTCATGGGTGATTACATAAAAAAAAGAGGCATGGGAGATGTGTTGTCTCAGAAAGGCAGAACAGAATGGAGAACTGAGTGGTATAGATGGAGTTAACATGAGCAAGAAACTTTTTGGGCACAAGAGATGTCATAAGACATATACAAAACGAAGGAAAACTTCACTGAAAAGTAACAGACTCCTCGTGATACAAAACAACATGGAGGTGACCATCTGTAAGGATGTTAATCTCGAAGTTCAAGCGTTGGTCTAAAGGACCATGAAGGTTAAGCTCTACTTGAAAATTCCATGAATGTGAAATGTTCACAGAATAAAGATGTTAATCACCACATTTCGGATCAGGAAGACATGGGGTAAGTTATGTACACTTAATGAATGTTAGCTTAGCATGCACGGCACTGAATCTTCCACTTTGGAGAATCTCTGGGTAGCTTTCAAATTGCAGTAAGGACGAATTACAGCCGAGAAGCTCCAATTAATCAAAAATGGGAGTGGTATTCTTAGGTTGCAAGCACACGTTGCCAATACAGATAACGTACATAAGCCAAGAACACTTGTAAGGGAGGGGAAGAGGAAGACACCAAAGAAAGATGCTGTAAGACTTGGCTCATCTCCCCCTAGGTTCAACTCCCTTCCAAATGGGACCGTCTGCCACAGATGTGTGCTGGTGGACACACAACTGAACCGAACCAGCGGGGAAAGGCTCTTCCTGTGTCATTTGATCCTTCTCACTTCTTCTGCCGAACCCTCCTCCTCCTCCTCACCCATGACTTCTGCTGACAAGGAAGCCACAGTTACGATTAATTCGCATCCACATCCCACTACACAAATAGGACATAAGAAGTGAAAAGGGAAGAGAGCCAAGTCTCTGCGGGGCCCATCCTGAAGTTAACACTTAGGTAACGTTTTTAAAGATCAAACAGGTCGCCACGGCTTTCACAATGTGGGCTGGAAAGTGGGAACTTGTTTTCCAAAGGTATTCAGGCTAACAACTAATTATAATTGGTTATTCACTCATAAATAATAAATAGATTGGTTATGCAAAGAAAACTGCCTAGCACTGCCTTACTTCACAGGCTCAGAGACATAAGCAAATGTCACGAGAGTAACCTTTTAAAAGAAGAAGGTTCTTAACAGCAAGTGAAAAATGTTGTACTGAAACCTCCAAGAACCTATTAATATGCACAAGTCACAGCCACTAGTTAAATTACTAAGAACTGAGTGGACTGACAGAGACGATGGTAGGGATGTGAAAGCCCCTCCTTAAAATCTCACCAGTGTGGCCATGAGTCAGGAAACTCTGCGGGGATGGTGGGAGGGGAGGGGTAAGGAGCTTTTAGGACTTTTGGAACTTTGAGCAGGACATGTAATAAAATCCATCCCAATCATTATAAAGGCAATATGAAAAAGTGGCATGTTCTTAATTCCTAAAGGACATTAGATCTAACCCCAAGAACGACAGCTTTTAAAAGGGGATATGCAATCACAGCACAATTGATTTAACAAATAAAAACAACCCAAGGGAATTGAGGCAAAGAACATGGGTGTCACGGTGTTCCAAAACCATCTGATCATCAGATTAGGATGAGCAATCCAGGAGATAGATTCTAATTGAAAGATATCAGATATTTAAGAAAACCAATCAGAAACTATTTTCCTGCAGTTGTATTTTCTGTAGAAGGGAGTATCTGGGAGAAAAAAGTGAGCAATTTAGGTATTAATATATATATCAACATGTTTATAAAGCTGGGAAGTCAGTATTTTCTCATGTTCAAGAAAAAAAGTCATAGTTGCAATATACCTCATTTGAGTTTTCAACATGGCTAAGATCTTTTTTTAGAAATATTTTGGAAAGATCATTTCTGACCAAATTCGCAGAATACGTACAGTTTTAAAAAAATCAACCGTTTGCACTTGAATCCGTTACAAATTGTCTGTACTGCGTGCAATTAGCACGAGGTCCAAATTCGTAAGTGCAAAGACATTTTGGGCTTCACTAGAGGACCAGTACCTGAAATGATACTCTCGTACCTCTAGAGCAAGCCTTTAATTTTCTTTTCAGCTGTAGATTTACCTGCCAGGAAAAAACTGAATAGTTTCTTCCTGTTCTGTTCACTTCATCAAAGTCCAATAAAGGAATTAAATGAAGCGACAGTATCATATACTGTTACCTAGATCTTGACCTAGTAATCGATTTGATATCCTTCTTGTCGTCATCTAACTTCTTGTCCTCGGAAGATTTCGTGTCTTGCAGGTTCTCATCGCCCTCGTCGTCGGATTTGATCTCAGAGCTGCCGGAGGAGACGCTTTGGCCCTGCAATCCTGGGGGCATGCCTACAGAAAAAAAAAAGAAAAGAGAGAGAGAGAGACCAGGTGACGCTTCCACCGAAGACTCGAGGCACAGACGCGCTCTGCAGCTAGCGGAGCTGCGGGCTATACGATTCAGGCTGCTGCACTGCGATCCTTCTGCCGTGGTTTTTCATGCTATCTGGTGAAGTTTCAAAAATGCACCTGTGGAAGCAAGTTTTCCCTGCATTGGCTCCGAGGTTAAATTCTATTTTGCAATCTTTTGGAGTAGATGGTAATTTCACTGTCTACAAAACATCAACTTAATTGCAATGAAAATCATAATCATGAAAATCACACACCTCAATGTTCTGATTAAGAACCCAAGTAAATATCAGCTATTATATTGAGTTTCTTCCATATGCAATGATTTAATAGAAAAATGTCCTTAAAATATAATTCCCAGGGAGTACGCTAAATACGTACAGTCAAGGCTTCAATAGATATCCTAATGATATTCTGAAATTAGGCTTCTCTTATCCTCAAGGAGTAATCAGCATTTAAAAATGGTACATATGGAAAGCAGTTAGCTGCTCACTGAAGAAATTTCTAGCTTTACCACTGCTCAACTTTCAAGATCACAATGCATTTCACCTTTCAAGATCATAGTACACTTTAGAGCATGCCCCTCACGTATCCACTTATTTCTACGGTAGAAGCATGTCTACTGGCAATTCTCCTCTATTTGTAGTCACTCCAAATTTGGTCTGTGGTCCAGGAGCATTCTTATCACTGGAGCCCATTAGAGATGCAGAATTCCAGACCTCCTGAATCAGAATCTGCATTTTCACAAGATCGTCAGGTCATGCCTTTTACCCTGAAGTGTACACGAAGAAGCAGGGCTCTCTCTCTCCACACATATGATTAACACTCAGATGTGTACAATGTTTAGCAGGTGAAACAAAAGCTCCTGCCTATCCCCATGGCAGTGTTACCATCTTCATTCCGAACAAGGGGCGGGGGTGGAAATGAGAGAATGTTATTTAAGTGTCTGAGAGTCCATGGGCCAGCCAGTCACCCAGGGAGCAGGGGACTCAGGTCTGGGCCCTGCACCGTGTCACTTCCTGGGGTCACGAAAGCTGCCTGGAGTCCTTGGTTTGAGGCAATCATTGCGGGGCGAGATGAAAAGAGTGAAAATCATTCCACCAAGTTCCAGTTTTGAAACGTACCTACATTTCCTTCGATCTTAAACGACAAAAACAATTTCCTTCCTTCCTATTCATTTGGAAATATCATGTTCAGGCTACAACTAACCACATTAGAGGACCCGAATGAGGAAAATGTGGAAATAGCTAAAATAAAATTTCCTCTCATCAGGCTGTTGTCTCATTCCCTGCTGAGATAGGACCAGGATTTCAGAGGATGTTTGAGCAAAACAGTTCCTGAAGAAACACAATTAGCCGGCTACGTTCTAACTACTTTCCCATTTGCTTACCATTTTTGTACCGAATTTGATTCTTGGTTTTCTGCCAGCACTTCCTGAGGAACGAACGCCAAGTAAGCCTGGGATCAACACTGCAGTTGCTATTGTCTAAGTGAGGGCAGGGTGCCTTGGGAGGAGGACCTACCTCTGTAAGGGTCCTGGGGTGGGTTCAAGTCAGGGGACGTTGCAGACTGGACAGGAAGCTGTGGAACTGGAACCTGGTTTGGCACAAGAGAATGGCTGCCTCTCAGGGCCACACCGTCCTCACGATGGGCCCCGACCTGAAAGGGTGAGAGGAACCGCAGAGTTTAGTGGCAACCAGAGGTAGGGCAGCAAGGACCTGCGGAAGGAAGACTGGCCTCCGAAAAACAAGACTCCCAAACGCCTCTCACTAGAGGGCGCTGCAGGACTGCACGTGCACCTACAGTACCCGGCGCAACACTTCACACGCAGTAAGATGCCGTGCTGTACATTCAGTGACAAATATGGCAGAGTAGCTCAGGCAGGTAAAACGTCAAATTGTCTCCCAGGGTGCTGCAGTGGAGCGCACTGATTCGTACCCATCTGTCTTCTATCATGTCCGCCAACAGATCTGACAATTATCTTAATGCCCATATGCTTAATTGTGGGCTTCTCAATTCCCCCATTGCTATCGGAAATCCTACAGGAATTTCAATTTGGCATTCGACTTTCATTTCAGGGGATAAGATTCTCAGGCCTGCCATTTTTTTTTCCATAATGCCAGCTAAGCCTCTGACAGCGGAAGCTACAGCAGTATGGGACACAGCCCCTGCTCGGTACAAATATAATAAAATGTCACCTGGCTTTCCAAAACTGGCAGCCCATTCCAAATTAATGTTTACTGCATTTCATCAGCTGCTGAGTTCCAAATCCAAAGGGGGACCATTTCTGCCAATGCCACCACACCGGAAAATGTACCAATAAAGGTTTTATTAAACACACCAGTAATGCCATCATTGCCATGCAAAGATGTTTGGACATTTTTCCATTTTTTCCCCCCACTACTCTGATCCTAGATAGACACCGTACTGTAAACACTCTTTAGGTTTCCATGAATAAAATTACAGAATACAGCACGATGACTTGGTCTGGAAGAAATACTGCTGAGCTTTTTATTAACTACTACTACCCACTCTGGGGTCCAGGGATGTTGCACTAGTGACAGTGAGACAGCCACTGCTGACTTTATAGCTTACGCCTTAAAGCAAAACCATTATGCATTTGCAAACCAAGAGGAACATGAGTAGCTTAGATTTTCGTTTGCATTTCCAAGTAGTTATTCTCTGAGCCTATTGTTGGGTGAACGTTGATGCGGGACAGTGGGTCTGACACTCAAAATATTTATCCATGAATTTCTACTGCTACGAATCAAAAAGTTTATTTGTTTTTCTAATCCAAAAACAAAAATCCCCACAAAGCAGAATCTTCCCTCTTTTGTAGCCAAATGTTTTAATTTCCAAAGAACGCAACAACAATAAGAATCTGAACTGACAACAATAAAATTCAGATACCGAAGGAAGCACATGCTATCTAAAGGCAACCTAGTATAAAGTATCACCATTACATAAGCCAGAACAGTACAGAAGGAAGTAACTCAGGGGGAAGGGGAGGGATCACGTAAATCATGCTCATTGCTCAGATTCAAAATATAGCAAGAATATACAGGATTTAAAGACTCGTGAGCATCAGGAAGTATAAATGAATGCTGTGGCTGAGTCCGGGGCTGTCTGCCACCTGTGTGCCTGTGTCCCTTCCCGGAACATTCTGAATGGTGGCTATTTCGCTTCTATGTGGGTGCTTCCCATGTAAGGAGACCATGACTACCTCCCAAAGCAGCCTGTTCCATTTTAATCACAAGTTGGCCCCCTTGTATATTCCACCCACTGATTCTAGTTTCAACTTCTGGAGTTCCGTGGAGAAAGTGCAAGCCCCCTTCGTCTATGTGACGCCCCCGCCAGGCCACTGCTGTCTACTCTGGTAACAGGAGCCCGATGGCTTCCAGGGAGGTCAGGCCCACCCGATGCCCTCGACCATTTCTCACTCACTCTTGGTCTGTTTTTATATTCGTTCCAGACAAAAGAGTGATAGCTGTTTTCCATTCAGGTTTTGATTTGCCATTTTTATGTTTGTGCATTTAGAAGACTGATTCAATCGATGATTATCCTTTCAATCTAAGATGTCAACTTGTAAGGATGAATTTTACAGGGCTTGATCAAATGGTAGCTCTTTAAGTTTGTCAATCAATGTTAACCCAAATAATTACCGTAGTGCCGATTCATATTTATTGGTATTCCCAATGGGTTTAATCTCTTAAATTTCCATAGAAGATGATTCTCAATTGGAATCACTGAAGGTAACCACAGGTTTGAGCATAGCAAGGAGGTAAATCCCTTTTATGTTAAAATCATTCTATTAAAACACCCAAGCCTTCTTTGTAAGCATTTAGGATACATTTCAAGGTTAATATTTTACTTTTCACTCGAAATATATTCAGATATTGATTCTCACTTCTATTTTTCCTTCTGGATCACATTCAGATTAGTTTTTACAAGAGGAAAAAAGAGCCCACAACCAATTATCTTTATATTTCTTTGCCTCAACTATTATGAAAGACTGAGTAAAACGAATACAATAATGAGAGTCAACAACTTCTAGATTTTAACTGTAACTGGTTTCTTTGTTAGCTGTGTAACCATGGACAAGGTGTTCAAATCCCAAATGGGAAAAAAACACTAGCTTATAGAGAATGAGTCCCATGTCTGTTGCAAAGGGAGGTAATATGCAAAGCAACTGTTATATAATAGGTACCTAATAATTATAGATATTATGTGAAAATATCTGAAAATACTTGCATACTACATAAAAACAAGAGTCTATGTAATTCGAACACCTTCAGGACACAAGCTACCTTCATTCACGATCATCTTTGCATTTCTTGTCTCTATTTTGTTCACATGCATTTGATTTTAAATCCTTCTCCTGCACAATGAGAGTAAAATCTTAAATGATATTATGTTTGAGAATTATAAATATGTTTGTTCCAACTATATTTGTTTGGATTTTAGCCATACATATTACACCTATTTTTATCTATTTTCTATAGATCATCTTAGGTCATCTCAAATATTATACCTAATCATTTTCCATAAAGGAAGTTGGGAACAAAATTACTCTTGATTTTTTTTTCTTTTTTTTGAGGGAGAGAGCATGCACGCATGTGTGTGAAAGGGGGTTGGGGGGTGGGCCAGGGCAGAGGGAGAGGGAGAGAGAATCTTTTTTCTTTTTTTTTTTTTAAAGATTTTATTTATTTATTTGACAGAGAGAGAGCACAAGCAGGGGGAGAGGGAGAAGCAGACTCCCCACTGAGCAGGGAGCCCGATGCAGGGCTCGATCTCAGGACCCCAAGATCATGACCTGAGACAAAGGCAGACGCTTAACAGACTGAGCCACCCACGTGCTCCTACTCCTGATGTTTTAAGGCCTCCCTGGTAAACTTTGTATATTCCGAGTCAAACACAAATGAATGATGATGGGTCTAGATCCATGTGGTAATGAGCCTGGTTCTCCAGGACCAATTCCATTGCCTGGGGCTGTGGAATCATATTCCAAAGAATTAACTTTGCTTTGTTTCCTTGGCCACAGGCGGCTTGTCCTAACCCCATTTACTTCTCTTTTAGAAACATTATTTCTGGTCACATAAGAGACAAGGAAAGAAAGATAGTGGATGGCCAGCACAATCCATCACTCGGAGTACCTCGGAAATAGAAGGAAAAGCCATGTGTATATACAAGGATTAGGCCTTGTCCATCTTCTAAATAATAAATATGTAATAATATAACTAGAAAAAAGCAGATTCTTCAACCTACAAATCAATTCTAAGGATGGCACCTATTTTTAGAAAATCTAGACTTCATTAAAGCCCTATTTTGATAATGTCTTCATCTGGATAAGCAATAGTTTAAAGTTAAAAGCCAACCTAAAAAAGCGGTTAATTTTATCAATATTGATTGTAATTTTTTTTTTTTTGCAATCTTTAAGGTTAGTCTTCTTAGTTACATACAATATGGTCTTAGATATATTTATGCTGAATGTAAAAGACAAAATGAAAATCTCCAAATTATTCAGTGTTAGTTGATCAGAGAGTACATTTGTTAATCCAAGAAATATTTACTAATATAGTTCATGCTTGTCACTCCACGAGGTTCTAGGGAGAAGGCGGTGAGTAACTGAGATGACCTCATGGAGCTTACAGTGGTCCTCTGTGGCATTTCTGTGCACTGATCAGTTAGTGTGGTGGTTTTAACAGTAATAGTAAGTCTCTTAGGTAAAAGGACATTTATCATGATTTCTGTAATTTGGGTTTTGGACCCAGAGAACTCTTCGGACCTAAGGCCACTCCTTGTCTCTCATGGGCCATTCCAGCTTCTCATGTCTCTCCAGTGGTACCTCTGTCTCTCTGGCTTCTGTCCCCTCATGGCTACAGCCTGGACTCTCCCTTCATGCATACCTCTCAGTACATTCTTTCAGGTTCTGTATCTGCTGCTAATTTCCTTTCTGTCTTAGTATTTCTGAGTTCAGAATGCCAAGATCATCTGACGGTGAGCTCATCATTTTGAAGCAGACATGGGCCATCCTTTGAATGGGCCACTCTAGGGTCAGGCATCCCCATTAACTGGTTCAATGAGCTACAAAAGAAGAGGAGGTGAGATCATGTGGTCCAAGCATGGCTGCCCCCCTCCCTTGCATCCATACATCATGCTCCCCAAATCATGGCTCTTAGGTACAAGTATCTAAGTTACCCTGCATCTCAGGTCAAGTTATAGTCAAACCCTGACACAGCTATTTAAATTCTCTCGTGTTAATTTATCATTGGGAATAATTAAATATCTTCAGAAGTACATTACTTCTTTTGAATCACGTAAGCACCATATAATTTTAAATAACCTTATTTTCCAAGGAAAGAATTGATATATTTATGAGGAACACTTTTCACTCACAGTACAGAGACTAAAAGGGCTTGCGAGACTTGGAACCCAGTTAGGCCAAACTCTCCATTTTATAGAGAAGAAAGCTAAGGTTGGAGATCGTTGAGTGACTTGGGAAATGTCTCGTAAGAAGATCAAAATAGAATTTGAGCTCAGAAAACTTATAACAACATTGAACAATTTGATTTGGAATGTGTGTGTGTCTGTGTGTGTGTGTGTGTGTGTGTGTGTATGGGAGCAGAGTTAAGGGACAAAAGGGGTTTACTTCCTGGAGCTTTTGTTTACGACAGTGTGCATACATGTCCGTAGATGTGTGTGTGTATAGATATAGATATGAAAACCATTTTATTTCTCTTTATCACAGGGGAAAATCTACCATAGTTCACCAACTATGGCCAAGACCAAGATGTCTAACTAAATTATAAAATTTAATATTTGCCATAACCCCTCCAACATAAACAGATTTAAAAGACATGCGGCTTCAAATTAGGTGGCTGTTGGCAAGGCTGTTGTAATGTGGCGATGCGTGCAGCATCCTGGTAAATATCCTCATCCTGATCCTTGAGCTCACAACAAACACCACAAACAAAAAAGACATTCAGCGTTTCTGCTCTCTTTGTTTCCAGGGAGTATTGTGAAAGTAATTATTCTGTTGTATTTAAGAGGCCTATTTCATGGATGGGAAAATGTATTAAATTTCATTTGGCAGTTATTCAATCCTTGTTAATGTTATCTCCAGAGATAACTGCTTCAAAGCCGGCTTTCAGCCCTCCGTTCCTTGTCTTCTACCATAATCCTTCTAAAAGAGTGTAGGACGGGAACTTTCTGGGAAACCTGTCATCAATTTCTAGACCAAGCGATACTGATACAAAACTCGATAGGCTATCAGGAACTTTTTGATATAGTAAAAGAAAAGTCTGTTATTAATGGCATCTGATTCAAACACATTCTTTTGACATAGGTGTTTTTTACAAAGAAGAAACAAAACAAGGAAATGGGACAAAGAAAAAAAGGGCCTGGTAACTTTTACTTTTCTCTCTTTTCTTTCTCTTCTTGTTTTTCCACAAACACAAAAGAAAAGTTGATGGGCTTCAGTTGTCATTAGACACCCAAAGACACAGAAAGCAGTTTGGGTGTCTGAACGGTAATCTCCCCGCGAAATATCAATCATACATGACAGCTGGAGAGCGCTAGATTTCAGTTTCAATTATCTCGCCAGATCTCCGTCATGTTAGAGGAAAGCAAACTTATTTTCCCAAATGTGCAAAACGCCGTTTAGTCCAGAAGTGCATCTTTTAAAGAGGTGGGAAGTGGTCACGCAGATTTAATGGCTCCCAGATGGGAACCCGGAAGTTCACGAAATGGCAGCGGTGGACGGATTCTGCGGGGAACCGTTCCGGAGGCACCGGGATGCGGTAGAAAACGAGATCCACCTCTAATAACCAACTCCTTTGTGCGAGAAAGTTCTAACATCTGGGACGCCCTTCAACCACAAATATCACTTCCATATTTCCCAGTTTAAAAACTTATCAGACGACTTTTTAAAAACTCCTGTGATTAAACATTTAAAGGACTTTTCACTCAAGTCAGATCTGGCTGCAATTCTTTTGTTTGGATTTTGATTCTTGGGAGATGTTTATTGGGGGAAAACTTCCTCACTCTAGAGAACACCTGTTCCCCCACCCCCACCAAGAAATCTCACAGCTTCGCTTATGCTTTGCCTGAAATTTAAGGTAATTCCTTATTGGGTAATTCTTGGCAGATTTCTTTAATGCTTATTCTCCAGATGATAAAGTAATTTTCAAGAGGACTTAAAGCATGATGTAAATTACCCTGACTTGGCAGCCCTGAACTGTCACATGGTCAGCTAGGCCAAAACTCCCATGAATGTCCACCAAAATGGTTAAAATGAATGATTCTATGACTTAATTCGAGAGATGCAAATGGCTGTTACCTGATTTCAGTTCATCTTTTTTTTTTTTCTTAACTCGTAAGCTCCACCTATCAAATCTGTTTCATTTCTCTCCTCTGTATCTCCACCCTCCGCCCCCAAGTCTCAACATTACTTTCGTAGAGTGGAAACCGTAACTGGATGCAGTCCACCAGGTAAGAACCTCAGCAGGTGGTTCGCAGAGTCCATCTCATCCCTTCCTGCCTCGGGGAAGCAGGTTAGTAAGTAAGTTGTAGGGAACTAAATTTAATCCAGGTCTGGTGAACCAAGTCTCTCCAGCAAAGAGATTATGGTGAAATTTTGCAATTACTGGTACGCGGCTTCCTTTTTTTTGACTGAAGGAAAAGACAATTATACACTTGATGTGGACTTGGGAGCTCCGGATCCCTGCGGTACAAACACACCTGTGAGAGCGTGCACAACCGTGGGGCTGGTTTCCACACAACCCACTCTGTAGCCAGCCCAGGAGGTTGACCACTAGGGATTTATCTGTACCTAACTGGCCTTTATTTTGTAATGCCTTTCTTATCATCCAAGTAACACATGCTTATTGTAAAATATTTGGAAAGGAAGTGAAGAGTAACAAGCCTAAACTAACGAAATATTCCTTCCCCATCACCTACTAAATATTCCCCTTCTGAATGCTTTATTCTCTGCCCATCACCTGTTCCCTAAGGTTCCAGCACAGCTTTCCATTGTTGTTTGGATCAAGTCTAAGATCAATACCTTGTGCATCTGTGTCCTTCACCTGGGTGCCAGAGGACCATTCCAGTTCCCTCCTATTTTCAAGTTCCCTCATCTCCAGCTTCACTTACCTACTCATGGTTCCCCATGTGCTGCATACACTTCCATATCAGCAAGGCGCCTGAGCCAAGCCCTCCCTGTTCTGCCTCCCAGAGCTGGTTTCCTCTGCACAACTCACCAACCACTTCTCTTTTATTGGTCCCACAGATCCCCTTCTTCGCACTCCTCATCGACGGTCTGGATCTCCAGCACTCTCACCACCTTGCTGGACCTGGACAGGGCTCTCCCCTGACTGTTCATTACAGACACCCCCGTGAATACCCACTCAAGGACAGTGCTTGACAGAGAAGGGCATACACTTCAATGTTTCTGCTTTGCTGCCATTCATAAAGCTTATTCTTGTCTTGAGATGTAAGCATCCCAAGGGCAGGGACTGGGTATACAAGTCATTGTATAGGATTGTAATATTATAACGTGCAATCAGATGCTTCGTAAATAGTCAAGGATGACACAGGCGGCACGTATCTGTGAGACTATTTCTGAGATCAAAAACCTTTTGATATTGTCAAACATAAATTTTGCACGTTTCCATCAAAAAATTAACATTTTGTTTAATTCAACAAATGCCTCTGAAATGTGTGCTATGTGCAAGGCACTATTCAGGTATTTGCAGGAGAAATAATAAAAGATAGACACAACTATTACTTACACGTTTCCCCATCTTAATGGTGGAGTCGTTTAAGGCAAAAGAAAGTGAATGTCATGAAGGAGTACAAGGTTGTGGGGGATTTAAAGATGGGCAAAACTATATCAAACTGAGAAACCAGAGACTTCTTCAAGGAGGTGGCATTTTAGACACACTCTGAAGGGTGGGTAGATTTTTGATACAAATTACTTAAAATTTTTTAAAAAAAACTGACATTTAACATCAATGAGGCACAATCTCAACTTTAAATCAAAGTTTCTATTTTTACGTCACGAAGTGGCATTATTTGGATATTATATCTATACGAAGAAGCAGCTAAGGAGTGCATATTAATGTGTTTTCATGTTGTCAGACTGCGTATTTTGGATGAAAAGCAGGTTTTTGTAAAGCCCTTTATAAACCTCACCGGCTTTACTACAAAGTGAACAACACAGGGCATTCTGGACACAAATGGTACCTCACTGTATGTGTGTATTATTGGCCCAAATGATTCACTCTTATTTAACTGCAGTGAAGTCTTTCATCTCCCAGCTATACAATAATAGTTTCCATATGACCAGTGGCTCTGCTATAAATAAGATCAAAAGCAAAAGAAAGGATTTAATAAAAGAAAATGACATTAAGAGTAGCATTAAATCGGGGGGAAAAATACCAATATCCAACGATGTTGTTTGTTTTTTTGAGACTGAAGCGCCACACAGTACTGACTAGCTTTCCCGATATGTCCTGAAAAGGCATTTCACAAGAAGTAGGCATGGACAAAATCCATTTGGGTAGGCCTCAGAGTGCTAAAGATTAAGCTGGGGGGCAGCGGGGCACGTGGGGGTAGGGAAGAGCGACCCCCTCTTTAGAGGCAGCGTGGAGAACAGGTAAGCGGCTCGTTTCACAGGGAAAGAGTTCAAGGGAATGTGTGCATGGCAGATGTCCATCCATTTCTCTATCCCTTTCTGTTCTATTTAATGCAGATAGACTTTTGGTAATCCAGAGATTCTCAGAGAATCATAACATTGCTCAACTCTCGTACATGAGTTCTGAGAAAGGAAGTTTTTTTTGGCAATGCACAGTGACTTGATATGAAGAGCCAACTTCCCAAACAAATTCTCTTCTAGTTCTTAAAAAAAAAAAAAAAAAAAAAAAAAATTACAATGTTAATCTCTATTCCCGACTGGATAAACAGCTGCTAATAACCTCCAGCTCCCAGGGGAGGAGGCTGCCTCCTTTCATCTTCAGGCTGGTGGATATCTGACGTGCACTGCACTTTAGTGATTCCACATGTGTCTTACTTGGCCTTTTTTAAAACTGCCCTGGTACCAGTCTTGCCAATTCAGGTTTCTTTTCTCCCCTAGACTGCATCCACAGAGTTGGAGGACACCCTCAGTTATGGTACTATTTACTCGAAATTGTAGTGCTTTCACTGTGGGTGTATTTCAAGAGGAAATTCAGGCACTTATAACATCTAGAGGAAGCTAAAGTCTCGGACCTTTGTATCTGAAGCCTTGCGAGGGAAATAACCATTTGGGTTTCTTTCAGACTGAGCTAATTACTCACTCAAGGGCTGGCCACGTTCAAAGATACTCCATTCCGAATAGCATCGTTAATGCGTTACTTACGTCTATCTGTTTGTGTGCTAAACAGAGGGGACAGCGTCAACACTTTTCCTCTGCTTAGGAAGTACCCTGCAGAAGGTTACAGGGCCAGCCGGCCCCCAGAGTCATTCTCACTTGTTCCTGAGCACCTGCTTTTACTGGTGACCTCAGTTCTACACCTCAAGATTCAGACATTTCGCAAAACAGCTTTTTAAACAAAAACCAGCTGTTTCCCATCTAGACTACAGGGGGAAGAATTTGGGCAGCTCACAGAAACATTACCCAGAGACAACCATTCCCCAATAACTTTCACACACTTTCGGCTCCAAACAAGACCCGTCCGTGTGCAGAAGCCGGGGAGAAGGCAAATGTGAAATTAAAATGGGGAAACTCGATACCCTGGTTTTTGACGGTGTGTCCAATTAACTGCTTGAAAATGAATGTGGCTATTGTATCAGGACAGTGCTACCCCAAAGATGTCATTTAACTAATATTGGACAGATCTTTTAGTTAAACTCAACTTCATAGTTGTAAGATGATTTATGGATGTAGAGGAAGCTATAATTATGCACAACTGTGAATGTCAGCCAATTAGGTAGAATCCTCGTGTTCCAGAAATGCGATGTTCAAGCTTTTTTTAATTTTTTAATTTTTTTTTTTTTAGGTTTTCCCTCTTAAAGCTGCTTTGCCTAAACCCTCTTCTTATTTTGAACCCATTTTACACTTCTATTTTCTAAGCAATTAAGATACTTTTGATTTGAAAAATTTACAGCCACAATAAAAGTTAAAATAACACAACGACCACAGATTTTGAAAAAATATAAAATGGCCAAGGCCTAGTCTTGGCTTTTAAACAGTGCCAAGTTGCTCCAGAATTTTCTGTTTTGGTATGAGTGACATAACTGAATTACTTCATGAGCTGCTACTTTAATTCCTAAGGGTGGAAAATTCCATGAGTTAATTTAATTTGGATGTAAAAAAATATACATGAAAACTCGCTCTTCCTGTGGACTCTCATGTGAAATATCTGAGCCAATTGTTGGAGCTGCTGTGCTTCGAGGAGGGGCTTTCCACCCAAGGCGGCCCGGCTGGTGCTGCACGGCCCCGTATCTTCAGAAGATTTGGGCACATAAGATCCTTTATTTTCTGCATATGTTTTCAATCACTTTATTTGATAGCTCTGCAATGCCCTTCCTAGCCCGTCCCTAACTGCTGAAATCCTACGCAGAGGCTAATATGAGCTCCATGACACCTTTTCCAGGAAGGGTTTCTGAGGAAACCTTAGGTCTCCTAAGGCTGGACAATGTTCGTCCTTCTCTGAATTGTGTCTTAGGTCACTTCATCATTCCACCTTGCGTTACAGTTAGGCACATACTTGCATTATCGCCCTCCCAGAGTCAAAGGCCTACAGGATCAGAGACTCTCAGGTACATTTCATAACCCCCAAAGGATCTGAAGACACAGAACGAGGGGGTGAACATCTGTGTAGTTGCTAATATATACAGTATTATCGCCCCCCCCCAACTCCGAAGATCTGCTTTCTTGAGAAAACAAGGATAATACCACCTTTTTAAAATGCAAGTGTTGTGCCTTTTCTAAACTATGGACAGTTTAGCATTCTGTCCTTGTCCCCAAAAAGAGTTCAATAAAAAAACATGACAGTGACTATGCTATTAAAAGCATCTACCTGCTTTTTCCTCTATTATTTAAGAAGATAGCCAAGTAAAAATATGATGAGGCCGAAGAGTCTCTTTTAAATATGTTTTATATTTTGAAAGTGGGGAAAACAACCAGTTTTTGTTTTTATTTATTTGAAGTTCATGACACCAGGTGCTAAACACATATCTTAGGGGAAAAAAATTAGGGAACTAGGCTTGTTTTGTCCTAGAAGTGGAGAAAGGGAGTCTTTTGGGTTTGAAGGTCCAATGCAGACTGACTGCCTTGTTTCCGGGTCACAGGGCCTGTTTTGAATAAGATAGGTATTGCGGGGATGGGGGGAAGAAGGGGATATACCTAGTTTGGACCGACTGCTGTGGGATTTGGGCATGCATCATGTCCTAACCATTTGTCTCAGGGCTTGTCAATGGAGCATAAGTGGTCTCACTGCTATGGTTGTATTTAAAACCTCTTGACTTTAAGTGAATGCAGAAATATCAAATGGTGAGCTCCAGGTTTCAGAAGCTGTTGTACTAATCCATGGTTAAGAGAATTTCTTTAAGTGAGACAGAAAAAGACAAATACTGTATGTTCTCATACCTTATATAGAGTATCTTAAAAAAAAAAAACTCAAAGAAATAAGAGAGTAGAATGGTGGTAGCTGGGAGAAATGGGGAGTTGTTGGTCAAAGGGTACAAACTTGTAGCTATAAAGTGAACAGACTATGGGTTGGAATGTAAAACATGGGGACAATAATTAACAATACTTTATCATATATCTGCAAGTTGTTAAGAGTAGATCTTAAAAAAAGTTATCACCAGGCACACAGAAAAAGGTAATTATGTGAGAGGATGGAGGTATCCACTAATCTTACTGTGGTGATCATTCTGCAATATACATGTGCATTAAATCATCAGGTTGTACTCCTTAAGCTTATATATGTTTGATGTCAAGAATATCTCCAAAGGCTAGGAAAAGTTTTAAAAAATAAACAGAATTTCTCCAAGTTCTTTTTCCTGTCTCTTTCTCCTTAAGTTTTCTTAAAATAAAGTACACTATTGATATAGATTAAACAAACAAACAAACCTTTCAGTTGAGACTGCTACTCTGCTCTCAGAAATGTAATTGTGGAGATTAGGATAGATGGTGACACACTACAGACAGGCAAACAGCCTAATCAAAGAGAGAAGCCTGCACTGGTCTCTATACAGCAGCCATTGAAAGATGATGGAGATGACTAAGATCTTGAGTGAAATTCTGTAACAGGCTATTTATAAGACAGTTTCCAAGTGCTTTGAAAGAGAGCAATGACCTCTCAAACTCAGTTTGGTTCCACCAAGACCAAGTCTTTGTGGACAAAGCTCACTTCCTCATTCGTGGGAGCGCCGCATGTCTGGTGTCTTGTGATAATGCTAAGGACAAAATGAGAGAAGGTGGACATCAGGAGAGTAAAATTAGTTGAATGTAACTGGTTGAACTATTAAACCCAAAGGCAGGGGACAATGTAAGCGTCGAGAGAATGTCTGTAGCCCTGAACCTCAGGCCTTCTGCTTTGTGTCCCCCGCTAGTTAACATTTTTATTCGTGGCTTTGCTAAGGGCAATAATGGCACCCATCAAATTTACCAACAACAGAGCTGGCAGAGTATGTGACCGAATGAGGACCTAAGAAGAGCTGTCGACTGGAAACAGACTGAAGGCTGAAGTATGAAATTCAAAGGCATAGAAAAACAACAAAACAATGAAACAAAAACCCCCCACAAAAGCCCACAAAGGCATAACGTGAAGTGTTGTACTGGCACAACACAAAGTACACAAGGGTAGCTGAGATGTGTGGCTTATGGATTTCAGCGGATTATAAATTCGATATCTGCCAGCAGGATGATGACGTCATCAAAATGGCTGGTAGGGTCTTGTTAGGTGGCCTTTAAATGACGATACAACATATTGAAAGGGTTTGGTAAGAGATCCACCCTGATGATTCCTTGAGCACTGTGTTCAGTCTGAGACCCTACAACGTCTTTCAAAAAGAAAGCATTCCTTTTAAACTAGGGAGAATGCACTGGAAAGTCATAAAATCAAAACTTTCACGGGGGCTGGTGGTGGTGGTGGTAAATACGTGAAGATATAAACATCTAGCCTAGAGAAAAAAAAGTACTGAATAGACTGTTGTCAAAGAACTGTAAGTTTCTAAAGTGTGCGTTGGGTTGACTTAGGGGTAATTTCAGTGGGCAGAAAAATGAGGACTGCACAGAGAAGTAAATCTGGGCTGGATATAAAGAATAATTCTCCAATATTTGATAGAAATGGGCTTTGTGGTCATTGAGAGCTACTTATCCTTGGAGGGAAGGGGGCAGATAGAGGCTTGTTGACTGCTTGGCAGGGGATTTTAGGGGGATTTGGATAGAGAGGATAGCTAAGATCCCTGAGATTCTATGGGGTAATAATAATTGCTTAGAAATGCAGCTTCTGCTTAAATATACACGAGACTTTATGGAGTCAAACTCATATGAAAACGTAAGAGGAGCAAGACTGAAGATGACAGAGCCTCTATGGGTCAGACCTTCGCTGAAATAGGTTTTTCTGACTTCTGCCACCCTCATGACTATATACACGAGTAAATGCTCCCTGAGATATCACATCCCTGCCCACGACTCTCTCCTGTAGCATGAAGCCAAGGAATACCTAAAGAAGGGCCTTGGGTTCCTATCATGGTGAGTAATGCACACACTTGTTGAATCAATATGTTATACACCTAAACTAAGGTAACATGGCATGTTAATTATGCTTCAATAAAAAACAAAAATAATTTTTTCTTGGGTTTCATGAGTTTCAGTCAGTGATGAAAAGGTTTACAGTATCAGCCATAGTTTTGAAATTGCTACGGTACTGGGTTAGAGAGGAAGTTCACTGTGGCAGTGTGGTATTTAGTACAAAGAGTGCTGCTCTCCTTGGTGGCTTGTCTGGTTTCTCTCCGAGCTTGGCCATTAACTAGTGGGCGTCCGTGCTTGGGTCACTTCCCCTTTCTGAAGCCTCGGGCTTCAAGAGTAAAATAAGGGCCATGGGCTAAATGATTTCTGGGGTGCTTTTAGAATCTAGAATTCAATGGTCCTAACTATCTTAAGAACAATGAAAGCAAAACCAAGGTAAGTTATCTTATGAGGCCCTAAGTTGTAAAAGTTCTTGTATGTTCAAATGTCAGTGAAATAAAAAAGGTGCTCTATCACCTAATGAATTTTCTTCTGATAAATTCTTTTTAACCCAAATTAAAAATGTTATGATTTTTTTTTTTTTTTGGCCTTCTTCTTTCTTTTTTTTTTTCCTTCTCTTTTTCAAGTTGAAATGCGTGGTTTCTGAAATGTGTGCCACACCCCTACCTGGGGGTTTTAGGAAGGGGTTTCAGGGATGCTGTGGAGGAAGGGTGTGAGTGGGGCGTTTTACAGGGTTCCTCCACCCCTAAGTTAACTAGATCAACCAGATCCTTAAGAGAGGCCTACTCTTCCACCAAGCATAAGGGCATCCTTCCTTCCCAGGTAACAGAGCTGAGTCCCTGCTCTCTGCTGGGGCTTGCTATACTGCTGTACTAATTTGTTTTTAAATGTGTGTCCTTTTCTACTGAACTGTGAACCCCTTGAGAGGAGAAGCCATGTGTTAGCACAGAGCCTGGCATTTGGTAACCATTCTTGATAAATGTTTTTGGAAATGAATAAGTGGACTTTAAGCAAAAAGGGTCTAGGAACCACACTAATGTTATATATTAACAGTGAAGGAGATTTTTAGCTAAATGATCCCTTCATTGCGGACTCGACTGACAAGTAGTCAGAAGCACATACAGAGTCACATGAAGACATTTTTGATGTGGGTTTTGTTCTTATTCAGTTAAAAGAGGAGATGAGGTCATCTGAAAGGCTTGCTCTCAGGTCTCATCTGTGGATCTGAATACTGAGTGAATACTGAGAGAATTATTTTGGAAAAACTGTCATTTCAATAATTTATAAAAATCTAATGATTTAATATCAGGATTAACCATGGAGGCATCTGAGGCACACGGGGGTTATTTCTGGGTAAGAGTGTCTAATTAGCTTAGTGACAAACCCACCTGTTTCCTTATTCTCCCACATTCAGAGATTTCTGCTTTGACTCTGTCGGAAACGTGGGTGGTTTTGGTAAGAAAAATAATTTAAAATTTACTACTTCATGACCCTAGTAAGGAGAGTTTACACCTCGTGCCACTTAGCCCAGAGCCCCACTTAAGAATAAGTGTTTAGACAATGCAGGTTTTAATCTAGCATACCACCGCACTGGACGTAAAATTCTTCACCTATGCATTTGGGTAAAAGGCTGCCCCGGGAACTTGGCCACGGGATGCCTGGGAATTCTTTCATCAAGGAGCATTTATCAAGATTCGAAAATCACAAGCTCTTCCCTGGAAAGGTACAGCTAGGGCTAATCTGTAGGGAGCGCTAGTGGTAGTAAGAGCGTGGAACGTGCAGGCACTGTCCCCAAGTTTCAAGTTGGCTTCAGGGCTTGAATCTCCTCCACCCTAATAAGGCCCACTGACCAACCCCTAAACTGGACATCACTACTCTCCTCAGAGGGCTCCTGTGAAGACTGCCTGAGAGAATGTTCACGGAGCACCTAGCAGAGGGGCTGTCCACTTGTCAGGCAGTCAGAAAACAGCAGTTTCCTTTCTCCCGATGTATTTACTGAGGGGGAAACAAAATGTAATACATCAAGGATTTACATCAAGGATTTACAACATAGGTGGTAAGGCAAAAGTCAGGCCTACAAAAGACATATAGTTTTGCATGACTGGGTAAGAAAAAGATGTAGCCGACAGCATGATTCACAGATCTCTGGAAAGTAGAAAGGAAAATGGACTATCACAGCGAGAGGCAGCAAGGGAAGGCTTCCTGGAAGAGGCAGAATTTGAGTCCAAGCCCTGAGAGTGGTGGGAATGAGATGGACAGAGGGAAGCTGGTAGGACAAGCCAAGCCCAAAAGACAAGGAAGAACTATCTAAGGAGAATGTAAAGGGCAAATTCTGGTAATTTGCACAGACTGGTCTTGCTGGAAGAATTTTTGCATATTGGAATAGCTGAACATAAGGCTTTTGGTAAATGGTAATGGGGCTTAATCAACTGGATTAAGATATTGGTCTTTATTTTGTAGATAATGGAAAGCCAGTGAAGGTTTCTGGGCAGGAAAGAGCATGGCCAAATATCATCTAGAAAGCCTGCAAGTCTACAACATTCATGCTAGTATTATGAGCCATGCTGCTGTGAAAAAAATCCGTTTCATTACACTAATACTTAGTAAATCACTGAAGACCTACTTCAGAACTCCAAGGAAAACATTTTATGAATCAAAAGCTAAGTACAATATGTTAGCAATTAAATGAGATAACATAACAGCCGAGGCAGAACCAGTTTTCCCCACCATGATTTCAAGCTGCTGCAGAAAGAAATGCTTATATCATCTTCCAAGTTATCAAGCCATTTTGTTTTGATTTTCGGAAGGCGGGGAGAGAGGAAGCGAGCAGAGGATGGAGGTCAAGAGGATTCAAAGCTGTCTATTCTTTAATCAGGAGGAATTATTAAGGGGACTTATAAGGGAGATTTGCTTAGAACAAAATGAGCCCTGGGATGGGTCTTAAGTTACTATAACTGGCTTCTACTCCAGAACAACGGACGAAGGTGTGTAGTTGGAAAGAAACACCCACCAGTGTTCTCTGCAGCGAAGTTTCCGGTGCATACCTCCCACTGCTACTTTATTTACTGCAGCTGGCCAAAGTTTTATAGCCTGTTTCATGTATTAAAATTCAAATGTGGAAAACATTACCAGTATCCTCCTTGAATTTTTTTTTTTGTTGTTGTTCAGAGGGAAGGGGGGGTGGGTTTTTTTTTTTCTTCCCCTTCAACTTCCTTTTTATTGTGGAATGTATCAAATGGTCAAAGGCTAACTTCAGACTGACTAAATTCAAAAACTATTTCCTTTGTTCTTATGTTTTTGTTTGAAAATTCATACCAGTTTGTGAAAGGAAAGAAATGACAATCCGATCTCTCTCACACACGTTAGAGTTTCGGGCTGGGGAAGCTCGGGCTCTGTGGACCTGCTGGGTGTTTCTGGGAAGAAAGGAGAAAGACGGCAAAGCCTCACTGGGTTCCCAGGGCGGCAGGTTGTTGCTGTGCTGCGTCTCTGGAGTTACTCTATTACCTATCACCTGTGGTCATCCCTGATGGAATTATATATAAATGCCTTCAGAGGAGGGAACGGGAACTTTTCCTCCTCAGCAGAACTAGCAGCTTTATGGCTTCTGCAGAGTGTTTTCAAAACCAAATCAAAAACGTTTCTGTGTAATATTGGCCAATTATTTCCCCCCTTCTATTGCTCTCTGCTCCATTCTCTCCCTTTCCACCCCAGACAGGTCAGGCCCCTTCCTCCTATCCCACCTTTGAATCAGACTCAAGGGGGAGGCAACCCAAAGGTCAAATAGTCCCCCAAAGCATCTATGTATAGTTTATTATTTTTAAAGAACCACTTAACCTACATCTGGTATTTAAGAGCAAACATTACATATTTATGGAAAAAACTGTCTCTGAAGCAATGTGCCCGTTCAACATATGCAAAACGAACACAGCTACAGAAATTAAACCATTTTTCTCTTGATTGAGAGCAGATATAGAGAAATGGTTATAAGTCACAGATCTGGCTTTTAATAAAGCCAGATTTCTTAATTAAAAGCAGTATTGTTTAAACATTGTAGTTTAAAAAGAAAAGAGCTGTACAAACTAAAACCTCATATTATATGCATCCCAAGTGTATTTAACACATTACCTGAGGCCAAGCTAAATTAACATCTAGATTTTCCTTTTGTAAACTCTTAGCAACTGCCATGAATAGACAAACAATTTTTACTCAACGATGAATTTTTAGGATAGAGGTCAAGGAAAAGCAAAAAAAAAAAAAAAAAAAAAAAGATTTAGCTTTGGCATTCAGAAATATCTTTCCACGTTTTAGAAGTGAGTTCATTGCTTCTATTTATAAACCAGTATTTTTGGTTTCAAATTGGTTGCAGGTTTCCATAATACACCGCTCAGGACGGTCCTCTCAATCTCAGTCTTTTATTAAGAGAAACTGAAAGGAGAACGGAAGAATCCGATTGAGAAGAACCGGTGCCTATTTTGCAATCTCCTTTTGAAATCATCAGTAAACAAGAAATGCTACATCGGTAACAGAACATAGACCTTCATCCAAGCAACTTTTTCAGAGCCTACAAGGTACAAAACAGGAGTGTTTGTTGGTCAGGCAGGAGTTTATAAGAAGCAGAGTACATAGAATCATTAGTAATACATTCTCGCCCCATTCAGTCACCTTATTGTCACCACTTAACATTTTGTTAAGAAGATTCTGCATTTTGGGGCACTTGGGTGACACAGTCCATTAAGCCTCTGACTCTTGGTTTCGGTTCAGATCACGATCTCAGGGTCTTGAATCAGGATCCGTGCTCATCAGGGAGTCTGCTAGGGTTTCTCTGTCCCTCTGCCCCTCCCCACACATTTGTGCTCTCTCTCTCAAATAAATAAATAAATCTCAAAAAAAAGATTCTGAATTTTTATACTCATCCAAAAAAAAAAAAAAGGGGATGCATTCCCCATTGTTTCCAAAAGCAATGGGCAGAACTGAAATTCCAGTTGTAACATGGACAAATCTGCTTAAATATTATTGAAATATATACTTATGCATAAATAGGCAGTGACAAACTACTATATCCTTAAATCACACATCCCCACACCATACATTTAGACAGATAAACACACCACATATTTCTACCTCCCACACTCAGAATTAAAGACATTGATTTGGATTCTTTGATAATGATAAAAAATTTCAACCTATTCATATCTGAAATGCCAATAATGTAATGTGTACAAAAGTTGGGTCCTCTAGATGATGTCACTAAGATGAAGAATTAAAAACACCAGCAATGACCCAGCAATGTCCTCCTAGGTATATACTCAAGTGACATGAAAACACACGTCCACCCAAAAACTTGTACGTGAATGTTCCTAGGAGCACTAGTCATAATCGCCAAAGAGTGGGAAGAACCCAAATAACCATCACCTGGTGAATGGATACATATAAGGTATCCCTATACAATGGAATATTGTTTGGCAATAAAAAGGAATCATGATCTGATACAGGATGAAATATATATGAACCCTGAAAAACATTACACTAACTGAGAGAAGCCAGCTAGTCAGACATATTGTATGATTCCAGTGTTAGGAAGTATCTAAGATAGACAAATTACAGAGACAGAACACAGTCATTGTCAAGGTCCAGGGAGAGGGAAGAATGGAGAGCAACTACTACTGGCAGGGGGATTTCTCTTCTTTTCTCAGGGGGTAAAACATCCTAAAATTAGACTGTGGTGATGACTGCATAACCCTGTGAACATACTCAAACACATGGAATTGTAAACTTTAAATGGGTGAAATGCAGGCAAGTGAATTATATATCTCAATAAAGTTGTTTAAAAAAGATAAAAACAGCAGCAGTGGTATTTATACTTGAAATTCTAATTCGATGTAGTGACTTAAGAGTCTACAAAGTTCATCACTTACCATGAGTGAATGTCTGTTGGCTGAAAGAAGACCGGTTCCATACCCTGAGCCCAGACCACCCATCGCTCCATTATGAGAAGGTCCAATGATTCCATGCATGTCCCCATGACCACCAGGCATAGCTGTGGACGGGCCCACTGCATGATTCCGGAGGACGTGAATAGCATCATCCAGTCTTTCTAAGCGGTCTTCAATTCGGCTTTGCTGTGGGTTAAAAAATGAGGTGAAATTTGATTTAGTTTGAAATACATGCATAGGTTATAGAAGTAAAACTCGAGTTGACACAAATCATACTTTGAGTTTCTGAATCTATGTTTCCGATAAAATTTATTTCCTGGAAACAATAATAAAAATAAACAGTGATCTTCCCAGGAAACTAGTGAAAAATCTAAATGGTGTATCATAGTGTTATTTTTCATGAACACAGTATATTTTGTAATCCTTCCAGGACATTATAATGTACCTATGTTATACTATATTGCACTAGCTTGAAAGAGAATTTAGATTTACTGCAGAAAAAAATATCCATAGAATTTAAGAAACATTCTAGCACACACTGGTTACAATTTTAAAAAAATTAACAATGGAAAGATGATGTATTTATAGTTTCCCAATTACCTTCTTGGAGGCATATTTCCCTCATCTTCTCTGCAGCATATGATAGAGTGCTAAGTAGCAAGTCGGGGACAGGTAAATGCATGCAGACTATGATTTCTTATTGAGTACTATCTATTTTTACCAGTGGTTCTTGCTTTCTATCTATTATCACCAGTGTGTGTGTGCACGTGTGTGTGTGTGCGTGCGCGTGTGTAGAGGGGAGTGGGAACTCAAAATGGATACAGAAAAAACATTACAAAAACTTTGTCAACCAAAGTGGTATGAGATTTAATGACAGAAGAATCACAAAGACCTGAATTAATTGTTCACCAGGGGCTTCTAATAGACTTCAAAGCCCTTACTCTGTATAAAATTCACTATCTTAAATAATTAAATTATACAGTTCAAAACCAACTGACCTTTTTTTGTTTCATTCCTGCCACTGGAATTTCTGCCACTAGATAAGGCCTATGCTATAATTTCTGGTGGAAAAAAAGGACATGTAGATGTGTATTCACTTTTTGCAGTATGAACGCTAATGATAGCAAGTAAACATCTGCATACCACTCTCCAGTGCGCATTTTAAAATACATCATCTCGCCAGGTCTTCATTTTCCATGTGTAAGGCAAGCAGGAAGACATTATTTGCTTTCCATGTAGACGTGCAAATGAGGCTCAAAGAACTTAAGTATTAATTACTCGGTGTCACAATGCCAGGAAATGGTATAGTTAGGGTTGAACCTAAGTCTTTGGACTTGAAATCCACTGCCTCTTTGTACTAGATCATGCTACAACCTACTCTGATTTCCGATGGGCTGTGCAAACAGAGGAACCAGCTCTACCGCATGACAAAAACAATTTCTAATTATTCCATACTGACAGAAGGAATGTGTGTCTAATACAGTTAGTCCACGGTACAGAACATTCTGATTTGGTGGGCTTTGTTGTTAAGGGACCTCCCCTAAACTCCTAGCTGCTACTTATGACATCTTTGAAAAGGTACTAAACTTCTTTGAGTCTATACATCATAATTTATAAAAATGGAAACAATAATATATACTTCCAAGCGTGAATGTGAGCGCTGAAAAGTAATACGTGTGCCTATCACCCTTTCTGGCTCACAGCTTCCTGGTGGAGAGAGTAGTTTTTGCTTGCAAATTCCCTTGTTGAATGTTGAGTATTCAAAGCTATAGTTCGTAACTATAAACTGAGTCTTTATAGTTCTACAGTTGGACATGACCTAGTTTTGAGAGATGGGTCCCAGAGAATAATTGCTGCAGGTAAACAGAACAACTAAGGATTATTTGGATGTGGGCTGCAGATTAATTAATGTAGGCAAGGCAAGTAGTGCATACCTTGTGTTACCCTGTGGTTGCCTCTAGGGGCTAAAATGCCTAGCTGGACGATCCCACGCTACAGCAAAGAAGACCACAACCAAGGTGGGAGTCCGCCTTCATATGTCCATTTTTAGATTTTTCTTAATTTAAACAGTAAGCCAGAAGGGAAGAAAGGAATTTCTGAGCTGCTGACAAGACATTAAGTAAGACAGATAGATCAATCGATGCCTCCTCCATGTTCTATCTCAAAATATGCATGAAAAGAGAGAAACCCACCCTTGAAGGACTTAGGAGTTCCTTGTTGCTACTTCTCCCCATTTGATTCATACACTGATCAAAGGCTGCCCAGAGTAGTCTGAGTTCATGCACATTTCCAGCCACATCCACCATGAGTTGACAAAAACTAGAGTGTCAGACACTGAATCATCATGGGAGTGTTTATAATATTAATTACATCCATGGAAATTTTCAGTTATTCCCTACTGGAAGAGCAGACATTTAATGATGTTACTTGATTTCTAGGAGAACCAAAGTGAACGAGGAAACAGATAGCAGGTTTCTTATTCAGAGGTCAAGAGGAGAACTCCTATACATGCCTGCCACTCTGGAAGGTAAAGCAGAGGTACACTGAATCTTCAAGTGTTCTAGCTACGCAGCTCGGCTGGAACTCCAGCTCTCTCTCATCAGGAAATTATTAACTCAGTAACAGGGCCCCTCCCCAAAGCTGGGGCAGATGCTGCTTTCTTTCCAAAATTTTTAGTCTCTTAGGTATTTGGAGCCCTGGGGTTTACACTGTAGTAGTATCTGGGTTATAATCTACACACAGGAATAAATAATAGTCTAATAACTCCGGCTCTAACCAAACTTGTATGCTTATCATCAATCTAAAGTTTCTGTAGTGAAATAAGAATCCTAAAGGGTCGGCCAGATGCAAAAAGAGAAACATGGTCACCAAGTGACTAGAGGAGAGATTAGCAGATGAGACTTACCAAAGAGTGTAAGGGTCCTTCATAATTAGGAGATGATGAGGCCTGTCCTCCGTTTCTAGACCAAACGGCTGTGCCTGCTGATATGAAAATGGAGATTACAATGAGATCTATATAATCTGAAACAATCTCGCAGGTATCTTAGACAGTTCTTTTAGAAATAGCAATGCTTATTTTCATTTGGACAATTAAGATAAATACATGTAAAGTTCCCATACAAGAATTTTGGGACAGCGAAAACCTTTTTAGTTTCAAACTTGCTGTGGACTCGGAATTCTCTCAGGCTTCCTCCCAAAAGGGAACAATTAATTCGTTCTGAGTTTTAGCCAGAGAAGGGTTCCTCCTGAAGAAAAGAGATCGCTACATAGTCAAGGCACTTGTAAGAATGCAAAAGCGGACTTTGTTACACCCTCATGCAAGGCCAGTCTGTGAAACCAAAATTCTCTCACCAATGAAAAACAGCATGCTACTTGTTTTAAAAATGATCCTTAAGAAGGGATAAGCCTTCCAAACTTTTTAAGGGAATAAGATTAGTTGGCAGTCATCCACTAAACCGGAAATTTAAAAACTCAATAGAACAACAGTAATAAGTAAGGGGTTTCTTCTGAGGAAAATAATTATTTTGTAATCCACTAAACTTGATTCCTGCTACAATAAATATTACGTGTCCAACCTACAAAATGAAAACCACTTTTAAAGTAATGCATACTCTGTGTGGAAACTAAGAAATAATTCAAGAAAGGAAAAAAAAATATCTGCGATCTCATTGTAATCTCATGCCCTGACACGGTTAGCATTTAAAAAAATCCCTTCTTCCTGTCATTTCTGGGTGTGCATGGATGTGTATTTTTATGTTAAAGAAAAGTAGGATATTTTGTTCAATTCCTTATAGTGACAGAATATGAACAGAGCCAGCTACTTTCAGTGTGAAAATAGCAATTCACCCCCATATTTACATCTTCGTTCTCTCTTCCTAATATGTGGTCTTTCGTGGTGCATTAGCAGGACCCCAAAAGTGGCCTTGTGTCTCCCGCACAGAGCATGCTGCTCAGGTTTTGGGTTGTTTGTGGTGTTTTCTGGAACAATTTGTGCACCCTAACTTTCCCAACATTAACCTAGAAACGGAGTGACAGAATGGTGAGCACTGGATTCTCGCCCGAGCTCTGGTACTGAGGCTCGTGCCATCTCAGCAAATCACGTCCCCTTTACGGGCCTTCGTACGCTCATCGGCAACATCAGAGCACCGGACCAAAATAGTTGTTCTCAAACTTTTAGCCAGAGAAGGGTTAGATGCTAGACTTTTTTTCCCCAAATGATAAAATAGATGAAATTCGAGCTGCTTTGTTTGAAATGGGGAACGTGGAGTTCTCCCTGCACAGACTCCCTCACCACCTGCCTCACTGGGCTCGATGCTTTCTCTGGCTCTGGACGCTGACGCTGGCGATCACTTCCTAGAGCCTAACAGTAGAATACTGACCCAGCAGTGGATCAGGAACTTTCCGTTCCTTTGCTGTCGTGGGGAAAGTTTCCCGGCTGTTCCATTATCCTCTTAATATCATCTCTCTGTCCTTTCAATTTCAACTCTGTCCATCGGGACACATGGACTTAAAGGTCCAGCCACCCCTCTCCACTCTGCGACACCCCCCACCCCACGTCAACGGAGGCTTGGGAAAGGCTGATGTTTGGTCCCACCTAAGCCATGGCCATCACCTCTGAAAGCTCTGTGCAGTCTGAAACCTGCCACTCTCCACCAGGGAAGCCAGTTTATGATGCCCTGAGTGCTGCCTGCAGGGAGTAATAGGGATCGAGGAGGCAGCACGTAGGCAAGGGACGCCACTATAAATTACAGTAAGGTCAAGTTTCAATCAGGTACAGATGCGACTTGGTTTCTTTTTTAGAAGGCTTCTGTCCTCTTTCCCAAGAACAGAGACATGCACCAGATAGGGCCTTCTGGAAGCATTTATTCTAGAAGGGCAATAAGCCTCTTAAATGGACCTCCAAAAAGTGAAATGCTTTACTAACATAATTCAAAAACTTATAATTTTATTATATGAAGCCATAGGTCACGCTAATTTGTTATATTTCAAAGGCAAACATCCCATTTTACTCCACACAGTTACTTCTCTCTTTACAAAATTAGAGTTTTCCTCAATCATGCCAGTGAGGTGGACTTTAAAAAGGAAATGTGGAAAGTCTAAAATTTCTGTGGGAAATGATCCTTTTGAACAGTCTACACTTGATGAATATATCATCTATATTCATATTCCTGACTGTATTAACTGGGTTTTCTCACCTGAGATGTCTTCTTAGAGTATATTATTCTGTTGAATATCTTCTACAGAGCTAAGAGAAGATTAAGAAGTTTTCCATATGCCTATGTACTCTAAAAACGTCTAATTTTTGAGAAAAATTTTGGATGGGAATGGCTGTACTTTCATATGGCAGTGGAAAAGACAGACCTTTCCATTGTTCTGTTCGGAAATATTCTGTTTTGAGCTTTTGGAGGGAGGGAGTTTCCACCCGCCAGACCAGGGAGTACAAGAGGGAAATCGTTCTCACACACCGGTCCCATGATAGGACTGGCTTTAGATACAGTACCTGAGAGAGAAGGAGGAGAGCCCACAGGAGTTGAAGGGTTTGATGAAAAGCTGTTGTTAGTGTGATCTGGAGAATAGATCTTAAAACAGTGGGGGAGAAAACAAACAAACAAACCCTCATTTATTAAGAATAAAGAATCAACAATTCTTTAAATGACAAAGTATGATTGCAATTCACCTAAAAATTACGTCATAAAACACATGTAACAATGACTCTAGTACCAATGTTCTAAAATGAAAGATTTAACACTTACTTTAATTTTTCAAACTAAGAATTATGAGCTCATGTAAGACGGTGGGGACAGTACTGGACCAGGGTCAGTAGACTGTGCTTCTAGTCCTTTCCCTCACACGTCCTACCATGGCTCCATGGCCATGAGCAAGCCACACGAACACCCTAAGCCCCCTTTCTTCCTCCATCAAATAGGTTAGACAGCATCATCTCTACGATTTTTGTCCAACTCCTCCTCCACCATGATTAAGGCACTTAATGCCAAGGCTTAAGAATGGCCAGATGAAGTATAAACTTCCACTTAGGTCACAATGCTAAATTAAACTTATTTTATGCTCCCAATGGTAAGGAAAAACCAACCGAAGAGACAAAATGTGAGAGCAACAAATCCCCACTTACACTTGCAAATGACCATGTTTTGCTTTTGAAGACAATACCAGGCATACTCCCTCAACAAACGAGATGTGCTTTGTCACCAGTGAACATGCAAGAAATGGTCAATTCTAGCCTCCTGGCGGTGGACGGGTAAGGCAAAGAAGCTGAGTCCCCAGGTGCCAATTATGTGACAATTTCTCACGGACCTGTTATGGTCATTTTTTTTTTTTTTAAAGTACCTTTCCCAGAGTGTTTTGGAATTGCCCCCTGCAAAGTCAGTCTTAGCTGGTCAATGAGCACCATATGATTTTAGAGAAAAATAAGAAATCAAGATAGAGGATCTATACACCAGAAGGCCCTGAGAATATCCACAAATGCATAATTGAGGGCTGCTAGGCACCATCGTGAGGAGACAAGCTGGAAGGGTCAGCCATTCACTGGAAGCTTCAGAGCTCTCTCCTCAAATTTTCCAATCATCATTCCGCAAGAAAGCTAGCATTTCCAGAAATCAAAGCTATTTGCCATTCATTTTCTACAATTCCAAATGTCCACTTCTGATTAAAGTTCACCCTTCCACAATGGTACATATGAAGTCCAAAGTCAATATTTCCTCACCGAAGCAAGTGCTTTCCCCAGAGCATCTCCAGTCTGGGAGCTGCCTGCTGCCCCACTTCCTCTATTTGCTGCAAAAACAAAAGGCAGAATATGAAAAACCAGGCAGTGAGACGTCTAACAATTTTCTATTCCTGGTCCATTTACTCACAATTTAATTGCATTTTTAATGCTAATTACAACACATTAATCTTTAATTAGCATTAATTTGTTTGCTGAGGTAGATGTCAAATATATTCATGTTACTTTTTTTACAGATAAAATATAAACCTGACACCTTGGTTTAAAGATGAAGTGTTTCAGTGGCTATGACTTGCCCCCTGGTTGCTCAGGAGTAGTTAGTGGGGAATGGCAGCAAACATGAGGTTCGTTGCTAAGACGTTCAGATCTCTGAAGTCCTCGAAGTATGCCTTTTCTCACTATTTCATAGAGTCAATTGAATTGTCTTCACAAATAATTTACGCCTGCTTTCCAGTTTTTTAAAAAAATTTGACAATAGCAAAACGAGGTATTCCTCTCAGCAAAAATAAAATAGAAAGTCTATAACGGGTCTGGCTGCCTAGGAGAGAAAATATTTTTAATATTTTAAGTAACACATATTCTACACATACTCAAGTCTGTGTTTACGTTTAAAAAAAATCTGCACTGTGACGCTATGAAAAATCAATATGGTCTCAAATTCTGGAGATAAAATACATCTACATATTCACGAAGTTATCTGTGTCATCTTAAACACGGGTATTTTTTACTACAAAATACATGAACTGAGGACTGTTGTGAAAAAGATGTAGATTCTGGCATAGGATTCAAAGTATCAGCTCTACTGAACAGTATTAATACAACACTTAGAACATTTGGCATGTGACATTTATGAAGGCCTGAACATTAGCAAATAAACATAGTATTTAAATAAAGCCTATCAAACTCCAAGGAGCCGCCTTTCACTATTTTGTGAAATAAGAAGAGGAAATCTTAAGTCAACTGATTAAACCAAGTAGAACTACATTGCACACGACATAACTAAAAAAAATACAAAAGTTCCCAGCCCTCTCCTTGACCCAAGAAAGCGCCCTTGCTGACAAATGTGTCATCTGCTTCCAGATCTGTAAAATGGAGTAGTGGGGTCAGATCTCAAGTGGTTGAACTCTCCGCTTCTTGGTCATAATTTCATTCTCCTGACCTCTGCTTAGCATAGTTAAATTACGCTTGCTATTTTTATATAGTTATATGTTGGGTATGTCAATTCAATAATCTTTTGAGGTGTGCTTTATTTGTTTAACAAAACCCACACCCATATTCATGTGTTAATTACTAAAACTGAAAGAAAACTGGTATGCAGTAAAAGGAACACAACCACCTCTGACAAAACCATTCTTTTTTTATAACACAAATTCATAATATTAAAAGTATATTAGTTATTAGTACTAAGGTTATAAGTATAAGTGCACCTTTGAAATGAGGGTCAGACGTAAATTGAACTAGTGGATGGAGCTCACAGATACCAATACTATTAAAAATACTTAAATATAAGAGATAACTGAAATTATATCTTACGTAAAAATGAAAATTTCTACATTGAGGAGCTCTTAAAAATGAAAGACAATTCTAAAGAGAAAATAATAAAGATTTTGAAAGCATACAGAGCACCAACATTTTTTCGGCATGTACTATGATGGTATTTGGGGGCAATTAGATACATTTTTTCCCCCTAGAAGCAATATTATCACAGATACCTAAAAATTAGATTTATCAGTCAAACAAATTTGTGATTTGCTTGATTTGAACACAGATCTTTGTGAAATGGAATTTCAGAGCCACATCGGAAAAAATTACATTATCTAACAAAAAAACCTAAATAAAAAAAGACAAGATATTGTTTCAATTACAGATAAAATTTGCTACAGTAGTAGCTTTCAAAAGAGTAAATCTTCCTTTGAACAACTTTAACGTGAGGATGACAAATTTTTCAAAATATATTTTCATGAAAACCAATAGAAATACTTTAGGGGCATTTAAAAAATAAATGACATATACATATACATATACACACACACACACACACAGCATGAAATCACACTTGAGACAAGATAAGATCATTATGATTACTTTTGTACTACACCTTTCCAACTAAACTTTCTATTAGTGCCTGTTTTATAGGGCGAGATACTAGGACTCAGGAAGCAGAATAAAAACTAGAGTCAACTTCTTCCCTCATGTGGTCATGAGAATGTTTCAGAAAACTCCAAAGGCTACTCATGGAAGCTACTGATAAGAACAGACTATTTTTTTCACATGAAGCCATTCTACCTTGCAGCAGCTGGAGGGCCAAACCCAAGGGTTTAAATTTCAAAGCAGCGTACTGGGGCCAACTTGCCCTTTCAGTTGGAATGCCTTTTGTTCTGTTCCAGGAAATGTGGGAGAAGACACATTTCCGAACCTCTGAACACGTTAAGCTACATAGGTCCTTCTCTTAAAGATCTCTCTTTTTATTTGTGTGACTGCTTTGTCAAAAGGCACACATAATCAGAAAGTGAATTTAAATTCTCAAGTGGCACCCTCTTTCTTATACTGAGTAGTAATGGGTCGCGGTTGGCCAAACACACTTCTAATCAAACTTTGGGCTCATCAGGTCCGCGTTACGGCTTTCATGTGATAGGACTCAATTCCTATTCTAGGCCCAAGTTTTTGTCAACTCGTATGATTAGAAATTGCCAAAATGTTCATAAAATAGGAAGAGAAACAAAAACTACTGCCCCTTCTAAGTAAAGACGGGATCGATTTCTTGTTATTTTAGCTCTAATCAATTTCTCATGCTGAAGGGGGAAAAAAAACCCAAATCAGTCTCTAAAGTGGTAAGGTAAATATGAATACAAGATGAGCAGTTATTAAAAGGAACTGCAATTTTGTGGGAGGATTCCCGACTGCCAGCCCCCTAAGCATTATTCAGATGGCTTGAACACAGGTGCTGTTGCTGGCTAGAAGATGGAGCAGAAAGAAGGACCTGGTATCTTCGATTTCATGTGGGACCACCCTCTGCCTCAATCTCAGCTTTGTGGAAACAGCAATTCCTATTAGAACACACCCTAAACAAAACACCAGGATGAGTGGTGTCTGGGGACAGGCTACTGAAAATCCGAATTTGGAAAATGTGTTATCCCTTTACTGCACGCCCATAACCTCAGGCTGGGAACACTGTGAAGACCTAAAAGGAATAAGAAGTATAATTCATAGTGAATTTGTCTGAAAGATGACAACTGCTTTAAAATTTAGGGTTTTTTGAACTGTGTCCAAGTGACCCTCATGTGATTAAACTATTAGAAGCAGCATAATGCTTCTAAAATGAGCCATGAGTTCATCTCTATAAAGATGCCAAAAGGAGTATCTCCAGCATTCCTACTACACACGATTTTAGAATAAAGACTCAAATATAGGCTACAATGCACTAATTTTTAGCAGGAGGGACTCCTAGGAATTCAAGGGGGGAGATGGGGCCCCAGGACCATGTGCAGGAAATGGACGAGAAGACTTAAATCAAACGAGTTTATTGTTCTCTGTTGGTGGTCTTTGTAACTAAGACGCCATGTCACTGCTGGATAAGATCCATATTACTCCGATGCTCTGGGCCTGTTCATCACCCAACTGTATTTGAAGGCTCGAGATTCTTACAAAAGACAAAGTGAATATTATGTGACTACTCTAATAATAAAATTACTGTGAAACCAAGTCCTCAAGGGGAAATGGACATAATGTTTCTACTAGAAAAGCCACATACTAAAATGCATCATGTCATACAAACATGTCATTAGAAGTGAAAGTTGTAAGCCAGATTAATTCAGGAACCAGATAGATATTCCAGGGTAATCTTTAGCATATGTTGCATTAAATCAATCATGGCAGTCTGCTCCTTCAACACTGTTTGGTTTGAGGTTTAAAAACATGGGAAGTACCACGCATTAGAAAGCAGGCCAGTTAAAGACTAATGGAACAATAATAGTTATTATAACCATTATGTTAGTTTTATGCCCAATTCCCTCTGAGGGGAAGGGAGGGTGTGGAGTCCCAAACATCCAGGGGTCACACCCTGGGAATGTATACAAATGGCATCTCCCAGTGGGGTACTGGAGCACTCTTGTCCTTGAGTAATCTCAGGGGACCGTGTTAGGCTAGGCAGTGCTCTCAAGCCTTTTGGTCAAGAAGGGGTATTGGACATTGTAGGTTAAGAAGGAAATATGTAGATATAGCAAAAGATACGTGGCTGTTATCCTCTAGACATTTCTATCCCCTACAAGCTGGCATCTCATCACTTACTACACTGCCCCCTCTGTGTGCATACTGGCATGCGGAGGCCCTGGCCTGGACGGCTTCTGATACACAGCCAGCAGCATTGCCCTGAAGGGTTTTAGAATATAGTTAACGGGCTCTGATGGTGGTAACTCTGGATTTAGCTCTTCTCTTTAACTAGGTACTCTACCAGCCGAACTAGTAAGAATCCATGCTGTGTCCCGTGCATTATATTCATATAATTCCAGGGAGCTTAATAGACCCTTCCAATTCAGAAATGTTGAATGTAACCTCCAGAGTTTGCTGCCAAGACTTCAGAGGAAAGTAGTGGACTCCATGCCCCAAGTAAAATAAATGACAATTCTCTCGAAAATCCATGGATGAACGTATCATTTAAAAAGAAAACCCTATTATAATTGAGGTGTTTTGTCCTTCTGAAGCATTTATTTCTCAAAAAAATGACATTGGGCATTAAAGGGCAAAAGCCAACAAAACAAGAAACGGTGATCACTCCACCAAGTCACACAAGCCATCACAAGCCTTGGCGAGCATCTGCCATCTTTGAAATGCAGAGGACAGAACCGGGGGCAAGACAGTGTGATTCCAGGGGGTCACCATCTGACAGTCCTAAGTTTGCCTCCCACTCCACATGCATTTTGTTGTTCTATGATCAGTTCAGGACATTCACTGACGGCTGCGAGGACACATTTTAATCTGAAACTCAGAAGAGGAGCAATGATCTTTCTGAACTGAAAAAAGCAGCTTCCTAAAAGACATCCACACTGTTCGTGAAAAGATTGCATTGCCTTGCACTTTTTCACCAAGAAAACTTGAAAAATGTGATGTCCATGTGTTAGTGCTTGAACCCCATTCTTACAGCATTAGTAGTGCTTACAGTCATTTTCTACAGAATCATGTGTGTAATCTCAAACATGTGTTAGGCTATGTGTTCCCTATTTACCAATTATTTAATTAGCTCTGTTTGTTCTTTGAGATACAGGCAATGTAATATTTCTTTATTTCCTGCATTTCAGAATGAGTGAGTATATGCCAAGTATTTTCAAAAGTCTGCAGATGTATCGTATTAATCCATACTGTTAGGGAAGTATCACAAACATCAGAAGAGAAATCTTCTCTTCTTGTTCTACAGACATGCTGCCATCCCTGACTTCTACCATACTCTGAAAATCAATCCAAAGCCCAAGAAAATTAAAGGGGGAAGAAACATGAGCCACTTGACACTGTGCAATACCAAGGCTTATTATCATATTTAAATTTTCCTCTGTATTTTAACGTAAGGAATTGCAGGACATAATATTTTAAGAAAGAACATTCTAGAATGTTCTCCCTTAACATAATCCTAAAGTCATAACTGCATTTATGCAAGTTAATAAAGGTCTGTTCCTCCAAAAAGCTGAATTACCATGTCAACTTATTTCCTGAGAAGACTGTAAAGCTTTCTCACATTCTGCTAATAGATTTTGACAAGTATACCCATGATTATGGAATAATTTATGTAATAAAATTATTCTTAAAAACCTTTTCCTGGGTTCCAGAAATCTCATACTTTCCCATTTAAAATTACAGCTCTTTTATTATTGTCGAGACCCTCCCTCTACTTCAACAGGGCCCTGTGGCCTATATAACAAGTTCACTCCTTCTTTAGTGTGTGGTTGAGCCTGTGAGTATGCAGACGTCACCTACTGCTCCATAGTTGCCCAGACCAGATGAAGAAGGACAGCAGACATTCCTGTCCATCCACAGGCTAATGATGAGTCAACCATCTTAAATAAAGCAAATCTCAGTCCCACTGGGATTTGTGGCCATGCTGACCACAGCTCATGGAGAATGATTATTCCATCTCAAAATATCTCTTTCTTCCCAAGTTGTGGTGCCTCTCTCCCAGAAAGACTGTTTTGTACATCATTCAACACAAAAATTTTTCAAACAATGCCCAAGTATGTTTTCCTCAACTCAAGCTTTTGCTCCACCTTTATACCTTCCTAAAAAAGAAAATTACTCAAACCACAAGTAGACAGGAAATCTGCCGTGTAAGAGGATGAATGACCGGTCATCCTTCTTTATAACGAGACCTCATGACTGCAGAAAGGGGCTTTCCATTCGTCAAACCACATTGAAGTGAAATATGCTTTTCTCACCCTTTCAGTTCTGCACTTCTTTCTTTCTTCTTGTTTTTCAAATCTGCCAAAACTGCATTGATAGCTAACCCAACTTCCCCATGTGACCTCTGTCCATTCCTCTCCAAGGTCAAACTGATGCAACACATTTGTAGAAGCTTTGTTATGAAAAGTTTCGAAAATGGAAACTCTTGTAAATTTGCTTCTTAGTGAGACATGATAGCGAAGGGCTGCGAGGTGGCTCATCTCAAGTGTGAAATATATTATTGAATAAGCAGGGAGTGTATTATTTAGGCAGAATTATATTTGCAACATTTCAAAGCACATCTCTTCCCTTTCATCAAAAACTCTCCCACATAAGTGATTCACACCACCTTCCCAACTCCTATGGACTCTCTAAAGAAAATGAAAAACTGCAGAGAGCTAAGGGGAATAAACAGTAGGATTATTCTGTCACACATTCTTCTCTCTAAAACATACAGTTAATGTTCTCATCAGGGGCCCACTGCAAGAGATCTTGAGGCCAAGGAAGGGGTGAGTTTGAGCTAGGACCAGAGAAGTGGTGACCAGTGAAGTCTGAGGTTTTAATGAGACCCTGGAATGTCAGGCTGCGCTATTCCTCTGAATGGCAAAGTTGTTAAAGGCCAATTCAGAAGGGCGTGGCTGCCTACTCCCCAGTCTGGACTCTTTCCTCTGGGGGGGGGGGGCTGGACCCCTGCCTACCTCCTCCCTCCAGGGCACAGCACCAGTGAAGGAATCATCGGTCTTGGGAGAGAATCACAATGGACATCATGAGAAACCAGAGGATGATGGCTGAGTTCATGGGGAAGCAGCACTATGCTTGGGCCTCAACTCATTAGTAAATCTGCTTGAGAAAAGGCAGTGAGTAACTTCTAGCCCTGATGCCCAGGCTTCTCCTCTCCAGTAAGTAAGCAAATGCTTCTTCCCCTCTGAAGGACTCCACGATGCCACATTCTCCAGGAGTTGAAGCCATCGAAGTTATTAATAATCACCCCTGAATTTCACAGGAACTAGTCTTTGGAAGACCGTGGTATGTCATGGGTAAGAGCTTAGTATGGTGATTGGAATTTGGAAAGTGGTCAATGACTACTATTAAGAGCTAACTTGCCCCCTATCTCACTAGTCTTCAGTGGTTTGTCTTATAAAAGTTCACTTTGCTCACTCTTTGAGAGTATGAGAAGCAAGGTAGTTTTGGTCTGTTTCAACCTTTGTTCAATCTAATAACTCGCAATGAACGAAGTAGCCAAATATCAGTTTCTTGTGACCAAAAAAAGAAAGTGATTGTGGACAAGCCGATGACTATTTCTATTTCTGTTTGGTTCATGTATTTTCATTCAGTTATGTGACAAATATTCATTGCCTGATTGCTATTCCATTATGAAGAGAAAAAAGAGGTCCTATATTATTAAACCCTGACCTTGATTGTTGGCGTCCAAATCGACATTTCTATGACTCACCCATTATACTGTCTGTGCCGTTGGCAGGAGGCGTACAGGAAGAGGTGCTGTAATGGTTTGTGCCGCTACGGTGGAAAGTAGACATCGGAGGAAGACTGGAATTGATGTCTGCTGAGGAGTGTGATGGATAGCTCTGTAGCAAGAAGCAAAAAAAGGAGGCCATGGTCAACCAGGAAATATTTAGTGAGTTAGGTTTCTAATACTCCTTTCGGAACTCTTCATTTTGCAATGGAGACGGCTCCTAGAATTTCAAAATATCCAAGAATACATCTTGCTTAGATCTGACAGCTTTCATTTTTCAAATAATAAAATACAAAGACACAGAGTTGGTTTGGGCTTGCATCAAATGTAGAGAAATACAATGGCAATATAGGACAGTGAGAAATGATCACAATCTCTAAATCTAAAAATTACTGCTTAAAAGTATCTCTGAGGTGTCAGCAACATAAAAGACTATCTCTACTATTATTTTTTTTGGTATCAACTATTGATCAAGTAAGAAAGATTCCAAGACACAATGAATAAAACAATATCGTGACCCATGGGATTGACATCACACTTTATCCTGAACTTCTGGACACTAAAGAGCAAAGAGCAGCCAGTCTCAGACCCTCCTCCTGCAAAACTGGACCACCTTTCTGACCTCTAGCAAGCACAGAATGGTAAACGGAAAACTTTTAAAAAGTAACGATGATTAAATATCTCTCTACAGCATCAATATGTAAAGCCTTAAATCAATGACTATATTGAATTAAACTGGAATGAATGAACTGAGAAGGACTCATTTGAGTTCTTTATGTGTCCTCTTCATTAGTAACCTACCAGATAGCTGACTATGAAAAAAGAACATCTTTACAGAATCATTTGTTTAAAGGTTTGGCTTTGAGTTCAATTATTATCCTTGTTGTCCAAATAAGCTGCTTTTCCTGGGGGCATATCACAGTGCCTGTAAGGCAGCAAATTAGTTGCTACCAATCCATCTGCTTGGGAATGAGCAGATCACCACCAGGGACACAGTTATTTACCAAAACACATTGAGCTATTTTCTTCTTTTTTTTTAATGTTTTTTTATTATATTATGTTAGTCACCATACAGTACATCCCCGGTTTCCGATGTGAAGTTCAATGATTCATTAGTTGCGTATAATACCCAGTGCACCATGCAATACGTGCCCTCCTTACTACCCATCACCGGTCTATCCCATTCCCCCACTCCCCTCCCCTCTGAAGCCCTCAGTTTGTTTCTCATAGTCCATAGTCTCTCATGCTTCATTCCCCCTTCTGATTATCCCCCTTTCTTTATCCCTTTCTTCCCCTACTGATCATCCTAGTTCTTATGTTCCATAGGTGAGAGAAATCATATGATATTTGTCTTTCTCTGCTTGACTTATTTCACTTAGCATTATCTCCTCCAGTGCCGTCCATGTTGCAGCAAATGTTGAGAAATCGTTCTTTCTGATGGCTGAGTAATATTCCATTGTATATATGGACCACAACTTCTTAATCCAGTCATCTGTTGAAGGGCATCTCGGCTCCTTCCACGATTTAGCTATTGTGGACATTGCTGCTATGAACATTGGGGTTAAAAAGTTATTCTCATACATATTTGAATGTGTCACAGACATGTAAAGGAAAACTATTTTGGCTAAAATATATTTTGTCTTATATGCAATATATTACTCAGCTATGGATCTTTATTATATCACTAGTGGAAATTTGATTAAAATTTGAGATCGAATATGAGGCTAAATAAAAGTCAGGGGTGCTTAAAGCCCAGGGACTTATTCATAGGAGTGAAACCCTGGTGTCTTGGTATTTCTGTATTAATTTTGTGAGGCCCATCTTGGGTTCTACCTCTTCCTTTAGTATTCCTTCCTACTTCCAACTCTTGCACAATCTCTTCTCTCTGAATCCCTAATGCGCTCACATTCTGTGCTGTGCCATTTAACACTTAATTACATGCTGCCTTTCACTGCTTTTTTCTTTCAAGTGCATTTCCACCTATACTGTAAACTCTTTAAGGGGAGGGAATAGAGCTTATACCTCTGCATCTCACAACTTACGGCTGAGTGCTAAACACATAATTATCCCATATTCTCAATGAACAACTGGATATCGGTTGGCATTTAATAGTGGACTGAAATACTACTTATTTGAAAGAGAACAAAACAGTCTAGCAAATGAACCTACATTGGATCTGCCAATGACCTGGTGGATGCCTTTGACAACATTACCTCGACGCACTCAAGATAGTCCAACTGAGAGGTCAACGTCAGTGAAAAAGTTGAGATGATACCCTCAAATCTTTCCAACTTCCCAAGAATGCCTTTCAAACTTTTTAATTCCATAGACCTCTGTGCTTGACCAAAAAATTCTTTAGGCCACTTGTTAAACTCATTTCTACTTGCCGCTTACGAAGTGCCCCAAGCAGTCCACGACCTTTTCTCCAAACAATGATAGAACGGGCCCATTCCATAGTACAGCTAATCCAAAAGACTGGATAAGCCACGGAACACCACACTTAGAACAACTATTTCTGCTTGACAGCTGAACACAGTAATAAAGTAGAGAAAAAGAAACTGAACATAGAAGAAGGAAACTGAAAGAAAGAGATGGTTTGCCTTCCTTTACACAATGCTATTCTGTGCTGAGTTTTGAAGAATAGAGAAACTGTATAAATCAGTCCCAGATATGCAAAAATCAAAACAGAGGTAAAGAATTTTGATAAATATTTAAATGACTATATATTCACAGGGTGGAACGGGAAAAAGATTTTCACAACCGGGAGGATTTCTAGACACTTTCAACATGATGCAAAATGGGCAGTAATTCAGGATTTAACAGACTGAGGGTTAATACTGAGTTTGGAGAATGACAAGAAAAGTTCTTCCCCATCAATTTTAATGGGGAAACCAATGCAACCATGTAAATCAGTTATTTTTAGAGACTTGGAGAAAATAGGATGCTGAAAGAAATTAATGAGATTTTTAACTACATTATTTTACAAGGAAAAGTGTCTTGAAAACTACTGTCACTCCGAGACGTAATAAATATACTACAGAGAATATCACTGATGTGTGAAGTATGTCTCTTTTAGAGTATTTAGGGATCAACGATGAGAGGTCCCCTTAGCTTCTCTTCCTGCAGCTACTGATACTGTCTGCCCTGCTTGCTACACATGGAAAGGGGAGACTGAGAAAATATATAACAGCTTTACATGCCCACTATTGAATTATTTTTACTTATGATGCCCAATTATAGCATATTTGGAGCCTACTGACAGAGTAAGTATTGAAAATGTTTCTATTAGTGATATTTTTATCAACCTATGGGTTGATAATTCAAAGATTAGGAAATATAATAATTGGTGGCGCATACTAAGAATAAAATCGTGCTTTGGGCTCAGGCAACATTTCACCACCTCGGCACCATACATCTTTTATGCCAGATAATTCTTTGCTGTGGGGGGGCTCTCCTATGCATTGTAGTGTGTTTACCAGCATCCCCGGCTTCTATATGCTAGATTCCAGGCATGCCTACCAGTTGTAACATCCAAGGATGTCTTTGGACATTTCCAAATGTTCCCTGAGGGGGTAAAATGACACCTGGTTGAGAATCACCAGGGAAGGGTTTATGTTACAAAAAATTCGGAACTTCTTTTATATTAAAATTCCAGATGCCTAGGACTACTTCACTCTGTGGGGCAAAGACCATGCCTAAACCATGCCAGACAGAGGACTCTATCCTATTTCTAAACAGAAGTCTGCCAAGGCATTCCAACCCTAAACCTCCTACAACAACCCATCCCGAAGCTTAACCACAAACTCCATTCTCCCAAGTGATTCTGTATGTGTATCTGTGACACAGTAGTGATTAGCTGGGGGATTGTGTTGTAGAAGCAGAAGCTATAAAGGGGATTTAAAGAATCAAAATTGGTGACTTGACAGCTGCTACTGAAATGTGCGGATCTGAAGCGTTACAGCCACACGTTCTATTACAATACAGTATAAAGCGATGAAGGCGATGATGTTTCTAAACTGTTGTACCTTTAGAAGACGATATTAATTTGGCCAAATTATACCCAGAATAATACAAGGAAAATGCGCTTCTTTTCTTAAACTATTCCTTTGTTCTGTGTGAGACTGGCCAAAAGCTATAGACCAAAATTGTGAGGAACTACCATTATTTTCAAGTGCAAGGACACGAAGTGCCTATTCATACTCAAGTTACTCTCAGTCAGTGTCAGATTTCGGAAAGGCACTTCAGCGAGAGATTTTCAAATGGTTAATACTGAAATTACAATGATTACTAGATACGATAATCCAACAGTTTCCCTATCAGTGAGAAAATTCATTAGGATACATTACCAGAAACCTAATTCATTTACCAGTTTTTGAAACAAAGCCTTAATCTCTAAGATCTGCTAAATAATCGTATTAAGAATGAAAATCCCATGTTCTGTGTTAGAATAAATGACATAAATACAGCATCTGATACAACCTGTTGGGTTATTCCTTCAAAATGATCTTTCTTCCTGGTAGATAATATTGTTTTTTGTTTTTAAGGTTTTCAGCAAAATTTTTTCTGAAAGGAATGTAGTTGGTTTCTTTTTTAAAATTACACTTTTTATGCATTTGAGCACATTTTAAAGATACCTCCGCCCATGCAGTGAATCTGATTGGGATAAAATCAAACCACCTACATCAAAAATCTAGAGCATGATAAGGAAAGAAAGAAAGAAATATAGGAAGAACGAAAATAAATGTCAAATGAACAACTCTTAGAAGGACTGACATTCCATGTTATGTTAGTATACTGCCAAAATCTTCTAGCTGTAATCAAAATTTTCCTTGCTTATAGGACACATGTAGTTTTGATCAGGAGTTCCTTAGAGAAATGGAAAATGATGATAGGGAAATAAAGAAGTGGGCCAAGAAGAAATTCTAGTATAATAATAGTTGATATTTCTCTAAGCTTTCACTCTAATATCTCAAAGCAGGAGGTGGGAGAAGATAAAATTTGCAAGTAAATCATTTGCTCTTCACTGAAGATGTGCTGAAATTTGAGATAGTTTGATTTACACATTCAAACTTGGCACATGATATAAAAAGGCCAATTCCATCTCCATCATTTGCCTCTTGTTAACAGATAGGCTAACTGACTACAGTGTCTCTACCACCAGGACTCACTAAATAGGTATTTTTCAAGGATATCAGAGACCATAACTTCTGGAATATTTTAAGTTGTCAGAATAGAATGTAAGTCACCTTTTCTATGTCTCTAGTGGTTGAAAAAAAAAGAGGAGAGTTCACAGAAATCCAGAAAGTACTATTTCCTATTGCAGAGCAGAGAAAGACACATGAACCTGGGTGTTAGGAGAAGAACAAGGGGCAATTTTGAGATGAAGAGTGGTGACACAAGTACCATGAAGGATCACTGGATTTGTCAGACACTTTTGCATTTGTAGGATTACAGCTTCATTCATTTTTTTTTTTTTTTAAGATTTTTTATTTATTTATTCGACAGAGATAGAGACAGCCAGCGAGAGAGGGAACACAAGCTGGGGGAGTGGGAGAGGAAGAAGCAGGCTCCCAGCGGAGGAGCCTGATGTGGGGCTCGATCCCATAACGCCAGGATCACGCCCTGAGCCGAAGGCAGACGCTTAACCGCTGTGCCACCCAGGCGCCCCTACAGCTTCATTCATTTTTAAAGTTATATGACTGCACGAGGGACGGTCCCATCTTACTGCATCTCAAACCTAACTCATGATCTCCATATAATGCTCGACTTAAGTTCCTAGGTGGATTCTGGGCTGTGGGAGTTTCTGAGGCTGGAAAAGGTCAGATGAACTGCTTCCTCCAAGATAAAGGGACACAGTAGGATGGATGAGTGTAGGCAATGGGCAGAGTGGACACTTCAGTAATGAAACAAGATAATGTTCTACAGCTCAGCAATTTTCAACTGAGTGAGGCAATGGGGCATCAATGGGAGGTTGGAAGGTGTGGAATTACAGCTAAACCACTGAAAACTGGGAATCTGATCTATACAGAAACCCTACGGTTGCTGTGACTAGCGGAGTGTATGGGAAACAGGAACTCTTTCCTTTGGGTGTGGCACCACGGGTCAAAGCTGTCACCAGGGACAGAAGCCGGTAAGGGGAAGTGGAAATGCACACGGGAGATACGGGCCACCTACTCTCAGTCTACTGCCTGTCACTCTGCCCCCTGCAGTATATTCTTCAAAACTACAGACAACAAATAAATGACAAGGATCCACCATAGTTGAAACTGTACAACTCAAATACAGTATGTATTTACATCCGAAGGAAGCTAACATTGTCATAAAGAAAGCACAGAATAAAACACCATAAACAGAAGAACAATGGCAAGAAAAAGTCGCAACGGCTTACAAAGGTGATCTGTTAGGTCTTTGATTTCAGAAACAAGATAACTATAAGAATAATGGGTGTATACCATTTTTACATTCATTACAGAGTCCTTGTATACAGGCATAGAAAGACGGGGAATGAGATTTCGTAAACTAGCTGTGTCGTCCCCAGCACCATGTGAATCAGCCTTACCAAGCGTTCGTGTGGATGCAGGCTACAGTAGCTGCTAGACTGTGGAATATGAGAAGAACTGCCCAGCATTCCTCCGTAGCCAGGCTGATTCATCCCACTGGAGGAGCTCCAAGGGTCACTGCTGTGATGGCCATCTGTAAAGGACAAAGAAAACCATGACTTTTCGGAGGCATTCAGCCTTGCCCTACAGAATAGGGTTTTTTCATATACTTGAAAATGGCTGCCCGTTGTGTATTCATCTTTGTGCTGTTTTGCTGATTACATCAGAAGACAGTCATCCTTCTTTTTTCCCAAGTGGTTCTATATTGCCAAACAAATGTAAATATTTACCATAGGCAGCGTTCTCAGTAAAAATTTGCTATAAAAGAACAGAACACACTTCTATGTAGAATTATGTCAAGTCAGCCAGGTAAACAACACTAAAGAAAACATTTCTTAAAAGTCCCCTGACCTCCTTTTCTATGAAAACTAACAGTTAAATTGTTCCTAAATTTTGTGTTGAAAATAAAGTACTTAACACATTATAGAGTTGACAAGTTTACAAGTTTTAAATGCAGATAAGAAGATAAGAATGAAAAAGAACATCTCAGATTTAAAAGATCAAATTTCCCTTTTATTACATACATGGTAGAATTAAAGTTGAAATTACATTATAATTTATAGGGAACACGAGTCTCAGATATACAGTTCTGAATTTTCTTTTCTAACTTTTATTTTTTGCTGCATAGTTCTGCAGTGACCTTAAGCCTTCAGTAGCAGTTGAAAGAGTGCACACATATCATAAGGTAGATATTACACTAGAGACAATTTTAAGAGGTTCTGGATTTTAGAAAACTAGAAGTTAAAAAGAGGTTTTAAATGAGAGGGACATTATATGAAGTACCTTTCAATATTAAGTTAATCTTTTGTGAACGCCGTATTAAAAATATTTTTACAGATTCTTTTTCTTCCTTGGGTCTATTGGCCTAGAAGTTACTATCAGGGATTGCTGATGTTTGCTTTGGGTTTCTCAAAACGAAGGTGGTTGGTGGGGGTGGGGTGGGTGGGAATCTATGTCGCTGCTGAGTTCAAATTTTCCGTTCTTTCAGTAGTTGAACAGAAGTTACTGAGCGCCAGATGAATACCCGGCTATCAGCTGGGTGTTCACAGTCCAGGAGGTACTGCCTCCTTGAAAATAAGATGATTTTCACCGTATATGTTACATAATAAAGGCCTTTTGAAAATTAAGGCAATAGGCAAGTTAAATCCAATACTACATACCACAAAGCTTTTTTTTTTCACTGAGCTTTTAAATCCAGAAGTTAGAATTCCAAAAACTGGAATAGTTTCAGGACAGGGAGGAATGATCAATAAATTTCTTAAAAAAAAAAAGAAAATCCTATCTGTGACTTTGACAACTTCAGAGTTTTAATTAGAAGATGGAAATTCAAGTGAAAAATGAGAGGTCACATGGTAATGAGTTTAAAATATGCTCCTGACAGTCTCCTGACAGTCTAACCCAAATTGTATGTTTTTTTAAGACCTGAATCCTCAGGGCACCATGCACTCATCACTGAAGGGAGTCGATGTGAGACAGGATCACCAGGTACTGTTTCTGTGATCCTAATGGGAAGACACAGGACTTTCTAAAAGTTATTATTCATGCACTTAAGATTTAGCCTTCATGTTGTGGAAGTTTAGATGTCACCCTAAATTCAAAGATGAAGTTAAGGCCCTAACATTTCAAATAGATGGCATCTATGACAAATAAATTGAGAATAGATATCATTAAACGAGAGTCTCCCGAAACACTCTGACAACATGATGCACTATATGGAAATACATTTAGGATTTGTTAACACAGAACACTCTACCCAATGCAGACTTATAAAAATACATACTTTACATAAATTATGCTTTTCACAGTAAATTAATATTTATCACATCCCATGATCTTGGCATAATGTTGTTTTGAAAGAATAGAATTAGATGTGTGCAAATTAATTGTGCTCATCATAAATGTCAACTCAGTTTATTTTTTTTTTTTTTTGCTTTTTTGGGTATTCATATGCAGAAAAGCAAGTTCGTTCCCCATATTCTGCGTGGTCTGCCATGGAGAAGAGCCTACTGTTTTCTGTTTTAATCCGCCTGACCTCCCATGTGGTGTGCACAGTTTAAGCAAGCACCTTCCTGAAGGCAGATAGAAGAAATCTATCCTGTCAATTTTCTCAGTGAAAATCTCCTTTGAGTGATGAATCCTTGAATTGACCATCTCGATAAGCACCGGCAGCATAGTTGCTCTGACTGGTCGCAGAAGAGGGGAGCGGATGCCCAAGTGACTGCTGTTTACAGCTGAAAGGGATGAGCCTTTTGTCAAGGCCCAGGATGCCCTCAAATGACATATCCTGCTGGGTCCCTTTGTGAGGTACACCTAGGACGGGTCACAAAGATAAAGGACCCTTATGATCATGAGCTCTATTATGCGTGGAACAAATTCTCTCCGTTCCTGCGAGACCCATTTGATTCAATGTTATAGATTTTCCATGGAATTTCACATGCAAACTAGCAACCTGAAAAAGCTAATACTCTGAAGGGCAAGACAATAAGTCCCTTTTAATCAGAATGACTTCGAGTATGTCCACTGCAAGCTAAGTGAGACACCAAGCTGCTCCCTGGTTCCTTGCTGCTCCAAGGGTCCTCCCCCCAACACAACACGGCCCTTCCTAGAACAGCACGAAGAGGAAATCCCATGGCACTTTGCCAAGGCGCAGTCAAAAAAGGTTTTCACACCCAGGCAAAAAGAGTTAAAAGTTCTGCGTACAGGTACAGGAGTTCTTGGAAAATTCCATGTCTAAATTTCAGACTGTTAACTTGGCAACAAGATGATGATATTTTGACAGTAAGTGCCCCAGGCCTATCAGGGATGAAGCCTTCGGTGCACGCTCTGGACAGTATGTTCTTAAATGCAGCTGGTGTCATTCTAACTATTCCGGTCTTTTCCAAGCAGCAGAAAGGAACCGTGCTATCAGGGGCAAGACTGGAAGCTCAGGGGGACACACCCATGTACATTTCATTAAATAAACTGCACAATTAAAAGAATAAATATACTTCACCTACTAGGAAACTGTAATTTTCTCAATTTGTCTGGGACAAAAGCTGGGTCTTGAAATCAATTAGCATGTTGGGGTGGAGCTTTCGCTGTGTAATGAAATAATATTCTAGTCTTGAGATATGTTGCTTCATCTTAAATGGGGCTCTTGTTCCTACCTATAAATTAATAAGTGGCTAAACTTTCTATATGAAGTTATACATAAGGACAATTTGTTCCCAGTTGGCTAAATCCAGGATGCTCAAAATACATGCTGAACCAAAACACTTCTAAAAATACACACACGTTCTTCTTGGGGAGAGAAGAAGCTGAAATGATCTGTCATGGAAGACCATCCCCCAAGACGCGTCAGTTCTAAGTGAAGTCAACCAGTTTAATCTTAACTCAGCATTGCTCAAGGGGCTTTGATTTAAAAAAATAAGTCTTAGTCAAGTTTTAATTAATTGATGAATTTTTAATGAATTCAATTCCTAAGAAGAGCATGACCTTCCATATTCTCCACTTGCCTACTATTCCATTTCTTGAGTCTGAGATCAGCAGTCTTTTGCCCCATATATGACCTGAAAAGACCCAGGGAGATTCTGCCCAGTGGATTTCCCCGCAGAAGTGGCAGCATCTTACCCTGCATGAAGAAGGAGCTAGGGAAAGTGCTGGCTGCTGGTTTCGAGGAAGGGTAGCCTGGCGAGTCCCTATTGTAGTCGGCAGTGCTTGCTGATGGAGCATAAACCTGAGGAAGGAGAGACAATTTAGTTTTCCTTGCTGCATTGACCAAAGCACCTCAAGGTCCATTACTTGACAAGAAGCAGGCGCAAAATGCTAAATTTCCATGTCCATTCCAAATCCGATCAAACCCTAGAACACTGCCCCTTTCAGAATACAGAAAAACAAAAAACAACAACAAAAATGCTGAGTAGATTTGTGTGACTGGAAAACCAGGGGCGGGGGATATTTTCCAGTCGCAGGCAAGAATATTGTGAATTATGTCTAGTTAAATATATTACATAATACCCATGGGGTTGTCCTGTCCAAGCATCTTTTTTTTTTTTTTAAACATAGATGGCCCCTGAGCTCATGAAAGGCGCAAACAGAAGGGCACGCATCAACCTTCTCCCTTTTAACTCTACCTTTCAATTAAAATGTTCACTTCTGAGAGAAAGAGACAGAGACAGAGAAAACGAATGCACTACCCAGACCACAGAAAGTGACAAATACATCTTGGAATATTAAATTCCCGTAGTGTCAGCTTTTTGCAGAGATGCATGAAAAAGACCATTAAAAGCCCAGATCTACATAGACCACCAACAATCAGTATGTACACAGGAAGAGGGGGGAGTACTCCTTTATAATTCCTATTATATTTGTGTGTGCAATAAACTTTAAAAAGTATGCCAAAATCCTAATTTACTGAACATTCGTTTACTAAATACTCATGAGACTTGGGGAACCAGTCCTCTATAAAAATAGCCTGTGTATTTTCTTGTTTATGTTTCCTCTAAAGAAGGCAGCATAGTAGAAAAGCATAAATTCATAAGGTATAGTTTAACTTTAATTGGTTTCCCCCCTTGCCTTTTCTGCTAAATATAATTTTTTCAAATCCCTATTTTCTTTTGCTCCAAAAGTTCCTCTCTCCAGATGGTCGGAGAGACTGAAACACTGTCATCCTCTTGATGAAAATGGATACCTTCCTGCCTCCATTTTGAAGCAGGCAGCGGCTCACAAAATTGGCAGTGAGCCTACAGTGATATTCACAGGTCACAGTAAAAGAAAGAGAAATTCACCCATAAAAAGGCAACTGCAGAGTTACCAAAAAATACTCCCATTTTTTTTTTTACAGTGCACATCGAATAAACACCCTAAGAAAAATTATATAATTGCTCTCAGAACACCAAGAATCACAAACTAAGCATTAATACAAGGTTTAGGATTTCACAAAGGATAGGTCCACAGAGACAGATGTGGGAAAATATGCATACACATACATACATCAAATAAATGCTACATATGCCCCACAGTGCCCTTGAAAATTGGGAGGTCCTGGAGACTGAACAAAACAAAAACAAACCAGAGGAACCCAGGCACACATTAGAAAACAAGGATTTTTCTTCAGTCATGGAGGGATATAAGCCCCGAATTTCGTGGGCTATATTTCATTTCATTTTTTTAATTCTCCTCGTATTTTAAATATATAAATGTCTATTTGCTTCTTTTCCCATAGGGCTTACAATAAGGAAGACATCTTTTTAAGCATCTTTAAGAGACAAAGAATAAACCTTAAGCCAGGAATCTCCAAACAAATCAATACCCTTAAAGTTTTGTCATGCAAAACCCAGTATTTTCTTGAAAACTATACAACTAATAAACAGTTAGTTAGGGAAATACTACTGAATGTATTTAGAGAAGGTCTTGAGAGTAGGCTAAAAACATGAAAGAAACATTACTGTCTAGAAAAAGGGGAAATTGAAAATTAGATTATCTCATTCTAATGACAGAATGAGCGCAATACAGCTACTACAATATATCTATGGTCCAGGCCATTAGCCTGACAGCTAGTTGGCCAGTTGGTATTAACACAAGCTGAGTGTACTATGTGTTATCCCCATATTTCGGAAATCAGCATATTTACTATAAAGCTGAAAATAAACTCTGACCCATATTATAAAATCATTTTATATTTTAAAACAATTGAAATAAGTTGTTTTAGGATAATGTTTAGTTTAATTTTAATTATACTCTACTATGTTATCTTTAAACATGTATATTATTATGTCAATATCATTTAATGGCACCTAACAAGGTTCACCTTTTCCCTCCTGATGTGGGCAGAATTAGTTGATATTTCTTACAAGAGATAAGGACAAATCTTTGGTAATTGTGCCCACATACAAGGAGGCTATTGGACTATGAATTATGATCAAACTCAAAGATCTGAGAATAAGATCACTTATCCCAAATTCGTAAGTACCACTGGCATAACAAGTATCTGCGGGGTTACAAAGTTTTTAGGATATATTATACTATATGATTTCTATTTTTCTGGTGTTATGGTCAAATGAAGACTCTTTAGGTAAGATGAAAGTCTTGTTAAAAAAAATGGACCACTGTTTATAGAAAAAAGGCAATTCCTGCATATTTTATAAATTTTTTTTATACTGTAAATTTATAGATCAGGTAAAATGTTCTTCTCTTTCCATTTATGTACTTCATCTTTCCCACTTCAAAAGTTACTTGTAAGGTAAGCACCCTACAGAATTATTTATGTAAATAAACCACGCACAGAACTATTATACTTTTTTTGTAAGATTTTATTTTTAAGAAATCTCTACACCTAACATGGGACTCGAACTCACAACCCCGAGATCAAGAGTCGCATGCTCTGCCAACTGAGCCAGCCAGGCACCGCTATCCTTTTTTAAAGTAGAAGGAATTAAACAATTTATTTAGGTCAGCTCCACCCCACCCCACCCCCACATTTTAATTATAAGGAATTCAAACATGGAATGGGCAAAGCAACTGCTCAAGATGTGCAACTGGCCCAACACACACAACCATCAATTGCTCTTTATTTTAGGTTACTTTCTTTAAACATGGTGGCAGAGGTGTAAGATGACATTTACGAAAACAGATTGATCATACCGTGCATACTTCAGTTTATCCTTAATGTTTTCATCTTTAATAACACGGATGACCAGGAAGCTGTTCCATTATTTTTACCTCAGTCACCTATTTTGCCAATTTCTCAATCAAAAGACTCCAATGGGTTTCAATAATGTATTTAATAGAGACACTAAATTGCATAAGAAAAGTTCACATCCGATTAATTTTAATTATTACTATTTTAGGTAACTGGAAAGATGACTTAAGTATTTGTTCAGTAAAATAGTTTTTTATTTAACAGAACAATGACAAACACCCCGATAGCTTCAAATAGTTGGAGTCATTTTAATGACTAACACTAAAAAATCAGTCCAGTGAAAAGTGAAATAAAAATCCCAAACTCTAGTTCAGTGTATTGAAGTGACTCCACCTATGAAACATGAGGAAAAGTCTAAAGGGAAACGAAAATCTACACTTAGGTTTTCTCTGATAAGGTAGCTTAGATCAAGGTGACTTTTAGCATTCTGATTCCTCTCACAAGAGAAACCCAAGAAGGGTGAAATTTCTGTTGCAAAATTGGAAATGGGGAAACTTGGACAAAGCTCGTAGGCTACATACAGCTCTTGTACTGAACTGTTTGTTGAATAAAAGCTTCACGGGGAACTAAGAGCAGAGTATAGTTTATGGCCAAATTTAGCACCATTATCTTTTCTCTTACATTTCTGAATTAAAAAACAAAATCATACATATAGAAATTCTGAGTTTAACGAATCTCTCCAGATAACACCAAACACCCTGAACTGATAAAAAATACATATATATATATATATATATATTTTTTCATTTTACATATTTGGTTTTTGTTGTAATTTGAGAAGTATTGCTGTATTACATCAGCTGTTCCAACCAATGTTCCTGATTATCCTTTGCTCAGTCATCAAAGAAATAATACGATATCTTCTTTTAAATAGAATCTCCAGCTATTAGAAAAGAAGAAAACCAAGCAAACGGGCAAAATGAAGGGAGCAGAATGCATATCCTCCTTTCCCCCCTTGATGTTCTCATTTTTATCTGTTTTGGCAGAGCAGTTTCACTTATGAAGATTTAAAAAATAACGACGAACCATTTGTTTAGGGCCTCTTGTGGAATAGCTTTTGTGCTAGGAGCTCTACACACATTACTTCTGATTTTCCTAAGGGTCATACGAGATGGTCATGATGAACAGCATCATTCGTACTTCCCAGGGCTGAAGTATAGTTGAGAGATCAATTGTATTGGCCCAGACTATCTTGGCTGTGACTGCAAGTTCCACCGTTCATCAATCAGACAACCTTGGACCTGTTTCTTTAACCTCTCCGGTCTCCAGATTCCTACCTGTAAGATGGGAATGGCGCAGCCTGCTATGGAAAGTTCTTATGAGAATAAAATGGTATGCTGTGCGTGAAACAACTAGAAGAGTACCTGGCACATATTGAGCATGCAAAAAACGTCAGATAATAGGGTTAATGTTGTGTTGCTATTTTTTTTATGATCTGAGCAAATGTGACTCAGGAAGGTTAAGCCACCTTTTCTACATTAACAATCAGGTGGTAAAGGCAGGATTTAAATGGGTCATCAAAGTCTATATTCTTTCCATTAAAAAAAAAAAAATTCTTGCTCTTAAAAGGCCCAAAAAGGGGTATTTTAAACTATCAACACAAGGTTATACTTTGACCACGGTTTATGGAAATATTTTTATGGGGGTTTCATAATCACCTTTTAAGAAAGCAAAATGTGATAAGGCACATTCATAGTAAAATCGATCTGTATTAATGTCACTTGCTTCCTGAAGTGGGAAGCTAAGCTCTAAGGGGAGACAGAGAAGTGGCTACAGAGCACGAGTCATGAGGTGTGTAACTGCGTGGGGCTGAGTGATAACTACTAGGTTGTACAATGCACCTTTAACATTCCTTACCATTACTACCCCTTTGTGATTCTCCAAGTACCGTCTGAATATAGAATTTACGAAAAGCAGCAGTTCAGACTAACAGGAACACTGTAGTCGAGGCTTTCAGACTCTTAAAGAGAGTTGCTGTATGCTCCATGATGGGTAGAAAATAACAAAGCAGAATTACACCTCCAATGCCCAAGTGCTAGCAAGGCTCACTGAGTAGTCTAGACCTTGGCAGATTTTACAAATACTCTAAACTATGACAGCAAAACACTCAAATGCCAAGTGTTCACAATGCTAGGCATATGCTTTGATGCTTCTCAGCATCTAATGGGGAAAGTGCTTGGAAGTGGGTCAGCTCACTACTCCGGCAATGGGGTTGGACCCTCAACTCTTAAAATATTGTTTGAAAGATATGGGTCCCAGTAAGAGAAAAGAAAGGCTCAAGGGCAGTGACACCTTCTTATTCAGAGGAGTTAATACGGACACTAATTGTACCACGTGACCTAATTGTACCACGTGAAGTTAAACGTATATCGCTAACTGACCCATAAAGCAAGGGGAAGACGTACTTAAAAGAGGCAATCTTCAGAGAGTACAGAAAAAGACTTGGCGTAATAACAGAAATTACCCAGCTCCGGAGCCAGACCAACTGGGTTCAAATTCCAGCTCTCTCACAATTAATTGTGAGCTGGTTGGTGATGTTGTGAGTCTTAGTTTTTTCACTTGTGAAACGAGGTTATTCTTTTTTGTAAGCATTGGAGATATCTGTCAAGCATAATTTTTGATCTGTTGTAGGCACTCAGTAAATGGTAGTATCATTCACATCTTGTAAGTGCTAGTCACAGCTTATAGCTATTTTTAAAGTGTCTAGAATGGGGCTATCCAATACAGTAGCCATTAGTAATAGGTAGTTATTTGAATTAAGCTTAATTAAAATTACATAAAGTTAAATATCCATTCCCTCAGTCACACTAGACACATTAGCCAAGGGCTCAATAGCCATACGTGGCCACAGGCCACTGTACTGGATAGCACCAACATAGAAATTTCCCACTGCAGCAGAAAGTTCTGTTGGAAGCACTAGCCTAGAGTCATTGTTGCCTGTGAAGAGTCCTACTGGGCCATGTGTGTCACCCTCTGTTAGACCAGCTTTGACAACAATGTCAGTGCATTTAAGACTTGATATTCCCTTTAGGCTGCAAAAGCAAGAACTCTTTTGGTGGACTCGCTGGAGAGGCAATTTCTAGGTATTCCTAGTCCCTAGCATAGAGTTGGTGTTAATAAATGTTGATGCTACCGAAGGGTAGGACATTTAGGTTTTAGCTTTATTTATTATGTTTAGAGTTCCTTGTACTACGGTGTATTTTTTAAAGTCCTTTTATAACCATCTGCCAAAATTCCTGCAAATTGTACCAAGTGGAACACGAGGCAAGAGTATCTGTGACTCTAGGTTTCTGGATGTGTAGGAAGCAAAGAAATTCTTCCACTGCAATTTTGTCCTTGGCCCCCAGTGTCTTTGGCAAAGGAATTATAGTTAGACATGGTGTGATCACTTTTTCTAGACGATAAAAGTTGAACAGATGTTTAAGTTTTTCTGATCATGTGTTTTCACATTATTGGTAATTGGGTCCCTCTATTCTACTCTCACTTCATTTTTATTACTTTTTCTTTTTCTTTTTTTAATCTTTTTTTATACGACTTCTTTACAGATGCTCCTTTCTCTTTTTGTGCTACTTTTCCACCTGCTGCCTCTGTCCTGCCTGTTGGCGTCGTATTTTTAAAGCTCAAATGCTTTCAACCTTATTTTACACATGAGCAAAGGAAGAGGTTAATGGACTTACCCAAGGGCCTGGACAGAGCCCAGGGCCCCTGACTTTGTACCCAGTCCTCTTGGCACTCTCCTTTCTAAAGTCTTTTTTAACTTTATAACTTAAATATTCTAATGGGCAGTAAAATGGCATAAAAGGTTAATAAACAGATTCAAGTAACAGAGTTGAGTAAGTTATTATAAGGTTTAAAGGCAGTTAATAATGCTCAAGGGCATATAACAGTCGGGCAGTAAATAATCCAAGAGTGCAAAAAACCAAAACCAACAGCAAACTCCGGGAACAAAAATTATTCACCTGGCATATTCTCAGTACAGTAGATATATCAAGTCAAGGAATGTTTACTAATGGCAGAAAAACCCTACTTCACTTCCAGGTGATGGTTAAAGGCCAATTTGCATTATTGTCACATAAATAGGAAATCTACTTAGAGATAACACATAAATGTCTGCAGTATACTGACAAACTGATGGATATTTAATTATAAATGGAAAATTTCAAAGGTTGTAGGCTATTGAAATCGTGAAGCTTTTATGACCATCTAAATCACCTGAAGCTTTCATAGGAATTAACCAAATAGTTCTAAATGCCCTAAAATAACTCTTGGTAAGAAGAGGGTTTTTTCCCCAGAAACTATCTTTATTGGTAGTCTGAAAAAAAAAATCACAATTATCTAAACATGTATAAAATGTACCATTAGTGTATAGGATATTCCTATTTTTTCCACTAACAAGAAATGACCTGTCTTCACTCTGCCATACTCAACACAAAAAGAATGTGTGTGATCCTCTTAAAAGAAATTCCTTGAGTATATTATATATATATATATTTAATATTTCATTTATTTATTTTGAGAGAGAGAGAGAGAACATGCACGTGTGCACATGTGTGCAAGCGGGGGTGAGGGAGGGGCAGAGGAAGAAGGAGAGAGAGAATCGTAAGCAGGCTCCACACACACTGCGCAGAGCCTGATGCGGGGCTCGATCTCACGACCCTGAGATCACGACCTGAGCTGCAGTCAAGAGTCAGACCTTCACCGACCGAGCCACCCAGGTGCCGCGAGTATGTAATATATTTAGACCACAGGTCACTTTGAACACACATCCATACACCGCATCACAAACATCATGTATAATTTTTCCACTCTCCTAAATATCAGCTGAGTTTTGATGATCTGTTCATGATCAGATCAGTCCATAAGATCTGAAGCTACGTCCTATAAATGAATTACAGCCAAGAGTTTCATTCTTCTCAGCCACCAAATTTCCTTGTCTGTGTGAAGAAGTAGTAAAATTGTGGAAGTTTTAATTCCCTTCTTTGTTTGTATCTTTACCAAATTCTGTAAGTGGAAGACATCACAAAGACCCCAAAGAAAGCAACAGGAAGGAGGAGAAGGGCCCTGAGTGATGCACGTGGGATCAGGCTCCAGAGCTGGGTAAGCAGGAGGAGGTGGACAGCCTGCAGGCAATGCATTTCCCTAGGAGTGCGCCCGGTCTGCGGCAAGAGCAGCGATCATGCAGTGAAAAAGTGAGCTGGACCCAATATCGCGTGCCTCCTGCGTGCAAACTCCCCAGGAGCTAGGAAAAACTCGGTGTTCTTTACGGGCAGGCAGCTCTACTTTGTTCTTTCTTTTCTTCAAATAAAAAGGCGAGGACAATTCTTATGTTTTTTTTATATAGCTAGCTATAGTATAATTTTCAAATCCTTAAATCAAATTTCAAACCCTAAAAATAAAATGAGTCCACATAGCCTTTGACGTATATAAAAATTTCCAAGGGAGGAAAAACAAAATCCCACTTCGATTTTTTTTAAAAGCACTAAGAATTACTCATAATTGTACAATAATATTATTGTAATTTAAATCTACATAGTATCCTGTTATTTTAGAAGGATTTTCAATGCATTATCATTGCAACCCTGAGACAGTAGAACAACCAGGAGAGGTACGATGGGGCTCACCCTGCTATGATATAATAAATCTGTTGTGATATAAATGTTTGAGATTTTAAGTTGTTTTCACATATTATCCTACAACCATCTCAGTGATGCATGAGGGAGTTGCCAATTAGAAACAAAGAAAAGAAGTAATTTGTTATGGTATCATAACTTAACACTCTCCAGAAGTGAAAAAGGACCTGGTCCCAATGGCTGCCAGCCCCAAGCTCTTGTCACACTTGGCATGACAAAAATCGTGACAAAGATAAAAATAGCTAACACTTTACTTAGGACATGCCAGACACTATTCCAGAAAAAAAAAAAAAAAGGTACATATACTCACTTTGTACACTCAAACTGCTATTTGATTATCATCTCAATTATATAAATAAGGACTCTAAGAGAGACATTAAGTAACTCGCTCAAAGTCACACAGCTAGTTAAGTGGCAAACTGGGCAACAGTGTGTAGGTTTGTTTCAGAGTTTGAGCTATAACCACCATTCTACAACATTATCTCTTAATAGCGAGAGTTCTCTCCAGGGTGTTCACAGACTCCTCCCAACACCAGCTCTGTGAATCCTGGGCCCCTGACATCCACGCCCTGGCCATTTAGCAGCCAGGTGGCTGAGAATGCCGTTTTGCCTAAAGAGAACACGAGGTGGTCACGGTCCAGGGGCACAAAGAAGCTCTTGCGCGCTGCTACGGGAGGACCACTCATCTGTCTTCCAGGCACGAAGCTGAGCAAAGTAGCAGCAGGTATCAATACTTTTTGTTTCGGTAGTACTAATGTCGGAGAGAAGTGAAGTAATCTGCTGCGAGTTACACTGGCATTTAGCGGTGAAACCAGACCCAGGCCTAAAAACGAGGACACTAAACTGATAAAACGCACCATATTACGTTCAAGTGAAGTGTTAATATAGTTCTGTCTATGTGTACTAGCCTCTGGCTCCAAATACTTCTTTTTATTTTTACACCTGCATTTCTCTTGCTCTTGGCACGAAGTGAGCAGACACTGTATGTTTGCTATTACTTTCAACGTGGTATATCACAGGAATGCCCACTGCCAACATTCTAGTACCTTGGCCCTAGCTGAGAATGCCTTAAACTGATTAAGTTACACCTGGCTAAAGATCTCTTGAAACACTTAATTGCATAAAATTTGGTCCAGGTGAAACCTGACTGCTTCCTGGTTACATTCCTCGTGTTACTTATTCACGTGGGACTTGGCCTCATCACCAGGCTCAGGATGGGTGCAGATAGACGACTGTGGATGTTAAGTGCATCACAATTCTTTAATATGTTCCACACACCCAACCATTCGTTTCCAGGCTTTTATTTATTGAATGCTTGTCAGAAATTAAAGGTAATGTTAAGAAGAACATGACTTTCAATTTCTATCAAGTATGATATCCAGATGATTTTGATCTCTGCTTCGCTATCACATCAAATTCATGATTGTTAATTATTTCTAATGGATCATATCCCATCTCAACACTATTGACAATCGCCAACCACAGAAACAACAAGGCTTAAGCAAATACTATGAAAATATGCACAAGTGTGTGTGTGTGTGTGTGTGTGTGTGTGTATGGTTCCCAACACAGAAGAGGCTCAAGTAGTGGCTAAGTGCATGCATGAATGAATGAACACAAGATACACACCAAACTGAGAATAATATCATAGAGAGAGATAAACATTCATTGTTCTGCCAAAACACATTTTAGTGCTCTTCTCTATGTTTGAGGACTAAGCTTGTGTTAGGAGGTGGAGACAATGACCTATGATGGTCCATACTTAAGGGCTCTAAGAGTATTCTCCACCCTTTTCCCTTTGAACCCAAGGCCATAGGTTGATGCCTGAAGCCTAGAGCTGACATCATTCAATGGATCATAAGGTTGTCTTTTCAAAAAGGATCTAAGCTCAAATAATTTTGGGCACCATTGGGATAAACATATAACTTCAATGTTGCAGACCTTAGTCAATGAACTTTATCATGAGGGGTAAAAGCCTACATCTCTGGGAAAAACTCCACAGTCACAAACCCACTTTTCAACATATTTCCAGTCAGCCTCCCATCTCAGGAAATGTTATCATCTGCTGGAGCTATTACAATTCAACGTGATGAGGTGTCAGATCTTATCTCAAGAAATAATTTTTAGAAAGAATGAGAAAAAAGTGAAGAGGGTATGAGGGTACAGAGAGGGTTTTACAAGAAGGGAATGCACCACCAAAGAAAAACACTGACTACGTTATAGTTTGACCTTGCGCAACCTAAACGTGCTATTCCTCTCCCTCAATCCCGGATCTTCAGGACCGCATTAGTGTATAATGTGCACAGAGGGCCAGAGAGCCATCATTCCTAAGTCAGCATTCCTTCCCAGGAAGCAAGAGGAATTAGAGAGAAAGTTGTGTCAGACAAAAGCGGGAAGACACTTGCAAAAGTAGAGACCCAAGCAGGAAAAAAAAAGATAGTAAGACCAAGGTTCTAACTGATACTGCAAAGACAAGAGTAAAGGTCAAAGAAACAATTCGCAAAATGGGATATGTACTTCCCTAGATACCTTCTTCACCTTGAACTTAACGATATAAAAGGAAATTTGGTAAAATTCTATGATTAGTCATTATAAAAAGTTCATATCTATGTAATGTTTTAAATTATAAAGACTTTCTGGGGGCACCTGGGTGGCTCAGTGCATTAAGCGTCTGCCTTCAGCTCAGGTCATGATCCCGGGGTCCTGGGATCAAGCCCTGAGTCGGGCTCCCTGCTCAGCGGGGTGTCTGCTTCTCCCTCTCCCTCTTCCCCTCCACCCCACTTGTGCTGTCTCTATCACATGCTCTCTAATAAATAAATAAAATCTTAAAAAAAAACTTTGTTTCCATTACCTCATTTAAGAATCATTTTGAGACAGATTATCCATCCAAGCAGTCACCCATCTCACCCATCTTATACAGTAGGAGACAAAAGCTGGGGGAGCTTTAACATGACTAGGTGGGATAGGAGTGGGGCTATGATCTATCTAGGTTTTTTCATTCCAAATCCCAAGTCAGAATTGTTAGCACTTGATCAGAATGTCCTTCCAAATCACCCACGGTCTAAGGAATCTGGAGATTTTTATGTTAGTAAATGATATCTACTGATGTTAACCAGAGTTAAAGATGAACTCTATGCTGTGCTTTGAAGCATTGAGCTTAATCCTCGGTGCTTCAAACAGATGCTGTCATCTTCTGCTTACCAAGAGAATTGTTATGAACAGTGAGTTTCCAATTTGGTGAAGTTCTGAACAGGAATCATTGCCACGGCACACTGTAAAATCATTACCCCAGCCTCCCCTTCACAGAGGTGGGGAAAAAAAAGCACAAATTGTCTTTCTTCTGTCAAAACATATGGCCCTAACTCCTTTCAACTGAAAACAAAAGCATGAAATAATTACCAAATGTAAGACTGTGGCACAGACTGAAATGAAAAAAAAAAAAAAAAAAGTCTGTGAATTGTCAATATCTCTGTCCAATCAACCACCTCTTTATCTGTTATCCATTCAAGGACCTGCCCCTCTCTCACACCCAGGGCAAACGTTTAGGTAAAATCAGCCAGCAGTATTTCACCGATGTGACACACAGCAGATTCTTCAGCTAGCACAAGGCTAGGTGCTTTGGTACATTAAAAAAAAAAAAAAAAAAATAGGACTCTAGAATTGTCATTAGGAGCCAGTCGGGAGACCTCAGATATATAACAAGCAACTAGAAGACATATGTAAATGAATAGTATTTGTACAAAATGTTTATGCCAAAGAAATGTAAAGGGTTATCAAAGACTTCTTGAGGACATGAGGGCTTAATAAAGAAGGGCAATAACATGCCTCAAAGGGGACTGGGCAGTAGAAGAACAAAATACCACCATTAAACAGTGCACCTCTTCAGAAACATTGAAAATATTAAGGGGGAGCCTGGGTGACTCAGCTGGGTTACGTGTCAGATTCGATTTTTGCTCAGGTCATGACCTCAGGGTCATGAGATCTAGCCCTGCACTGGGCTCCAGGCTCAGTGGGTAGTCAGCTGAAGATTCTCCTTCTCTGTCTCCCTCTGCCCTCCCTCCTGCTTGTGTGTGCTCTCTCTCTCTCACTCAAATATATATATATATATAAAAGTTGACTTTCTCTAATATTTGAATTTCAGACACTTTTTTTCATCTGATCTAATTTTTCTTAATTTTAAAGATATGCAGTTTAAAGATCTGCTACTGGCTACCTCAAATATTCTTCTGGAATAACAAGGGTATAAATAAATATAAACAACAGTAATTACTTTAACAATAAAAATTACAGTAAGACTGCGCCTTTGATGTTTATCCAAGAAATGAAACCTTTGATAACTGAATTACTTTGTTCAATAATTTTGAATCTTCAAAACTAGAAATGTAAATTCCAGATGATTGCTTAATATTAAGATAAGGGAAGCAGCTTAAAATTCTCAGTGTTGATGAAATTAATGAGGGAATATTTTACAAGAAAAGGAACATGGCAGTTTTACATAATCAAAGGCCCAGAACTGATTTTGTCTTTTTTTTTTCCTTTTCCTTGATAAATTAGAATCTAAGTGAGGACTTAAGAGAAATACAGAGAAATGTTAAAAAGAAGCAAAGGATGTTTCCTTTTTGCTTTTACCTGACGGAGAAACAGCCATTAAACATACAGTCCTTTGCTTATATAATTAGGATACATTAGGTCCTTTGTCTGGAAAATTTCCTAATTGTGGGTAGATCTGGAATTTCCTAATCTCTAGATAGATGGATTATATGTCTACCGTGTGTGTGTGTGTGTGTGTGTGTGTGTGTGTGCCTGTGTGCATGCATATTTGTGAATATTGTGATAAAATTACAGGTTTATAAAACACGGCAGCAGGGCGATGGAAAGGAACTGCTTAATGGGTATCGGGTTTCCTTTGCGCGTGATGGAAATGTTCTGAAACTAGACAGATGTGGTGGTTGCTCAACATTGTTAATGTATCAAATACCACTGAATTGTTCATTTTAAAATGGTTAATTTTATGTCATGTGAATTGTACCTCAATCAATACCAACAAAACAAAACATAGTAGCAGGCTCATAACCTTCATGTTGTCCTTCACAAAAATATTAATGAGGACTCATCCGCAGGGAGACGGTATTCCAGTAGTAGAGAAGACCAATAATGGGTCAAACTTCTAAAGCAGTATGTCTTGTCAGTTTAGGCAAATAATGTAGCCTTCGTAGGACAGGAGGCTGTCTTTCCACTGAAATAAAAGCTGCTCTCTCACCAAAGTCACTCATGACCTCTTTGTTAGCAAGCTCAATGTTCTTCATTCTACCAAGATGCAGGAATGGCTTAATGGGAGCATACATACGCCAAACTTATCAAATTGTACATTCAAATATGTACGATTTGTTGTATATCAATTATACCTCAATAAATCTGTTAAGAAATTTTTTAAAAAGAAGATGAATTTATGATTCTCCCTCATTGCCAAAATATCTTAAGTGAGTTAAGATAAATAATGGTCTCTAACGTGCTCTAAAGAGGAGGAGATCATCTTCCCACTTTTGATTCTATCGCTCATGAATTGACTACAGGGAGGTCATTAACCTCTTTCAATCTTACGATATTTGCTTGGAAAGTAGAGATCATGACATCTGCTGCTGCACAGAGATGTGGTACGAACAACATCATGTGCTGAGAAAACACCTTGAAAGAGTATGGACCTCAAGCTATCTCATTTGTATAGCACATTCAGTGCCCTGATGTTGCCTGAAATATTTTTTGATGGTGATGAGTCTGTTTTCTTTAATGGAAAACCTCTTGATATGTGAACCCCCTATTCAGCTTTTGTCTCTAACAAGCGCGAACAGGAAGGGTACTGGTGCTGTAACACAGACAGGATCATGGACCAAAAACCTTTCACAAAGAATGAGCTCAATAAGTTTTCATCAAATATATTTCATCTTCTAAACTTCCCCAGCATTTTACTTTAGAACTGTGTAAATTTTATGAAGTATAGAAGTCTTTTCTCCCATAAAACACGATGGGCTCCTGGGGGCGCAGAGGGTGTGACCTGGAGCATGTTTCACGCAATGGCTTGCCCACAGCAGGTGCCCAAGAAATAGTCACTAAGCGAACAAGGGAAACAACCAAAGTAACAGAGGACCAATTCTTTCCCTCACTTTAAAGGTTACACAGCAGATTTTTAGCATCAAAGTGCCTTACAGAAGTATACCTCAGTATCTTTGTCAAGAAAAACTGTCCTCTGAATCACGAACGGCTTCTTGAAGGTACTGCACGTGAGAGTGAACCCCTGGCCTCAGAGTGGGAAGAGGTCATCACGAGGAGATAACACAGTTGTGTAAGATACTACTCTGCAGCTGCACAGACATTCAGCATTGGATGTGCAAAACTTCTCAAGGAACTCACGTAGAATTTACGCACATTGCTGACTTGCTCTACTTGTGATATCTGTTCCTTAGTTTCTGTGTCCAGCTTTTAAAAATAAAGACCGCATGAAACTACAACAGAGAGTCAGTCTGTGACTTTCAAAAAAAAGGGTTGAGAAACTTAAACAGAAGTCACAGGCAAGTTAAGAGCACACATCACCTTTAACGGTGATTACATCTACCATTTCCATTTGATAGGAACCCCTAAACAGACCGGACTGTGATAAGGAAGCATAACTCAGAATATAAATCAAGCTGCACTCACCATTTTAAAAACTCTCCCTTTCCGTCTGCCATCAGATTCGTCCTGTTCTTTCATGGCTCTGTTCGGATCTGCTTCATCTCATTGGTTTGTATGGCTCACTTTCCCCTTTGCATGTCTTCTATCTTGTGTTGCTGTCTTCTGTTTTATATTTATGATCTGTTTTCCCAAATATGTTCCAATTCCCTGGGGGGTGTGTGTGTGTCTCATTCTCTTTCCTTCACTCTCTCTGTCTGGTAGATAAGATGCTTGATGCTCATTTTCTGGTGATGACGATGATGATGACAATGACAATGACAATGATGATGGAAAAGCAGCTGGTGATGCCCTTTCTCCACTTCTTTACTTTCCCTCCACACCCACTACCCCAGTGGAACTGCTCAAGAGCTCCTGGATGCTGCAGCCAACGGTCATCTTTAACTCTCAGCAACATCTGACACTGTTGACTACTTCTTCCTTCCAGTCAGATTTGCTTCCCTTGGCTTCTCTGACTAGGTTTTCCTGCTATCCTTCTGGACTTTTAAATTCACTGACCTCCTGGGCATACCCATTTGAAGGGCTCCTTATTACAGTCATGATAAGGTCTAAACTCCTTAATAGGGTGCACAAGGCACTTTATGATCTGGCCACAGCTGACCTTTTCAGTCCCATCTCTTACTACTATCCTTTGGCACCATGAGCTCCATCATCCTGACTATTTTCAGGTAACAGTATAGGCCATGCTCTTCCTTGATCCAGCATTTTGCTTGCCTAATACCCATTCATTCTTGGAACCTGCTTCCTGGGGGCCAAATGTGGGACAGGCGCCCCTCTTGTGTCCATCTCTAGCCGTCTGTGCTCCCTCATCAGTGCATTATCAAACTGCATTTGGGCTTTCTACTTCCTGGTCTATCTCATGCCTGTCTTGTTCAGAGCTATATTCTAGCATCTTACTCATGGTAAGCACTGAAGTTTCTTACCACCATTTGAGTGAAGGAATTAGGAAAAGTACATTAAAATGTGTTTTTAAACAACCAAAATAACTTCCCTATAAAATAAAATCCACCACCTCTCTAAAACTTCAAACTGATAATCTCAGATGATAGCGCTAGTCCAAAGAACAAATAAAAGATTTTGACCACGGACACCTGAGTGACTTACCTTCAGTGGGTAAAAGCCTGAAGCTCTGGCTGTTTTTGCTCCTAAATTCCCCTATGGTCTGGGGTGCTGTACTTAAAGCCAGATGCCAAAGAACAAGACACCAAGAGGAGACGATAAGAGGTCTCTAAGGTCTTTGCAATTGTCCCAGGACTTAGAATCCCTGATGTTGGCTCTCCAGAGTACATTGTGAAAAAGAGAAGGCAAACTCCTATCACCTACAGAGGAGGCCACAGAGCTCAAGAGTGAAAAAGAACAGGAACTCTGAGCTTGGTAGTGTGGAGCTGGGCTACCACCCAATGTCAAGAGAGGACACCGTTTATCTTCATGGGAGTTTGACCTGCAGTAGTTTATCACTTTGATTTAATGGGCAACATCAATTTCAGGGCCAGTTGTTTTTTTTTTTTTTTTTTTTTTTTAATAATGATGCTTTCCTTCTGTTGCACACCAGTCATCCCAAAGAGGGCCATACCAGTATGACCGCTCCTAAAGGTGACATGATCTGTGGTATTTTCTAAAAAAGTCTGTTGTGAACCAACGGAGTGAGAAAATGCTAAGATTTGCATTTTCTTGAAATGTGATGCTATTTTTGCGCTTCTAATTGAAAAAAATTTAAACTGCAAGTAATTAAGTGTGGGGGAGCACACCAAAGGTGGCTCATATTTAGGCACATGATAACCGATTTGCCGTTGAACCGGGGGCTAATATTAGGGATGGGTACGCCAAGCCATGCCTTGTGTTTGTTCGGTGTCTCATACTATTTTTCGAATGTCATGGGCTCAGCAAAACCCAAAACACATTTTCTCAGCACTTCTCGCTATTTTTCAACCCATATGTATTTCGAGAGACGTTTAATTCATATGTTTCTGATTTATTTACATGCTAGTCATCAGAATGTTGTTTTGTGCGAACTATCTGATGTCCAGGAAGCCTGCTGAGCCTTTCCTTTGAGGTTTTTTTTTTTTCCCCCTTAGGATCAGGAAGCCATGATTTGCAAATAGTAAAAAGAAAAGAAAAGAAAAGAAAAGAAAAGAAAAGAAAAGAAAAGAAAAGAAAAGAAAAGAAAAGAAAAAGAAGGAAAGAAAGAAAGAAAGAAAAGAAAAGAAAAGAAAAGAAAAGAAAAAGAAGGAAAGAAAGAAAGAAAGAAAGAAAGAAAGAAAGAAAGAAAGAAAGAAAAAAGGGGAAAAAAGCTCATCAAAATCTCCAATATTTTTTCCTCAAAGGTTCAAATTTTGTTCAAAAGGAGGTGGTGTAAAGTCAGTACAATTCTGCAGTTGGCAGACCTTGCATTTTCCTGTTCCTAACTGATATTGCCCTTCTAGATGGTAGTAATGTCTTCCTTGTGGACATGAAAGTGCATATTTGCAATGTATGAACAAGAACAGGTCTCAAAGAGAGGCGATGAGCTCTTCAAAGATTAAGTGAATGTGTTCTGCAGCACAGTATCTGGGGCCAGGAAGGGGGTCTCACATCTAGAGAGAGGAAAGTAGTTATCACTTTTCCAAGAGAGTCCTGAGAATTTTCATCCCACTGGGGACTTCTCAGGCATTCTCTTTCCTCAATTTGTAAAAGTAACTCTAATTCAAGTGTGATCTGATAGTTGTTTGTATATATTAAAAAAAACATAATATTAAATATTTCTCCATTTGTGAGTAACTACGAAGGAAGGAAGGAGAAGGAAGGAAGGAAGGAAGGAAGGAAGGAAGGAAGGAAGGAAGGAGAAAGAAAGACAAAAGAAAGAAAGAAAGAAAGAAAGAAAGAACCAGTAATTTTTAGTACTTCCAAAGAATGAGTTAGTTTGAGGATCCCTATATTCAGACTTTTGACAGAACAGGATTTCTTTTTCTTTGATTAGGATTAAGACTCTATAAATTAGCACAGGTCGGGAGGGGTTCATCTTTTAGGATCATTGGTGCCTACATAAATTCGACTATTTAAAAAGATACTCCAAAATGTAGAAATATTTTAGAAGACTGAATAAAGTTTCAATAGGGAGTAGTTTTTAAAGTAGTGAGAGTTTTTTTTTAAAAAGAAATTGTACATAAAAAAGTTGCTACCTCTGCAAACTTACCTAAATTTCAGTCCCCAAACCAAATTAATGCTGGGCAAGAAGCATATAGCTGGTATCTAACACTATCTCATGCCTCTGTAGTGTGTCTCTAAAATATAAACCCACATTTCCCATCAGACTCTTTGTCCTCTGTTGGGGGGACAGATTAGGAATGCTAGTTAATCTGAGCAGGGACAGAAAGATTTCTACCTATGCTGCCTTTCAAAACTGAGCTATCTCTCTTCCATAAAACTCTTTTCCATTTTCCCGTTTCAAAACTAGAATGGTTAGGGCTAAAAAGATTCAAAAAGTCTTCTCAAATCAAATATCTCCCCAGCGCAGCTGCTGTTAAGTGACCCAACAAGTTCTGAAACAGGCTTACAGCCCATACACTATATTATTTTGCTATGAATCCTCAATACCATATATTTCAGGAAAGCAACATTTAAAAAAAAAAAATCACCAAACTGGACTTCTCAATACATCAGTCTTCGAGAGCAGCTAATATGGCACGAGCGGCAAGTAGAAATGTTAAGTCTTGAGCTGCCAAACTGAATGGTGATTTAAGGTTATAATATGTGTCCACTAACTATCAGTCAAATAACCAAGTAGCCACTATTAAAATACATGACTAGAGCAAATCGATTAATCACTAGTTACTGTGAATTCAAACACAGCTCAGAGGACAACACTGTAGGAAGATTACCAAACAGCAAAATATGATCAGGACTGGAGAACAGAAACGAAAGAAAGAACACAGCCATCTACCAAGCCAATCTGTACGTTATAAGGATAAACTTGGATAAAGAAAAAGGTAGCCTTGGGCAAATATCTTAAGAAACAGTCAACTGCCATTGTAAAATTATGGTCTGTTTTATCTACAGAGTCTATCACACAGACATCTCCCTATAATTTAAGTCAACAACTGAAGTTTTTAGTTTTTACTGCCTTTCGATAAAGATCAGCTCTGATGTGGAAATAAATATGAAGTGTGTCAAGGATTACGGTTAAGTTTCAATCGCTGGCCTTCAGAACTAATAATTCACCTCACATTTGAAAACCTTTTTTGGGGGACCATATTTTTACGTTTTGGTCCTGGTTTGTTGGTTTTCAGTTTAAAAGAAGGAAGATAATAGAAACATTCACTCATGAGAAACCACATTACCTTTTAAAACTATATAAATTCCTAATTGTGAGTAATATTTTGAAATGCAATAGTTGAAGTAAAAAAGTCATAGCCTCATGGGCTACCCATCTGTAGAACAGATTACAAGACATGTGAATTTGAGAGGATTATAGAAAAATGTTACTTGGAAAGAAAACATTTTCATGGGTAGCATTAAAAGTGTTTATAATGTTCTTTTCCCCTCTTTGCCTTTCTGTTCCCCAATACTAGACCTTCCCTTGGCAAACTCACAGATGCGATCCCCTGCTGCGCGGGAGTAATGAGGAGTCTCCCCCTGGGTACCCCCCACTGTCACAAATTTAGTCAGAGAGAAGTCACTGTGTATGGGAGAGATGGGTCTCCAACATCTCCCTTCCAAAGGGAAATGCTCATATAGACCTATACACCCCAACTTGCTCCTCTCCATTTTATGGTCTGAGATGTACAGGAAAAGAGAACCTCAAAGAAATCCTGTCCCTATTCAGCATATGTTCAAACAAATTCGAAGAGGTATCCTAGATAAAATGCACACATGCACACACACACACACACACACACACACACACACACACATCTCTATTGCTGCCATTTTTCAGTGTCATTTCAATGTTCAACAACCTGAACTAATAGCCATTTTAAAACATGTCCCGAGCTTCTGGAGAGAACCCACACCCCACCACCCTTTTTTTTTTTTAACTTTAGTATAATTCTGATCATCTTGATGGACTGACCTGCTCTGGGATTTTAACACAAGAGTGGACAATTTTTTTTGTTTGTTTTAATTGAAGGTCCTTAATGTGGGCCACATGTTTCGGGCGGTGATTTGGAAGTACAGAGGAGGCAGGGGCAGGGAATGCAAAGTGGTAGAGGGCTGGGGAAGGGAGTTGGGGGGGGGAGGAAAGTGGGGAGGGGCTGGATGATGAAAAGACCAGTTCCACAAGCAAAGCACATTAGCAACCCAGAGTGGAAAGGGCCGGAAGGAAAACCCACCCACCTCACCCCTGCGTTCATTCTATCAACCTGCAATTGCTGCAATCAAAACCATATGTCGGTTCTTCCAGATCTTTCTCACAGGACAAACATGCAAAGGGCCTCAGGCCTGGCGTTGCCATCAAATGGTAATTGATACCATATGAGCCACAAAATAGAAAAGCACATGCAAACAGCAACCTCTCTCGCTGAACCCCCCCACCTCCCAAACCCCTTCTCAGCCCCTTGAGAGGGATGAAATTGCAGGTCTTGCCGGGCTGCTAAGTGCACTGTGCACCATGAAAAACAAGTGTATGCGGCTCCAGGAACCACCTGTAAATCAGAGAGAAAGGAGGGTCCGCTAGCCAAGAGCCAGTCTCAGAGAACAGGCGAAGGCGAAAGGTCACTCCAGGTTAATACAAGGTCATCGATCATGGGGAAAAATGAGCACAGGTGTGAAGCAGATCACAGGCCTGCGAGCAGGGAATGACCTCCCCGTCCCACAGCACATCCGGCCTGGAGAAAGCTGGTGCCCGCTAAGCCACATCTGTCTTCCTCTCCTGCAAGTGAGATAGTGGGAAAATGGAAACCGCTCCCCAATTACGAGGCAATTAGAAGGCAAGGGACTCTAGTCCCGCATCTGCCGTCCCCTTCTCCGAAGCTCTTTCTGCATCCCATTGTTTTCATCGAAGAAAAAAAAATCCAGAAAACCTGCTGAGCTGGAGGTCCTGGCAATTGCTGGTTGAATGTAATACAGTAGGTAAAACACGTCTCTTATTTCCACCGACACTGACAGACCACAAGTAGCATACAGCTCTCGCCTCTGCATGTATATATTTTCTTATTAACTCGATCGGGCAGAAATTTGCAGAGATTTGTTTGGATTTAGAAGTCACAACAGAATGTCAGTTTTACAAACCAAGGCTCATTCTGTGGTGAAATGTACAGCTCTGGACCCGACCATTCACTGCTCACATCTATTTGTTCCAATCCCTCCAGCAGCCGCTTCTGAACAAACAACCGACTTACTCTAAACACACGCAATGGGTCTAATTTTTCCTCCTTCTGCCTACCCCATTATATGTTGATATTTTAGTCTTATAGATCTTATGAAGTTTAAATATTTTCCAGATGGGACTAGGGAGTACAGAACCCTGTAAACACTCTAAGTTATAAAAAGACCAACCAAATACTTAAAACAGAAGAGAAAGATGATAGAACAATCCTCTTTTGCGAGCAGTAACCTCATGAACGAACACCGCAAACTGTAAAGGGGGGGCAGATATCAACTCTCTTTTTCTTCCCCCCAAATTCTCCAGGATTGGCTGATTCTTCCTCATTTAGGTCGTGTCTATTTATATCTATTCTAATTAAAGCATTCCCCCCCCCAAAAGACGATTCAAGCTCCATTTACAATTCAATACATCTCCAGGGTAAGAAAGAAAAGCATGGTTGTAGCCTAAGGATAAAGTGCACCATCCCACAGAGGGATACTGAGAAGGCCTCGCCATTCAATCCCTTTGCCCAGATTCTCAGCAGTCGTCCTTTCCTGGACGTGTGGCCACAAAAGCCCTGTACGAGGTGGCATTGCCCAAGGATCCTCAGCCCAGAGGCAATGCAGGACCATTCATACTGACGCTCAGCACCGATCCAAGAGAGAAAGAAGTGAATACATGAGGGGAGTAAAGTAACAAGGGCGGGGAATTAAAATGAAAATCCTGCCGCAAGGCAGGGGAGGAAAGAAGTAGGGCAAAGCGAATGGGCAGCGTACAAGCCAAGCAACACAGTGGAGCTCACAAGGGGTCAGATCAGGCAGGCTCGGGATAACCACTCTGGGGAGACTCTGACCTTACCTCTGCTTTCCCTTCGTGGTCCAGTCAACATAACCCTGTATCTGAGCATCTGCATTGTTTAAATTTCATCCTGTGCTGTTGTCCGCTGATTGGTCAGACATGGCTGACAGCATCAGAACTGCAATCTGACAGACAAGGAGCAAGCAGGACCACAGCACAGAATTCATAATAGGAGGGAGAGAGGGAACTTCATGCTGGATATATGAACTCAGACCCGCAGATGTCTGCTGCAAGGCCTGGGGCTCGCCTAGGGGTGGGAGGGCCTAGGAAGAGACTGGGAGGAGGGCGAGGAGAAGGGGAGGTGGGACAAGCCCAGCCACCCGAATGACCAAGCACGCGGCTTCCCCTGGATGGAGCTGCATCTGGACCACGTTTAGCAGCTTCCCTCTTGCCACTCCCAGTTCCTCCCGGGGACAGAGGAGCCTTCTCTCCCTGAACGCCGTCTTTACACAGTAAAAGTGGGGTTTCCGTTTTGGGATGTGGTAGTTGTCTTTTCCTTTACTTGTTTTTCAGAATTTCTGACATTTTCCAGGGGATACAGAAGCTACTAACGAAAGGCTGGTTGACGAAAGCATGCCATCCAGATTTTTGCTTGTGGAGAGGAATGGCCTCCAACTTAATGACGCTCTTTACCCATCGTTAACTATCCGAAGGCCAAAAGGAGAAGAAAAGACAAAGGTTGGAGGGGTTCGGAAATAGTAAAATTGCTAGAGAAATAATGGAACAGAGAGAAAAGAAAGGAAATAGCATGAAACTGGGGGAGGAGGGAGGAGCCCTACTGCTGAGTTACATACAGGCTATGTCTTCATTCTGACCCAAGTGCCTGTTTCCCTCCAGGCTGGCAGGAGCCACTGAGAACAACAGTGGCTGGCCACAGATCACTCTCTACTCTTGCCATCTTGCTCCCAGTACACACACACACACACACACACACACACACACACACACACACACACACACACAGCCTGAACCAGTCTACCAGCCAACAGGTACAACTGAATTTACCTGCTATAAATGTAGGATCGTTTTCCTCCATGAAAATTTATACTTAGATTTTTCACCTCCAATTAAGGATCGATTTGAACACTGGCCTTCAGGTCCCCGCTACCCCAAATCATAGCTGTACAACTCTGGGAAAAAATTTAGTAAAATTTTAAAATCCAATCAGAACTCTCCAATGCTCAGCAAAGAACGTTACTTCGATATGTCCTCTTTCCCAGCATTATTTGCTCACAGTAGTTTTGGGAAAGTATCACACATTGCAGAAGAAGGCACGTAAGGTACAGTGAGGATAACAGAGCAATAAAAAAAAGAGAGAGAGTGAGAGAGAGAGATGGCTAAACGTGGCAAGAAATCAAGGATAAAATAAGGACTGGAGAGATTGGATTATTACAACTACCCAGGTAAATGGACAGAAAAATAAGATGCTTTGGCTGAGGGGAAGGAAAAGGTTGACACAACGTGAAAAGCAAGACTCAAGAAAAATCCTGCAAAAACACCACCACTGATCTAACATCTATTTGAAAAAGTAAAATGGCAGAACAGGGTACAATAAATCCATCTAGTTCAAAATGAAATAAAAACTCCACCATGGTCTTCACCCCCCAGGAAAGAAAAGATCTCATTTCTTCCCTTCATTTTGAAGACACTAGTTATACAAAATTAATTTTTGAAATAAAGCTAGAAAGACACACCAGTGAAGCCTGAAGAGGCAAAGAGAGGGAATGAGCAGAAAGGAACTGTATCTGAAAATGAGAGCAACAAAGTAGGAAGAAAAATGAATGGAAGCAAAACTAGAGGGCTGAGAGGGCTGAGAGAGGGGGCTGTGAAGCAGGCTCTGGACAGAAGGAGAAGCTCGGGGAGAAAGAGGTGCTCAGAGGGTTGGGATTTCATTCGGAGAAGAGAAACCTTATGTGACTGAGACATACCTACGCAGGTATTCAGAAATGACTGGACGACAGAAAGCACAAGGAAGGATGCAGGAATGGGACAGGGGCTTAAGAGGCTAAAGGTAATGCAAAAGAGATCAAACCCTAACTAGAAACACAGAATGCAGTCTGTCAGGAGCAGAAGGAAAGTGCCTTAGGATTTCTAGAATTACAAATACAAACACAGTTTTGCTAAAGGTATATACCACTGAAAAACCCATCACAGGCCGAGGCGACTAGATGAAGGCAATTTCATGCATTTCTTGCATCCACTTTCTAACTTTAAAGAATTTCCCTAATCTCCAGGATCTGCTTGCAATTGCATGAGACAACAATAAATACATGACCCAAGGGCTTCACTTCCCATACGATTCTTGGTCAGAAATGAGCCTAGGCAGTGCCAACAGTATTGGGGGGGGGCACTTTTCATTACCCAATACATGCAAGGTACAAGTTCTCTTAAAGAAATATTGATGCAACACCAAAGGACATCTTAGGATCTTCATTCAAAATGCTGACGTTACCCTGGAATCCATGAACTAAAATATATTAAAGACGAGGCAAGAGAATGTCATCTGAGAAGACAGAATTTCTAGCACGAGCTCTGACCAGCCTTTCAAGTTCCGGGGCCTCATGTTTAACTCAGCAGAGGCTCAAGTGGGTTTCACTGATAAACCAGTAATTGCGAATCTGGTGGAAAAGTCTACAGCTCTGTAAAGCAGGAAGGGAAGCGGGACGACAGCAGTTTTCAGGTGCTCAGACACAATAAAAACAAGGAGGAAAGAAAATGTTTGCTTTTTACGTCAACTGAGATGTCAGTAACCATTAATAAATCTATCTGCTAAATCTACTCTTATTCATGTGGGACATCACCAATTTAAAGTAAAATAAATTATCTTTAATTAAATGGAATTGTCTTCCTCCTGCTATCATCCCCAATTATTACATTCTAATCAGCCCTTTAGGGAGAAGGCACGAGAGAAGGCTGAGAGGCACACTGACTATAAACAATTTCTCTGTCAAGTGATACAATTTTTATCTTAATTATTGTTTATAACTGTAATTTTTGAATATAAATAATGAAAGCTACAAAAATTTTATCATTTATGGGGGGGGGGATGCTACATGGTCACTTCCAAACTTTCCCTTTCCTTTTCCTGTGTGAAAATTTCAGGATTCCAAGGAAGCCGTTACAGGCTAAGCAAATTATCTATTTAAACCTAATCTGTTACTTTTATTTCCAGCACAAAAGCGCCAGTTTTAATTAATACTTTAAAATATATTGCACTGAGTGCCAGCTATGGTATTTTTAGGTTGTTAGGGGTTACTGGATGGTATCAATTTATGTTTCCACAAGAATGGCATATACACTTTGAATGTTAAGACATGTAACTGTGTAAAAGGAAGAGGCTGATCCACTTACAAATATTCAGTGACTTTCTCTGTCCCAGCTCCCGGCGACCCGGCATCCCTCTTTTCTCTTTCTCTCTTTTTAAACTGCACTCAAATTCTAAGAAAAGCAATGTGTGTTTTAACCTAGTGATTTGTATGACGGATGCTCTCCATCACCAGTTCTCATATTGGAGCAGTCCTGCCCTCCAAACGAAATGGTGACATCAACCAGCAAATCCAACAGTGGCTCACCCCCACCCCAATGGGCCAGAGGTGAAATATTTTCCCAAGAGTAATGAAGAATGAATTTAGGGGCAACTGAGTCAAATCTCTGCACATATGTTGTAACGGTGCCGGTCCCATCTTTCTCCCAACCCCCAGCCTGGTTTGTTTTTTTTTTTTTTTTTAATTTGTTTGTTTGTTTCACTTTTTAACTGTGGACTTTTGTGAGGGAGGGGAATTTTCTTTTAGCTTTCTATGTAACAACAAAATTAACCACTGAAATTGGGAAATTGATCTCCTGTCTAGAATAAATAGGTGGGGGTATTGACTGTTTTCTGACTTAGTGTTACTTTTAAAAATGTATTTTTTTCAGGGTGTAGTAGTACTGTTTTCATTTAGTATTGCCTTTGAATTGCCGCCTACAGAAGTAAAAAAAGAAACCACAGCTATACAAGCCTGCTGACTTTCTTATAAAAGAACCAGTTTTAAACTTGTTTATACTACTGATTCCAAATGAATTCAAGATGGTGGCTAGTTAAAGAAAGAGAACCCATGCCAGGAAGTTTGATCAAAGAACTTCAATTCAGCAATGTTCAGTTTTAATTGACCACTAATTAAGCTACATTAGTCCAAGAAAGGTCTGTATCACTTTGAGTAATAAAGAAAAGAATTAATTTAACCCTGTGTCAGTCAGCTTTAGTAAATTCATCTGAAAGCAACTTCTCAAACGACAAGCATGAAAGAGGTGTCTCGTGTTAAATGCCAAAAGTGGTCTACAGAATTCAGAGAGGACCAGAGACTCCATTTTCAAGTGCATTTGTTACTTTGCTAGTGATGTCACCTTGCAGGTATAATTATCTTCATTACAGATACAAAGATGTCAGCTTTACTCCCTGGGTTGCAAAGGGTTGCTTTAAAATTGGATTCAAAACATGGCATCATACCAGCCACAGTTTTAACTTTCCTGTATTCTAGACAAAAATAGAGTGGATTTGCAAAATCATGAGAATTTTCAAAGGCTTGGAACTCTCCTTCTGGGAAAAGTGAGTTGAAGACTAGGGGGAAAAAAAACAACTGCAATAACACCACCAGAAAAGCTCATTATAATTAGGAACCACAAGCTATGACAAGCATGACAGCAGCATTTAAAAGTCCACGTGTTAAAATAGTTCATTTCTGAAAATCCAGTTGCAAAATTTTTCTACCATCAAAAAATTTTATGTTCACAATTCTAATAAAAAAAAAATCTCAGGAAGAAAAAAAAAAAGGTAAAACAGCAAAACCTCATTTCGGGATTTAACATCAAAATGTAAGACATAGGAATACACTGCTTTACAACTTGGTGTTTATGACTTTTAAAGTCCTGCACATTAACCGAGAGGTAAATTCCCTGTGGTCACATGGCAAATATAAAATAGTGAAATATGTTTACATTTTAAAAATAAACCCAAATGTCAATAGTATACTGGATTTTATGTTATAGCAATAACCCCCACCCTTCACGCCTGTACGAAGAGCGCTGAATCTTACAGCCCTGAATGCCGCCAGGGCCAAACACCCTTCAAGAGGAATATCCTTATGGCCTCAACACACATTATATTTTGTCTTAATGATTTCTGGCAACCAACTACTGCATTTTCTACAATAGAATTTAATGAATAATATTTTTTTTTTTACATTCTGTCAGTACTCATTAAAATGCACTTGTTTGTGAAATGCAATAGCTAGCTACTATATGAAACCAAAATATTAATGCAAATTGGCATTTCTAAGTTTAAAGCAGTATTTGCATAACGGGAACTAAACATGGCACAAGCTGAAAGAGTGCACAGAACACAAATGCCTCTTAACACCATAATTATTAACGAGAGAAATGATGGCTTGCTTATACCATTAGAAGCCCAAGGAGAAAGCATCTGCCAGGATGTGCCATTATGGGCTCCTGGTGCTCCCGACAACAGGATGATGGGAGAAATTCTTCAATCATCTAATCTATTAAAGTAGTATAGGTACAAGCACAAACACACTCATTCCCTGGGCTGAATATTCGAGGCTCAGCCATTCATCCACTGCTGTCCACAGTTACAAATGAAAATTAATCGATACAATTTTGAAAGCTCAACTATGAATGAAAAGTGGTCAGCAGCACCATCAACATTCATCAGGCACATTTCTCCAACTCAGTGATGGAGTGAAAAGACATATATTTTTATTCACATTCATTTATTCTACAAATAATATCCTACTGGCCTGCTTTGGAGAGGAGAAATCTTGAGAAACTTAACATTAAAACAAGTTCCCATACTTCCTAGTTCAATCAACAAATGTCATTTGTCTACCTGCATATTGTTGGGCTAATCCTTGAGGGGAAGATAAAGAGTTAAAGTTTGTCTTCCAGGGGCACCTGGCCACTCTTGATCTCAGGGTCCTGAGTTTGAGCACTATGTCGGGCATAGAGTTTGCTTTAAAAAAAAAAAAAAAAAAAAAAAAAAAAAAAAAAAAAAGCTTCTCTTCCAAATGCTTGAAAGCTTGACAGTGATGGGAAGACATGAAAATTTTAAAACACAAAGTCAGTCAGGTTAGGACCTAAATGAGTGTTAAGGATAAGACCTACAGTTTTTCATTTATTATCAAGAGATACTTAGATTACATGAATAAATACATGTTATTTTTATTTTAATAAAATACTTTTTAGTAGAACAGCCAGAATGCAGGTATGAGCTCTTTAAATCCCGTGGAGGCCAATTCTTGGCGAACATTCTACTCGAGGGCCATGCCTCACTGTATGTATACGCGGGTGCATGTATGACGCATGCTTGAGTCATTCATTTGGCTGCATAAACATTTCTTGGTTGTCTATGATATGCTAACAAGTGTATAAAGATTCCTTAACACATAGCTCTTCTTTGGGAAGATTTCTCTGATTAAGAGAAAGGTCAGTCAAGGGCTGATTCCTTTGAAACGTTTGTCTACGTTGAGCTTCAAATTTAATAATAAAGAGATGAACACAGATGGGAGAAGCATTCACTAAAATGTGAGCTACCCTTAAAATACGAATTTTTAACTTCAGGTGTTTACTGAAGAGAAAGCTACACAAAATTCAAAAACACACTGAAATATACAGCAGAAGTGACTCTAGTTCTGTTACAGTCCATGGGGTTAAGCAAGTGAGTTTGATCCTGCAACACTTCCATTTCCCAGACTGGCCCTATCCATTGGAATGTTCCACAATGATGCACGTGTTCTATATCTGTGCTGGCCAATACGGTAGCTACTAGCCACACGTGACTACCGAGCACATGAAATGTGGCTCATGTGACCAAGGAACTGAATTTTTAAATTGCATATTAATTAATTTACATTTAATGTTAATAGCTACATGTGGCCAGTGGCGACCTCACCAGACAGTGCATTCCTAAACCGAGGAACGGGGTAAGTACTTTTAGACCACCTATCGTACTGGAACGCAGTAAGGAATGATCGAGAAAGTGCTTTAGAAAGGCTTCTGAAAGAACTGAGGCCTGCAAGTGTGGTTTATTAAATATTGATTATTACCATAATAAAATATTAATGTGAGCTTTATTTTAGCTGTAAACCACTTTCTTAAAAATTAAAAAAAGTCACAATAAGATTGATTTTATACGCTGTAAACGTCTGACTTAAATACCACACAAGCAAGCTTCCTGTAAAAACAATGCGTAAGCAAGTCATTGTTCTACAGCTTAGGTTGCTTCTGAGGTTTATGGAATATAAGAAAATTCTTGAGAGTCCACCACAGATAATCAGGGATTGGTCAAAACTGAAAACAAGGCTACTGCTTCCTCAAAGAGCTTTGGCTTAAAGTAAATTTGCAATTAGAACAAAAATTACCATCTCCCAGAAACAGAAATACCCAAATCGGTGAAATGATCACCAAAAATGGTAATCCTTATTACTTGCTTGGCATGCAAAAAGATATTTACAAGTTTGCTTTTCTGTTCACTTTGAGTACAGACAGCCCTTTACAATGAAACATGGAAAACTAACAGAAATAGATGCCAACTTAGGGCAATCTTATACGACAGTTTCAGTTGGAATGGGCACAGTAAAACCCAAAGGCATCAATGTGATTTTACTAGAACCCTGGTGCACCAAATGGACAGGGAAATGGAGAGATTCTCAGTCCAGAATCTGCGGATGCTCGTGGGATGGAACTGAAATATAACAACCAATGGGTTAAGCAATAAGTGTCTGTACTCCAAAGACAGACTGCAAATCAGAGCTGCCACTCCCGTGCCCAGCTGCCATCTCTACTCTGATAGAACCTTGTAGAGCATGGGAAGGAAATTGAAGAGTGGCACTAGTTACTGTCAGACTTGGCAGCTCTCTCCAAACGTTGGCATCTAAGAAGTGAGGTGTGCTTCTGGGTTCTACAAGTTGGCAGGTGTAAGACTCTGCCACCAGATACCGCCACCTTCCTCCACAGGGTGCTAGGGAAGGCAATCGAGGTTTCAAAATCACTTCCAAATCACTGCCAGGAATTATCCAACACTGATGGGAAGCACAGCAGTGGCAGGAAGAGAGATCCCCAGTTGTGAGTGGATGAAGAAGCTGCATTATTGGGAAAGCTGAAAAGAGAGTTTTCATGTTGGTTTTAATTTTTATCTTGTACAGAGGATATGTTTAATGATGATGCAAATAATGTCCTTAATGCCAAAAATACTTAAACGTAGTATTAGTTTCTTTATGCTAATGTATTTCCTTCTTTGTCTCCTTATGTCCTACAGAAAAAATAAAATTAATGGTAATAAACTCTCTTTCAGGATGATTCTGATAAACCCACAGTTATACTGAGAGAGTTTTCAAGGTATTTTGAAAGGTAAGATATAAATATGTATTTAGGGTACGGAGAAATGCACATTATTGACTCAACACATTCTAACAGCTGCTTTGAAGTCATTCCAGTTGGTTCACAAATAATGTACTACATTTATAACACTTCAAATAAAATCCCATACTTTCATGGTAAATGGTGGAAATACCTGGACAATACTATGGTGTGCTATGCCAGAGAGACAGACAGAGACAGAGACAGAGAGAGAAAATTGATACGGAAAGCAAAGTAAAGCAGGCCACAGTCATTTGTAAGGTGGCTCACCATGTCAGAAAGTAATGATTAAGGTCCAGATACGTTACTCCTAAAGCAGGACTTCTCAGCCTCAGCACCAGCGAAGGCCTGACGCTACGCTGCGGATGACGAGCAGCTTCCCTGGCTTCTGGATGCCAGAGGCAAACTCTCACCCTCCTACTGCAGTTGTGACAATCAAAAATGTTCCAGATATTACCATATGTCCCCTGGGGGGCACCGCTGTTCTAAAGATACATGTTTGTAATCTGAGTCTGACAGATGTCCACTTTGATTTTCTTGACTCTTCATATAAACAGGGGCCATCTCTAGGAGTAGCTCCCTCCCGCCAAACAAGGAAATACCCATTCATGCTCATGATCACTCAGGACGGGACACTTCGACCTTGTGGCCTTGTGGTGTGCATCAGTCCTGGCCTCCAGCTTTGAAAGAGGTGAACTATGTTCATTCTGGAACTTTTGGAACCATTCTACTGTAATTTCACTATGTGGTAGAAATACCAACCCATTCTAAACTATATACAAGAGTCAAACTAATACGTTGTATATTAATTTTTCAGGAATAAGCAGATTTTGAGTAATAAATAATTGGCATTATCTATTACTGTCTAGTTATGCAATCTATCCATCTATCCATCCACCAATCCATACTTTCTCCGACCCAGCTATACATTTATCATCATAAAATCTGTCATGCTTTCAATTCTGATTGAGTTACACAGGTAACAAGCCCAGGACCAGCCAAAGAGTTTAATCTACATAGCTCCCTATTGGCAATGCATCTGTGAAGGCACTATTATCTATAAATAATTCCACATCAGGCCAGCTGTATGTTTTATACACTGCATCATCTACCTCAAAACATGAAATTATCTCCATATCTAAATGCTCCGAAGTTTTCTTAGAGTATTTTGTTAGATAAGTAATCTATTGCTACATTCAAGATTCCAACACTTAAAAAAAAAAGAATTCCAACACGGATTATCCTGAGAAGATCAACACCCAAATAGATCAACCAAATGCAGGAAGCACCATCTCACTCTTAAAACAGGTTAAATGGGATCTGCAAAGTGAACATTAAAAATGTATTAAAGGCTCCAAAAACAAGTGCTAGCCTAAAACTACTTAGGCATAATTTGTTTCTCCTTTCTCATCTGTTTTTCTTTTTTTTCATCATCTGAAAATGATGGAGGAAAAGAGCCATAAAACCAAAACTTCCTCCATAAGGAACAATTTAGTGTGGTTTGCATTTCTCAATGTCATATCTGAAAGGTAAAAAAGTTTAGAGGTTAGGATCTCATAATGATTCATATAAGTCACATAAGCCTTTCTTGGGGTTAATTAAGTCCACTGAATTCTAAAAGGCTTTATTAGCAGAACTGACACTGTAAAGTCGAGCCAAGAGGATCTGCTATTAGATGAATTCTCTAAAAGGTAAACGCATTTAACAACCACGCGTCTATTTCCAGCAGTTTGAGCTCACTCCTTGGAAGCAGCCATGAGGTCTGCTGCACTTTGCAACCTCTGGGAGTGGGATTACCAGATTCACATCAACATATCTAATTTTACAGTTACCTTATTTAAGTTTTTAATACAGCACAGGTCTTTTTCTCAGGTGTTAATAGAAAAATCAATTTTAAGTCACAACAGCTGTGATCATTTTAAATATCACAGCTGTCATGAGTTGAAAATAACCATTTGAGCATACACATTTCTGCAGCAAATGTAACAAAATGAAAATATGATGGAATTTTATCTTTTACTCCCTCTGAAGCTCAATGTCTAATACAATAGTAGAGTAATGACTTATTTGCTTTAAAATAAAATCAGGCTCCCATTTCTTTGCTGACCCAGCCAAAACAGATGGCTTAAAAGAACAGAAAAGAACATCACGGTTAAGACATACTCCTATGAAACTAACTGTGGAACATGTTTAATTATGGAAATAGTATTAACTCTGGAAAGACAGAGTTAAATAGTTGATATCAAAATTGAGAGTTCATTTATGTAAACATTTTGCTGTGAAGCCAGGGGGAGATTAAATGGGATCCATGCTACATATTAAGTGTTATTAAAATCTAGGAATTTAAATTATTACACAGGACAAAATCTAAAGTCATATGAATAGTGTTAACTAGTAACTTCCAGGAAAGAATGCCATTTTAACCACTTATTTACAAATTCAGACTATCTATTGGATGGCACTAAATAAAGATCCTCCCCCCCCCAAATGCAAATCTAAGGTCATTACATTTTCAAGAATATAATGACATTCTTCAAGAACCTAAACAGTAGCAAAAGGTAAAAAGAAAAAAAAATTAGAGCATTATTTATCCCACCGGCTATAAAAACTTTAGGTTTCTCTGTTAAATTAATGGTGGACAATGAACACCTAAGAAATTCTAGAATTATATTAATAAACATTCATTGCCACCTCAGCGACAGGGAGGAACATGGTTCAAATGTGTGAAAAATGAAATTCTATGATTTAGACAAGGAAATAAACTAAAGAAACAAGCACAATTTCAAACCAAAGCATTGGCAATGTTACACAATTTACATTATTGTTTAAAAAAAAATGTACTTAAAAGTCTACCAACCTCCTGGCCAATATAAAACCAGAAAATAAAAATCGAAAGTATTCTCATCCCAGGTCTACCTAAATTCTCAATTAGGCAATTCTACCTACATTAACTTGATGCCCCTCTTCTTCCCTTATTTTTTTTTCCTTATAGATTCACAGGGTGGAGATGAAAGTTGGCATTATTTGTACCTAAACAACTTCTACTAAAAAGCTCATATCCCCCCATTCTGCTTAGGGAGGCTTGGTGCAGCAGGTACAGGAGAGCCCTACCATCCCCAATTATTTGCATACTAATTTCAAAGCTACATGAAAAACACTGTAGGCTTTTAATCATATCAACACACAAAAAGGCACTACAAAGTGAAACTACACCTGTTAAACATTTATCCCAACCCCCACATCACACAAAGGAAGCCTAAGAAAACAGCATCCATGCTGCTCCCGTGTGCTGAGCCCCCACTTCTGAATTGTAATAACAGGTGCAGAAATAATAATGTGCTGGGCAATCAACTTTTTTCCTCTGATTTGTCAGTTTAGCTTAATAATGCCATTAGGAATGTAAACATTTCTGCAATTTATATTTAAAAGTCAATAAAATAATGGGGTACAGAATTTATCCTTTTTAATTTTTTAAGTAATACATTTGATTATTTTAATCACGTCAGTACTTAACTGGATGGGGTTTAAATATGCATGTAACATCAATTTAATTTGTTTTATTCGTTAGAAAAGCTATTGAGTAATACAGCATTATTCTCCTTAAAAGAAAAAAAGCATACATTCTGGGGGAAATGGGGAGTGTAGACACTTCCACTTTCTGCTTCTCTTCTTGGAGATGGGAATCCAGAGCCTTCCGAATGTCCCTCATTCTGAGCATTTTAAAATGGTAACCAAAGAGGTGAGAATCCAAGACACACTCACAAGATGGCTAACAGTAAAAACAGGGAGTGTTTCCATACTGTGGATAAACTTTATTGGGGCTACAGTGATAAGACTGTGGTTGGTAAACGCATCAACTATTTTTAAAATGGTGTGAGAGTTTTCCTCAACACAGCAATTCCCGCTTGAACAGGATTATTATTGGTGCAGTAATTCGGTACTCTATAATTCTCACCCTTAGGTTTGTGGAGGTGAAAAAGCCAAGTCAAATGTTAGCCTCCACTCTTAACATCCCCTATTCATTTTCAGGTCAGCTACAATGGAAGCAGCTGGAACTCGACTCTCCCCAGTCTGTCCCACCAATTACCTCAACGTGCCCTCTCTCAAGAGGAGTATAATTTGGTCTCCTGGAAAGCACAGCCCTAGGTCCCTGGAGAATGCCAAAGCCTGCATTTTTTCGGTGGAGCCTGAAATTAGACCATCATCCCCATTGCTCCCACCCTTGACTTTTGAGGTGTTTTAAACCCACTCTTTATCCCAGTGGAGGGGGGGGGGCTGCCTTTTAAAACAGTACACTCTCCCAAATAAAATGTTATAGGTGTAGTGTCCCTTTTAAGTCACTTTTGAACAAAATGCCCTGATTAGCATGTGCAGATTTCTTTAAGAAATAAGGGAGAAGAATTTGAAGAAACCTAAGTAGAGACTTGACACAACACAGAATGTAAAGACAAAAATATCGGAAATGTGAATGTCTAAATTCTAATCAGAACACGGTATTGTGACAGAAATGCATATGTTAATAAGTAAAGGCTGTAGTCTGGAACCCAGGCCATGGATCCTTCAGCGCTGCAAACAGGAAACTCTCCCAAAGTTCAAATGGAGTAATGCACAACTCTCTAACCAGGTTCAAGTCCCGAACCAGTTAACTCAACTTTAAGAAATATTCTTCAGAAGAAGAATTTTATTTTGCTTAATAAAATGCAATAAAATGGATATGCCTAAGATGATACAATGTGCCAGTTTATTATAGATTCAAAAATGTCAAAAAGCCTCTAACTAGGAAGTTTCCCGAAAATCCCATGCATTAACTTTTTAGCAGATCACTTCATGCTTTAAAATATAATTATTTTACAGAAGCATCTTTTTCAGTTTTGTCACTATTCATCTGTTTCCTAGTTTACATATAACTGCTTTTTTTTTAGGACTATGATGATTTCCTGAATAGATTCTAAATATTTAAATATTTTATCAACACACAGCTCCAAATCTTTTTTTTTCTTAACTACCAATAATGTTACCACATATGAGTTTACCCTGTGTCATCTTAGAGTTATGTTTGAAGCATTAGGGCTAATTTAAAACCAATCGAATATAAACAAACTCTGGGAGACTGAAATCTAAAATTACCTTTAAATTATATTGACTGTGAAGTATGAGCTTTTTTGGTAACTCTGATAATATTGGAGGAAAATAGAAAAAAATTAAAAAGAGAAAAAAGCCTAGTAACCTTTTGTTGTCTGTCCTGAAAGTCTCCATTGTAAGACTTGTATTTAGGTTTGCTGTGCAAAAGCAAATATGTCTTTACTGCATTTTCTTCCTACGATAAAAATAAACTTGAATTTTAGCAACTTTTAAAATTGCCACAATTATATCTAAAATCTATATGTTTTCACTGGATTCAAAGTTAAGACTTAAAAAAAATTAACCTCGCGCTGGCAGGTTGCTGACCATGTGAACGGTCTACGTGGTGATTCCAAAGGAATGACGCCAAAGCATTTTTTTTCCCTTGGTGGCATCACTGTGATAGAAGTTTCAAGTAGGCTTGGAAACGCACTCACACAACATTCATAATAATGAAATATGGCAATGTCTAAAATCCAGCTGTGATTTAAAAAAAAAAAACATTTAAAAATTAAGTTATAAGGAAGAAATCACTACTCACGCCTCTCCACTGGAACTGCAATTTTAGTAAAACAAAACAAAACAAAAAAACAAATAGGGAGTGTAATGCGAACCACATTTATAGTGGAACAGGAAACAAACAACTATTCAGCACAATTTCCTGTAGATCAGTTGGAAAGGTATTTAAAGACTGCACTAGTTATTAGATCTTTTTTCCTGGCCACTTTTCTCCCCAACCCTCTTCCCCCTGTGTTTCAATGCCTTTCCTCCAAATTCTCCTTGAAACAATGCCATCGCCTCACGCTATAAGGATGCTTATCAATTATCAACACTAAGTCTAAAACGTTCAGACCTACCAGAAATTAGGGATTAAATAAAATTAACCAAATATGTAACCGATCCATATTTTCTTTCTAAGAAATTAGCCCCCGAGAAATGTTCAAACTGGCATCTGTGAATCTCACGCAGGGATTCTGGAGATTTAATCAGAGGCAGGAGAGCAAGATGTAGCCACAATATCAAGATGAAGCGTCTGGTGAATTTTTAACCAGCTTAGTCGTAAAGAACAAAATCAACATAATTTTGTTCTAAGCAATCAAGCACAGAAGAAAAAAAATAAAATTTTCATTGTTATTTTAAAATGGGTAAATTAAAATGCTTTTATATGTCATCAATACCAAAAAGTAAGCTTACTAAAAGGAAGTTTTTCCTGTATGTTTTTTTCTTTGGTATGTTTTGTTTTCTTCAATCAGTGGGGAATTGAAAAATTATATTAGTTTGTGACCTAAGCAAATTTTTGCTCTCTAACAGCAGGTAAACAATAATTTTAAAAAGTAATGTTTTTATACCAGCTATTTCAGAGAATAGTAAGTATGTGAAATATCTTTTTAAAATACTAAATGCAATTTGCATAGTTGATAGTCGATACACTATTGAAAACTTTTAAAAACCAGTGACTACCTGCACGAGGCTGGAGGCTACCAGAATCAACTGTGAGGTTTACAAAGAAAGGGCCATATGTAAATTGTACTGGAAGATATTAATACTGGTGTTATTTAAATATTAAGCTTTTTATGTTAGTACTTCCTGTGGTACATGGGGGGGGGGTGGGAAGCTGAACACTCCATATCCTAATTTTTACTTTTAAAAAAATTTAGGTGGCTGACTGAGACTGTCTCTTATTCACAGGTAAACTTTTTTCTAAGAATGCAGTCCCCACTGAAGTGATTCTGATATTAAAACGTTCCTTTTTTTTTTTTTCTCATGTGAAGCAGGAATCATGAAATTATTTTACTTTTTGGCCTTGATATCAGAAATAATCAACATCCATTTTCATCTCTGAACTTCAGGGAGTTGAAAAGCTGCATAATATGACCAACAGTCAGAATATAAACATGGAGAGCTCATTACCATTTACTTTCTGAGATTTGATGACTTGACAAATAACTATTTCAAAACAACTAGTTTGAAACATGGTTCGAAGCTTGTTAGTATAAAGCAAAAAGAGCAATTACAATAATTATAGGTTTCTCTATACGGTTTAACACATGCACATGCTGGCGAGAGATGATGATGTGATCTTAAATTACCATTAGGAGGAAATTTCGCCACTTTTGTTTTCAATTTCATTTGCCATAATTTTATCTTTGCGGAATTGCTTTATTTTTAGGTGTGTAGAAATCTGACCAAATAATTACTTATTAAAATTTTTATTTGGTGAATAAGAAGATGGAAGCAGTTATAAAAATCAACATTTCGAGCAGGAACTATACTTACTGTGGACCAGGTAATGCCTGATACTGCTCATAGCCTGTATGAGGACAGACACAGCCGCACAGTCTGAGAGATGCTTACACTCCTAACACTTAAAATAAACTGGACTTATTTTCTCTGCAAAGAGCCTATCTCTCACCGTAGTGAAGAAGTAATGCTTTCAAATTTTTAATTTGGCTGAAAATGGGATTCATGTGTATTTAAACCTCTAACCCATAAAGAAAAGAAATCACAAAAATCATATGGTTAAAGTTTTGGCATTAAGCTCTCACCTGAGGAGGAGCTGATTTTCAAAAATACATTCTGGTTTACATTCAAGATTTATTCTTTGATAGTTCTAGTGTTATGATATTTTGTAGGCTTTGGCTTCCTAAAGTCCACACTTCAGACCATCTCCAGTGGTTCACAGAAAGAAGAAAACAATTTGTGTGGGTTATGGTCATAGAAACACTTCATAACTTAAGATAATAGAAAATTCACATTTTTCTTTGTCTGTCCTAAAATACCATTGACTCTACTATTTCTCTTGCTAGTGAGTTAGAGGAAAACTGATTTGACAAACCCTATAGTTGCCAATTCAAAAAGAAGAAATCATAATTGTTGTAATGCTTAATTGTACTCTTCCAACAACCTAAAATCACA
>NW_024424230.1:19247403-19329903 GCF_017311325.1 Ursus maritimus | reverse complement strand
TTCTAGATCCTGTCTAACTTTCTCATAGATGGACTGCTAGGAAGATTTCCGAACTATTTTGATAAACAACCATCCTGCTTCATCTACACTAAGTGCCTCATCTTATATATTTTGCAAAAATATAAGTGCCTTTCTATTAACTTCGTAAGTATAAATAACATTTTCATGCTTTAATGAGCTACAATTAATATTTTAAATATTGAAGCTCTCATTGCTTTTAAATATATTGTTAACATGTGCATAAATAAATATTTTTAATCTGATAAGGTGAAAGATTTTTAAACCCCGACAAATCGGTACATGGGACTCAAAATTTAAAATGGTACTAGAACATTAAGCTTCTGGGCTTCTTTAACTAATGAAAAAGAGCCCGAAATTTCAAAACTACAAATTTGCAATGATTAATAAAGATACACTCCTTTGAAAGGTGATCTATGCATTATAACCATTGAGACACTGAACATATTATCATCCACTGATGTTCAGGTTTTGGTTTGCTGACCTTGGAGTACATTTCAATCACAGAACTCAAGTCAGTGGCTTGTCAACTGAGACATTTCTGCGAATTCAGACTTTGAAGTTTCCTTTGTGACAGAAATATCACCCATGATAAATTTTTAGTGTGATGCGTGGGGAGTTAGCACAGAAGTATAAGAACAACCGAAGCTATATGCATGAATCCATGTGTTTCATAATAATTTTAAAAGAAGTCTTAATCACAGCAGCCAATTTTTAAGGGCCCCCTAACCTGGTCTGTTTGTTTCACCAACGTATAACCGGGCAAGTTACCTAATAGGCAGAGTCCCTCGTTAGTACCAAAATGATAGGGAATGGAAGTTAGCCACGCAAAACAGTAAGCCACCACTCTCCCTGGCGGTCAGCTGCAAACACCATTGAGGACACTACCTATAGGCAGGTGTATTCTCTGCCACTCTTGGGAAAAAAAATCTTACAGTAAAACTCTTGTTTAGAAGTAATGACCACTAAAAATCCACCCACGTATTTCTTACCTTCTACAATTTGAAGTTTACAGTTCTTTAGTTATTTTCCAAAAAGGCCTTGACAGATATATTTGAGGTGAAGGAGAATTGGGGACACATACCTACAGCAATCACGAGAAATTTGGGGGCTATCTGACCTGAAATCCCCAATGCATGTATCACCTACAAGGTAGACATTCATAAAAACTTGCTGAACGAATGCATGGATGAAAGAATGAATGACCACACTAAAGAACAAGTAGATATTCAAATTCTATACCACTTGAGTGTAGAGCCTTGGATTTTTGTATTCATTGAATCATCTCACAAGCAATTATTTCACAATGGTTCCCAACTTCGTGTGGAGCCCCACTGTGGAACTTGCACAGGATCCAGAGACATGTAACAACACTCTCCCTGCTCTCAGAGACCTGACCACATGGCTGAGGAGATGGGACCTGTGCCCTTGAATGAAATGGAAAAGTATGACTAATGACTATATTTCAATTGTAAAGTAGGGACAATCACACATATATATTAAACAGACAACAAATTATCACACAGTAAGGAACCGAACCATTCCCTCCCAATCACAGATCTCATTAAAGTCAATTCTACCTCTTTTTCTGAGTAACGACTCTATTACGCAGACACTGAAAAGTCCAAATAAACCCAATAAACACACACACACATGCACGTGCACACACACTATCTTGTACATCGTCCAGAATAAGGCAGGTGCTCAGTAAATGAGTTGAATGAATGGAGGAATGAATGATGGTCATACGAAAGGAGTGTCATTTTCCCCCCAGGGTATAACTTGGTAGTACCTGAACAACTCCATGTTTCTGTTGAAGTCACGCAACATCTCCATTTTTTTTTCCATACAACACTTGCTTCCTTCTACAATGCTGTTCCCTTTGCCCCAGCATAGCTGAATTTAGCTAAACATCATACCCCAAGGAAAACAGTAATATTCAACAATAAACGGTGATTACGTAACATAAAGGGAACAAACACACCCATAAATGTAACAACCACCTTAGGTAAATATCTACCCCATCAAAATCTTTGATAATAAAGCAGTTAGCCAATCCACGTATACTGATATACAATTTAAAGAACATACAATTGCCTACATTAAATCTTCATAACCAGTACTCTGTGACAAGTATTATCATTCCTACTTTAAAGATAGAGAATTAAGGCACAAAGAACCTTAGATGACATTTCATAGACCACAAAGCTACTAAGACAGTGGGATCAGGATGTGAGCAAAGTCATAAAATCCCAAGGGCTTAAATGCGAGGGTCAGACATAGCTGTCTGAGAATTACAACCTGGCTACTTGGTAGCAGTTTGACAGTAGCAGAGTCCTATCACGGTCCTATCACAGAGTTTTAGTGCCCTCGTTTTAACACAAGCACTTCTTTTGAGGACACCTAGCTCAGCCTATCAGCGACGTGCTGGAAATGAGAGTGCTTTTCCTTGTTCCTCCTCTGCTGTTTCCTCCAGGCAAGTGTGCCTGAGCCAGCGGTGGGAAAATGATCTCCACCCAAAACTGACTTAGGTAACACAAGTCTCCTGAAGTGAAAAAAGATTAAAAAATACAGAACCATGCTAACCTCTTCACTATTAAGCAAAGATATCAAATCACACAGCTTTTTGGAGTGCTCACCACTATTGACATGAGAAGCACGCACATACAGTGAGATACTTGAAAATATATTTCTACTGATGCGTTAGTATCAAAATCTGTGCTCTCATATTTCAACATAAATGAATAGCAACGCCTGCCAAGTCGGGGAAAGGAGGTTATCTAAACTACCCTTATCCACTGAAAAAAGAGGTATTACTGAATTTAATTTATCCAGATGCCAAATAATTGGATTTTCCTGCTCTCCAGTAGGAGTCACTATAAACAAGAAATTTAATTTATAAGGTAAATTAATGTTGGTGTTTAGTTAGCGAATGCATATACACGGATTGCTAATTTTAATAAATTTTCATAAATGGTGATGGCTTATACCTAAGGCAGGCTGATGTTTAGTATCCACCCTAAACTAAGTACAATGACAAAAATCCTTAGTAGGTATGAGTGTAACTTTTGTAAAAGATTTAATTATCCAAAGGAGGATACGAACACACAGACACACCCATGCAGAGTTAAAAATAATTTTTTCCTGATATCCCTGGCTTGAGACGGTCTTGCAATCTAGTAGTGAGCACCAACAAACTTCCAGTATGTCCATTCCTATATTTCTTTGTATTGAGACCTTTCAAATGTAAAAGAACTATGTTTTCTTAGTAAGCGAGTAAGCTTTTTACTTGAAAAAAAAAAAAAAAGATTTTCCTGAATTGGAAGCCTAATTACCTTAAACTATTTCCAAATACACATTCATCTAGGGGAAATACTTATCTCAGATAAATATACTTGCCAGATGAATATAAAAATATTTGTCTGAAGTAAATCCATAGGACATGAAGAACTGAGATAAAGCACAGACCAGCTCTATCTTCTCAGCGGCATAAACTTATTCTCTTGGCACCATTTAGATGTTAGCAGGTACAACAGTCTTAAGTATTCGTATGGTTCAAATACAGACAAGTTTAGTTTGGAAGGTCCTTTTATCACAGAAGAGTATCAAATTATCAGCTGAGACTGTGAAATCTAATTTCTATTTGTGACTTTATCAGTGACTTCGTATTGTTATCTTGAATCAGATACTTTTACATGGCTTGGGTTCATATGCAGACATCCAAATGGTTTATCACATGATCAAGTATTTATGTTCTCCTTGGCTGGTCAGATAGTTTGTAGTCATATTGATTATAATGTAATTCACATTGGTTACTAAGGTAAGCAAGGGGGGGCTATGTTTTTTTTTTTTTTTTTTTTTTTTTTTTTAAAGATTTTATTTATTTATTTGACAGAGATAGAGACAGCCAGCGAGAGAGGGAACACAAGCAGGGGGAGTGGGAGAGGAAGAAGCAGGCTCACAGCAGAGGAGCCTGATGTGGGGCTCGATCCCAGAACGCCGGGATCACGCCCTGAGCCGAAGGCAGACGCTTAACCGCTGTGCCACCCAGGCGCCCCAAGGGGGGCTATGTTTTTAACTGAGACTTCTGTCCCATAAATATATGACTTCTACCTTTCTGTGGCAGTATTTCTCTTCCGAAGAAAGAGGAGGTGTTCTTATTTTGCTTTACATGGTCCTACACGAGCTCATGCAGACATGATATTTTGTTCTGGTGACATACAGTAGCATGCAAAATAATGCAAAATCCAAGTTCCCAAATTCTTGCATCCAGTTAGATCTGCTTCAAGTCATTTCCCCACTTTCCCACATATTTTCTCATTTCTGTGGTAAAGAATACATTGAGTATGTCATTACCCACATGAACAGCATATCTGTTAAATTCAATAAAGCCAAAGATATGAATCAGAATTAGCCTGCAGAGCGGGGAACATGTATGTAATGGCATGTGTGATATGGTGAAGTGAAATAGTAAGTTGCAAGACCAGAATATATAGATTTTTGTGTTTAGTTACAACAGAAACTGCATGCTTGACTCTCAACTGAAGTTCACCTCTTCCTTCCTCAATTTCATGCAAAGACCCGTAATTGCAAAAGTCATAAATTTATTCTACCAAATCTCTGAAACATTAAGTGAAATGAGAAAAAAAAGAGTACAAGCGATACTTCCGACGACTAAAGGGGATGTTTTAGTTAAGGAAAAAAAATTTTCATTATGCTTCTTATTTTTCTCCAGGACATCAATCTCTTTCCCCTGGGATAAGTGGAATGTTCTTTGAAAAAAAAAAAAAAATTCCTTTACCCTAACCCAGTGTAATCCATAGCCAGTCTCCAAGTTTGATACAAAAACAAACCATTTCTATTTTGGTGCAATGAGGAAGCATCGCCCTGGACAATATAAAAACAGAGACGGAGGAAGTTGACTCAGATTTGCTGCACTTCCCAGATGAAGAGAGCTAGCCGGCTTACCACAATCACCTGAATCAGATGAAAAAGACGCAACTGTTTTTTCCGTTGAATTGATGCACGTGTAAAAATGAATTCCCAAAAAGTTAAAGGGGGAAATCCTGGGTATGTTTGTTTGTCTGGATGAAGGACTCCATTTGAGAAACTTTTGACAAAATGGACTGATGAAGCAGATTGGAATCTGGGCACAGGATGTACACAATTTTTGAAAATTTGTGAATAAATACTGGGCTTCCCAATGCATTGCTCAATGATCAGAGGGAAATGTGATATCACAATGAAAACCATTTTCATTCTAAATAGAATAATTGGCTAGGGTTTGTCAACCCTCTTTGGGGTGGAAATTCTAACAATTTCCTGAGGTTCTAACTGTTGATTACATTTAATTGTTTGACATCGTCCAACAAGTAGAACAACGAATTGCTGGGCAGAGAACAAACAATTTTCAAATACTTTAATGGCTATCCCCGATAAACACTCGAAATAAAAAAGAGTAGGTGAAGAGAATGAAAAAAATAAGTTTTAAAATGGAAGTGAATGACCATACAAGAATTAGCACCCTATACACATCCGTTCCTGAAATGCCTATTTCAAATGCTGGTTTTATAAAGGTTCTGCCCAAAATATCCTTTTGTGTCACCACCCACGTTGAGCAAGAATTAAGGGTATTTCAAGGAGAAAGGAGTAGCAGGTTTAGGTTCCCTCAAGGTCAATCCATAGCCTAAAGCTATGACCTAAATGCTGTGTTCTTTAACTCAAAATGACCTTGAATTTTAGCTACTTAGTTTTAAAAAAATAAATGATCTCTTCGTTCGGTTCATCATAAGCACTTAAATATCCACCCACACATAAAAACAGGGATGACCATGAAGAGACAAATGAGACAAGTTTTGTATCCTCATCCATTAAGAGAAAAGGGCTTGTAGACATCCCGAGGGCAAGCCAAAAGACATTTTCAAAGAAGTTTCGAAAGGGATAAGATACAACTAAAAACAATTTGGGGCTTCTACTAAACAAAAAGGAAATAAATTCATAAGCTCTCCATGATACAAACAGCATTAAAATTAGAATCGTTTGGCAAAAATTGGATATCGACAAATTTGGCTTCTAATATAGGCCAACTGAGTCAGGAATAGGTGAGGACTTCCCCAAAGTCATATGGCTGTAATGGTCTTATTTCCATTCATTTGTGGTTGGGTAAAAACTGATTTAAAAAGATGTCTTCATAATCATAACTAGAATTATTGTTAACAGTGTTAAATTGCCAAATTATGGTGCCTACAAACCAGAGGCATGAATGTTGCCTCTATTTGTTTCCAAAATGTAGTCAGCATTTTGCCTTATTTGAACATGATTATCAAATGCATTCTGAACCTAAAACAACTTAAATCCTGCTTAACAAGAGTCAAAATTCCATACAGGTCAACTCTCCCATCCTTACCCCAAGTTGCTCTCTAACACCTGTTCAGCGCCTGCAAGCCATGCTCCTCACATGGTTCCAGCAGCCACCTACTCAGTGTCAGCATATGAAAAACGTGTTGTGCGCAAGGGGAGGGCACAGAAAACACAATAAACATAAGAGCTCCTCAAGCCATACCCATCTTGTACCTGCGTACAAGTGTTAATCTTTGATCAATTTCTCATACTTTTTGCGATAAAAATAGGTACACATAAAATAAAATCCTTGTGGGGGGCACCTGAGTGGCTCCGTTGGTTGGGCAGCCGGCTCTTGGTTTCGGCTCAGGTCATGATCTCACGGTCCTGGGATCCAGCCCTGTGTTGGGCTCTGCTGCTCAGCAGGGAGTCTGCTTCTCTCCCTCCGCCCCTCCCCCCACTATCGCTGGTGCTCTTTTTCAAATAAATAAATGTTTTAAAAAATAAATTAAAATAAAATTGTGTGCATAAGGCTTTCTCAGAGTTAAACATTTCTATACTGAGTCATTATTAGTACAATTATTAGACAAGCGACTATATTTCATGATAAATAATTATTAAACCTGGAAAAGTAAAAAAAAAAAAATTAAATCATCTTTTTTTTAAACTGACTTCCAAAAGAGCTAGTTTCTGATTCTCCAACCAAGCACAGAGGGATGAGACCTCCATCCCCATCACCTGTTCCCTTGTACTTATTAGAGAGATGTGGAGGCCAGAAACCAAGATGTTGGTTTGAGTTCTGGCTTAATCTCTAACTAGCTCTCTAAGCCTGAGTGAGTTCTGGCTTTAACTAAATCTCAGTTTCTTTATAAATAAATATGTTTGAAATAAATAACTGTTAAATTGTGATCATGACAGGGTTTTTTTCCCCCCAAGTTTGAAATTCTGCAATTTATGGCTTTATTATAATGTGGTATCTCTGGACATCAATCTCTGAAAATATGAAAACAACCAAAACTTGTTTCTGCAGTTAAACGAGCAAAAGCTCAACTGTAGGGAAAAGATACACAGAAGCTTCTAGGCAGAAGGTGGGTTGTGTAGCTGGGGCCTCTGTCTTAATCTGCCAGATCTGCAACTCCCAGCAAGAGAATGACATCAAGTTCTGTAGTCACTTCCAGATAAGGACCATTCTAGATCCTCTGGATCCTCCAGCGAACTTTAACGCAATAAACTGTTGCTAAATAAATCATGCACCTCCTTTATTGCTCCCAAATACTATAAATTTATAAAGAGGAGAGATCAAGAGTTAACCTTCTCTGCCCCACCTTCTAACAACGTAATATGCACAGAACAAAAGCTTAATCATATTTTACTCATGGAGTGAATGAGGAACAAAAAGAGATTTATATCCTTCCTTTCCCCAATGACAGAAATCATCAAGTCCAGAATTGTCAGAAAAACACATTATAGTCAGCCCTCAGTTCAATTTGAGAATAAGTCAAGCCTTTGTAAAATGGAAAAATGAGCATATTATGAGGCAAACATTTTCCAATAGAGCTACACCTACTTTATATTGATAAAACACAGACACACACGTAGTTATGATAAATTATTCCCCTAAGTTTTTAAATTTTCTAATGGTTATGTTTTATTTCGTGAGCCTGGCCTTTCCCTCACCTGGATTATAAACGGCTACAGATCAGGGATGGACCAAGTTTTATTTGCTGGGCTGGCAGAGAGCATACTCATTTACACACACACTTCACAGAAGGGGGCTTGCAGGATCGAATTTATCTCCCTTTCTTCTGTGTAGAGCGGCTATTTTCTCAATGGAATAATTAATAGTGCCAACAATATGCCAAAGATATAAAAATGGATACATGCATGCATTGTCACTTTTGAGAGGTGATACTGTTGTGCCACTTGCTATGTGTGATGCAGACTCCTGTTTGTTTTATGTGTTCTTTAATTTTTCTTGATAAGTCCACCCTACTTATTGACTCTATATTCTACTTCGAAAATCCAATTTTATAAACATTTTCTTCACGGGACAACAGACTCTCCTCCGGTTAGACATTATTTCCTAATGACGTGGAAGAAAACAAAACAAAGAAGCAGGTGCTTTCATGTCATTTCCACATATTTAACTTTTTTTCTTTTGTCTTTTCCAACACATTCCATTTAACTTGATTCTAGGCACTACAAAAATGAGAAAACTTTTAAAAAAGATGTCATTTTGTTTCACTGCTAACAAAAATATGCCGATGACAAGAAACTCACTGACAATTACAGTAAATCTTGTGGTTGATTTTATCTATTACAGATGATATTGTTATCACAGACTGTGGGATTACATCAATTGTTGGACTTGGAAGAGTCACAGTCTCTGTATTTATTAATCCACAAGGTGGATCACAATGGTGTTGGAACCTTAGGGCACATTACAAAGTGAACTTTTGCTTAGGGAATACAGTCAATGATAGTGTAGTAAAACTGTATGATGACAGATGGTAGCTACACTTGTGGTGAGCACAGCATAACTATACAGAAAGATGTTGAATCGCTATGTTGTATACCTGAAACTAATGTAACATTGTGTGTCAACTATGCTAAAAAATTTTTTTTAAAATGAACTCTTTTTTCAACAACTACTTGGGGCAGTGTAAGTCTTCCCAATAGGAGGAACTTCGGTCCACTGCTATGTGCCTTCCCGGAATACTGGCACTTAGTAGATGTGCAATAAATAATTGCTGGATTTTTTTGATACTTAAGCCTTATGCTGATTCAATGCTAACTGGGGATATGATGATGTAGGATCATCAATCGTTTCCCACAACTTCTGGCTGACATCAGGGTTCCTTAACCTTTGGGGAGTGACAGACCCCTTTGACAATGTGATAGAAATTACACTGTCTCCAGTTACCTCTGTGATATACATCTGATGACTGAAATTCTGTTGACTAGAATTCTAAGAGAAAGGCAGTAACACTTTGTAGAGACTGATTTGAAATATACTTGAGATCTGGATAAGCAGAAGCCATATCTTTTATGAGACAAGATTAATGCATCAGATCTACCTAAAATTTACTAAGTATATACAAACAATACAGATCCCATATTCTTAACTAGGAAGAAATTTAGTCCGAACACATACACTAAAATAAGTTATCATTTTAGTTGTTTATACCTTCTTAAAAAAAAAGTTTCAGGGCGCCTGGGTGGCACAGCGGTGAAGCGTCTGCCTTCGGCTCAGGGCGTGATCCCAGCGTTATGGGATCGAGCCCCACATCAGGCTCCTCCGCTATGAGCCTGCTTCTTCCTCTCCCACTCCCCCTGCTTGTGTTCCCTCTCTCACTGGCTGTCTCTATCTCTGTCGAATAAATAAATAAAATCTTAAAAAAAAAAGTTTCCTAACTTATGGATACCATCATAGATACCTAGTAGCAATGCAGTAGTTAAAGATCTGTCTGGGTGTCCTTTAAAATTCTCAATTTTCAGATGTTTGTAAGCAAATAGCCAGAATCTTAAATTTGCTATGCAGAGTTGTCTGTAGAGATGCAAATTTCATTTCTCTCTCTCTCTTTATATTCTTTTCTTTCTAAAAAAAAAATTTAAAACTGCAAAGTCATTTTGAATCATACATTGCATGAAAATAGACTGTTTTAATACTTGAGATGGTTCATCTTTATTGTCTATGGCCCTTGCCTCCTACCCCAAATATGCAAAAATAAAAAAATCCCTCAGCTCACCTCCACACCTTTCCGTGTACCTTGACTTTTTTTTGAAGGAAGTACAGGTGCTTCATTTTAAATGTGATTCAATGACATTTAAAACCAAAAATCTTGGTAAATGACTACAGCGCTTCACAGGCTGGCACCCACGACCTTGCGCCGTGTAGGTAAACTTGGGCAATGCCACCCCTACTGTGTAAAACATTTAATCTGGACTCTGTAATCTCAACTGTGATTATTCTCTTTGTTGTTTTCAAGGCTGCAAGTTCCCAGAAAAGTTGGAAGGCCGACCGAGCTTTATTTTCCAGCGAATATTGTTTTTGCTCTCCTGTTGTTGAGTTGGGAGCACAGCTGTGCAAAGTAGTTCCAGTGACCAAGGGACGGTCACAGAATAACCAGCTCAGAACTTCGCCCTGAGTTCATGAGGCGCGGGCTGCGTGATGATTACGCGAACGTCTCCATGGCCACCACTTGCGTGACTTTTAAGCGAAATCTGTGTCAGGTAGTATTGATTTAGGTTGATCTCACAGGTCTTTTTTTCCTCCTGATTTTGCCCAACTTACACAGCAATGGACAGGAACAGGACCTAATTTCATTTTTCATATAGTAACTAGCATGTTATTTGTGTTTTAAAAATGAAATGGTAATAGTAGGAACAGAGCCTAAACTGCTAATTTAAATAGAGCTGTAATGTTATCCTTGAAAAAAAAAATTACAGCTTTATTTGCTAAAAGCATTATTCTTAACAGTAAAAACAACAAAATGTCCTAAACCATACTCTACATACTTTAACATACCCTGAAATCACTTTCATTAATAATGAGTTTCAGTTCTATAGTCATAATTAAGTCTTCCTAGTAAATGCATTATTTAGGTATCTTTTGATGGATTATCATAGAAGAAAAAGATCTGCCAACATTTCTAAACAAAATCTCCAATTATACAGTTCCAAGATAAACAAAATGGACTTTAATTTAAAGTATTAAAAACTATGGGCCACAACACCCAGCTTAGAAAAGAAATTCCTTTCAGAAAAACAAAGCAGATAGTATAAGCTCTTAGCTATTTTAAACAAGTTTTAAATGGAAGAAGGAGATAGTGATTTTACCTTTCTAGAAGTGAGAGCAGATACTTCAAAATAATAATTTGAATATTTAGTGATACTACTAATTTGAGTTATACAGTTGAATTAATAAATTATGACTGGGCTAATTTGGGACTAAAATTATTAATTGTTCAAAATAATTCACTTCCTGTTCGAGAAAATATCTCAATCTTGACCTAGAGAAAAGTCACTACTTAGTAATACCTTTCTTCAGTGGCTGAGAGGCACTCAATGTCCATTGTCAAAGACACCCCTTTAAATGGGTAATATCTAAATATATACGGATGCATTGTTCAGCTCTTTTCAAATGCAGGGGCAAGAGAAACTGGTGCTATATTTTAAATTTAATTATAAAATCAATTCTCAGGAATTAAAAATTATGCCTAAGAAGCAGGCTGAGGACCAGATTTGGCCCCTGGATTCTGTGTGAAGCTCTTGCTGAAACACAAGAACAGACCAAGCACATTCGAGCAGAAAGTGTGCCGGTCACAATCGTGGGACTTACACCCAGGGAAACCTGTCCTTAATTTATCCCGCCGTGTGTAGATTTGGCAAGGATCCCCAAACATCATTTACATACCATATGCCCTGAATTACTAGGCACAATGGCTGTGCACAAATATGATGTTTCAGGTCTGACTGTTTGCTTCCTTTTAGAAGTTTTGCAGCTTTCACTTAATTTTGCCCATTGCCACATAATTTAATGCAATATTGCATGTTGCAAAAGAATGTTTTGCTAAATCAATAAATAGTTCACTGTGCCTTGTGACTAGCAGAAGACGACCATGAGGTAGGTGAGCAGGCGGTATCATTTCTCTCTTGTAAGAATCAAATAAAGGAAATCAGCTCTTTCAGCTTTGGACTCATTTTAACCTTTGTTTCCTTAATAAGCATATGACTGCAAGGCACTCAACAATAAAATAGAAATCAGATATTCTGGCTACTATAGAACATACAAAATTGGTCAGCAAGTTTTCATGTTTAAAAGGATTCCTGAAAATAGACTCTATATTTGTTCCTTTTATAAATAAAAGGCATTATAATTGTCCTGTGCCTTGGTTTCCCTCTTCCCACAATAATGGTATTGATACAAACTCAGTAACATTTGTCTAGATTCTCAAGCCAAGTTTAAGGTCAGACTGATAAAAATGTATACTTAAACCAAAAAGATCAATAACCTAAAAAAGGCTTGGAACAGAATTACGTACATATTTTTTGTTGTGTACTATAAATTTGACTGTATAAACTTCCAATTAAAAATGACATTCACACCATCATTTTTGATAGAATTTTGCACAGTAGGAATACTCATTAATGCAGGGTAATACAGTGTGATAAGCAGCTTAGACATCAAAATAGTAAAAAAAAAAAAAAATGCCAGTTGGTCTACTCTGTACATGAGTAAAATAAAACTTAAAAAAATTAAATACCTGAGGAATTAATGAAAAAGAACACTTATTGGCATACATATTTTTTTTTAACTGTGTCAAATCAAGAACATCCATTCTCTGGTCAGTTTCTGTAGAGATCTCAGTCCTAGTACCCCCCCCCCAAATCCATCCTACATTTGATGATAACATGTTAAGTGCATTGCTATATTCAAAATGGAATAAAATATAGTTTAAATGATTTTACCTATCCTACAATTGGCCTTCAAAATTGTGTGTGTGTCCATGTGTATTTACCATGTAATACGAAGTATCTCAAATATCTGAGTTCTTTTCAACACTGGTAAAAGAGAAGTAAAAGGCCATCAGCTAAGTGTGTGCACATGGGTCATTTCTTGATGTTTAACAGGAAAATACAAAGTGATCATACATAATTCTCAACTGTATGTTACAGTAAATGGCAAATGAGGTGTGTCCATACACTAGTAGAGAAATAAGTAAAAGGCAATGCAGTAATTTCAGAGTACTATCAAATAATGTGCTTCCTTTAGGGGACAAGAAAAGAAAGAAGCTACCACTCGAGGACCAGCAATAAAAGGGTTAACAGACATATGCTGTATAATTAGGAGATGCATTAATGATTATGAATAGTAAATGATTTGGTGCAAAGAAAAAATTTTAGTCAAAGGGACATGTACCTATCTTACATGTTTATTAGTAACTGTATATAACTAGAGAATTCTGCTATTAAGAATCTTGCATTATTGGTGTAAATACTTCCAAGGGTACATCAAATTGTAATCTTTCATACGACATCCATCAAACCAGGCTGGAGATTTTGACAAACATTAAACACAGTAAGGAGGCAATTATGTATGCATGATTTAATCTGCAACTAATTAATATGCAAATTTATTCATATGTTAGTTACTAAATTAAAAATGCAAAGAAGCCCTTATGGTGATTCTCGAAATTTTGCACAAACAGAACATTTAAAATGTAAGAAAAATGAAGTTTTTTAGAAACCTATAACACACTTTTAGTGTCTCCAGAACCTGTTGCATTAAGAAGACTCAAAAATATGTGTTTAAATACGAGATAATAATTTAAAAGGTGTGCTAATTTTATGTGAGAATGTGGGAACAGAAAGGTTAATCAGAATTCTCTCGAACTCTTAAGAGATACACTCTAATTACCAGACAAATGGTATTCTATTTCTAAGCTTCCTTCCCTGCTTTTAGGGTTGTCAGAAGTTGGTCATCTTACTGATATCCTGCACAAATGGTTAGGGGAATAAATAGTATTTGAAAGCAACTAGAGATATTGAAAATTCTAGGGGAACTTTGAGACCATTTGGTGTTCACTACACATACAATTCACTCCTCAAGATGGCAACTCGCTCTTTTCGCCTTTGGGGAGCAGCTCTTTGCAAACAGAGAAATGGGAGGAAATTCGAGAGGGAGGCTAGAAATTCTCCCAAACTCTCTTCCAAATGCATCTTCAAAGAAAATAATGCGACTAACACAAGAGCAACAACCTCCCCAAAAAGCAGAAGGTAATTTCATCCGAATTCAGTCTGGCTGTTTTAGCCCTGCATTTTCCAGACAGTCCAAAACTGATTTGAATCTTTGATGGGAGATGAGGGATGTGCAGTAGTGATAATTTAAAAATATCTCTGGGTGTCTGCGTACAAGGGAGTATCCAGTCAAGTGCATATATTATCCTTTGGCTCTGCTGCCTTCCGCAAGAGTCTGATTTCCCCAGGACTTCCTAGAGCTCAGCAGCAGCAAGGCTCTGTGTGGATCACCTCTCATCTGATTACCTTTCTCATCCGAAGTCCGGCGGCCCTGTATACAGCTCCTGGAGCTGGCACTTGGAACAGTTGTACTGGCCTCAAGAAATCAACACAACTCAACTGCATGAGGAAGCACAGTAACAGCGTCTAGGGCTCTTCCCAGGGCACTGAACTCTCACCCACGGTTTAAAAAAAAAAAAAAATCGCCATCAGTCTCATTGCTGCCAAGTGACACACAAAAAGGAAGTTAACCATTGGCTGTTACTTGCATTCACAGTCTGACTCTGATCTCCCAGCTTCCCTTAGCCCATTCTGATGCCAAGCGGACTACAGCTTGCCCATTTCATTTCGACCACGGCAGCCAAAAAAAGCCCTGCCCCACCGTGCAACGACAAGCAGTCTGTTTTGATATTAGTACCTCAGTATGTGATAGAAGAGAGTCAGATGTCCCCAAACTATGTGCCCTCCCCTGAGGGACTCCGTCCTGGCCTTCCTTGGCCAGAGGGATGGGGAGTGTGCCACAAATCCTTAGCTTTGAAAGCACAGGGGAAGGAAACACACCATCCACAGGGCTCAGACAGAAATGGCGAGGAGAGACTCTTCTGGAGAGAGGATTCATGCCCTCCAATTCAGCACTGGCGTCTAACTGGAAATATTAACTCATATTCTTTTCACTCCCTGCCAGCCAGCATACATGAGCACAAACTGAATTACATAAGAAAAGGAGTCTTTTTCTTATGTAATTAAATCTTAGGAGACGCTAGTAAGTAAACATCAGATTTTCTTTCTTTTTTTTTTTCCCCATGAAAGGGAGAGGAATATTTGGGGTTCCAAAGAATGGAATCTTTTCCTTGATTCTCAGAGAGAGAGGACTATGGTAGTAAAATCCTCTCCCCTGCCCCCCATCCCCGTCCCCCAACATGTTCTGATTTCTTTGCTAAATGCGTAGAATCAGAGTCTAACCTGGCTTAACCTCTCCATGTGCCCCGTGATGCTCTCACTCCCTCCAGCATTTACACAGCGTGCCTTTTATGATTCCAACGAGGCATCATCAGGTGAAGGATCTCAATTTCTGGGCATTTCAGGAATCTGAGAGTAACCCAGTCCTCTTTAATTTTTACAGGTGACTCAACTTTTGTTGTGACCAGAACTGAACATAAAGCTTTTAAAAGCTTAAATGTACACATTTATGCATTCATTACACAGTGTTAAATCTAATTTGTTCTTTTTACTGTCACAGGAAGCACATGTTTAAAGCAATCTGTTTCCTCATGTGAATGCTTTCCTGTCTGTTTAAAAAAAATTGCGACACACTTTACCCTGAGTAACCAAGAGGTGATCATAAATATCCCTAAATAGCATTAAACAGATATGAAAGACATTAACACTTTCAGAATGCCAAAGTAGTATTAAAAAAAAAATTCTAACAGATGCTCCTAGGTCAAAAAGTGAAATGTGTGTTTCCTGAAAAAACACTCTCATCAGAATCATAAATGAACTGTGAGCGGAGAAGAGGTGTTGCTGAACAAACGGGGATCCTTTTGGGGAGGAACGCAGCAATCCACTGCCAAAGTGTACTTGCCATCAAAAGCCAAATTGAAATGGAACTTTGATGAAAACCAATATCCTTTGTAATCCACAAGGTGGCAATGACTACAAATGAGGGGTGCCTTCATCGGATCTACCCGGTTTCCCAGAGAAAGTGTCTGTCTCTGTGAACCCGAGCCTCGGTCCCATCCAGGGACCCGAGGCAGGGGTCCAGCCAGAAGGACCTTTCCTGACGAGTCTAATGTGCTGCTTGGCTTTTCTGTCAATGAAAACTGGCTGGGGAAAGTCATTCGTTGTGGAATGCAGACACCATGCTCTCTCTCCCCTACCCGCTTTGGCAGATGTTTTTTTCTTTCGATGCAAGAGTTCACTAATCAGCCCTTATAAAAAAAAATTGTTCTAAGTTTCCCTTAGCTGACAAGCAAAAACAAGTTTTCTTTTATGAATTCAGCAAGAGCACTGAGAAAAAAAAACAAAAACAAAAAAAAACCCCACATTACAATGTGGCAAAGGCCAGAATCCAGCAATTCTTTGACTTTACCTTAAAACATCTGTATAAATAGTCCTGTTTCGTGTTAGAAATTTACCTAAACAGTGCTAAACAAATCGGACTCTGTTTTACTTTAGAAGCGAAACAAAGTGCCACACACTCCCACCTACTCAACACATCTTCGTCTTGCCAGATGAAGTAAAAACCCCGGGCCTAACCTCTTTTCCTGGGGCCCAGAGCCAGCCCTACGAAGGTGGTACATCACTCGGCAGGACCCGCTTCTGGCCAATTACAGAGTAAGACTGATAGAAGATGAAAGAAGAAGCATGTATCTCCTTATCGCTCAGAGGCAGGGCTGATTCAGGCATAAACAAATTACTGGCAGAGGGAATCATATTATGAGGCGCTCTGTCATCTTGGCCTGATGTCCCATTTCAAAAGAAAAAAGATGGAGTACATACTTCCAACACAAACTTTGTAGAGCGGTAAGTCTAATGATTGAAACAGCTGACTAGGTGTCTTGGCCTAATAGAGACACTCCTGCAAGGAAAAGACATACAAAAAGTGCTGGCCGTATTTTGTAGTTTCAGAAAAAACCAGTGACCTCCATTAGGTAGAATTCTTCCACATGCAGTTGAGACCCTGTCTTCTGCTCAGCAGCTAACTACTCCAGTCTAAGCCGTGTGTTAAATTTTCCCAAGTGCTAGAAGAAAGGTAGCTACCTTGCTGTTGATGTTAACATTGCCAGGGCCTTATTATTATTGCCATTAGAGGGTATCATTTCTTAGATATTTACAGTGTGTCGGAACTATGCTGAGCATGTTATATATATTTTGTCATTTATTTATTTCTCCCAATATCCTTAGGAGGAATGTATATTTTCCCCATTTTTGAGGGAAGACTTCAAGGCTATTACATCATGTGCCCAAGGCCATGTGGCTAGTAAGTGGCACGGCCAACTAAAAGCCCAGTCGATTCCATGCTCTTAACCACTAGGTCATACTGTCTCTCTTGCAGAAATGCTATACTGAATGGTCTAGTCTCTCTAAGGGGTCTGCCTGGGAACACCTTAGAAGTACGGAGGGTCATTCTACTGTGAGGTGAAACTTTTGAACATTTAATTGATTCCAGATTGGCAAATACTTAATACGCAGACAACAAGCAGGTTGTGGAGAGCCTTTTGTTCTACCAAAGCTCTGAAGGGCCACAGGCAGCAGAGTATCATGATTAAAGAGGGATAAGCCTTGCAGACAGACTGCCCCAGCCTCAAGCCCAGCTCTGCCATTTACTAGCTGTGTGGCCTCAGGCATGTGTCTTCACCCCTCTGCGTCTAGTTTCTTTAGCCATGAATGAAGAGTAGGACATCCCATCTCATAGGATTTTGTCGGAGTTACGTGATTTATTAGACGCAAAGTGCTCAGTTCCTGGCACAGGATAAACACTATGGTAAGGGTTTGTCGTGAGTACATCAACGTCACCTCCTGAAGCAGGTGCTACTCACACCTATCTTGTAGACCATGAAATAGGTTTGCGACCCAACCAGGGCCACGAGGTGAGCAAGGAGAGGATACCGGACATTTAATTAGGAAGAGCTCTTGATTTCTAGTGCTGTGTTATTTCCATCTCACTACCCCACTTTTAGTACTATATTCATTCATTGGAAATCTCTTTCAAAGAAATAAGCAAGGCAGTGAATTTGGCCTCTATGGGACAAAAAAGATCCTTATCCATTTCAAGGTGGTTACAAGTGGGTAAGGGGACTCAGCATCTCCAAAACAAGCCTGAAGGACAGGAAGTCCCTGTGTTTCACTGTGTGCATTATTTGATTTTTTGAATGCACAGCCTTCTCAAGAGGCCAGACTTTATGCTCTTTAAAATGCTAAGGTCATCCCCACCAATTGGGGATGTAAGTGACAGAACACGCAGAACTTCCTTAAACAGGAAGGACCTTAGCGGTGAAGCTTCACGATTTAAAGAAAGAGGACACTGAAGAGAAAGAAATGTTCAGTGTTACTTGGTGTGTCTAGTTTTTTGGTTAGTTGAACAATATTGCTTTGAAAGAGTATAAATGAAGAAAGAAATGAGTGAATGAATGAAAACTTCTGAAAATGCTTTCTTCTCCCTCCCACCTGGATCTCCCAGCTTATTATAGGGTTCCACTTAACAGCTAGGTTGTTGGTGTAATTTATTAAAGGGAAAACAAAACAGCATTGTTTGTAGAATACTTACAGGGATTTGAATTTCATAATTCCAACCATATCTGCCCATAATAAAAATGCTGAATTCCATTTTTCTTTTGCCCAACCCTATCAATTAAGCTACAGATGATATGTAGCAATGTGTTGTATATACCTAAAAATAAAATTCGTATCGAGGCACTCTATGAGGAACCCACAGGTTTTGGCAATAAAATTTCACTCGTGAAGCATATGCCTTAGTATTAAGTGGCAGAATTTGTACCTTTTTATGACATAACAATACTTTCAAACAGTACAACAGTTACAGAAACAGACTGATTTTCTATTTAGCTTAATGGCTTACAAATTTCAAACTGATTCAACAAGTCTTAATTACCAGGCCAGGAAACTTCTTTTAAAACCTCAGCGTCAGTAGCTATGAGAAAAGAGTTGACTACTGCTATACCCTTAGACACATTTTATTTTTTATCTCATCTGCTAACCTCTTAAGTTATTAGACTTTCCTATGATAAAGCTTGAGTTTTTATACCCCACTTATTATTGAATTATTTTGTACTTCAAGTTCGTTTCATAATGAGCAAGCCAGAAAATATTATTGTACCCTAGGTTAATACACCTGAGCACCTGGGAAACAACTGAATTCCCCAAACAGGGTTACTTGAAAACATTAACGCGAAGAATCAGCCACCTACTGGAAACTGCTTTCTCATGGCAGCTAATGATAGAATGATAGACTTTGCCAATCGGTACAATGAAAGCCATTACAATATTCTTAATAAGTGTAATCCAGGAGGCATATTTAGAATGATATAGGCTGGGGACAAGGAGGCTGCTGTAGACAGACACTCTTTTCTCGGATGGTATCAAGATAATTGCTCCAAAACAGCATTTTAATTTTTTTTAGAAAAAAAAAAAAAAATCCCTAGATGGTAACAGCAAGTGGTAACAGTGACAGTTTCTGTATGTGTGTGAGGAATATACCACAAGGGTCATTTTTCTGAGAACACTAAGTCTTTCTAATATGAGTCCATGTTTCACAAAGGAAATGCCTTTTAATCACCATCGTTGCAAACACTACTGACACGCAGCAACACACCAAAGCATTTCTTTACACTTTGCTACCAAGGGGGCCTTACTAAGAAATGCCCCTCCTTCTGTTCCACTGAACACTCAAACTGAATCTAGTGACACTGAATACACGTCCGGGTCCTCCTCTCATTACTCTAGAAGTAAACGCTCAGATACCGAGTTTCAACCTTAGTAGCATATTTAGGACTGATTAATTCCTCAGATGACAAAGTTAGACTAGAAAGACGATAGTGGTTGTCGCCGCACGACTTGAATATAATTCTAAAAATGTCCTTTTCAAATTCGAATTTGCACATTCTTTCAGAATGGAAATCTGTGCTTCTCACCAAAACTTATATCATTTTTTCACCCTTGAAATCCTACGAAATGCAGACTCTTCTGCACTACCTTGATTTCTCTGAAGGGGGAGTACAAGCTCAAGCAAAGCATGAAACTCACAGAGCTCTGTACCTAGGCGACAGCTGCAACTACAAAAAAAAAAAAATCAGAATCATTCACATGCTGCTGTTTTGAGATAAAATAATTGAGTATTTAAAACTACAAATTTTGCGCCGCATTTTATAAAAGCTCTTATTCCTTTTTAAAAAGAGCACGCTCCAGGACACGAATACACCCTGGGACAGTTGAGATCAAGGCTGAGAATCTCATGCTAGTGCTTGGAAATGCGACTTTACGTTCAGTTTAAGAATTCAGTGCAATTTATTTAAAAAACAAAACAAAGCAGTGTCTGTCAACAGCCTGACAGAATCTAATCTGCCTTAAGAAAATACAACTTAGCTATTTTTGAAGACACTCTTCATTCCTTTTAGGGTTACTGCTACATATTCTGAGAGAATCCTACTTAGTCCTCCGAGTTCTACCCGATTTTGATTTATGACTTTCAAACAAAAACTTTATTATTGTTTGAAATCAGGAAAACACATCTTGAAAATGCAGAAATCGTCAGTGATCGGGGGGAAAAATGAGAAAATTTCCCTATGTTAGAAAATAAAACGAATGGTTCAATATATGAAATATCGGAAGTTTAAAAAATGGTACCCGACCAAATATTAAGCCAAGCATCTATTATTCCACAAACATAAAATAAACTCACAGTCAAACCACACGCTGCAAAACGAGTTTTTATAATTTCAGAATGTATGCAAGCCTGTTACAATTCTCTCTCTAGGTAAAGCAGCCTTACAGCAGCTCCTTGGACTTAATAACTAAACCACTCAGACAGAGTCCAAGGCTTCACACCAAAATATACTCTTCAGTGCAAGTGATACAATAAGGTTCCAAATAACACGTTTCCTGAAATGTATTTCTCCTTTTTCAACAAATGAGGCCAGTTTTATACTAAATACTATTGTTCCAGTTGTTGAAACCTTAACAAAAGTCCTGATAAATCTCAGCAGGTGAAATATCGAAAACTTGGTTAAAAATAAAAATACACACGGGGGCGTGGGGAAGAGATATCACGCTAACCATCTTGTAAGAGCTTGCTTAGTAGAATAATCAGACAAAGGGGGCCGGGAAGGCATCTCTACTGAGGAGGAAACTAGGTGGCTGTGTCTCATATGAGTGTTTGACACATTCATCCTTTTCATTTGTAAAGATAATCGCAGAGGAGCTCATAAATACGCAAAGCTTTCTTCTATAGTTGACTTTTGTGTTTTTCTTCTCCTTTACATTTCTTCCCACTTTATATTTAAAATATACACACCAGAAGTCACCCTTTTAAGGGGAGCAGGAATAGATTTCATAACAGAGAGGATGATGGAAGAGAGATTTCATTATTCCAAAATTCCAAACAAAGATACAGAAATCTTGTAGCAACCCCATGAGAGACTGGAATGCTTAATGGTACAAATGTTGTATATTTGTATGACTCTCATCTGCTTTTTGAAATATTCTTAATACACTAAGAGCCCCCAATAAAAACTTTAAATTTAGAGATTCTCCTATACTTGTGTCATAACCAGCAATTCATAAAAAAAGCATAATGTCCATGGCCTCTAACTGCAATGGAGATGATAAGATTGGCTTTCAAAGAAAGAGTGTATATGCTGAACTTTTGAAGCCTTTGGTTTAGTAAATTCAGTATTAACTGCATAAAAATATATGTTCTCTGTGATGAACATTTTCTCATCTTTCAAGGTGCTTCCTAGTGTCATGTTACCTATTCTGAGTAAATTGTGTGAAAAATACTTTTGTCCAATTGGGGATGATTTAATTGCATTGTACTCCATCTCTTTTCTATCTATACATTTTCATAACTAGTAAGCATAATTTTAATAGCCAAACTTCATATTTCAATATCTTTAGTTGGAGAATGGGCACACTAAGTTTAAGGTTAACTATTGTGAGCTACCCAAAGATTTTAATGTAAATACCTATAGTTATGCTTTTTCACAAAGGATCTACCTCTCTAGGAATGAATGTTGATGAGGCCCCTCCTTTTATTCTTATCACATTATTGGCTACCCTAGAATTTCCTACAAAGGATGGTGTCAAGGTGACTGACACTTAGTTCATTTTAAAATTAATATAGATTTTATTTAAACGAAAGTTGTATTATCCCTCAAAATTTTGCTGACATGTAATAGCATCACTGTGATTTATGATCAGTTTCAAAGTGATGGGGAAATGATGTATTTTAAGTACTGAGGTTTTCAATCATATATAATTTCTGAGCCTCTAAGAAGGAAAGAAAAATGATTACCAACTTCTCTTTTATATTGTGATTTCCTCAAGCATTTTTGAAAAAAGGTTTTTTTCTAAAAATATTTTAAGGTATGAACTCTACATCATTTTTGAAACCTTCAAATATGAAGGTTTTTTATATAATGTAAAAGGCACAGGACACTTAATGCCATCAACATTATCTAACTTTTTCCTAATAATCTCTTCTGTAAAAGAAAGTCTCATCTAAACTTTAAGATTTTATTTTCTTTAAGAATTCTTCCGTTAAGAAAATTGGTAAAGCTGGTATCTCATACACATTGAATTTTTATTTTTCAAGTCCACCTAATGATTAACTCATCTCAAAGTTTCTTGGGGTGCCCCAATCTTATTTTAGAATCTTTACTATCATAGAGATTCTTGTCCTTAGGATCCATGTACCCAAAACTGTCTCTGATCACCTAGTACAAAGCTTGTCAGATCTATGTGATTTTTGAAAACAACAGGCAAACAAAGATAAAACAACTGTAATTTAACATAAAAAAAATAGACTTTACTGAAAAGTTCAGTTTGGAAAAAGCACTGGTGATAAGACAGATCATAAACTTTTTCTAAGGCGAAAACTTCTTACTTCCAGAGAAATCTGAAGTTCCAGGGATTCCAAATGGGGAACACAGTGAGACTGTCACTGAAGTTTCAAAACTCAATTCGAAGTGAAGACAAATTCCACCCATGTTCCAAGTAGAATGGTCGTCATTGTTAATAGTTTCTGGTTAAATGTATATCATTTCACATTCAAATTACAAGAATATGGAGGTTTTATGTGTTTCCATATTGGTGGGCATAATAAAGTTCCCGAAAGACCATGTCTTTGTGCTTTTTTATGTGTGTTCAGAAAAAATATTTTAAAACAGCACAATGTGAAAATTTTTTGCTTTCTAGATTTTAATGTCGCCACGTAAATTTCTAAGAATTATGGATCATTTTCCCCAAATATGTGATTTAATGGGTATATTTTTCTCTGCATGAGTTCAGGATTCAATATGTATGACGATTCGGCTATACAAAGAGAAGAAATCTGCCGGAAAGAGCAGTAAAGTTGAAAAACGTTAAGTTTAAGATCTAGGATTTAAAAAAGAAATCTAAGACATAGAAATAACCAGAAGTTCACGTGCAGATCCAAGAAATGAGACAGGTGAAATAAATTCTGGCACCAACAAAAACCAAAGTGTTAGTATTAAACTCTCATCAAAAGATGAGGGCTACAAGAACCTGGTATGTGACTGAAAAGAACATACAACAATCTGAAGGGAGAACACGAAAATGTTCTGCAGTACTAAGCAGGGCTCTTGTGGGCAATTAGAGAGTTGTCATTTCACACAGCCTTTCCTTTAAAGAAACATCACCCTAGCCCTAACTATAGGCCTCTGTGGTCCAGGGGGACAGACTTCCCTGCCTCCACTGCGCCTGTGCAAGGCGACCCCTCAGGATGGTTCTTCCACCATCCTATCACTGCCACGCTTCCACAGTGACTCGAGGTCTCTTAGAGGCAGTGCACAGCACAAACACATTTGAGGATCCTGCCAGATCCATGGCATGATGTTGGGCCAGGCTTACATTTCCTCTCTCCCACAGATGCTGCAGTATTTTCAAAAACAGGGCCAGGCAAGCCCCTCGCTCTCATTTCCTGTGAAGATCCAGCCTAATGGCGACTAAAGAGGTCCAGTCTCTGTATTCCGGTAATGCCATAAATAATATCTGATTACAGATGTTACAGTTCAAATTTTCTTTGTTTTAGGTTAAGGACGAGAAAGGGCCCATGTCGAAAAGGAAAAAAAAAAAGTGAGTTGACACAACAGATTGTGACAGATTTATTACTATTTATCACGGTAAATATGTATTGAAGAAAACATATAAATGTCTTTATCTAGTCATAATCACTCCAAAGGAAATCTTTTATTAGTCCCAATTTCTTATTATGTGTAATAAAACTATTCACACATACTGAAGCAAGTTTTAGGAAGTATCTCTTATTGGATTTATATTCATAATTTTTATTTGAGCTTGAAAAAAGAATAAACATGGCAGAGGTCTAAAAACATGAAAATATGGGTCTACTGGGGCAAACGTGCTACAGTGACTATTGTGGACCCTCCCTTTAGATCGAATTAAAAAATATATTTTGTGCGTTGGTAAGGCATGTGGGTCTTGTGAATAATAAGCAATCCGATACATAGAGCAGAGCTAATATAAGCTAAGTTAAATTGTGATTAAAACAGAGCTGAGATTTTTTTCAAAGTAGTAAAAATAAATAGACGACTGGATTCTAAAATTGACCAAGTTACTCTTTTTTGCTTAAGAAAGAAGAAATAAACAAACAAAAATAACAAGGATAACATTTCCATTTCAATTGAATTTTCCTCCTGTCTCTCCAAAAAGAGGCTGTTTACAAAAATGTTCCTTAAGGACCATTAAAACATTTAGCCAAGATAAATTCTCTGAGAAGAGTAAATCCTGAACTGACCATCAAAAGCCAAAAATTAAATAATACAAACTAAATTTCCAATTCCAGATCTACTGGGAAGGAAAGATACTTTCGTATTTCCAAACACCTGACAACATATCAACAGCACACGAACTGTCCAAATAGCAAAGACAAAACTGTACCAGTGAAATCTTCCGTAGTGGCCAGTTAGCTCTAGGGAAGTATTTAAAAATTGACAATGAAGTAGGAGAAATTATTGTGGACAGTGATGATTAAGCAGATAGATAATATCTAATGCCACACCAAAGCACTCCTTAGAAATTGTGTAGATTTCTGCATAATTTTAGCATTGGATAAAACAAAGTTTATTTGACACTGAAGCATAAATAAGGTTCTATAGCTTTAAGTTTTCCATGGCTTTTATGGCTCATAGCTATTCTATCATTTCACAAGAGTCAAAGGTCCACTTATTGTATTTAATACTGTCTGTATTAGGTTCAGGCATGTTTAAAATGTAAACAGCTGTGAGGACTATATCATTTGAAGTTGTCATAAAAGCTATTAAAAGCTAAAGTTTCATCTACATTAAATCCACCACAAACTTCAAGCTTAAAATATGCTTATAAAAACCTGAGGGGATACTAGTCAATTTCAATACAGCATAGAAATTTAAAAAATAAACCACTCAGTACATTTTTAAGTGACTTACTGGTAGTCCAGAGTGACTATTTTATACGCCATTGGCAGTTTTATTTCCACAATATTTTTCTATATTTATGGATAATTTTGTGATGCTTCTTCAACATTACCAAGTCTATGATAATCAGCATACAAAATTTGTGTTTTTTCCCTGATAAAGACTCACTGTGATATATTCACTTAATAATTTTTTGGATGAGCTGAACTGAAATCAAGTCAAATACACAGGTGTTTGGGTTAATCTAATCTTAGCACATTTGCAAAACCTATTATTCTCCTAATTTATTAAAAATGAAGTAAAACTAATATGCGAGCATTGATTGGTAATATATTTTCAGAAACCCAAATATCATTTTATTTTAGAGGAGAACTTACAATAGGGCTCATTAGCATTCTTTTCAAAGAATACTAGAGTCCTACAGAACACAGAATTACATTAAATCAAAACTGTGTATCTGTACCTGTATCTATATCACAGGAAGGAAGGAAGAAGGGGAAAAAAAGAAGAGAGGAACTCATATTTTTTATTCTACGTAAGGAGGAAATCGCTAGGAGAAGACTGGTTCTAAACAAAATCAAGTAAAACCATTTAAGAAGTCCGATTTAAAAATATATGTAAGAACTGAAAATAAAGCTATCTTATTTAGTTGTGATCACAACCGCCTTTTGCTAGGTTGGGGACTGGAGCGACCTCAGCAGCGCCTGAATACAGCTCCAGGTATTAAAAAGACCCAGAATGCTCTTGGTTACAGCTGTTTCCTCTGGTTGTCACCTGGTATTCCAGACACAAATGGCTACTGATGCGGCTACCTTTGAAGCTTTTCTTCAGTCACCTCTCTAGAAAATAGAGACATTCTCTCTGCACTCTGGGCTGAAACCCATGTAAATTTTTCCTAAATCCTCTCCACAAATCTCCTTTCGCATGCAAATCCATAAATCATCATAATACCGACAAAGAATTTAACCAACAGATGAAACTAATACTCATTCTCTCGAAAGCCCTGTACAGGTAAAACTCCTGGAACTTCAGGCACCTTTTCAAGGCTCTCTTCCGAGCTTAACCTGCTGAATATCAACGCAACCACCCAGCCTTCCAGGATACACGATTAATCACTCCAGCGTGGGTCAGGTGGCTGCACGTGCAGGCCAGTCCTACCTCATCCACATTCTAGATAAACGTGCTGTTCTGGTGCGTGGCACCTCGTGACCCCCCGCTCCCTCGCATCAACATGAAACAGAACAAAATAAACAATATACAAAAGCAGAAACAAGCAGTACTTACTGAGGACGGCAAACCTGGAGGAACTTTTCGAACTTTCTTTGTCTGCACCTCTGAAAGAAAAGGAAGAGGCGGTGAGGACCCCGCATGCCCATTTTCCTAACGAACACAGATCACACCACGAAGCCATTTAGATTAGACCAGATTTTCTTAAATCGTTACCTTAGCAAAATGTCAGTACCGCTATCTTATTTTATTCTGGCAGACATCAAATTCTGCCTTTTTCATAAAAATCAAGATATTTAACTTTTTTTTAAGCTTTGATTTTTTTTTTAAAGTTGCCTTATATGGGCAGCCAAGAGAAAACAAGAAATAAGCATACACCAAAATAGTTCTCTTGCTACTAGAAGTTGTTAACATACCCATCCAATGCACTACTGGGGAGGGGTGGTCACGAGCCTGACATTTGAGGAAAATTTTATGATTTTGGAGGGTGGGGTGAGGGTAGGGCGAGAAGGGTGGTATTAAAAGAGAGAGGAAGAAAGAAAAAGACTACTGATAATCGCTCGGGCATTCAAACGGAGGAATACCTTACCCATGGCACTACTGTGAAGAGGCCTCCTTCGGGGGTTATTGCTAGAATACTGATAATACTGGGAGCCAGGTTTGGTGGGCGACAGGGTTCCTGGGGTGCCCATATCCATGTCACCTCCAAGGAGACTCTGCTAAAAGGTTAAAAAGGGAAAACAAACATAGAAGGTTAGTTTTTCACATTCACCACCCCCCAACTGATTGTTAGTACTTAAACCAACGCAATAAACAAAACAGCATCTGCTAAGCTGCAACAATTACAACACAACCAAACAAAAAGGAAAGCAGGCTACGAAGCGAGCTCAAAGTTTGTGATTTTTTTTTAAACTATTTGCTTTTAAGAGGAAGGTGGAAGGTGATTCTCTTTAAACAGTATTTTCATCTTAAGATGACTCACATTTTAATTTTTTAAAGAAGAGGGCATTTATGTAAGACTCGTGGTTTGGATTTTTTTGTTTTGTTTTGTTTTTTAATCTACACTTAGGCTGCTATCTGGAAACTATTCGTGCCCTTCCTTCACAAGAACCCAAGAAGAATCTGATTTTTCGGACGCACGCACATCTTCCCCCGGCTGCTCACATTGGGGGTGAGTGTGGAATGCTCCACTCCACTGAGGACTCTGCCTCTCGCCATCGGTACAGCATTAGCCTCCACGGATTTACACAGCACCCACAGAAGAGAAAATGCCAGCGGAACCGGGAGGAAATTCAAATCTCACGCGAACTTCCAAAATCATAGAAATAGGAGGCATTCTCAGCTAACAGGAACAAATTAAAGGACATTAGAATGCCCTCTTGAGGACTACTGGAAGCTAAAACACATCCCCGCAGATTAAACATTTACCTGAGCACCAGAAAACTTTCACAAATATCATTAACTTACCACAGTGTGATAAATTAACCAAACTTTCGAAAATGATGACACATGAAAGATTATGTAATAATATTACATTTTCTAAAAGCTACATAAAAACTTACCCATAATATATAAATCGCCTGATTATACTCTGCATTGAACACATTGTTCTTTTAATTAGTCAGATATGCAAGAAAACAAGTGTAGATACTACCATTTATATTAAGAACAAATTTGCTGTTTAATAAAGAAATTTTAAAATTAAGTACTAAAAATCTAACTTTATCGTTACTTGTAATCAACTTTTACTGACTGAACTAATTACTGTCCTTGATAAAGTACAGAATGTGTTTTCCCTAATCTAAATTCTAATCACCATGTCACTCACAACAGACTTAGGGATGCTTCACTAACACACTATTCACATGCAAAATACTCTAAATAGGCCAATTATGACTCTGCCCCTGTTCCCTGGTTAACCCGCTGAGAACTGAAAAATTTCACAAGGCAGTCACCAACTAAAACAAAGAGTCCTTGTTTTAAATTAAGACAGTCTTTTTGATTCCTAAATAGCTCAACAAAGTGGCATGTCTTCTAGTGAAAGCAGTTGGTCAAATATGACCCATAAGCTGGAAAATCAAAAATTCAAACCCCCTCTTTCCAGTGCCATATAGCGAAATATCATAAAGAGAACCTCTCTATCCAAGGGATTTTTTGAGTGCTGGATGAGTAATATATAAAGGACTAATCAGCTACTGACAAGCTTGCCTTCACTGATTCCAGCTTCAGACTTTTCCAAGGGATACATAACAAACATTACTTTAAAATGAAACTTCAAGGATGAGATTTGAGGTTTGAGGCTCACTTTGAGCAAAAACTCATGGCGAGTATCTTCACATTTGCCACATCGATCCCAGATAAAGCCAGATTATTTACCAGATAAAAATCTGACATCCGCGTGCTCAATTACTGCCTCTTCTGGAGTTAAGAAAGATAGCCAAATGCTACCCAATGGCAAACTAAAATATGGAGCTCATTGTAATAGTTTTCTATAAATCAGGAACCCAACAGCTTAACATCAAATGATTTATCATTTTGTAAGTGGCATTCAACAATTTTAGAATCTCCACCTGAAATTCCACTCTTGGTAAATCTTATTAACAAAATCTGTATTTAAGCCCAAATTTTCCTTGAAATTTCCATCAAGAAAAGCTGTGAATGATTTAAATCACAACCTCCTCACAGTCTGGTAAATTCACAAATAAGCCTTCCTTTCAGGAGAAGAGGAGTTTGAAGATGACATTAATGAAAACTTTGTATTTTAGACAGGCATTACTCCCCTTTCTTCATTTATCTTCTTCTCCAATAACATAAAATATTCAAACAAGGACTAAGCAGATATGTTGAAATTCTGGCTTGTCTCCTTAATGAGCTTAACCATTGCTTAGTTCGTGTGGGTCCTGGTGGCAAAGGTTGCCACTCCCAAGAAAGTAGATGTATTCAATAGGTCAACATAAAAACAAACAAGCTTGCTATCCTGTGTTTTAGCAGCATTCACAAGAGAGCTGTGAAAAATGTAAAATGATAACGAGAAGATCGCTCCCTGGCTGTGGCTGACCTTACTGTTGTTAATTTAAAAGAAAATCATTTCACGGGCCAGTTGTAAATAAATCATGCACCCAACCCTTGCATGTGCAGCCACATGAACTATGGGTAGTGACAGAGGACTAAGACCAGATAGCACTTCCGAACATGTAGAGGCTCATGCTAATCTTTTTTTTTTTCTTTATTTCACAAAGCATATTCCTGTTTCTTTCTTTTTAGACCTGTTTGTTCCTTTTTCTTTTTCTCTCAGACAATAGAATCATTCTTCTAAAGCAACAAAAATAAGCATTTCCTCATACTTAAGGGGGCCCTAATCACCCCCCTAGGGAAAATTAAGATAAAAATATATGTGTTCCTATTGTAGAGTATACTTGTAAAATGAACAATAACCATTTACTATTGTTTTGTCTTTACGTCACACATTTAACTCTCTTCAGCAATGAGAAAGAGAAAAAAAATTTCCACTGGCTACAAAACCTGAGTTTATGAACTTAGAAAGTTAATGGCATCCATTTAATAGGGTAAATTGAATATAGCACAAAATGGATAAGGCATTCGTTTACATATGAATTCAACTACATGAATATAGACATACATATAAAGACAAATTTTTGCTTAATAAAAGTTGTTTGGAAGCTAAGTCTACTTTCAAAATGGGCCAGTTCGTCTTTGCCTTAAATAAGATTGTAAAGGTTTCAGGGTTTTCGCATTGTGCAAGCTCATGCTCTGCGGTTATGCTGGGTCCCAGTACAGAGCTGCCCGAGTCTGCCAGGAAACACTGGAAGCAAGATGTGGCATCTCGCACAGCTAACCTGTAAATCTTAAACCCATAGTTTAGCATTTTGTTTAACTGTCTGCAATGTGATGAGATGAGCCCTTCCCCTTCTTCACTCCTTACTTTCTTTGAAAGACAAACAATATCAAGACTTAAAATACCCTAACCAAAAAATAGAATTTGCTGACTTTGTTAATTGGGTTTAAATATTTTGGGGTCCACACCCCCCAAAAACCAATCCTTCAACAGACAGTCCCACCAGAGCCCCTCATAAGCCAAATGCAGCATTCTCTGGGAGGGTCCCTTTCCATCAAACTCTTTTGTTTGTTTTACATCAGATCTGGGTCTCAGTCTAACACTTTCTCAACCCCTGCCCCAATTCCTTCGGCGGGGGGGGGGCGAGCTTTTTAACATCCTTGATCAACCACTGAACTTTGCTTATGCAACCAAGAATGCAAACCATGAATTAAACTTGAGTAACAGAAAAGCAGCATATATCTCAAATTAGATTTATAACTGAATGGTAATCAAAAATAGAACTCACTGCTTCGAGCTTAAATTATCAACTTTTTTCTTGTTAAACTAAAATCATCTTGCTCTGAACTATTATTTCATTTCAGTCAGCACTTTAAATGTAATGGGTGGGTGGTACATTTCTAAAAAGGAAGATTATATTTACCCTTAATTATAGATATGAGTGAGATCAGAGTACGATGAATGCTGCTTTTTGGCTTATAATTAATTCATCTAATAGGTGAATGACCTTGAATTTCAGAGTTGGAATCTGGGAGAGAGAGGGGGGAAAAAAAAAGAAGTAGGAGAAAAAATCATCTCTGGGGAAAAGCAAATGTGCCCCTGGTTTCTTAGAGCTTTCTCTGATTTTGCGTCACTCCCATTACGTTGTGATCCGATATCAGACACAACATCTTGGGGGGATGTTGTAGAACAGAGAAAAGCAGTCTCAGATGAAACCAGATTAAGCTCCTTTTCTGAACTATTGCCAAATGCTTGTGAGTCTAATTCATGTTTGGGTATTCTAGGACTCACACAGCTGCAATTCCATTCTTTCATCACAAACCTAAGTGATGTATAGTGGCTTTGTATGGCGAACTGACTCTATAAAGCCAGGAATTTTGGAAGGCTTCACGTTAATATGGAAATAAAATTCTGAACCACTATAAAACTTATGAATGCTGGATATTTGTATAGGTACCTAATAGACTTTGCAGTACTAAGTGCAAAATACACATCGAGCAAAATTACCAATTATATTTGTTTTAAACACATTCTTTTTTTTTTTTTAATTCAATTGAGGTCATTTCTACATAGTGAATTCTGCCCAGAATCGGGTTTTCAAAGACACTGCTGAACAAGATTCCTAACAGCCATGGGGAAGTTTTTGCAAATCCCTGTCGAATAGCTGCTGCTGAATTTGCCATTTTGACCACAGAAGGGCCATTGCTGACTTACTACAGTAGCAGGAGGGGACGATAATTTTGCTGCTGTTGGCACTTACTCTGCAACCCAGAATATATCTCACACCAAAGGGCAATGAAGAACACAGTATTTCCACCTGTCCACTTTTGAACTTCAAAGCTCAAAACTGAAGGTCAGTCTTTGGACAGTAGCTATTCCCGATAGCTGAAGGTCTAGGAATGCACCTTTATAGTTTATTTTGAGTTCTGTCTTACACTTGGTTTCAACAAGAGAACTCTGGAAACTTAGATAAGATGGCAAGGATAACTTTCATAGTCAGGGACTTAACAGATTGTCATTGTGCTGCAAAGAAATGTAAATTATTGAAATTATCATTTAGCAAAGATTTTCTCTTAGGGACTTTTGGTCAATGCTTTTTATTTCTACTCTGAATGTGTACTGCACATTGTAACAAGTCAGAAGTAGATTCCAAACCTCTTGAGGAAAGAGGGAGGGCTTTGAGGTTAAACAGATCACACGGAACCCCAGCTCAGAGGCATACAAGCATCATGACTAGGGGTTGGTTATACAACGGCTCGAAACCCTATTTTCCTCCTCTGTAAATAGGAAGTCATGAAAGCTCTACTAAGGGTTATCAGGAGCAGATGAAACAACATATGTAAAATGTCCAGCAGAGCTGGTATCTAGCACATAGTTACCCTCCTTCTTATGTCCCTACAACTCATAGTCCTATATTACCATTCACTGATGACTATTTCAGAGATTCCCCCAAAGCTGTGAATGATTCATTGGCCGTGAGATCATCTATTCTACTTTGAGATAAAAAGTATACACTGAGATAATAATTTTGAAAAGTCATCATAAAAAAACTGAAAAAAGCCAAATATGGGGGCCTACATAAACAGCGATGATAGCCTCATGGCCTAGAACTACACTGGCAACAAGAGATGCCTAGTGTTCATCCATACTGAAGAAAGAAACTGGCCAACAATCAATCTAAATAATTTCAGCTAGTAGCCATTTTTCTGGAACTGCCACAGGATTACTTCAATGGCTCATTTAATTTTGCTTTCTCAAGTATGAGCAAACCGCTACAGTTAATCCCACTATATGTGAGACCAAAACCAGTCACGCTACATATTGTACAACTAGGTATTTAAAAATAAGACATGTACTTTATTAAATTTTATTAATCATGTGATGCTAAATAAATTCAAATTCTTACTACTGCATTAGCCACTGATAAATAAATAGCTCAAACAAGTTCAATATTGCTTTTCTCCTTGCAAGGCCAACTACAGGCATTTAATGAATATTATGTGATATTTACCAAGTACTATTTAAAAAAAATCTGTATTGCCTCGTGACATGACAAAAAATAAATGAACGCACGTCAGAGTTTTGGCTGGGAATCTGCATAACCTCCAAAGCATTCAATTGACCTTGGACAAAATTATTTACCTTTCTAGTGATTATATTTCACTAAACATTAAAAATTCAAGTATATTGTCTTTTCCTATAAAGAAACACAACACCTTATATTTAAATGTTATAATGTGATGCAAAGGTTGCCATGGTAACACTATTACTTAATGTATAGTGGAGTAATAGTCAAGTAAAAACTCATGTATTTGGTATGGAAATTACAACTGCCCAAGGGTTGGCAAGATTTATGCATTCACCTATTTGACTACCTTTCAAATTAAAAAAAACAAAACAAAACACAGCAAACATTTATTGTATACAATAAAGTAAGGAGGTCTTTCCGTGGTTTCTGAAAACCATTCTGGAATCCCAAGTCATCTATTATTTATTAAAAAGAGGATTTTTATTTGTTAGTGAGAAGGCAGAAATTTAGCAAAAAACAGGAAAGCAATCAGGATCCTACCATAAAAATGGATTTGAAGAAATCTTATATAAACAATACAGAATTTAAGATAACTACCTTCTTTGCAATTTATGCTCCTTCTCAGTTCAGGAAGTTTATTTAATATATAATTTGATAAGTGTGCTATAATCACTACTTGCCTTAAAATGTTTCTCTTTAGCAATTTTGTTCCAAAGTAAAAATAGAACAATTTGAATAAGACCTGTTAACATACTAGGGAATTAGCACCACTTCTCCCATAAATATAAACATGTGCTTATAATAGACGTGCTGAAAAGTATATTTGGCCAGGTTGCTATTTTAGTAAAACAAAGCAGTATCAAAATGTCACATGTCAGTCTTCTTCGTACTGGGTGGGGAAGGTTCCATTTCAAGGTGGTTGGAAATGCCTTCCTCTCTAATAAGGATTTATAAAAACATTTTTATGTTGAGACTGTCCTCGTGGAGGACAGGATCTGGGATCTCCATCTGCTTATCCAGCAACTCGCATAGCTTCTCAATTAAAGTCTAACGGCCAACGTGTAAGATTTACTAAAATAAAGTATCCTGATAACTTTCTGAACTTGTACATAAGGTGACAAGCCTACCACATGACATGAGAAAATTGAGGTCATCTGGAGAAGCAGAGAATGCACGATGGAATCTTCAAATCGTCATGAAATTATTTACGTTCTGACTCTCCTTCCAAAGCTGGGCATGGCCTCCTCCTCGAAGTGGGTCGGCTTTCAATGTGCACTCACAGTTCAGCTCCTGAAGAGCTCTCTCTTGAACACATGGCTTATCAACACTACGTGGTCAGGAAGGCCAAATGAGTATATATGCTAGTTAAAAGGGAAAATGGCTTATTCGTAGTTTAACTCTCTATTGTGCGAGCATAGAGACCCGCCACGGCAAACGCTTGCTCAACGTTGATATGAGCACAGAACTACTGCTATTAATCAAACTGAGGACTTAAACAGCTATTCTGGTTGGGTTGGGTGTTGTTTTTTTTGTTTTTTTGTTTTTTAGTTTTTTTCTGGCATAGATGTATTCCATTAGTCCTTCCAGTTACTGTTGCTGCCGATAATAATAGTGTTAGCAGTGGAGTAAGGGGGGACGGAACGTGAAGTAAGACCAGCAATAAGGGTGCTGGGAGAGCAGCAGCAGCGGCTGTCACTGTGGTTGCCTGTGAAGAGCCGAGCACGGCTGCAGGTCCTTTCCATACTACCAAGGCAGAAGATCTGACCGCCGCCGGGCCCACGAGGCCATCCAGAGTGGGCACGTGGCCTGACCAGGGCAGACGGGTGGCTGAGAAGCCACATGACCAGGACGAGAACTCGGTCACCTCTGACTTCGAAGCCCGTGTTGCCCCCCGCCCTTGCTCCCTCCCTCCGTTGAGGGCACTCGGTTTTCTTGCCCTCACTATGACCCTTAGGAGGAGTCAATCTGTTTCTCTTCAGTTCATCTTAACACCAAAAGCTCATCTCTCAAATCTACTCCAGAGAGCCTCTAACTCAGGAGATGAGGACAGGCCTGGGTGTGAGTACCACTTATCCCTTGGGTAACCTTGGGCAGGCTGCCTAACCTCCGCAGGCCTGAGGCTGCCTGTCTGGGGGGAAATGGTATCACTATTCTTTTTTTTTTTTTTTAAGATGTTATTTATTTTTTTGACAGAGAGAGAGACAGCGAGACAGGGAATACAAGCAGGGGGAGTAGGAGAGGGAGAAGCAGGCCTCCCGCTGAGCAGGGAGCCCAATGAGGGGCTGGATCCCAGGACACTGGGATCACGACCTGAGTCGAAGGCAGCCGCTTAACGACTGAGCCACCCAGGCACCCCCGGTATTACTACTCTTACCAAGTGCAAGAACTAACCTAAACAATATAAAGGGCTTAGTAAAGTTCCTAGCACTTACTCAGTCTTGGTTCATAGAGGAGGAGTATTGTCGTATATGCTGTATACATAAAATACCTTACTATAAATTAATATAATATCCATTATGTAACATCATTGCACAAGTCAGAACGGAACATGATAGATTATTGGATATAAGTAATATATAGGCATATTACACACATTTGTAACAGTTCAAGGAAGTGTTAGGCTGTAAAACACCAAACCCTCTTGAACAACAGAAATCTCAGTTCTTGAGTCTGAAACTTTTGCTGCCCTTGCTTCTGTTGTCTGCAGCCTCTTGCCATTCATTTTTCTTTTTTTATTATTATTACTTTACATTACTCTTTATTTTTTTAAGTTTTAATTTTAATTGCAGTATAGTTAACATACAGTGTTATATTAGTTTCAGGTGTACAATAGGGTGATCCAACCCTTCCACACATCACCCCGTGCTCATCACGACCAGTGCAATCCTTCATCCCCATCCTCCATTTCATCTTGCCATTCACGTCAGACCTTGATTTCCACAGTGTGGTCAACTGTCTTCTCCAATCAAGTTCAAATTTCTTTTTTTTTTCCTTTCCTATTTTGTTGTTATTTCTTTTTGCCCCCAACCTTCTCACATTGCAGTCCACTTCCTTCTAGACTTTTCCTTCTATTTCATCTGAAAACATGCATCTGCTGTAACATTTCTCATCTTGTATGGCAAGTGTTCATGCATCTGATCACTCCCTTCCAGTCTGGGGGTTCCTCCAGGGCAGAAAGTGAGCCTCAATCATCTTTGTATTCCTGGCACCTAGCACAGTAGGTCTAGTCATAGTGTATCTTCAGTAAATGTCAACTCGATTAATTAGTTAATTCATAAATTAGTTGCTGACTGTGCCTACATGATTACAGTGGTTACTGTCATGAAGACAGTATATTCAGTCTTGTATATTCAGTATACACTTAGCTGAATTCAGTCTTGCCCTTGGCTTTCCTTCTGTGTCTCTGGAGTGGCTTTTCAAAACACCACCTTCTGAATGTTTCACAAAAAAACTAAAATTTAATCCTGAATATGTGAAAGACTCGACACACCTTTCCCACAAAACTTCTGCTGCTTCCTTATTACTGTCTCAGCCCTTTAAAATAAATTAGAAGAGTTAGAATTTGTAAAGTAAGTGAAGAAATTAGCTGTATGTCTTTCCAAATGCACACACGATGGTTGACATTTGGCTGAAAAATGGTTGGACTGCCCTGAATATGTTGTTTTCAAATATGTTATCACTCATCCACCTTGAGTAAGGCAGGCTCTCCCTGGGACAAACAGATTCCACGACACCACACACTTCCAGTAGAAAAGACACTGCAGCAAAGACGATGGAAGACACAAAAGGAACAGAGGGAAAGACTGTGGCGAGTTCTGAAGAGGACAGTTACCCTGGGGAGCATAGCATATAAAACAGGCTGGCAGAACTTGAACGGGCAGACTGAGAAATTGCCCTCCTTAGTAGGCCGCAGGGAAGTCTTGACATGATATTTAGCACCGGGATTCTAATTTCTTAACTATGGATAACTCACTGGGTCAGACAGGTTCAAAAGATAGTAGGTGTTCTATGCAGTTTCGTGGACTTTTGGCCACAGAAATGGCCACAGTAGACCGAGATAGAAATAACACAATCAAGGCAATGACTTGGGAACTGAGCTTCAACACCATAAAAATTTTGGGTATATTTCTTCACAGGAAGTGATGTGGCCTAAACTTTCTTATGACTATTCATGCACCAATTTATCTGAACTCTTCTGACTCGACTACCACTTCCAGAAGGCCACCACTAAATACTAAGAACATTGTTGTAAGACAGAGGTCATTAAATATCTTCTTAAAGGGCCAGACAGTAAATATTTTAGTCTTTGCCAGCCATCTGTTCTCTGTTTCAAATACTCAACTCTGCTCTTGTACTACTAAATCAGCCACGCATAATATGTAAATGGACAGGTGAGGCTGTGTTCCAATAAAACTTTATTTATAAGAATGGCTGTGGGCTGGATTGGGCTCCAGGCCATAGTTTGCTGACCCATTTTCTAAGATGAAGGCACAGTGTTTTTTAGGCCACGTGTTCAAAACTCAATCATTTTGGGGCGCCTGGGTGGCACAGCGGTTAAGTGTCTGCCTTCGGCTCAGGGCGTGATCCCGGCATTATGGGATCCAGCCCCACATCAGGCTCCTCCACTATGAGCCTGCTTCTTCCTCTCCCACTCCCCCTGCTTGTGTTCCCTCTCTCGCTGGCTGTCTCTATCTCTGTCGAATAGATAAATAAAATCTTAAAGAAAAAAAAAAAAAACCCTCAATCATTTTGCCATGGTGGAAATGCCATGAAATTTTCTGGATGCCGTCTTCACCCATTACATTCCCTGCCTGTCACCCCAGCCCCACCCTGAATGTTTGTATACTGCTGTCAGAATTTAGGCTTCTTAAGCGCTGAGCCGCCACTGTTCTCTCAGCAGAACAACCTTCAGAGCTTGCAAATATACTCAACCCCATCAACACCTACCTCACAGACAATTTGGTCTAGTCCGCCTCTCAGGTTTCTCCTTCCTCTTGCACACATTTGGCACTCACTGGGCACTGAGCACCCGCCGTGAACCAGCCACCATTCTAGGCCCTGGAGGTACAGGACCACCCATATCCTCCCCTTGGCTTAGCTTAAGTACTTTGAGAGCCACATGGCATCTGGGACTCCTCCCACTGCCTTCTCTCCCATCATCTCAAGCCACTGCCAACTTCAAGAGCTCCAGCCTTGATCTGCACAGTGTCCCCACGTGCACAGTGACCTGCCTCCTCTTTTGAAACTGCATTCAGAACTCACTTATTCAATGAAATCTTCTGTAGGTAGTACCCAGTGTCCAATCTTTCAGTTTACTCAATATTCACACAAATATTTTATTTTCTTAAAGATTTATTTATTTTTATTTTAGAGAGGGGCAGGGAGGAGCTGAGGGAGAGGGAGAGAGAGTCTCAAGCAGACTCTGCACTCAGGGCAGAGCCCAATGGGGGGGTTCATCTTATGACCCTGAGATCATGACCTGAGCTGAGACCAACTGTGCCACCCAGACACCCCTTCACACACATATTTTATTAGCAGCCTCCGATCTCTATGGGAAAGATGATATTTTAACAATAAGCAACCAACTGGCTTCGCAGAGCTAGGAAAAGATCACAATTTGTAACTTTCCTGATAGTAACTGTGGAGCATTTATACCCATCTATACTTTATTATTTCTCCAAGGCTGTGGGACAGGCGTCTATTCTATCATATTTTCTCAAATTCCTCATTATACATATATTTAGATATTCAGCATATGACACTGACTGTCTGAACTAGTTCACAAGACAGTTGAACAAAAATCATGAAAGGATCCACATTCAGCAGCACAAATACTTCCAAAACACCAAAATACTCTCATATATCAATTTTTAAAGGAATCGATTACTTTAATCTTTTCAAATGTTTTGCAGAGAAGTACTTGTATAAAATTAATCTGATGATTCAAAATTCAATTAGACTTTTAATGCAAATCCAAACGAAATGTCAAATAGAAAAAAAAAAAATGGATGGGAGAGGAAGAACACGGAATCCTGAAATGCTTCTAAATTTTATCTGGAAAACTAATGCATGATAATTATAGCTAAGAAAATTTTTACAAAGAAATGAGTTGAGAAAATCTACTACATATACATATACATATTTTAAGAAAAGTAAATTTAAACAATTTAGTACTGCTGCCAGAAAGGACAGACCTAGCAATGGGAGTATGTACAGAGAGATTCATGACAAAGCTGTCATTTAAAAATCAATGAGGAAACAAGAAATTATTCAATCAATAGTACCAGAAGTTTGCTCAGCATTTGAAGAAAAAAACCTAGCTAAGTCTTTGCTTCAGACTTTACACCAAAATGTACTTAAATGGTTAAAACATAAAGCCAAGAAAATAAATATAAGCAAAAAAATCCTTTTTTAATTTTAAAGTAGAGAAGACCATTGTCTATGACATTAGATGCAGAAAAATTAAAGGAACATATTAAAACCTATGACTACATAATTGTTTTTAAAAACATTATGCAAGCTACAAAAAAAGTTCTGAAAAATCCTTGTAATAAATAATTCAAAGGAAAGATAAATACCCTCAACAAATAAAAAGCTCTTTAGATTGCAATAAAAAATCATGAACCATTCCTTTATAGAAGAATAAATTTGAAATTTGGCAATAAATATCTGAAAAGACATTTGGCAAGTGACAATAAGACAATCAGCTGCCAGAGAGGAAGTGCACTTGCATATATAGCTAATAAGAATGTAAACTGGTAAAAACTCTCTGGAAGGCAATTTAAAATGTACAGCAAAATTTTAAAAGCACATGACTTTGAAATTTCAATTTTAGAATTTTACCCAAAAGATAAAATTGGACAAGTATATAAAAATATATGTGCAAAGATGTCCATGGCAACTTTGTGTTTATGAAAACTTAGAAAATTCTAGCAGTAGTTTTGTTAAATAAATGAATAAGTATGAAATGATGTGGTAAATTAACATTTAAAGAAAAAAACATGTTTTAAAAATGTAGCACTCACTGGGTATGATCAATTATTCCAAAAAGTATCCACAGGTTTAACAATCCTCTAACAATTTCTTCATGATTATTTAGTCAAATCATGATGTTTTATTAGAATATTTTTTATTTTGGCAAATTCCATTGCTTATATTTATTATAAGTAACAATCTTGAATAACCTCACAGAGTAGAGTTCTGCAAGATAATTTTAGATAGTAGGAAGAGCAGAATGAAGATTATATTTATTTCAGAAAAATTTCTTGAACTTTGTTTATACCAAGATAAAGAATACTCTGATGATATTTGTGCATATGCATAGCCCAGGTGACAGCTGCCACAGGGGGTTAATCAGATATCTGAGAGCTTTCTAGAGAAGAATACCAAAACCAAACCTTTCAACAGCGATGTAAAAGGGACAAGACAAGATCACTTGGTTTTTCTTTTTAGTTTCCACATGTCAATTGTGTCATGATTTATAATTCGCTAAACTCACTGCAAAAATACATAGAAGAGGGCTGGACTTAGCAAATATGTAGACTCTCCCACTCTCCTTTTGTATCCTCCGTACTGCATGTACCTAAATAATTTCCTTCCCAAGTGCTGGATAAGTGCTTAGAGTAAGAACAACTCAGCCCTATAGTAATCCACTCCACAAAGCACAGTGGCCAAGCGCAGTGATAATGCTGCTTTTCTCACACACCAAACACCAGCTACTGCCCCCCAAGCAACCGCAGGCCTTTCATAGAGTGCCCATCAGTCTTTCAATTACACAGGCTTTGAGACACAAACGCGTGGAAGGTCTGAGCTTTTTAGATGGGAGGTACTACTTTCCAAAATTATTATTATTTTTACATTGTTTGGCCATGTAGATACGACTTGTTTGTATTTCTAAATCTTAGGTGAATCAAAGAAGCAAGTCCTTTACACAAAGGGCTTAAAATCCTTTAACAATGATACTCGCTTTATTTGTTATCTGACTTTCGTTCCTCCAGCAAAGATGGACATTTAGTTATTTATTTTCTTAACATTCCATTGACAGGTCCACAGACCCTTGCCCTCAATTCTGATTTCCCAAAAGCTCTGAACACTTTCTGTAGTTCTGTGACAAGCCTAACCTGAACTGATATGAGGATATCTATAATCTTTTTTTATCCCACTGGGGGTGGCTACGCACGTACGGAACAGTCACCTACTGTTACCGGATGCTGCGTCCGACCCTGTGGCAGGGGTTACACAGTACAGGTTACATGCACCATATTAACTTTCTAAAATACAAAGAATTCTGAAACATCTATGGTTCTGAGGGTCCTGACTTAGGAACTCTGGCCTATGAAAGTGCTTTTCCAATAAAGCACTTAAGGCATGGTTTGAAAGAAAATTTACTGCAACAGTCAGATTTTAATTACTTCTGGGGACACTATCAACACCTAAACCTATTTAAAGTAAAATTGGCTTTCAATTCCCTTAGACGATTCACACGTAGGTTGCTCAAGGGAAGCACGTGTATTTGAACATTCCAGTTTCTTCATATCTAGATCTCCTAGTAGATCTCCTACTAGATCACAGGGAGACAGTGGAGGCCTTTACTTGTTGTTTGCCAGACAGTGGTTTTATTTCTCCCGGAGAACATTCTCCTATTCAGAACTGCCCATCATATCTACCAACATTTTTGGTTGTTTTGATTTGTACACTACGTAACTGGCTGCTTAATTTTCACTGCTGTTTGAAGAAAAGTTTCATGTATCCAAAATAATAGTTCGATTATTCAGGTCTCAGCCATGCAGTAGAGACGCAGATCACTTCCTTCAGGACGCACTATGATCTTTGCTCTGAAGTAGGTGCTCCACGTTGTCAAGGACACAACAGCCGTGTGTGTGTGTGTGTGTGTGTGTGTGCGCGCGTGCGCATGTGTGTGTATAATTATGTACATTTACTTATATACATATTTGTATTTATTTACTTATTTGTATGCTCTCCCCATTCAAACACCTACAAACCAATCTGCCATCTTCCCTCCTTTTGCCAACACAGACAACACTCTTGCCACTTCTATTCCTTTGCCTGAAATGCTAATACTGGCTAAAGGAGTCGAGGAAATTATGACGTATCAAGAGCTTTTCACAGTTCGCTCAAATTTCAGGTTCCTATTGCTTTGTGGCACCTTCGCCGATGCACCCAGGAGTACAGAGTATGTCTCTGGAGAACATGTACAACGCACAAGGTTATTCCTTCAGTAAACTTCATTATCGTGTTCCAAGAACCATTCTAAGCATTGGAGATAAATCACACAGTACAATAACAGAGTAAGTTTATGAATGTGCAAGAAAGACTGGACAAATAAATTAGTAGAGTAGGCTAGAAACACTTGCCTCATCTAGTGAACTGGGTTAGATTTACAAGGCCACCTGTATGTTCAGCCAAAAGAAAGAATGTAAAATACAATGAAAAGCTGTAAAAATATGCAAAATCAATGAATTATAGATTATTACACTCCAGATGAGATTTAATAAGGAGAAGAAACTTTATTAAATTAATTTTTCTTGAGTATTTTGTATCCTCCAATTAAATAATCAATAGTACCTAAACCAACAGGTGAGAGATGATGGGCAACTTCATGAGAGGAGGAGGAGGCTGGCAGAGCACAAACTCACTGATTAATCTAAGTATCATGAAAAGATAATGATCAGAGAGTATCTGTCTCTTGATGTGAAGCAAAATGATGTATATAAGATAATCCATGAAAAAAAATGGAACCCACATTTTATGAAACCCTTAGATTCAACTATCAGTTTACAGGAAATATGGAGGAAGAATAACATGTTGAATGATACCACAAGTAAGCAATTAACCAAATCCAGATTTAGGATGTTCTACAGGAACAATGACCCAGGTATAATATTAAAGAGGGGAAGAGTGGGGAAAGTTACAGATTTTTAAAAGACTTAAGAGACATGATAAGCAAATACAACATATTTGGTTTGTTTAGATTCTGATTCAAACATGCCAACTGTAAAAAGACATTTGCAAGGCAACTGGGGAAAATCTCAGTATGCTAGTAAAGTATTATTGATAGTTTTGCAAGGTGTAATACCGGCATCACGGCTATGAAAAGAAAAGGAGAGGGCCTATTTGTTAGAGATTCTCCTGAAATATTTAGAGGTGAAATAATAGGCTATCTGGGATTTGCTTTAAAACAGTTCAGAAACATAAAGTAAAAGGGATGTTATACAAAAAAAAAATTGAGGAAAATGATGCCATCTGTTGAAACTGGATGATGGATACATGGCAGAGCATTTTGTAATTTCCTCTATTTTTTGTGTGTATTTGAAAATGGCCATAATAAAAAAGTTCCAAAAGTTTAAATGCCAATAAAACAAATTCTACATATTTTCAAACTTAAGGAAGGAGACTGAGACTCAGAGTACCGTCTGAACACCAGCAGTGGGGTTAAAAGCTGCAGTTTCCTCTAAGATTTACACTCTATCCTTGACCAAGAGTCACGGAATTCTTAAAACTGGCATAGAGTCAGAGTCTTTGAAGATACTAGACTAAAGGTCAAGCAGATGGTCAGAGAAAGAACCAGAAGTCCCGCCTGACCTGAGGACCAGTCCATAAATTTGTCCCTCCACCCCTGTGCCACAGTGCTCCTTCGCAAGTCAGAGGCAGGTGACTGAGCTCCGTGAACATTCAGGCAGCACGCCACAGCCTTCACAAAGAAATACACGTTCCGAGCAAACACACAAACAACCAACCTCATAAACTCTCCCTGTGAATCCATATTGCCCTCACACCTGCACAGGCGCTCAACATGAAATTTTAAAAATTTAAATACTCTAATTTTGGCATTAAAGTAAAAAGAAAAGTACAGGGAGGGTGCAAATACCAGCAGCTGGATTTTTTTAGCTGACATAAATAAAAATGTATTTATTAAATGTTTATAGAAGTCAAAATTCAGCCATTCACTAAACTGGGTTACTTGGTACTGCTCAAACATCAACCTGTCGGTCTGCAGGAGAAACGAGCTGTACATTTTTGGCTTTCAGAACATCAAACTTTTTTTATGCATCCTGCAAAGGATCAAAGGGAAGCTGTTGCTTCCCACACTGAGCTCACGTCCCATCCTGGTCATCCTGTGACCTGAGAACGGGGCTTCAGGGGTGGGGTGCTCCAACACTCAAGGAGCAGTGTGCCCAGATCCAGCACATTCTGACCCCCATCCCCAGCTTCAGTTTATAAGAAAGAATTCAGTCAACTGAGCAAAAATGCAGAGAGCTTCAGGTGACACCTTAGGAAGTCCTGCTAATTCAGAGTGGGCCACTCGCCATGCGTATCATTTTCCCATGGCTTTTAGGACACTCTGAATGTGCAAGCAGTGAAAATGACAACTGTCCAGCAAACCTCAGAGCTCAGAGATCGAATTAGGTCTCCGCGCATGAAGAAAGGATAAAATCATCTTGCTAGATGAGAATAAAATACAGCAATTTGCAGGAAAAGAAGATCAGCTAGGAAGCCATGAATCAAGCAAAGGGAATATTAATTAAGGGCCAGTTACTAGGTAGGGAAATAATGAACATAGAACAGAAGAGGGAAGAGAAGGAATGGAAGTATAGAAGGGCTACGGGGCAAAATGTATTTTGTGTTACAAATAATTTGAGAATGTGTTTTGTAATATGCTTTGTACTTGTTTGGGAAACATGTTTCCTTTCTTCTTATAATCTTCGCTTTGAAGGGAAATATTTTAGGTGACATTAACCTATCCTGATTCAAACCCAAAGGAGTAATGAGATTTCAACTGAATAAGCTGCATAGAAAGGCAGCGTCGCGTCTAACTCACAAATGTGTAACGAGCCACGGTGGTATCACTCCGGAGGTTTTGTCAGCCTCTGCGTGCTAATTATACCTCCTCCAGGGGGCAGAAAGTTCGATTTCCTTCATGAATAAGATGGTCAGAGGGCAGGAAAGAGTTTGAAAACAAAGGCCAAAATCATCTGGGTAGAGCAGCCAAAGAACCACAAGGGTCTTTGCCTTTAGGGTGAGGTAGAGGGCCCAGGGTTCAGGTCTTCTCAGACAAGATACAGAACGTCCCCTAGCTGCGGCCTCTGCATTTGCAGAATGGAGTGAACTGGCCCAGTTCACAGAGTGGCTGGGAGGAGTAAAGAAATGAGACCCATTGAGTACTTGTCATACGGAGTCCTGGAGAGAATAGATTAGTGTAAAGGGAGCACCATGGCGACAGTCAGGAAAACATTTTTTTATTCATTCTTGTTTTTTAAGTGCCAACCAGAGGCCCGCGCTGTACTAGATGGAGGGGGCACTACAGTCAAGCCAGGCCCACGGTTACAGCATGAATTGTAAGAAATGACAACACTTCAGTTGGGAAGTCTGTCCTCAACTGTTAGTCTGATACAGACATGCCTCTCCTCATGTTCTCCTGCACCAAGCGTGTGTCTCAAGCATGTGCGGTGCAGAAAAATCACCGTAGGCTGAACTTATGGTTTCAAGTCTGTGTGGTGACCCACTTGCTTCCACTCTCAAGTGTAAGGTCCTAGAGGTTGAGGTCTTTATGCTGTTGACACATAGTACTACATATATAGCGGAGGGTCAATACATATAACACCTGGATTTAATCATAGGTACATAAGTGAAGGAAAAAATGAATAACTTCTCAGTTCTCTGATTCGTGAAAGGAGGATATCAGTGCCCCCTTCTTTACTGTACTTGAAAGCACTTGGAATGCATACAGTTCTATGCAGGCATATCTTCATTCACAGCAGCACAATAGTCAAGAGGCGGAAGCAGCCCAAGTGTTCATCCGTACATACAATGCAATATTAGCCTTAAAAATGAGCAAAATTCTGACACATGCTACAACATGGATGAACCTTGAGGACATTATACTAAGTGAGATGAGACAAATAAGGTACAATTCCACTTACGTGAAGTACCTACAGTAGTCAAATTCATACAGACAAATTGAATGGTGGTTGCCAGGGGCTGGGGAAGTGGGGAGAATGAGGAGCTGGTCTAATGGGTGTAGAGTTTCAGTTTTGCAAAATGAAAAAGTTCCAGAGATTGGTTACCCAACAATGTGAATATATGTTAACAGTACTGAACGGTACAATTAGAAACAGTTAAGACGGTAAATTTTACGATATGTATTTTTTACCATAATAAATTTTTTTTTTAAGTTCTATGTAGGGAGGCTGGCTTGCAATGATGGATTGAACACATGCTTCTACTCTCTCTCCAACCCCACACCTCATAAATGATTGTGCATTTGTGTGTGCATGTGTGTGTGTAAATATGTGTAGATTTAGGAGAGATATACATACCAATAAGTGCTTCAAATAAGAGAGTGCATTCAATGCACTAAAAATTTTGAATGGTTCTTGAAACATAAAATTAGATGGATTGGCTATATAATGGAAAAAGAGTGAATCATAAGCCAAGCCAGAAGACTGCAAGGAACAAGAGCTAGGAACACGGTGCCCCAAACCTGGAGTCAGTGCATAAACGGAGCGAGAGGGGTTCTGATACAATAATCAGTGACTGAGTGGGGTGCTGCCTTAGAGCTGCTAGACGAGCCAGGGCCAAAATGAGATGGAAAAAGGGGACGTGTGACTTTAGAACTTGAATTTCATATCTAGCCAAACTACATTCAGAAAGCCGGACAAAATGAAGGTAATACAGAAAAATCAACAATTCTGAAAATGTACAGCCCCAAACTTCTCAAAGAATTACATAAAGATGTACAACCACACAATGACAAAAATAAACACAACAGAAATGGCATGGTCTCCAAGAAAAAGTAAGGTCTCCTTCCTTGTGGCAAGGAAGTCCTTTGTGATTACTGATGCAAGAAAAAAAGAAGTCTAGAAGGAAGTATATTGATCTCAACATGTTAGGTAAAGGAGATGAGTGGAAGTAGAAACTGGGGATGAAACAAAGTGCTAACATTCATTCTTATTTTGTTCAGGAAATATATAGATACCAACCAATTCTAGATTTTAAAAGAAAAAATATGATTTTAAATATGTGAGTTAAAACTGAAAGAGTAATTTTTTTAAAAGAGAATAATCTTTACAAGGAAAAATATACAATGTCCAATTCTCATAACATTGTGGTGGTGGTGGGGGGAAGCAGCAAAGAAATAAAACAAAAGCAATGTTATCAAGGCAGGAAAGAAAGGAAATTAAACAAGAAAACTTGGGAAATATAAAAATTAACATGGCAAGAATAAGTTCAATGTATTTTAATGACTATAAATGTAACCTTATTTTGTTGTGTTTATTTTGATATTGTATTTCTTAATTAAGTTATAATTATAGGCTGTCCCATTGTGTGTAACAAATGACCAAGAGTAAAACATAGCATATGAAAAATGAAAAGATACAAAATATATATAAGAAAAAAATCTACAAAAGAAAGCATGGACAGCAACAGTACTATCTGTTGAAAGCCAATTCAAAATTAATAAAAAAAAAAAAGAAAGATATTTCATATTGATGAAACTTCTTCTAGCCCACCAAAAGCATAAAACATTCATGAACCTCTGATATTTACAATATACCTTGGAGGTATATTTTTAAAGATGAATACGTGAGAAATTGATAAATCCATAATCAAAGTAGAAGACCAGAACAAATCTCAAAAATTTAAAGCAAGTAGACTGAAAAGAATTAAGACACTATTTAATATATTAAAACACAGAAGACAGAGTATTCATTCATTTCAAGTGCAGATGGACTGTTCAAAAACCGACAGTGGATAAAGCCACACAAAAAATTTCGCTGGATCACCCCAAAGTAGAAAATATCCATGATACTTCCCCACCCAAAATCCAATAAAATTCAAAATTAAAAACAAAACCATACTTAACACCACCACCATGAAAAACATTTTATTAAAATGGAAATTTTAAAACCGGGTTTTAAATAACTCTTGGGATAAACAAGAATTTTAAAAAGACATTTAAACAATACAAAAAATGACTGATAGCAGTGTATATAGACATCTCTGGGATACCACCAAAGCAGTAATCAAATGAAAAATTATGGTCTGAAATTGTGTATTAGAAAATGTTAAAAAACAAAAGTCAATGAACTAAACGTAAATATTAAAAGAACTAGAAAAAGTTTAAATACTAAAAAAAAGCCATGAATTATTAGCATTTTTTAAAAATCATGAAATAAAAATAAAACAAAATGTAGATTATCAATAAAACCAAAAGAAAGTTTTTTGAAAAGACCAAAGAAAACACAAAACCTCTGGCAAGTCTGAGAGAAGGAAAAACAGAGAGAAAGAAAAAGAGAAAATGCAAGTCAACAAGATCACAAACTAGATCTGGATAAAAATCTTAGATATAGATAAAGAATTTTTTAATGCAAGAGAACAGAATGTATAATTTTATGCAATACATTATAAAGTCTGGAAAAAGGATGTTTCCTAGGACAATATTAACTGTCACAATTGACACACAGAGAATTTGAAATCGAAAAGTTAGTCAAAAATCCAATTCTAAAGAACCACCCCGGGCACTTTCTCCCAAATGTCAAAAATTTGTCTTACATAAGCTATTTTACAGTACAGAAAGAAGTAGGTAAATTTTCTGATGCATTGGACATAAGCATCATAAAAGCGAGATGTCAAAGAGGCAAAGTAACACAAAAAAGAAAATGACAGGCTACTCACTCTCCAGGCAGAACAAAGAAACAAAATCCCAGAATAACATTGGGCATACTGAATTTAGCCGCAAAATTTCTAGGATAAACCCTGTTTTCCATTTTATATTAAATCCTGTTTTGCCAGTTTATAAAAAAAATTTAAATACAATAGAAATGTATGTAATTTACACAAATACATAAAATACAAAATTTTATTTAAAATGGCCCAGGAGGGTTTATCAGGAATTTTTTAGAACTTCAAGTTTTAAATTCATATATATATATATATACACACACACACACACACACACATACATATATATACGTATATATATATACATATGGCTTTGGTGTATATACACATGTACATCTATGTAACATATTCAACTTAAGAAGTCATGGATCACAAGAAAGTTTTCTTAATCTATTAGGAGCCTATTTACTTAATGGTGAAACACTAGAAGATTTGGGGCTCAAGTTAGAAAAGGTAAAGCTGACCTGTATTCCCATTATTCTTGTAACAATTCACTGGAAGACTTGGCCAGTATACTAGGACAAGGGAAATAAATTAGAAAGATACTCTAAGAGACAACATTGTCAATATTTGCTTATGATTTTCGTCCTAGAAAATTTTAATTAACAACAACAAAAACTACCAGAGGCCAGTAAGAAAGCTCTGTAACGTTATGGGTTATAGATCAACATAAAAAATTTTTAAAAACCCCACTTTCTTATACATCAGCTAACCAATTAAAAATTGTAATGGAAAAAGAAAATTCCTTTTTAAAAAAACACCTAAGAATAAAATTAACAAGCACGTTTTTAGAAAGTATAAAATTTTCCTGAAGCCACAAGTAAATCTTTGTAAATACAGGGTGGGAAGAGAGAAATTTCTTAAATAGCACGTCTCTTTGTTGTAACTAAGGCAGTTCTCTGCAAATTAATCTATAAATGCAATGCAGTTGTCCCTTTAGTATTTTCCTTAACATACTTCAGTGACTGAATTTTTAAGGATGTATTCATGTATTAATTTATACTATTTTTGCAGACATGAGTTAGGAAAAAGAAAATGCTATGCAATTTTATCACAGTGCATTTTGAGGCCCAAAAGCAAGTGTGGCTGTTGGGGATGCCTGCAAACCACACTAAAAATGTAAGTCAGAAATGGGCCTGGAATCCAGACTCTGACTTCTTTTCACAAAACTCTTCTTTCCACAACATGAAGCCAGTTCCTTTTGTCTCCTGCTCAAATCTAAGTGTCCAAAGAAGAGGTGCCATTTCTCAACTTCCACTCAGAACTGTGGCTTTTTCCTACTGGCTCTTGACAGCTGGAGTGCCTTCTCGCATGTGCCGCACCCCATTCCACTTTCCCAGACTTGACTTCGGCAGCCCGGTGCCACCCATTCTTATTACACAGCCAGTCCAGGTAACCTGCGTGGACCCATCGTAGATGCCTGTGGGAAAACGCCCCTGGGGACCCTCAGGATGACCCTGGCAATTTAACCTGAATCATAGCATGGAGGTTTCACCACCAAAACGTTCATCAAGTCTTCTTTTTTTTTTTTTTTAAATAGACGCTATGGAAACCACGGTTTCAAACAGTCATTTAAGAGTTTGGCTTTCCTGTCAGAATTTTAGCAAGGGCTTGCTATCTCTGCCCTTTAATGAATGTGGCTCAGTAGGGAAGGTACAGAAAGCTTGAGAACTAGCTGGGACACTACACTCTGAGTGTCAGTAAACTGTAAAACTGAGAGCCTCGCGCTTTGACAATGATCGCCTGCCCACCAGCCCTCAAGTCTCATCTTACCATCAGTATCTGTCAATGAAGCGACTGTCCACCGACACGGTCTGACTGATCCAGAGCCTCTCATCTACTTGGTGAGCTTAATGTGAAAAAAATGTAAAAAATAGCACCCAATGAAAGCTAAAGAATAAAATACCTTCTCTGTTTGAGGAGAGATGGCAGCTCTTGTTTCAATTTCTGAACATATTACTATCAGACCCTCCCCCCACACACAAGTCTCTCTTTACCTCACAATATGAGAACTATAAACCAAGCCACTCTTGAGGCTAATCCCTAAACTTTCCCTCTACCTAATGGGCATATTTCTCTTGGAATAGAGAATAAAGTGATTCACTTTATCCTATTATTATCAGGAAAAAATATGAATCAGAGTCATAAGTGGGAAAGCATAAGTGGGAACAAATGATATTTTAAATAGTTATGCTAATATTTAACTGAATCAAATAGCCCCTGGGGTATAGCCCCTACCCCCTATTGAAGTCTCGTAGCCTTTGACCCTGCCAACCTGGTTATTTCAAGGACTTTAAATCCATCATGTCACAGGTGTCTAAGAAGTGGGACCCAGTGATGCATCCTCCACAGCTATCATCCTTCTAAGACCTGCATTTTGCTGGAAGCACTGAACACCTACAAAAATAATTCAATAAATGTTGCTAACATTTGAAATCAAAGGCAATTACATACTGTACTGAACTTGCTATTATATTGTAAAACAAGACACATTATGTCCAGGGGGCAGAGGGCCAAATCCTGGCCACTCTGAGCTATTTTGTAGCTCTAGAAAGATTATTTTATTTCTTTCTTTTACTCTGTAGACTAAAAAGAAGACCAACTAACATTTTATTAAGGCTACGTTATTTTCTTTTGACATAAAATTCAGCTTTGGAAATTTTTTTGTAAAACAGAGAGGGAGACAGAAAGACTACCTACTGTCTCAGCAGGAAGATACCAAGACAAATTAAGTCACCAAAGTTAAAAGTTACAAGTTACACCAAAATGAAAAGTTTCACTAAGACTGCTTGGCCCACAGATTTTAGAAACAGTAACTTATTCAAAGATACTGCTCACTCTTGACCACCAAAAGTCAAAGGTACGTTGTAGTTGGACTAATAACTTCCAATTTTATAATAATAGCCAACATTTAACTGAGCACATCCCATAGGCCAGACTCTTCTAAGTGCACTACATAAAGTATTCAATTCTCACAAACTCCTATTAAGAAGGTGCTAATATTAATACTATTTCACAGATACGGAAGAGAGTGGGGTTTGGCAAACTTCACTAACTTGCCCCAGACCAGACATTTGGCTGATGGAGCTAGGAAGACTGATTTAAAGGCTGCACCCTTATATCCTAACCCAAGTTAAAACTTGCTTTCAGCGAAGGCTTAAAATAAGATGTCTTCTACAAAACTAGCCCAGCACTGAAATTATCTCAATATTCTATTCACAAAAGATGACAAGTTCTTAGTTATGTAACAATTTCTGATCTATTTCATTTCTATTCATTAGATGAGCCTCCCTCTTTCAAAAAACATATTTAGTCTAATTGTGACTAAATTTACCAGTAACAGTTATTTATATCAAAACATAAATGTAGAAAAGTGCAAGCTACATTTTTCCTATTTTTTTAAAAAGTAGCATCTTGGGGGGCATAAGAAGGAGAGGGAAGGGGGAAATGGGCAGGGAGAGGAAAACAGAAAAGGCAAAATATTCCAATCCACATGATACGTAACACAGAACCAGGATGTACATTAGACAGTGTGTCTGCACAAACAAGAAACAGTCCACTGGGGTTTCTGTAGTGGGAAGGAGGAGCCAAACTCAGAGACAATAATTATAATTGAATGGGGAGCAGAGATCTCCAGAGGAGCCAAAAAAGAGATCCAGGAGCACTGAGGAGAGATTGTGTCCCTGGGAAGCAGAGAAGGCCTCCATGTCAGAAAGCCTGCTTGAGAAAAGGCAGGAAATTCAGCAGGACAAGGGAAGAAAGGAAGGGGGACCAGGCCTCAAGAGCTGATTCATCCCCCAAGAGCATGGATCAATTCAGTTTTCTTTGTGAAACAGTTCATTTATTCAGGTTTCTGCTCAATGTCAACATGCTTACTCCAGAAAGCTAGAACTTAGCATTTAAGAAATTCGACTTAATAATAACGGCAGTAATAGAAGCAGGTCCGGTATGTACTAGATGCCCGTTCTTCATCCTTGCAGTGGCGTGCTGATACACCACGTTGGTGGTGGAGGCACATTTCCATGGTGTAAACACTCCCACTGCGGTTGATTTCAAGGTACTAATGATTTAACAGTCAGCCTACAAAAATTTCTGAATATTTAACTAGTAGCTCTCCTTCTTCACAGGATACTTGTCAGTTTTAGTTCTTAAAGACTAAATTACTTAGGGAACTCTGTGGTAACACTTAAATTACAAAACCATTCTTTTGAGTATTAATCCTGGTATTCCGTGTGATCTCCAGAATGATTTTTAATCATTTTACCCTCATTTATCAATATTAAAATTAAGTTAGCATTAATCTTAAAGTTGGTATGGAACAACAACAGATTCTGAATAGCTTAAGCAATCTTGAAGAAGAAGAACAAAGCTGGAGGCATCATATTTCCTGATTTCAAAATATGTTACAAAGCTATAGCAATCAAAACAATTTGGTGCTGGCATTAAAACAGACACACAAACCAATGGAACAGAATAAAAAGCCCAGAAATAAACCCAAGCATATGCAGTCAAATAATATTTGACAAGGGTGCCAAGAACACATAATGAAGAAAGGGCATTCTCTTCAATAATTGGTGTCAGAAAAACCAGATATCCACTTGCAAAAGAGTAAAACTGGACTCCTATCTTTACCACTCACAAAATAAACTTGAAATAAGTTAAAGTCTTATTTAAATAAGGCTTAAAACCATAAGACTCCTAAAAACTGTAAGACTTGAAACACAGGGCAAAAGCTCCTAGACAGATATCCTGGCAAAAGGATTTTTTGGATATGACACCAAAGGCACAGGCAGCCAAAGCTTCAATATACAAGTGGGACTACATCAAACTAAAGAGTTTCTGCACAGCAAAGGAAGCCATCAACAAAATGAAAAGGCAGCCTACGGAATGGAAGAAAATATTTGCAAACCATACATTTCATAAGGGGGTTAACGTCTAAAATATATAAGGAACTCATACAACTCAATAGCAAGAAAGCAAACAATCTGATTAAAAAATGGGCAGAGCACCTGAATAGACGGCTTTCCAAGGACTTGCAACCAGACAGAGGTACCTGAAAAGGTGCTCAGCATCACTCAGCATCAGGGAAACACAAATCAAACCCACAATGAGATAGTACCTCACACCTGTTAGAATGGCTAGCATCAACAGGAGAGGAGACAACAAATGTCGAAGAGGATGTGAAGAAAAGGGAGCCCTTGGTCACAGTTAGTGGGAATGTAAATTGGTGCAGTTACTATGGAAAACAGTATGGAGGCACCTCAGAAAAGTAAATACAGAACTACCATATGATCCAGCAATCCCACTTCTGGGTATAAATTCAAAGGAAGCAAAATCAGTATCTGAAAGAGGTATCTATACTTCCATGTTCACTGCAGTATTACTTACAATGTCAAGATAAAATCATCACCGACAGATGAATGAATAAAGAAAATGCATGTGTGTGTGTGTGTGTGTGTGTGTGTGTGTATAAATATAAAATGGAATATTATTCAGCCATAAAAAAGAAGGAAATCCTGTCATTTATGACCATATGGACAAATCTGGAGAGCATCACACTTAGTGAAATAAGCCAGATGAAGAAAAACAAATGCCGTGTATGGTATCACTTACATGTGGAATTTAATGCTGACCTCATAGACACCATGGACTAGTTTGGTGATTGCTGGGGGCTGGGGTGCAAGGAGGAGTTGGGGAGATATCAGAAGGTACAAACTTTCTGAGGATAAGTCAGTTCTGAGGATCTAACGCACAGCATGTGACTATAGTTAAAAAAACTGTATTCTATACTTAAAATTTGCTAAGAGTAGATCTTAAGATCACCTCCCAAAAAATAAAATAAAATAAGTGTGGGGTGATGGTTGTTAATTAACCTGACTGTGATAAATACCTCACAATGCATATGTGTACCAAACTGTCAGCTGTATACTCTAAATATATATAATTTTATTTGTCAATTATACACCAATAAAGCTGGAAAAAAAATTAAAAGTTAAAAAGCTGAGAGAATTTAAAAATTAAAGTCATTAGCATTATGACCTCTCTTTCATTGAGATACCTGAAACAAAATCCCTCTATCTTTAAAATCACACAGTAATGGACTGAAAATAATCAACTCTTCTCATCCCATCAGTTCTGAAGCAAAGAGGGTGAAGCGTCTTGGGGAATCACTATCAAATTTAAAAATGTTACTTAAATCAATGTTCAAGAATATGTATGATACTAACATGCAACGGGTTCCAAGTGTGTTTACACTTAAAGACCTTAAAGGGTTTTGTTTCGTGTTTTTTGTTTTTGGGTTTTGTTTTAAGAAAAAACTAAATCCACAGTCACATTTCAAAGGGGAAAACACCCAGGTTTGGAGAAATAACAAAACCAGGCCCAGGCCTCGGGAAGTCATTGTAACATCAGCTGCACCAGCAATGGGGATGTTAAACTTGCTAAGTGACCTCTAGACCAGTGCTTCAAGCCTCTGAACTGCCACTTTCGGCATTCTCAACGATCGCGGAGTTCACTAAAAGATGATCAAATGGTGTTACTGTAACATAAAGCATGGTATACATCGAACTGTGTATGAGAAGTTCAGCTTTTGTCCCTTGTTAAACCACCTATGAATTAATCTGAAAGTATGTCAGGCAGAGAAACTAATGTAACATTCAGAGACATGAACCAAAGGAATCCAACTGTATTCACTCATACAAATGCGAGTGTAATGCCCAGAAATACAAGCAGAAGACATCTAGAACACTGTTTCGTCATCAATCGCGTTCTCCTTATACTCTATGGAGCTTAGAGGCGAGAATGTCAAAAGTGAACATCTGGCTACCCAGGTTCTATCTGAATGAAACCCTGGACGGGTGACTTACTATTCCTCCATTTACTCATCTGTGAAATGAGAATTTGGATTAGAGTATCTCTACAGTATCAACAAACTCTAAAAGTTGTTGAAAAAAATTAAAGTCTAAATGATTTACTGACAACCTTGACTAATATTGGGCTAGGGGAGAATTCTTTCAGCTTGGAAATCAGCAAAGACTCTTGACCTTCCTTTGGAGAAGATATCTGGCATTTCTGACTCAATGTAACTGGAGTAATTCTAGAAAAAGAAAATGTTATAAAAGCCAAATGGAAGTTGTGAAATTGGTTTCAGAATATTCCTTCCACATGAGGATGTATTCATGTATATCCCTCCTTCCTTAAATAGGGATTATGTGCAGAGTTCTGGGAGGGTGAGCTTTGTCCATGAATTGCTTTCCTAAGGCAATTTGGATTCTTCAAAGTGATTGAAAAGGACATTCACAGCCTTAGTCAAAAATAAAGAAGTCACTTAGGCTTTCTTAGTAAAAAAAAATCTTGCTTCCCCATCTTAGAATTATATTTTATCATATATAAAATGTCATTGAATGTAAGACACATCATTATCTATTTACCACCAAAGAAGAAAAAAAGGTTGCCAATTAAATTGGCATACCATAAATTTCTGAAGTGTTAAAATGTGAAAAAAAAATGTCTTAGAATCGATTGAATACTGTAGCATAAGGCTTTGACACAGCACTCCTAGTATCTTGGATAAAACTATCATCTTCCAAGAGGGATCATAACTATGCAGGTGAGTCATGAGTCCTACTTGATTGAACCTTCTCTCTCTACTCTCATTACCTTCGTTAAACTTTTTTTTCAAAAAAAGGAAAATTACTTATCATTTCTACTCAACAGAAATTAAGAAGAAAGTAGTTAATGGAGGCTAACTATATCTCTTGAATACTTTCTATATTTCTTATTCTTTTCGAGGGCAAAGAGTTGCCACCTTATACATGTTGTTTTGGGAATGGATCAAAAATTTCTGAGATGTCTAAGGGCTACCAGTGTATATTCTCCTTCCTTATCCCCTGTTCTGATACCATAGACACCGGGAGCTGGCAGGGATCTCATAAACCATCTAGGCCAACCCTTCACATTGCAGAGGTAGAAACTGAGTCTTCAAAACGGTGCTACTTAGAGTTGGAGGCAGGACAAGAACTCAGTTATCTGACTACCCTCAACCCCTGCCAGGACTAGGAACTGCTAGATTCTAAATATTCTGCTCAATTATTCCCAACTTAGTCTAAAACGACAACTTAGAAGAGGAGTCTTAATTGTCTACTTGGCTGAATTTTCTCCAACCTGTTTAATGACACTACCTTTCTCTAATACTAACCCCCAAATGGGACCACATATGCATAGCATTAAAGTATAAACGGTCTGAGGGGCACCTGGGTGGCTCAGCTGGTGAGTGTCTGACTTGATTTAGGCTCAGGTCCTAATGTCAGGGTCCTGGGATGGAGCCCTGCATCAAGCCCTGCATGGGGCTCCTCAGTCAGTGGGGAGTCTGCTTCTCTCCCTCTCCCTCTGTCCCTCACCCCACCATGCACATGCTGGTGCTCTCTACTAAAATAAATAAATCTCTAAAACGAAAGTACAGACAGTCTGAAACAAATTACTCAAGTTTTCTCAGATCTTCCTTTCTCACCCAGGTTCAGTGACAAAGGCTTGTTGCAAAATCATGAATGAGGGGAACTGTATAAAGCAAAGAAAGAGTAAAAAGCAATGTTATCAACATTCCCCCATACTTTTCCTTTCTAAATTATTTTTTTAATGAATACATTAAATATTTTCCTCCTGTTATACTTCAGATACCACTAAATCATTTGCAAATGTAGGACGAATCCCTGTGACTTAACCCAAACCAAGCGCTGCATGTCTACATGTTGTATCAGCTCAAGTAAACAGAGCTTCACTGGAAGGTACTATGATGAAGCAAAGAATCAAACATTGAAACTCCCATGCTGAAAACTGTATAAAAATTTAAACTATTTCCCCATCATGAAAGTCCAACTTGGTATCTCTAGTTTATAGGTAATGTCCTAGAGAGGCCGTCCGTGGTTCTACAGGGCTAGCAACACACTGCATGAAATACAGACGCTATGCTCTCGTGGAGATTCTGGAATCTGCCCCAAACCAGGCAGTGTCCGATTTGGCTTGAAAAGAAAAAGGAGCAACGCCTCATCCAAAAGCACACGTATCCCAAGGACTACTATTGCTACACAAGTCAAATGTGCCATTCTCACCTTCAAAGACCACACTAATGGTGAGGTGCTAGGACGGAGGTATGCCCCCCTGTCTAACCCCACCATGAAATACTGGGTCTATCCTAAAAATGAACCTCTGGTCCTATTCCATATACTCAGATCGACTGCCATCCCACGGCCGATTACGGCCAAGACGTTTTACATTCTACTAGCCCGATTCATCCCCACGCAGGATCTCATACCTTCCTCTATCTAGATAGACTTGGGGTCACCTCAAAAAGACACTTTTTTTTTGCCAAAATACCCCAAACCAAGATGGTCAATGGGTTAATATTCTCTTCTGAGCTCTTCAATTATGCTGCCTTCTGAGTGAGAGGGCTGGCAGGCAGGGTAACACTGTCAGAGCTGCAAAGAGCTCTGCAGATGTCTCTGTTGTGTTCAGTCAAACTGAAAAGGAGAAAAGATGGCCCTCTGACAACAGACAGCTGTCAATGAGATGGCATGCTCACACTCACTAGGCCAATGAGCAGCCATGGAGGTGACAAGTGCTTGGCTAATCAGCTTGCTTATAAAATCACAGCCCTTCCCAGTGCTGCTCACACCAGCACACGAAGTGACAGCATGCACAGTCTTCAACTATCCTGTTCTCAGTCTTGTGTATGTATGTGTCTCTCTCCCTCTCTCTCTCACTCACCCCAGTGTTATTAGTACTGTTACAAAGGCTCTGGTCAACACTATATGTAGAAACAAAAATGAGACCAAAAGAAACAGGAATAAGAATGGGGAAAGAAAATCCCTGCAGCAAAATGACCCAAAAGGAAACACAGTGACACACTAACCTATTCAGGGTTATTTTACACTGAGACTGAATTATATCAATACCCATTATACATAAAGAGAAATCTGTATTAGATGTCAAGAGGCAAAATGATCCACCTTTCCCCATCCTTCATCTTGTCTTTCTCCCCTCTAACCACCAGGGGGCAATTTGGGGATAGAACCTCATAGAGGAAGCTGAAATTCTGAGTTTTAACAAATGTTAAATATTTCGGGGAGGGGGGGCGGGGGGGGCGTGAGGATGGAGCAAATCTGAAAGTAGTGCTGAAGGGAGAAACTCAGGGGACCGGGAGAGCAGAAAAATGAGTTCCCCAAATCTTACACTTATTTTCTTAATTAGCTAACTCTTAAGCTCAAAGATATCCCCTCTAAACTAATAATTAAATGCTAAATTCACTAAGGAGGTACCTTATGAGCCTGACAGGTATTTTTACCCGCTGATAATAAAAATACCTCTCTCTCTTTCGCTCCCTCTCTCTCTCTGTTTTTCTCTCCCTCCCTCGCTTTCTCCCCTCCTTCTCTTTTACTTCTCTTTGGTTTCTAAAAGAGCAGCTGATTGGAAGCAGAGGATTCAGGAAGAAAAACAAGGCAGATAACCCAAGTGGATACTGAGTCAAATCTGTGGCTGTCCACCTGCATTGCAGAAGTCAAAACACCAAAAGTCCATTTTAGAGAAAGAGGAATTTTAACAAAATACAGCCTCACTGAAATCGACCCTAATGTAGCCGAGATCTTCCACATCCACCCTGTATGTACCCTGACCACGTTTATCCCTTCTTCTTCTTCTTCTCCTTCTTCTCCTTCTCCTTCTCCTTCTTCTTCTTCTTCTTCAGTTACCCCAAACAAGAGTCGAATCTGCCTGCCACGCCTAAAATAAACCCCCAAAGTTCTTTCTAAAATAATTTTAAAAACCAGTGGAGTGTGAAAAGGAGAAGTGGAAAGAGTAAATACTGGGGATACGCGTCCTTCAAGAGTCGAGAGAAAAAGTCAGACTTCAAGGCTTTTCCAGCCCTAGTTCAGCTCTCCTAGCCTTGGAGGTATACATGGTTGTCAGAGCCCAGAGACCAGGCAATGGGACCATCACTGCAGGGTGTCCCAAGTGGCAGACTGTCCTCCTGACCACTGCCTCATCTCTGCAAGACAAAGCTGTCTTTCTTTGCGAGAAATGTAAGAAGCCATTCAATCTCTGTCTGCATTCATGACCAACAAGGAGCAGTGCCCTCATAGAGCGTGAGACCAGTCAGCACTTCTCCAACTCCAACACCAACACCTACATCTCTTGAGTCAAACCAGAAGAGCAGGCCCCGCCTCCTGCCATCCAGGATTGGCTGGGTTTAATGTCACCAGGATGTCCAGCCAATCACTGAGTTTCTAAGGACTTGGGATACTCCTGCTCCCTACTCCATCCATACTCTTTTAAAGCTGTATTATCATCCACATAGACCCTACTCACGGACACCAAAATATATCAACATCACGTAGCCTTGGACACTCCAATCATTTCAAACTCTTCACCACTATTCCAGCTAAATGCTAAAATGGGCACCTTCTGACTGAATGCTTTTTCCCCTCTTATGAATTCTTTCCTAAACTTAAAAATCCAAGAAGCACAATCGCCGTAATTTCTTGGTCGAACGTCAATTTGCAATGTGTTATTTTGTAGCTTTTCCCAAATCTCATCAGCATTGAGTATTTCTAATATTGAATGCAGTTTTTTATTTTTAGTTATGAAAGCAATGCTTACTATAAAAAAAATCAAACAATACAGGAGTCTTTCAAGGCAAAAGACCAAGTATTTTGCACACACAAAACCAAGGAGGTCATTCCAGGCCACCCCACTTCGTCCCAGCGTCGGAGCAGCGGTGGAAGCAGCTCCTGGAACCAACATGCCACTCCTCCTATCTCTCTCACCGGCTGAGACACAGGGAGGGGCCAGCCCGCTGCCGTGCAGTCTCTACTGTCCGGGAGCATTCCTGGGCTGTTGGGGAGATGGGCAGGGGGGTGCTCGCGGCAGGGAGAAGAGCCACATCACAGAGGCTAAGGGCACGCTGGCTTGCCATCTTGTACGTATCCGCTTAGAGCCCCTAATACCCATTTTTATGCTAGAACAGAAGAGGGAAGGAGGCAATCATTTCTACAGAGGAAAAAGTTATTCCTGAGAAAAAGCCCGGGCTACAGAAATATTAAGACTGGAGGGAGGTTGGCCACCTTGCCGTCCCTCTCAGGTGAAAGCGCAGTGCAGGTTCTCGTGGGAATCCTGCCTTTGTTGCTCTGAGGCTCTTAATCTTTACGTTCATTCCACTTCTCCTTTCTCTCGAGAACATGGCCTGTGTGTGAGCTCTTGCTCGTGGCAAATGGACCTTCTAGGAATCACATCTATGGAAAATAGAGTATTGACGGTCCTGCCCGCCAGGCTCACAGTTTGGTTCTGACCAGAACAATGGGGGCCTTATCAGTCCTCTGGGGTGCTGAAGATAGTCAAGACTCTCTCCAGGTCCATTAGGGCTGCCTAACACCCTATCTTGCACATTTGCTTCTTAGTTATTGTAAAGCTTTTACATATTTAGGGAGCTTTTCCATCAAAATACTCTGGAATGGCTAGAGGCTCAGACACATTAATGATATCTGCACACATGTGCTTTTTATCCAAGTTCACAGCTCCTGGTCATTGAGGGTAAACAGTGTTATCAGTGATTATTATGGATTTAGTCAAATATATTTTATTCCTGTCATTTATGAGCACTTGTGTTGGCTGGTATTTACAATGTCGGGATTCTGTCACTTTGGCAACCTTCTGAGACAACATTTTTCCAATGTTACAGTGACATTTCAAAAACTCAGTATTTACAAGCAAACTACACCCTCTGGCTCTGTGATGGCGCAATTCAGTGGTTGTTGAACAAAGGGATACTCGTCTAGAAATTTCTTCAGGATGTACTTCCAGCTGCTACTGGCTATTACTTCATGGTCTAGGGTAGCCCTATGTTCTCTGGAAGAAAAAGGCTATAAAAACATCAAGGAAAAATTTCGATGTCACACACTATTGAAATTTTAACCATTTTGACTGTCTCCTGTGTGACGCTGACAAGTCTCTTAACCTCTCTGAGCTTTATTTTCCCATTTGCTATAAAGCAGCAGTAGGTACCAGGTGGCATTTAAGTCCTTTCATACTCTAACATTCTATCCTTAAGGATTTCAAGAATATAAACACAAGTTAAACTCATTATCATCAGTTTTTTTTTCATGTCCTATCTCAAGGTTAAAAGAAAAAGAATCATGTGAAGGAAATGTGAAGAAGAAAATCATGCCCTACTCAGCTCATCCACTTCTTCCCTGTTCCTACCCAGCCTCTGTGAAGCAAGATGCAACCCGGCGAGTGAAGGAGGAAATGCAGGGTGACAAGACGTAGTTGGCACTGCACCTCACCCCTCGGCTTCAAGGCCTCACCACGCTCAGGCGGATCGTGGTCCTTCTACCAGTGGAGTAGAGTCACTACCACCGACAGGTAACCGATACTCAGGAATTGTGCGCCATATTGTGTACAACTTGTAGTTACTTATGGGAAACATTCAAAATACTCTCTTTTGCGGCTCTCTAAAGACAACGCTCTGGAGATTGAGATTGCCGGGTTCATCACACCCTCTTTAGAAATGCAGTCTTTTTCACTGACAGAGAGAGGTCTCAGTGCTCTAAGCTGGATGATACCTAAGTTAACAGTGAAAAGAGAGAGGGAACCATCTATGAAAAGACTCGGGGGGCTATTTGCTCTGACAAAAAGTGTCACCAACTTTATCCAGAAATAAAGAAGCGATAGGGAAAATGATAAATCTGGAGCCAGAGGACTTTGTCCCCTAGTCCCATCTCTGCCACCTGCTATTAATAGTGACAAAATTGCTCTGAGTGTTTCTGTTTTGTTATCAATAAAATGGGGATTAAAAATAGTCCCTACCTCACTGGGATCACTGGCATGATTAATTTAAGACAAAAAATTTGCATGGAAGTGCTTAAACGTAAGTTATTTGCTTACAAGTTATATAATGTGTTACTGTTGTTGGTTCATTTATTCATTTACTCATCCATCCACTGAGACTTGAGCAAACACTCACTGAGTGTCCTCTGTTAGGCACTGGGGATAGAAATGACAGCCCTGCTCCCTGGGGTTTTCTGGCTGTGGAGAGTGTGACAATTGTCAGGAGAAAGAAGTGGCTACCTGAGCTCAGAAGACAGCCCCTCGTTCTGGCCTGGGTAGAACACCAAGTGTCCCTGGAGGAAACAATGCATGACCTGAATCTGAATGAAGAGCATGAGTTACCGTTAAAACGAATGTAAGGGGAGAAGGAGAAACAGAGTGAAGATATTCCAGGCCAATGGAAGGGCTCTTGTAAAGACAGAGAGAATTATGAAAGAGCCCTTAAGGGAACTACAAACAGCTCAGTATGGCTGGAACAGATGTGAGTGAGTGTGAAGGACAAGGCTGGAGGCCAAGACAACGGCCAAGCTATCAAGAGTTTGTACATCATGCTAAGGATGGGCCCCTGAAGCCATGAAGGGAGGCTAAGCAAGGGCATAACAGCAGTAGGGTTTTATGGAGAAAACAGCTCCAGCTGCCCTGTGAGGGAGAAGGTGGGGATGGAGGGAAGTAGAGCAGTAGAGACAGCAACAGTGGTAACTGGGAGTGTGCAGGATGGGGCAGATTTATTGGTACAGGAAGCAGAATCCATGAAATCTGAAAACTGAGGGCTTCTGGGGGTGAGGGAGACAGAGCAGTCTCTGATGGCACCTGGAGGTCAGTCACCAAGCCAACATAGATGGAAGGACTAATCTTGAGAGGAAATTCAATTGATAAAATTCAAGGTCAAAAGCACAATACTTTAATTGCCACATTTTACTCTAGTCCTTCGAAAAATATACCTAAATAAATGTAAGAATATGAACTTGGGAAGTATGTGTTAGAGCTGCCAATGAGATGACTCAAACCCTCTATGAAGGGAGTGATATCATGACCTTTGGGGAGTCAAGGAGGGGGGAATAAGGTGCTATTTCATAATAAATGTTTACTGAATACCCAAATGAAAGTATGGTGGAATATATTATTGTGGAATGTTCTGGAATGTTCTGATTGCTGGTTGAGGTTCTACAGAGCTGATTTAGTACGTCTGCATTCTATTTCTAGAGCAATATCTATAAATATCTAGAACACAGATAAAATTATTTGCACCAGGTAACTAAGGGAGACCTATTGACTAGAACTCCACAGGAGCCTCCAATCTTGACATCTGAGTTTCTGAAGGCACACTAGGAAATTTAAGAGGATAGTATAGTTACCTAGGATACAATGGGATGAAAATCTGCTCTGTAATGAAGTTTGAAATAGGAACGAAAGGGTGTATGTGTTATCTGCAAAAGAGAATAGGGAACAAGTTCTCCTAGAAATAAATCCAAGAATAATCCCTTCCCCCACGTGTAAAACCCCAAACTTAATATTCTTTCCATGGACATGATGACACCCAGCACTTGTGCTCTGGAAACAAATTCAAGCAAATCTTACTCGGTAACTAAGTACAAGTAGGACTGAGAAGAATAGGTCCCTATTAGTGATTTCTCTCTCGCCACAGCTAAGTGGTAGAGACGCAGAAAGACTCCTTGAGGGACAATGTCCGAGTAGTGGCAGCTGTTGACATTGCTCTTTACACATGTCATTGTCCACAGCACATCTTTTACCACTGCTGATGTTGTGTCGGACCAGTCACTCTCCACATAACAGTTCTGAGTCACAGAGCTCAGTGTGACAGTTCAAAAGTACTGGCAATAGATGTTTCCATAGAAGGCAATCACATCCAGGAGAAGAAAGTTCAGTGGATGGGGCTTCAAAGGAGTAGTATGGCCTGAATTAAGTAATATTCCCCAACTTGTGCATGAGTTTTGTTCAAAAAGTTTGTTTAGAATTTATAAGGTATTTTTCTATTAAAAAAAAAAAACCACAAAGTTGAAATCCTCCTAAGATCTTGAATTCTGAGTCTCTCAGGGTGTTGGACCCTACTTGTAAGCAATGACCCTATCTAGGACTCGGTTTTTTTTTTTTTTTTTTTTTAAATAATCTCCATGTCCAACATGGGGCTCGAACTCACGACCCGAGATCAAGAGGCTGAATGCTCTACCTACTGAGCCGGTCAGGCGCCCCTTAGGACTTGGCTTTTTATCCCCACTAACCTTTGAATCTCTGTGAACCATGAGAGGGGTAGAAAATACCCTCATTGATCAGAGACTGGGCATAATCTCACTAGCACAGACAACCCCCAGGGGAACCACATGACCACTGACTTTTATCAGTAGTCTTATCAAAAAAGAAAATTCATCATTTAAGCATGCAACTATTTTTAATCCTGACTGGTGATCAATAAGCCTGCTTGATTTTCTTCCTCCGCTACAGCAACAATCACTTCCTATTTATCTGTGACTCCTTCCTATGAAACCATCCACTTTCCAAAGGTCATCCGAGGATCTATATTCCAAGTCTGCGCTCACTTTGGGAATAGGCATCCAGGTCTCATTCCCTCAGTCCATTCACACGCTGCCCTTTGAATAGGACAAAACATTGTTTCTTTCTAAGAAACTACGCAATGAGAAACCTTCACATTCTCCTAAAAGGGTATATAGTTTTCTTCCTATTCATATAGTGCACATCTTGTCTTTGGAATTTTCTGACAATAGCAAGCAAGTTTACAAACTTTTCTTCTTGGTGCAATCACTGTACTTGTGGCGTGCTGAATTCACTACGAATCATTATAGAGACACCCTACATAAGTGTTTTATTCCTGTCTGGATAAAAAAAAATTACTTTATAGACATTTATTATTGACCCATTCTCCAAAAAAATGTAAATGTTAAGGTAAGGAACTTAATCTAATCACCTATATATGCTTTGTATGACCTCCTAACTCATTCCCTCCTCATATTAATTCCTTTTCTGCCATTACGGGGATCAAACTGATCTCTAGAAAGGATTGTGAAAATATCTATCAAAGTACAAGATGAGTTAAGATTTCGATCCTGATGTTGTAGCCATTGTGTCTTTTTAGTAATCACTTAAGAATTAAAGCTACACGCTGGGTCCTTTCCCTTTGACTTTATTTATCCTGCGTTTACTTCAGTGAGGCTCTCGGTGTTTCCTTCATACAACCTGCATGGTATATTCTTTTATAGTGAAGATGAGGGGAAAAGGAAAACAAAAGTGAGAATAGATGAAAGTGACTTATTATCAAAGTATGGGGAAAGCTAGCTACTTGGCTAAATAAAAAATAACATATTTAGTGATTTGTAATATAAGAATAAAATGAACTCACTGGGTCTCGGGAGGTCTGCAATATGATCTTTGCAAAAGGTAGCTTGCCAATTTAATTGAGGTAGGAGTTATTTAATTTTTTTACAGGTATAGTTTTCAATAAAACTACATATGCCTATAATACTGCAATGGCAGATGTGTCTCGATTATTAGAGGTGGGCTCAAGGGAATATATACAATGGATCTTGAAATCTGTAAGCAGCTGTTGGGGGGGGGAGGCTGAAATGATGGGGGAGGGCATTGTACCACACACACATGTTCCTTAAGTGCAGCAATGTTTTGTTATTTTACTGCAGGTGTATTACAAAGATGAAATTTAATAACTTACTGTATACAATACCAATAAAACTGAAAAGATTCAGTGCCCTGCTGTTCATTATCACTGTACAAATGAGCTCAGATTATTCTGTGTGCATGCACGGTCAAACCCCGGCACATAGGGACCCCCACAACTAGAGCTCTAGAGAATGGTCACTGCTTGAAAACCTCAATGATATTTCTTCCTAATTACTTTCTTATCACTGCATTGTCATCCCAAATTCACACAAACGTGGCTTTGAGGTAGGTTGAAAATAAGATATATCTAGTATTTTTTTTTTTAATGTCATAGAAAGCCTTCACTGGAAGATGTCTTTTGAAAGGAAAGGGTAATGAAATCAAGGAATATATAGATTTCATTAAGTACCGTAAGAATTAAACAGTGACAGTATACGCTATTCAACAAAACCCGGGGAAGCGCCGGGCCGAAGATGCTATCCCACCACAATGTGACTTCTCCCTTTATTAAGTACAAAAATAAGTGCCATACTATGAAAAAACATTTCGGCATTAGAAATGCTGAAGCAAATGCAGCTATGTATTCTTGCGGGGTTTCTTCTCCCAAGAAACTACTTCTGTTAGATAATAAATAACACCGTGAACATAAAAGGTCCATGCCTTAGGAAGCTCAGTTTAGTTTATCTGTGAGAGAAGGTGTATGTAAAGAAATCCACATAAATATCCAGAACACACACACACTTTGTTAAAGGATGAGGCTCAATTCTAAGCAGGTGACCATATCAGGCCCAGCAGCAGACTCGGTATCTATTCCTTTCTAAAGTATTTATTTTTAAAAAGATTATGGAGGTTTGTTGGTATCTTACAGTGTTCCCACTATTTTAATTTGGGGTCTCAGTTCTAAGAGTTTCAGAAGGTATCTCCTTAATGATGAAACCATTCCAAGCATGGCCACAGATAAAGGAATAAATATTTCTGCCACTCAATATTGAAAAGTTTTCCTGACGCTGCATTGGGAGTCTACTGCCTTTCTTATGGAAAGAAGCTACAGGGCTATACCGATCTCTACACACCACGGGCAGGTACGTTTCAACATGAAATTTTATCAACTAGTCCTCAGTGTTAATTTAAATCAATTGTTTAGTCATTAATTGATTTTCTCCTCTCTCTTTACATAGCAAAAATATAAAGATGAATTGAATGTCTAATTGCTAGTGGTCATTAAAAACCCTTGAATACTTTTTATAAGAAAAGAGAAGTTAATCCCAAGATTCTGGTGAAATCTCCATTTAGATATACCAGAACTTCACTTTTTTTGGTGCCTCATATTATCATCTCAAAGCAATTTCAATTTTTTTAATGCACTCGCTGTCCTGAACTATTGTATAAAACTTGCCTATGCTTCTAACACATATTTGTTGTTTCATGTATTTCACAAGTGAGTTAAATGCCATAAGTGAAAAATTATGGGGTCACATTTAAGAGCCTGCAAAAAGGTCTGGTTTCAGAATTTCACTGTACGTAGTTCTTATATTTTTGGAAAAATAATTTGATATATGAAGAATCCAAATTCATGTAATAGCAAACCATATTCTGCTTGCATTGCACAAAAAGGAAGGCCCAAATATAATCTATACATTTTTAAGAAAGTGTTCGTGCTGTTGCTAAAATGTGAATTGGCATATCCTTCCCCAGCCTTTTCACAGGGAATCTTTATTGGTTTTAATGAAATTGCACATGCTAATTCTGAGGATGTTACAAAAGAGATCATGCATATAGACACATGTGGTTTATTTAAAAACAATAACAGCAAAAAAAGGCCTCAGAGTCAGAAGCCATGTGCCCCCCTCCCCTTTCGAGCCCCCTTCCTCAAGGTGTTCAGAGTTCTAGCCCACTCGGGACAGACCTGAGTGAAACTACTGTTCCAGGCACCATGTCAGTCCCAGACTCTCCAGTGGGCCTGGAATCTACCAGAAGTGGTTTTCCAGATGGGCTGTAATACGGATCTTTGAGCCTAGAAATCTCATCATGGCTTGGGGCAGCAGGGAACCCACGGTGGAAGAGCACTGGCTTTAAATTGGGACATTTTAGAGTTCAAAATTTGGCTCTTGGGCTTGCTTGGGCTGTGTCCTCAGGCCTGCTTGCTTTACTTCTCTGGGCTTCGTTTTCTTAATTATTAAATGAGGACAATAATAATCACCATAGAGGTTTATACCAGTGCCTAATATTAAGTTCCCAGGCTTCCTCTAGATAGAGCCCAGACGAACATTTAGAAACCCATTCATTTTGACACCCACTCATCAGTCACATCAGGGTTGTGGAAAGACTGGGGAGGAGCCAGACCCACTATTTCGATGTCCCTCCATGGAGCAACCCTGAGCAACACAGCTGCCTACCAGACCCCATGGGTCAGCCACTGACGGTCAGCCTCATGAGGTCTTCAAGAATAATTACTAGAGTACAGAGGGAGCAATATGAGAATCTAGAGAAACTCCAGTGTTTATGACAAGATTAATCTAACAACGAGGGATACAGATTGTCATAAGGTCCCAAATTTCAGCAAAAGAATAGTAGAGTTTAGTTTGCCAGGAAACATACCTATAATTACCCCCTTCCTCCTGCAATTAAAGCTTTTCTGACCTTTAGCTGAGCTATAACTGTTGTTTTAGCAATATACTTTATGAGATTCGAAGAATGCTTTAATGCTCCCAGTACCCTCCAGTACCATGTTTAATACAAGCATTATTAACATTTATTTGTATATGTATGAAGTACTTAAATTACCAGCGCTAAAATATGAACAATGAAAGGAAGCTTTTCACAGAAGAATGTCAGCTATAAACGGAGATGGACTGATGGAGTTTTTTGAACAAACCACTAGTTCGAAATCTAGTACAGGGAAGCATCATCAATGCATGCTAAAACCATCAGGTCAAAGACCACTGCGGAACCAGGTACTTGCCCAGTGCTAATGTAGCAACACAAGAGTGTTTACTGGTTCCCTTTTTGCAAAGGGAAAGGTTTTTTTTACAATACAAAGATCTGGGGGTCTCCACTTTCACCAAGTGATTAAAGTTAGCATCACCAATAGCAACTTATCCTGACATTATATGCCTCCAGGTGGAATGCAGTATGAAGGACACAGCGTCATCTATGAACTACTCGGGCCAAAAATGTGGAACATCCATACGAAGAAATCTTTTGACCTAATTTAACAAATTAAACAGCACCACAAAGAAATAAATTCTGATCATTCTAGATGGGAGAATATTTTTCAAGACAACTGGCCTGATTTCTTTAAAGTAAACAGCATTTTTAAAAAAAATTACAGGAATTGCTCTAGTTTAAAAGAAATCATAAAGAGACATAGAAACCAAATACCACGCATAAATGCAATGACGGAAAAAAAAAAGCTATTGAAGACATTTTCATGGGGGCACAATTGAAGAAATCTGAATACAAATAGGGTATTAGATTAGGAAGCTATTGTTATTTTCTTTAGGGGTGATAACAGTATTTCATTTCAATGTTTAAGTGTTTATAATTTTAAACGACACATGCTGAAAAATCTAGGGGTGAAATCTTATTAGGTCTGCCACTTAAAAATGGTTCACTGAAAAATGTGTGTATGTATTTATATACATGAAGCAAATATAACAAATATTAACAACTGTTTAAATGGTGGGTATATGGTATTTCATTTTATTATCGTTTTCAACTTTTCTGAGTATTTGAAAATTTATACTATATAAGATTTCTAAAAAATTTTTTAACTAAATAAATGGAGCTTGATTGTCTCTGTTGATATCCAGAAAGCTGCTAATGGGGGTGTTGAAGGGAAAGTATACAAGAACTTCCCTTTGTTTTTCTCCTTAGATACCTAACAGATCAGTAGAGGGCCAATAAATATCTATTTACCAATACAAGGAAAGAATGGTTCCATTGTCCCCTCTGGTGAGCACTGGGGAGGCTGTTGGGTGAGAGGCACACCCATAGCATGCCCCCAAACAAACAAGCTGGTGCCCTGAAAACCTGCTTGGGGCAGAGTCACAATGGCATACCCACGGCAAACTCAGGCCCTGGGAGGTCCGAAGTCGTCATGATTTTAAATACTCTGTCCCACTGTCCTCCCCGGCACACTCAGAAAGGATGAGACTGGATTGCGACCTTTGGTTCCAATTACGCGCCCAGCAGAAACACAGAACATAGAATTCCCTTGTCGCTTCCTTTCAGAATGTTCAGGCCTCGAACAGTGAGACCACCACCAGGCTGGCAGTCAGATCCCTGAGGGTGAGGGATGAGGGACTCTCCACAGTATGACCTCTGTGTCCTTCCAGGGCCCACACAGCACGACAGAAGGGCAGACTTCCAAAGGGCTTTCTTTGAGACAATATGATTTTCTCATTTTTGTAGGTATGAGACCAGTGCTAAATATGGTTCTCATACATTGCCATCTTCAGACTTCCCTCTCTCAAAATGATTCCTAAACATGATGCAGGGGAAATAGGCATTAGGATATCACAATCCCCACCCTGCTAGGCACAGAGTACACATAGCAAGATAAAGCCGACGAGGTCCCTGCCCTGTAGGAGTCTACAGAATCTTGGTGGAAACCAGCATTCAACAAACATAAGTAATGGCAAATTCAAGAGGCACTATGAAGGGGACCTGAGGTGCTAAGGCGGGACACAGACATAGTACGTGAATGGAGGAAGGTCCTAGGAAGGAAGCACTAGACCCAGACTGACCCACTGTCCACCGTGAACAAAGCATAATGTCAAATTAAAAAAAAAAAACAAGATGTATTTCTGTTTCCACAAGATCTAAATAGCCATTTTTCTTAAGAAGGGATAAAGGATTTCATGCCTTCTTTGCTTATATCCTTTCCATTTTGACTTTAGATAAGGAAAACTTAAAGGAGCCCAAAGTTGTAGAATGAAGTCATTTGTAAATTCTTTTTGCATCAAAAATAAAAATAATTAAAAGAAAAAAAATCAATTCTTCAATGTGTCATTCATTTCAGAACCAACTATAATGTTTTATTTCAATGAACCCAAAACAATGAGGTTTATGAGCAAATCCAATTTCATATAGAGAAAACCCATTTTCTATACACTTTCAAAGTTTCTGGAATTTAACAAAAGTATCTGAGATTAAGCCTAATTCTTAAATCCTGTCAGTTTTAAGATCTCAACATCAAATAACTTTATCAGCATAGTCTCATTTGATTACTTGCTGAGAAAAAGAAAGAATGTGGATGAGGTTAAAGCCTTGGACTTCACTTGAGAAAACAAGATATGGGCTGGGACATTGAGTTGCAGAATTTCGCGTAAAGACTTCAAGGCATCTTCCTGATTTTCAGTAAATCACGAATTTTCACTGCCTTTCAATGAAGTACATATGCAATATACTTCCATGTCTTGAATAATCAAATTAAGGCAAGAAGTCTAAAAGCTTTTTCAAGGTCAGTGGCAATACCAGCTTTTGGACACTTCTTTAAAATAGAGTGTATTCCTATAGACCATTCTAGGAAATCATCAAACCTAGCTGCACAGTACAATCACCTGGGGAACTGTCAGAAAAGCAAAAGCCCAACTCATAAGATTCTAATTTAATTGGTCTCAGATAGGGCCCAGTTTTCCATATAGTGCACACCCCCACCCCCCCACCACCCCCCCACCCCCAACACCCCCCCCACACACCCCCACACACATCTTGCCCAGGAGATACTAATAATGAAACCACTGCTATAGACCTGGGCTATATTCCAAAAAAGAAAAGACAAACAATTCCTGATAATCAATCCTGAACTTCCATTTAGGGGGAAAACTTCTGCCTTAATAACAATCATTTGTGTTGACATCATCATTTCATTCAAAAACAGAAGATTTCGGCAAGATAAAAAAGTTTGCAATCGCCAAACATTCTCTTCAAAGCAGCAAAAGAGGCCAAAAGCAAATGACATTTTTTTCCTTTTGTCATCTGCAGTGATGCCCATTAGGTATTAGCTATTGGTTATCATATTAAGGTTGGACTATCTTGCGAAAAACTTTATTTCCGCTCATTTTCATTTCTGTCAGACTTTCCATTATAAATTTTATTTTCTCTGCCAGTAAAAGTAGTATGAGGTTGCAATTTGGCAAGAACATTTTAAGCCTGGGTGTGATTTCCGTACCCCAATTTGATTTAAATTAGTTTTGCCATATTTAGTGAGAACTAAAAAAAAAAAAGTCCATTTGGCTGCTTTGCTTTGTCTATTGGTTCATTTTCTATACAATTTCAAAAGTCTGAAAAAGTTACCATGTGTACTTCTGATAATTTTACGTGGAAATGCATTAATGAATTCATATTATCCCATTACTATTTAAAATGAAAACAACTTAATAAAGATCCTGCCAGCATTTGTTTTTTGGCTAAAATATCTGCTTTTTAAAAAGCCACGTGTCTATCACTATTAGTGTTAAATCCTCAAGAGAAACAGAATGGAGATTATATATACATATATAATCATATTATTTATATATATATATTTTTTTTTTAACCTGATACATTTTTGAGATAACATACATTTCAAAATAACAATTTATTTCTCCAGGACAGCGTTTCGCTACCTGTTGCTTACCACCACTATTTCTCTACACCAAACAAAAGGCTATTGGGACTGGAATAAGCATCTTCACATGTAACAGTGCTCATCCCTCTAAGTCCACAGGATACATTGTTATAATACGATAAAGCTGCTTTTGGAGCTCCTCAGGGCATATCATCTAAAGGATTTCCACCCAGCATCTCTAGAATGTAGTAAACAGGAGAAACAAAAGCTTCCTCTCCAGGAGAGCCACTCACCTTGCCACACAGTGGGGAATCATTTCAGCTGTGATCTGCTACTTAGACTTGAAGCCCAAGATACCAGAGACTTTGCCTTTCTTTTTGGTTTGCATAGCTGGTGTTGGAGACAGGGATATTCAAAAAGCAATTCGGCACAAGAGAAACATTCACTGGAAGACACACTATGGTCTGCTCTATTCTCAGATTTCACGGAGAGCAGAAATTCATAATATGGGCACTTTTCCGCTCCAGCCCCTATTTTCTCAATCAGGGAATTTCCGAAATTTTGCTTTTATTTATCCTTAAGTGATCATGCTGTTTATGGATACTGCTGAGACCATGCTAAGCACAGATAGTCAGTTCTTGCAAGACTCACAACCATGAAGCAGAAATAAGAAAGAGAGAAATCTCCACACTCCACAGCTACATTATGAAGACTTTTTAAGAAAAGCACATGCAGTCATACTCCGATATACAACAGAATTTTCCTGGACACGAATGTCTCAAAATGAGCTTTCCAAGGCCCAGAAATTCAGCCATCACACACCAGTCCGTCCACCTCTACTCCACCCTCTGCCCCCTTCCACTTCTCACCTTGTGTTTGCCAAAAAAAATAACTTCAGTTTCACCCGAGGGAAGTATTTCCCACAAACCGAGGGAGGGTCTGCGTCCCTGCACATACACAGACAGACTCACGCGGTCTGGATGATGCTTTAACAAGTTAAGGGGCCTCGCGCTTACTCAGCAGAGGAAATCTTTGTGTCTGTGAGGAATCACGCCAATTCCTATTAGTAAGAAAGGATACAGGGGCGAGGAAGCCTATTCTCTCATTGACCAGAAAAAGAGGCCCGGCGAAAACAGAGACCTCTGCCATGACCATCTGCAAAAAGGAAGGATGTTGTCAACTTTCTTCTCCCCCAAACTCTAACGACCTCTGCCTTGACCCTCAGAAACCAGATACACAGGAACTGGCTCTTCTGCAGGAATGGGGAGCTTTACACTAGAGACTCGGCACTAAGAGGCTTGTCGCCCGAGCTATCTGCCCCGAACATTTGCACTCACATTCCAAAGATGTTTCCGTTGTGCTGGAATGGCTGTAAATTTCTTTCCTGCAGAATTCTTTCCAAACAAACTGCTATGAACTGTACCGTGCAGCCTGTGTGGCAGGAGTTCTAACCAAGCACCGGTTCACCTCATTGCAACCAAGCTTTCAGATGCCGAACAGGACTGAAGGGGTGGCTGGGCCAGAGGAGGCAATTTTAAAAATGCAAATACATCCAGGGGGGATAAAAAAAAAAAAAAATCAACCTCCACCAGAATTCCACCTCTAGTGACATATGACTGATACATAAAGGTAACGTCCTTCATAGGCTGTTTAATTGCTGAAACTGTCTGCTTACATTTTCCAGGGTATATGAAGCAGGTTGTTTCAAAAATTCAAAACCGAATTTCTTTCCCATATCATTAAAGAAAATGGGAGGGTGAGCGGGTTCGAGAGCAAGCATTCCCTTTCTAGCATAAGAAGAATGTATATTCTGTTTGGGTAGAGAGCTTTGAATATGAGAGAGGATTATTAAATTCTATCAAGAGTTCTCCCAAGTAAGGAACCAACGCACTTACAAAAAAAAAAAAAAAAAGTCTAAATTCTAAGCAAAATAAAAGATTTTAAACATACGATTAATACCGATACTGAAGTTAAAAAGAAAGCATCTATAAAAACTCAATTGTCCTAAAACAAAGCTTATACTTTTGGCTCTGGGTGGTATTTTTAGAACTGGGCTTTCTCTGGAGAGTGCAAAGTATGCAAATGCAGAGTGCACAGAGACACAAACACACACATGCTATACCTTTGTATTACACTGGCATTTTATTATTTCATTAAAGTACTCTTATTTTTCTAGCTCACGCATGCTTCCCTTGAGACGGCTTTGCTGTTAGCCTGCTGGCCTTGACTTCCAGCCAAAAACAATTCAGAAACAAAAAGGGACAACAAATCATATTTTCACAGACATTTTTATCCCTCAATACAACCCTGTTTTCACACAACATCATCCAGCCCCTATGAAAACTATAATTTAGGGCAATAACCACCCGAACCCAGGGTCTGACACATGGCTGCACGAAGTATTTCTAGTGTAAGAAATTCTTAAGTTCTTAATTGCAAATAAACTCTTTTGATAGAACCACTTTAACCGACATTGCTAGTTTGCAAACAGTGCCACTGGTACCGGCTGATGGATTAAAAAAGAGAAACAAGCCAGTGAAGGCAGTTCTGATGCGGCAGGGATCTAGAGACGAGGGGTTTATTACTTCCAAGCTCTGTGCTATTTCATTACTTTTTAAAAGAGAGAGGCGTCGGCAGACTCTCGGTGCATCTTAGTGCCACGCTTGAAAATGCATCACCTAATTTACAAAACAAACCGATTTACCAGGTTCAATCTCTCAACCCTTCCCCAAGCAAGATTCTCACTTACCTGGTGGCAACCCTGTAAGTTTGATTCTCTCCCATAAGATGCGTATGAGCCCCTTTCCGTTTTACCTGCCAAGAGAAACAACAAAAAAAGTGTAAATTATGTTTTTCCTTAAAAAAAAAAAAAAAATCTCCAGGTAACAGACATCCACTTCTCTTCCCCGATGTTTACATACGTAAAGTAGGCACTACTGGCAATGTATGCAAGCAAGAGAGGGAATAACACTTCCTCACTCTGGCTATGATAAACTGGAAAAAAAATATCCTTCATTCCTATTCTTAGCCAAACTGCTCCACACTTCCAAAAACTGTCATTCCAATGGCCTCCACTTTCTCTAACAAACAAATTGTCAGCCCTTATTTTCACTTTCTTTCTCTCGCAAAATTTAAACAATTTCATTTTTATTTACACAGCAGGCAAATTATCTATGTAATGACCCTAGTCTAGTAATTCCCATTGATTATATTGACACTTAATGGTGAGGCCAAAGCTAATCAATCAAGGCTCTCCAGATGGTGAAAATAGCGAGAAACTACTCAAAATTCTGAGACTCTCTCTCTTTTTTTAAACTCCCTTTCCCAGGGGTACACCCCATCACGATCAAGGCGATGATGGAATTTGCATTGGGGAAAGGGGGCTTTTGCAAAATTGTCCCCTCTGAATCCAAGTTCATATTCTACCAATTGACCCCGTGGAACAAGGGATAATGGACTGTCCATGTCTCGTGCCAAGTCTAACAACTCAGTCTGTATCTGTAGATGGCTCTACACAGCCTCAGGTGCTATTTGGCCACATCTAAAGACAAAATCAAGGCTCCTCATTTGTTTTTTTTAAGATGTTTAGCCTTACTAATCTGCAAGGGAGACAATGAAGCCACATAACGAGAGATCTATCAGCAGTAGCATTTAGTGACATGTAAGGAGTTGTCATAGAAAATTGATCCATATTAGGACATCAAAAAGGACTAGTGGCATGACCAAGTATCCAAAAGACAAACCCAACCCCACCCCACCCAAGACGGAGGGATACTCCTCTCTTCAAGACTAGAGCTGAGGGGGACGTAGTACTTTACCCAGGACTCTACTATTCTTCTTTCCAATGGGAAGATTCAAAACTAGTATTTTGAGAGACAGAATTGAAATCCTTCTAAAGTTTATGACCCCCAAGTTTTCCTCCCTCCACTCCAGTTAAAATAAATGTTAAAAGTAACGGCAGTCATTTTTTATCTTTTGGTTCAATGACAATGCTATTAGAGTCCACCTTCCTGACACCGTACAAAGAACGGATCTTTAATAAATCTTCTATCTTGTCAAAAGTGTACCTGGTATCGAAGTCACTACATACATAAAATGGAAGGTGATTTTCAAAGAAAGCCAAACCTGAATCTTAAAATTAACCCTCTCTCCCTCAGTATTAACCTTCCTACTGGCTTCAGTGAATCTCAGGTTTAGGAAAACACTCCCCACTGCTCCCCCATTTCTGGTATAGTGTTCAGGGCAAAGTAGAAGATCAATGCCCATATCAGCTTCAATTCCAATGAAACAAGATACCATCTCATAGACTGTCAGTCCTGAAAGATCTAAGAGAATAACTTCCTAGTGTATGAGGATTTTACATTAAAGCAAAGATGTATTTACCCATTTCAGAAGCATAAATGGTCATATACATATATTTACTCTTCTGTGTAAGTCAAATGTAGGCTACTTATACCCTTTTAAATATTACTAACAGAGAAATTCAACCTTTATGAACTATGAAATGATGTATGTCCTTCCTTAAGTTCTTGCGTCTAAAAAGCCTCAACACAACTACCACATAGTTCCCTTTGACATCATATGCACATGTTGAACTGCCAGAAAAGCAGGTCTGGAGAGGTAGGGAGGCAGGCAGACAGACAGAAAGATAGATGGATAAAGCAGAATTTACTCTGACTTCCTAGGAAATTGAACGTCTAGTGTCCTGTTTGGGTAATTTCCAAAAATTGGATTGCAAAATACAGTAAGAAGGAAGAAGGGTTATCTATTTCTTTTGCCTAGAAGGAATTACTGAAGCTATCCCCTATAGAATCTCACCAGCTGGCATTATTTCCCAACCCGACTCCAGCACATAGACCTGGAGAGATGAATTTTCTTACCAGGATTTGTCTCAATTCATATATATATGTTGGGACTATTCCACCCATTATTTTAAAGAAGGTCAGTGCAAATAGTAAGGGAGAGAGAAAGAGAGAGAGAGAGAATATGAATGAAAATAAATGGGAGAGAAAGGAGAGAAATCTAGAGAGGAGGAGTGGAATGAAAAGAGCAAAGGGGTAGGAAGGAAGGGAGAGAAGAGAATATGAATTCACGCTGCACAGAGTCCCCAAAGTACTCTTGGCTACACAGACCCGGCATTCTTTACTATCATATCAGATACAGACTGCTTAATCTTAATTTTGCTTGTTAAAAAATATTTATCCAGATACAAAAATAAACCCACTGCAAATTACAAGTTGTCAGGGTTAAAAATCTACTCCTGTTTGTGTGGGGGAGGATAAGAGACCAGCATAGACATGAATCATTCTCAGTAATTTGAGTGTTTCCATGACATCAATGGGCACCCGTCCAGGACTCTGTCGAAGTCTGCGAGGTACCAAAGAGGCAGCGCAGCCAGCAGGAGGCTGGGAGGTGCACTTTTTTTTTTTTTATTTTTTTTTTTTTTTTTTTTTGGGTTTTGCTGTTTTTTTTTTTTAGGATTATGCTCCTTGTAAAGATTTCATCTGTAGCATCCACTTTTACCATCAAAGAGATAGCTCCAAGATTCTGAGCGTACACATTTCATTCTGATAGTGTAAGCCTTTAACTTTATTACATCTTTTTGTTTCCAAATTCAACTATAAATCTGCCCTCAGAGCCCAAACCCCTGTTTGGGAGCAAAATAATCAGGGACTGTGGATAAACCCAACACCTTCTCAAACATATGAGATCTATTCCCATCATTTGCTAATGACAAACAGCAGCCATTTTACAATGACATCTCAGTTTCTAAAACACGTACACACATACATATACATATATATATATATATGTGTATGTATCTTTTGTGTAAACTGCCCATTAAAAATTAGCTATGGTTTTGATGTCGATTTTCTGCTTAAAATTCACTGCAACATTTGTTTCAGATAATAAAATGTTCAAGAGCGCTGATAACATGTTTGAGGAGGATTCTTAAGTGACTATCTGTGCTCATGAACACAAAAGCCCCTCAATATCTGCGTTTACTCTATGTCAGGCATGGATTTTTGTCACTTAGACCAACTGGCTGGCGCGGACAGCTTCTTTCCTCCTTTCTCCATTCTTCGACACCCACCTCCCCCCATCCCCACAACCACAACGGAGCTTTGAAAGAGCGAAAGACCCTATTTTCCCAATATTTAAAAGAGATAGCAGTGATGAACAAACCCGGCGCGTTCACTGCGGAATTTTCGAGACGACCCTCCAGTACTAGAATGCGACAGCCGCTGCGGATATTTTTTGGCACAAAGACAATGGTGGCAGTGCCAAGCCCCATGGCTAAAACTACTCAAAAGAGGCATAAGGGTAGCATTAATCGCTCAAGTCTTTTACTGCATGGAGTACTGTTGTCCATATTTTAGAAACTAAAAGTACCCGTTAGTAACATTTGTTGTATGCCCATAAAGGGGGGGGGGATTCTGAAATATATACCAGAAACCAATCTTGTCAGGCATTTGATTCATTTTTATACCTAAAAGGACCAAATGTTAAATTTTGCTGCTGGTGATGATTTGCCTTGCATGAAGCGAATGATATGACCTAATGGAGCACACTGAAGGCTGAATGAAAGCTATAGAGACGATTTCATATAAACTAAGTCGACATATTGGCTAAACAACTTTCTTCTGCAAAAATGATGTATACAAGGAACATGTAATACTATGTCACAATTTTTTAAATTAAGCAAGAAAAACGCTGTAAATGAGCAGACACAACATCCGTCAATCAATCCTCCTGGAGACAAAGGAGATCAACACGCAGCCCCTTCTCCAGAACAAGTCAGCATCTACAGTGAGCAAACAATCCAGAAAGTCAACACGTGTTTTGACCAAATTGAACCCATCAGCTGCTAAAACCTACATTTAAATTTGACTATTAAAAATGGCAGCAATTGATAATCAATAAAGGATTCCTTTGCCTCTTCTGTTGCCCTTGAAAAACTAATCTAAGCAGAAAACATAAGCTGCTTCCAATTTTTAAAAAAATTTGTGTTGATCTAGTCAATAATCCTTTATCTGGTTGCCCCAGGAAGGATAAGGGGAAAAAATGTTTTTTGTTTGGGGACAGTATTGTTAACAAATGTCTATATAATTCCAAATTTAGTACTTTTATATTCTTATATCATTTTCTATTTGACTTCTAATTTGTTCTTTCAGTATATCTGTGGTATCCTACTGTAAGAGAATGCCAAGGGAACTGGATGAGAATGAAAATATTACTTGAAGGAAAAATGATCTCATAAACCCATTCATTCACAGGGATACATCCAAGAAGTATCAGCTCTGGTCTATCACTACACCTGAACGTTCTAATCCACGTGGAAACAGACAAGAACAACTTATTGATACTATGATTTCTGCAGATAAGCTGTGGCGCAGAAGACCGCACTGTTGGGTGACCAGCAGGTGATAACAAGGTCAAGTTTGGGTTTCTAGTCTTTCATTCATACTTTTAAAATTATATATAAATGGTAGGTATCTCACCCACCACTGAAAAAGATGCACCTGTACCAGTGGAACATAGAATCCCATGAAAAGCCTTAATGAAAAATTATCTGATGCTTCAGGACAAACCAAGCAAGGCTGTTTCACTGTTAATCCTCATTCTGGGAACTGAAGAATGAGCCTTTTGTTCCCTGGCATCAGACTAGGGAACTCATCATAACCATGTTCGGATCAGAATAAATCTCTGTCCCTGTCCCCACCCCAACACATCCCTGGTACCCTATTAATTAGTATTATGATTATGATGGTGATGATTATTATTTTGCATATTGAAAAGACTACTTCTTTAAGCAATGACTGAAATTTTTGGTGGTTCTGAAAATATACATGAGGTTATTATTTATAGTCCTCTCATCTTTTCCATGCTCACTTTTCCTCCTTTACCCAAATAAGAATAGCTGAGTCCTGGCTATGTATTTTTGCCCACTACGCAAAGGGCTTATGCAGACTGATTTCTTCAATCTGCACAACAACGCTGGGTGGCAGATGATATAAACACCCATTTTGTAGATGAGGAAACTGAGATACAGAAAATTGCCCAAGGCTACACAGGCAGTAAGTGACCTAACCAGGATTCAAACCCTGGCACTTTGATTCCAAAGGCTGTGCTCTTAGCACTACTCTGTGCTGTTGGTATTTAAACTCTGGGGGAAAAAAAATCTATAAATAAGCAGGAAGCCCAATACTGAAGACTCAAATCCCAGAGCTCAAAACACTCATGAATTTGATATGAAATTAATGAAAGTGTCTTATAGGTGGTAATAATTTACATTTACATGGTGTTTTATCCCTAAAAGGTCTCTTGGTACTTTAGAGCTGTGCGAATGGTATACACCAGAACCCGTGACGTCGTACAATAAGCTGCAACCATCTCCATGTTAACTTGAAGCAACTAATCAACAAGAACATGGCAGCAGACTGCATCTCTACACATTCCCTGTGTGAAGAGTATGACTCCGTATTAAGATGCACAGAGAAGAGTGGAAGAAAAAAATAACATTATAATATCGGACAATGCAGCATCGCTCACAAGGGTCTTCTCTGGAATAGTAACCCCACAACAGGCTCCCCAAAACAAAAGGAAGGCTAATTTAAAGAGCCTAGGAAATGTTACACACTATCTACATGTGTGTAGAAATGTTACACCCTCCCCCAGAAATGTACATTATATCTTAACATGTTAAAGCCTCTGACAAGTCCTGCAGTGAAGACATTTAATTTAGCTTAATACTATCTTTCCTAAACTTATGTGAATACACATACCTAACCCATACTTTTTTGTTTCTTAATACAAGTCACAAGGAACTTAGGGAGCTACTACTATAAAACAAAACCAAAAATAACTTACCACTATGAACGTATTAGGTTAATATATGTTTGTAATTTTCTATGAAATAAGTAAAAAAAATCGTGTTTTATTTTAATTAAATCGACCTAAAATCAATGTTCACTATTGGTGACGTTTCTATGCAGATACACCTCTGTTATTCTGACTAGCTGGTCAACTTTACCCCAGATCCTTGTTTGGTGCTGAGAGCCTGCATTCACAAGAAATCAGAAATTGACCTTATTCTTCTGATTTCTACAATTCGAAGAGCATTGGTTCTCTCCTACAGAATCCTGCTGTACCAGGACAACTTGGTCTTCAATCCATAGGCATTCAAAAATCCAAATTTAATAAATCTGATGCTAAAACAATTACAACTCAATTTCAGCAGATAAACTAGTCATTCCACAGCCTAGAAAATTCTCTTCCTCCCCTTCTTCCTAAATTGAGACCAGAAAGAAAAGCGGGGCGCGGGGGGGGGGGGGCTTAGTGG
>NW_024424230.1:19085229-19247393 GCF_017311325.1 Ursus maritimus | reverse complement strand
AAGAGGGGGGGGGGGGGGGGGGGGGGGGATGTGAGTAGGCACATAGTTTGTAGCAAAGGATAATGGGAAGTAGGGAGCTAGCCATCTCCTCAGAAAAGACTAGCATCAGTCTTCTCTTTCACTGATGTGCTTAAGCCATAAAAATAGAATACTCAGTAATGATCTATAGCTCTTATCCTGGAAAATTATGAGTTTTGGCTGCATTTCGTCACTGATTCACCTCATCTCGTCTAGACACTGTGCTGCCTTCAAAACAGTGGGTGGACTAAAATTCCAGATATGCCGACTATCTTGAGGCACCACCAAAACTCTTCCCTTTGGGGGCCTGCCTATGGTGCAGAATCTGTATTGAATTTTCCTTAAAGCACTCACATTTATAAAGCACTGTATGGTACGCAAAGGAATTTCACTTACATATTTAAGACAACACGCCCTAAGAACTCCTTAGGTGGGCATTTTAAGCTCTATTTTTATAGATGAGGTCACTAAAATGAAGAAGGAACAACGGACTTATATGAGTAGAAGAGGTTATACAGGTATCAAGAGACATAAACTTCCAGTTCCAGCACTAAAGCCCCTTTAGACACCCTGCCACTTCTTTTGGAGTATTCTAGATGTAAGGTCCATATTCCACCTGTCTTCTTAATGTGTACCACAACCCTTCCCCTCACATCATTTTAACTCTGTTTGTAAGGCAAAAAGGAGTGGATAAAAAGGTTAGAAATGATAAGCATTTTGAGTGACCATCGTCTGGCACAGCAAGAAGTACTCTCCAAATGCAAAATAAAAAAGTGCAGCCTCAGATTATCCCACGTGCCCTAGACAACAGCCAAAATCATCCCCTCACTCGGTGTCAAGCTCAGAAGAAGTGCACACATTATCAAATTAAAGCACGTGAGTTTTATGCTTTATTTTCCAAATGCAGAGAAATCTTTCATTGAAAATAACGCTAATTCCACAGAGTGTGCAATTAATCAACATAATCACGGGGATAACTTGGCTGTTTGGGGAGGTGTGTCAGATAACTCTTTAAGGCCACTAAAGTGCCACTTCAGCCACCAGAGTAATGATTTTCTGAATCAGCAATTTGTACAAGGGTCCCCTGGAGACCTGAAGGACTAAGGGCAACCCTGAAATCACTCAACTTACTTCTAATGAGTACCTCACCACTGGCTTTATGTGAATAAGATCTTGACAGTTTCGACCCTGTTTTACATTGTTATCACAGTTTGTGTGTGATGACTGGCGATAATAGAACCACAGCAATTAAGGACTTGTGTGCCCTGTGAAGAAACAACACGAGCTTTTGAAAGCTTATTTTTTTATTTGAAGAAACATAATAGTTTTTATATAAAAACGAAGAAAGGTCAATTGTGCAATATACACTCAAGATATCAAAGCAAGCAGAGAGAAATATCTTCGCTAGATTCGTAGGAGCAAAGGAAGACACAGGATGGGCGTGGAGAAAAGCAATCCCCCAAATTCTATTCTGTGGCTTAGAAGCCTTGCTGGTCATGAGACCCATTTGGGAGATGTTTCTTAAAACAGATTCCTGGCTTCTTTACCCCAGGGTATTTGCATTCAGTGGAGCAGGATCTGGCACTCTAATTTTTTTTTTTTTTTTTAAATAAAATTCTACTGGTTAGTTCAACAAGCCAGGGGTAACAGGAACCAATTTAAGTGACAGGCACAGCCTCTAAGGTTACATTAGGTGGAACTCCAATAAACCTGGTAGCCTGGTGGATAGCAACAACAAAAGAATCGATTACTACCTGATCCAACCCATTTAACTGGATTTTTAAAAACAAATAATTGTTGATCTCTGAGGCCCTTTCTGACAGTTCTATTTCAGAAACACTTTTCTGGCAGCACACTTGGCCTTTAAATTTGTTCATCTCCACTAATGAAGACTGGTTGTTTCAAAGAAATTAGTCTCCCATTACCAAGTATTTTCATTCCCCTAATAAATGACAGAATTCCCAGATGGGAGAGTCCCAGAGGTGAAATGTTGCTCCTCTTCTATCAGACCCACAGGCCACTGCTCTGAAAGTATCCCTTTCCCCATTCTATCCCAAATTAGAAATCGGCTTTATACTCCAGAGTCAACCTCAAGCAAACATAGTTTGTTAAAAGGGCCCTTCCACCCATGTATTTACCCTTCCATGCTCTACTGAAGGCAGTCCATACAAAGGGAGAGAATCTGGGCCTTTGATCCCTCTGGAGGAGATCTATGACATTTCTGATCAGAGGCAGGAGAAAGATCGTATGAATAAAGACTCAGCTGCCTGGCTAATTTTTTTTAATTTATCAGCAAAATTTAAGAAAATCTAGAGCTACGTTTCACCATGCAAATCACTTTTAGCAATAAATTATTTGCTGCCCATTAAGCTGATGTTCTCACAGAGTCTCACTAATATTAAATGTAAAAAATAATAGCAGACTCTGAGTAAGCCACAGTGGGACAGAAAACAGAGGAAGAAGTTTAGTGTTACGTTTGTTATAGGGCCTACAAAGGAAAATTACATACTTTAGAATCATGGCATGTAGGCAATGGCCTCAGTTTTCAAGCTAAGTTTACAGCTAACAAAAATCTAACAAGTATAATCTCTCAAAGAAACCACAAGTACATTCGCTCTGATACTCAAGACTGAACAAAAGTAAGACGGATGGGAATCTCATGAAGATCTTAAATATAGTTTAGATGTGTGTATAATATACACAAGCATTATACTTACATATATACACATACACATAAGTAACATTTAAAAAAAATTTTTTAAGTTCTTTTTATGTAAGTAATCTCTACAGCCAACATGGGGCTCAAACTCTCGACCCTAAGATCAAAAGTCGCACGTTCTTCTGACTGAGCCAGCCGGACGCCTCCATTTTAAACCCCAGACAGAAGATAATGTAAGTGTCATTCATTTATATATGTTAGACAACCAATATATCAAATGACCGTTTCTCCAGCCTTAGCACTGAATTCCAATTGGTCTCTATTCCCTAAACATACATCACTGAGAAGATGGGGGGAAATGGTCCAAAATTCAAAATACACTTCAGAGCATCCATAGAGCAGACAAAGAATGGGAAGACTGCTAATTCTTGAACCTGATCAACTTAAAGAGCTCAGGCCCACAACAACCAAAGTGGAAGGCAAACAGGACCAAACTCCTCGGAGTCCAACTGCCCTGTGACACAAGTAACCGCTAAAGGAAGATGATGGTTCACAGATAAAATTACATGAGCCGCTGAGTCCCACACTATGATGTTTAAGGAAAGCCTCCCAGTGACTGAATACATAAGCATGACTACATCAAGAGAGGAAGGCGGGGGGCACAGGAAGGAAGAGGAGAGGCTGTGGGAAGGATGGTCAAGGAGAAGAAGGGAGGAAGGGCAAAGGGAGTAGTCAGAATACTGACCTCATACGCCCAAAATAGGCAAGAAAATAAAATACATTACAAGGAATAGATGTTTACAGACAGCAGTTTTCAGTTCGGAAACTTGCAAAAATGATCATCTGAATAATTGTAAAAGAGGTCCAAAAAACATGAGCTATGGAAATAAGTATTTGTTGGTTCCTCTGTGTACCCTGTGTTGGCTGCTGGTACATCAACAGTGGACATTATTCTCAAGAGGTAAGGAGTTAGATGGTCGAAATGCAAGGGAGCAAACCCAACAATGTACCTCAGTAAAGGGTGAATGGGTATACTGGAAAGCACAGAGGAGGAAAATGCCGAATAGAACCTCATCGTGGTAACAGGTGGCAACAGGAGAGATGTGTATTTGAGATTCCCTGCAAGATGCTATTATAACTGACTTAGGGGCGATTTATTTGTTAGAATGCAGTTCAGAGTTACTTGACAATGCTAAATAAATCAGAGATACTTGTATCATTTATTCAAAACAAATTTTAAGGTAACTGGTACCTAAAATTGGAAAGAACAGGAAACTGGAAAAAACCTAGATGACATTTCCCCCCTTCCCTAACTCTAAACTCTTTGATCATTCCACATTTTAGGGAGCTGACTGGGGAAATTGCGAAGTCATTTGCTTACACATCAGAGAAATTTACAATATAAGACAAAAGAACCGCAAAAATTTAAACTGTCCTCTCTGTGTAACAATTACCAAATCGATTCAATCAAGTCATGTCATTTCAGAGATATGCAGAAAACACTTACACATAATTAATTATTATGAAGAATTTGATGAAACCTTGTCAACAAAAAAATCGTTGCTATTTTAAAGACCTATCCATTACCCAGAGCCCCGGTCTTCACTGCCAGAGCCCTAGGATAGTCTCTAGCCAAGCAGTGGTGGAGAGGCCAGGACATCCCCTCTGTGATGGCCCTTGTGTAAGTTAGTCCTAGGACCTGGGGACCTGGGGACAAAGGCACCATCACTGATTTGCTGCTTTAACATCTCACACTCTACAAACAATAACCAAAAGAGGCAAAACCAAACAAAACAGGTTCCATTCAAACTACCATTCGCAATGTCTGCCAGGGAGGATAGCTTCATTTGGTCTGTAAGGAAGCCAAAAATGCCTTTATAAAACATCGCGACGTTAATAGTCATTTTCCTTCCCAAGACAAGTGAAAAGTCTTGACACTATCAGCCAGTTTTCTCCTAGGGATTATCTGCCAATCCATTACCTACAAAGAGTCATATGACAAAATTTAAATGATTTCTCTTTTTGAAGTTCATTCCCAACTTAGTCAAACAAGAATCCTTCTTAAGTGTAATCAGACTAGGAAGAACTATGAAAGCAATGAAAATACAATCAATGGTAATATGAAGTCAACCACTTAAAAATTCAAGACTGGTATATACTCTACATGTTATTTGAACTATCAGGAGTCTATTTAGCAAAATCAAACCAACCAACCAACCAACGCCCCCCAAAACTTCATTTTCAAACAGAAACAAATTAGCTGTCATTCTCAGTACTAACCTACAACTTTATAATCACTACAAGTATATGATTATTTTTATAAAAATGCAAAAACAAACACACCAAAAAAACCCAACCCTGAAAAGTGAAAGAAATCAAGAACCCCTCACACTGGTTGGTTCCAATCTGAGCAGCCAGCAGAGGGCGCACATGCCCCAACAAGAGCTGGCTCTGGCCAGGCACCACCCAAACTCACTTAGGACTAAGCCTGACCAAAATTTGCATACAGGGAGGGGTGGGGGAAATCATCTATGAGCAGCATTAATGAATCGAGTGTGCTCACTTTAGGATCAGTGTGAAATATACACAAGTACACTTAATTAGTAAATACTGACTTTAACAGAGATTTCTTAGCTGCTTCATGGGAAGTTGTCCATTAAAAAGATATAATTCTTTGTATGGAAGTGTGGTTATACTAATTTTCAAGGTCACTGTAGTTTTTTACAGTTTTATATTAAGAATTATTTATAATACATGAATTTGTGGAGTAACTTATATATTAAATTTCTAACACAAACACTCTTGTTTTGGTGAATATATTGAATTAACTTTTGTAAAAACAGTCTCTTTTAGGCTATTTCCACCTGTCATATACAAATCTATTAATGAATTTTTGTAACCTTGGAAAAATCAATATGTATCATTTTATAGTTAAATGAGATACATAAGTTACTTATTTTTCCACTTGTTTGTGCTTGATTGATTATTTGGGTCTCTGTATTATAATATCTGGGGTTACAGTGGCACCTGGACGACTCAGTGGGTTAAACGTCTGCCTTTAGCTCAGGTCATGATCCCAGAGTCCTGGGATCTAGCCCTGCATCGGGCTCCCTGCTTGGCAGGCGAGCCTGCTTCTCCCTCTCCCTCTGCCACTCCCCCTGCTTGTGCTTCTCTCGTTTGCTCTCTTGCTCTCCAATAAATAAATAAAATCTTTTTAAAAAATGTATAATATTTGGGGTTACACAGTAGGTTATACTAGAGGAATACCTGCCAGCTATGTATGTACATGTACATTTAGAAAGGGCACTGTTTATTCTTTTAAGGAAGTTTTCCTATAAATTGAAAAGCCACAGACTCCTCCTGGAGCTTCCTAACAATATCACGGCTTGAAAAAAAAAATGAATTACTTCATGAAAGCACCAAATTAAAATTGACATCAAATACTATATTTTTTACATTTACATATAAAAATTAAATAATCCATAGGATGTTCAATGTCTAATTTCGAATAGATTGGAATAAACGTAAGGTGTACATTTAAGTTTCAAGATGGAAAGCTTGGTAGGATAATTAACAGCCACTTGTCCATCCACCTAAATGATCACTTCAACCTCACATCTCCTCACCAAACAGAAACAATGAAGCCATGTAACATCTCCATAAGGTGTTTTTTTTTTTTTTCTTAAGCATTCTCGGTAGATTTGAGAGCTGAACTTAATTTACAGCATCTACAAACCAGGTGGTTTAGGTTACATGTAGGTCACGATAAATAATACTTATCCTTCGGCTGATGTGGCCACACCATTTCTGCATAAGTTAAAATGACGATGTTTTATTATTCCTAAGCACTCAATTCTGAAATGTTTGCACAATCTGTTAAGTCCAGGCAAATTTAAACGATTTTGACATGCAGCCTGCTAAGGCCAGTGACGGGGATAATGCCTCTTTACGTGGGTAAAATTTTGTGACATATAGGTCACTCTCTTAAGGGGAATCAACTGTGTGTCTCTTCTTTGCATTTCCACCACAATCCTTCATCCTGCAGCCTGGAGCTGAGAGTGAGATGCAAGAAAGGAGCCGAGTGCTCAAAGCAAAAATCTGCTTCCAGGACAATCCATTATATCTGACAAGTTAAATGTTCCATGGTAGGCCATATGGCACGAGAGCAGGCCCGACGATGGGAGAGGGGAACTCGGCAAATGCATCACAATTAAGGAGTTTGGCTACAGACTTTACTTTGAATTACTTTTTTTTTTTTATTAAATTTTAAATGCTGTCCCCCCAATTTTTAACCGAATCCCTTTTATGAGACAATTTCTAAAGAAGTTCCACAATTTCTTTCCCGTCTTGTGACTGTGGGTACTGAAATCTAAAGGCTAAGGTACACATGGCCCTTTTTATCAAATGGAGTTTCAAAGGGGAGGACCTGTAGCCTCGTTTAAAAATTTTTAAGACAAATAAGAAGTAGACTCTATCTGTTCACCAGACTAGAATATGTAAATGAAATTGGTTGTTAGATTGGGACATTTGAGTGAAACTGATAGAACATTAAAGTAATTCAGTTTCCATTCTTGTCTAAAAAATCTTAAAAGCCGTACAGTCATAACTGGCATGTCCCTGTTTCTTCCATGGTTTACTTAATATTTATCAAATTAACGAATTCACTGAAGACTTCCTCAGTTGAATTTAGCTCTTAGCAGGCCACCAGAAAGGAACTCTGCATACGCCTGCTAATACCATGTCTCGGAGACAAGTCTTATAAGCTCTTTAAGACTCTCCTTAAAACCAGGTGGCCCATGGTAATAAATATTGGTTGTTGGAAACAACGTCCTGTAAATAATACCTGGACTATGATTAAGGTGTGCACGTATTACATTAAAGCAGAGGAACATGAAATGACCAAAATAGTATCATTACACCATGTATAGCACCATTCATTATGTCATTCTTTTAAATAAAGAAAACAAATGTTCTTCTTTCTCCTGAAGAATTCTCAAGAAGAGAACTGGACATACACTAAAAACTAAAAAAGCTTTCTAGAGAAGTGTCCAAATGCAGCTGGTCTGGTGTCTAACAGTAAGCTTATACCCTCAATTCCTGGGGATGAGGAAATTCTTAAGGAAATTTTTATATAATTTGATATATACATATCTATATGTAGGCATACACATATACAAATTATAATGGGTAGGTTCTTCTAAACAATAACGATTATCATTCAAGTATTCACACTGGTTTGCAAACATGAAATTCATGACGATTGAGAGAAACATGTATGCATCTTTCCGAAAGAGAAGACGCTAAGACTCATTTCCCTAAACTATTTTCACTCTCCATTTCTCCGGAGGGTCACTATTTCCCTCCAATGTACTCGCTTCTGCCTTAATTAAGAATAACATTATTTCAAAGAGCATATCCAGATACTTTATAAAAATGGGTCATTTTTCTTCACATGTAAAATTAGTAACACATTTTCTGGTCGTCCCAAAGTTAGTATTTGTTAATAATCTAATATAGTCTCATGTTTGTATCCTCTTACTATTGAATATGAGACAGTTCACTGAGTTATGAAGATGGCATATGGGTTATGAATTGGTTGTTTGCATTAAAAATCAATTGTTACAGCTCTTTATTTTTATCGAGTGCTGTGACACAAGCTTCATCATAATCCTGTTAGGCAGGTATCATAACTATTATCATTAATACTTTCATTCAATATATAAGGAAAAAAGGAGATTCAGAGAGGTTGATATATTTGCCTTAGAGCACACAGCTACGTAATGGAGCCACATTTGCCCAAGCCTACTTCTGATGTCAGCATTTTATCACCATGCCATACCATATACTTCATGAAGTGTGAGTATTAAAAAGATTTAAGCAAGTGTTATTTAGGATTGCAAGTTATATATTATACGTTTTTATTTCATATTGGAGAAAAGTAGCCAAATATTCTGGTATTACAATAACGCCCAGTTTGAAAAAGGCACCAGGATCCTGTGCCTGGGTTTTCTAGGAGGAATGATCACATACTCAACACACAATTACATATGAACACACTCACACACATACACACACTTGTAAGACATGGCCGTGCACACTCAGCACTAATAGAGTGCACTGGGCCGTTGTGTGCTGTAGATCCTATTTCTGTGTATCCAGATCCACATTTTTATTACTAATTAAAATGTCCAGATGGTAAAATAACACCTGATCTGAGGGGCTTTTAAGTACAGTAATTGTCAACGCTCAACTCCTACATTGTTAACAAATTGGAAAAATTGGCCTGCACTGAGTTTTATATGTACTGTTTCCAAACCAAAAGTGAAATGCAGTTAAAACTTTAATAATTTGAACACAGAAATGCCCACAGGAAACTTTTTACCAAGAAAAAAAAAAAAAGGAGAAAGATCTGCCATTCAAATCATTATTATTGAGAGAAAGTCTGTGAACTCCAACAGAACCGAACGCCATATCCTAGCAATACAGTTGTGTTTTATAGGGGAAAAATACATAATAGGGGGAAAAATGAGGTTAGAGCTAGCTGTTCAATAGCCATTCAATCCTATCATTTCATGAGGCCTTTCTCTGCACCTTTTGTGTTATGGGTTCACTAAATAAAAACCAATTAATTTTTAAATGTATTTGTGTCTCTTTTTCTTCTTGTTTTTTGGGTTTTTTTTTTTTTTTTGCATTTTTATGCCACATATAGGTACAGACCTTACTCATAACGCCAAAACATTTATTATTTCAACTGCTATTTAAAAATACAAATTCTGGGATGACCCCTGAAATTCAGACTAGGCCTTCCTTCATGAATAATATACTTGGGTAAGTGAGAAATGCTTTTAAAATGTTTTAGCAAGTTACTTCCTAACCCTAAGTGGATTCTTTTTTTTTTTTTTCTCAAGCAAACATTTTTGCAAATATTTAGGCTGCTTTGATACGCAAATGATCTCCCAAACATTTCCCCCAGCCAGCCACTGAAATCTCTCCACAGACCCCAACCAATGGGAAAGTTTGCAAGGGAAATATGAGAAACAACTGGATAAGAACACTGCCAGGAACCCTGGCTTCCCTGGCCACAAACAAATGTTGATTTTGTTGCAATACCTGAAACGAGACCTTGGGATGTTTTAGTGAAACTACTTTAAGATTCTCAGTCATGGGCCTGTAATTCCCCTTGACTGAAGCAACAGTTTCTGGGGAGGGTAAAACTGATCGCCCACAGGTTTCCTATTTCAGAGTTCAATAACTCCAGTAAATGTGGCTTGCTGCTGGACAGTGAAAAATCTCATCACTTTAAAAAGAAAATGCCCACAGGAATTAACATGTGCGAAACAGGAAACAGAAGAATAAAAAAAAAAAAAAAGGAACAAATAATAGCGCAGCCAGGGTCTCAAACCTTAACAGGTATAATAGGAGTACTTTCAAAAATGTTCTCCCAAAGGAATAAGCCAGGGGGGAGAAGAGGTCCCTAGAGCCACCTTTACTATATAAATAACTCAAGAAATAATTCATGCAAATGAAGGATTTCTAGAAATAAAAGTGTGAGGGTAGCATTCCAAAATAACTTGTAAATACAGTATCAATACAATTATTATGAGTGAAAACAAACTCCAAGACTCCCTTTCCTTTTTTTATACTCTGCTTCAAAAACACCCCCAAAGCCTGGTTTGGGAAATAATGGGATTCTTCAATAAGAGGTCAACAAATCATTTCAAACCATGTCTCTAGTTCATTCAGTCACAGGAGTCACCAGAGGCTAGCCACACAGAAAACAAAACCAAATTTCAGGATTCTGGTAGCTAACACCACACTAGGCGTTCCTTAGGAAGGTGTGAGTTGGCGTACTTTGTGAATTTGGTGGGAGGAGAAAAGTTAACAGGGAGTTTACCAAAGCCAGCGGAACGCTGAGCTTATAAAATTACAATGATCTGCTTCTCAGCCACGAACCTGCTAATCGACACGTGTTCCTTCACTTCTGCCATCATTTCCTCATTTACACATATTAGAAGTGGTCAAAGATTTCATCAGATGTGGTTTTGACAACAGCAGCAAAGTGCCTAAAGCCACGGATTTTTAATTGAGCCCAAAATACAGATTTTTGGGGAAAAAGAACCAATCACAGCAGGAAGCGCTTTAAAAAAGGAAAAAAAAAAGGAAACATTATCTTGAATAGTTACTCTGCACTTAGTTGCACTGTGTGAAAAGAAAAGAAAAGGGCTCTATAAAATGTCAGAATTAACCGATCGTTTCAGATTGCTTACAGGTGAAATTCTACCATCTGGATGGGCAGTTTGCCTGCATAAAATAGAAGTAAACTATGAGAAAAAAAAAAGTAAAACCTTCTTCTGGCTGCTATTTTAACACAATAGATTTTAAGGGAAAGAGGACAGAGCCACCATAATCTCCAGACATTGACACACCATGTACACACACACACACACACACACTCTCACACATTCATGTACAAACTGAGAAAACAAAAGTTGGAATAAAGCAAGAGACTGAAATAAAATTCTGTTTCTTGGAACTCTGAGATTTAATGAGGAAATAAAAACATAGTCAGTCTTAATCGCATAATAGGGGGAAAGATTTACTTTCAAGTCCTCATTAAATAACTAATGAGACCTTCTATTTAAGATACTCTAAAACATAAGACCTAGCATATCAAAGTTTCTATCTTCCCCTAACAAGGCATATTTATATTCTTTATTTATGCTGGGCTAGCAACTTTGGGAATTACAATTTAACTTAAAATAAACAGGAAACTGCATCTTAGGAACTGCCTAAGTTGTTTTATATCACTTGAGAGTGAAAATGCTTATAAATTTGACAATTTATAAAGAAATATGCTTTCATTCTCTCTTTTTCTTAATCCTCATACAAACCCTATTGAAAAAAATATTAACATCAGGAAAAAAAAATCTGACTTAGTGATAATAATTTTTGTCGCCTAATGATCAAATCTGAAATCAGGTCAGAACTCTGTTTAGAGGTTTTTCCTTCTAATGTTGAGGGGCAGACAGGACTTCCAGTTGAACTTCAGGCTAGAATGACAAAACATGGTACCAGGTTGGCACCCAATGGGTATTTGCCAATCTACAGTCACACAATTTGAAAGGAACACAAAGAGAATTTATAAATTAATAGCTCTCTGTACTGAATGCTTGTCGATAGCCCTGTTCTGGGGTTTCTGGGTATCCATTTTGATTGTACAGTGTCTCTTAAAATTACATCTGAAGCACAACACTAAACCAGAAGTGTTGAGTGAGAGAATTATGGGCACATTCCCAAACTCTTACACTAAACCACAAAGGGAATAGACTAAAAGAAAAAGCACTAAAAAAAAAAAAAAAAAAAGACAAGGAAAAAAAACCCCATCATCCAAAAAGAAAAAAAAAAAACAACAACCCACCCTGAATAGAGAAATAGAATACTTGCTTTTCTTTCGACCTTATGGGTAGCACACGGAGGGAGGCACCAGGAGATCTAAGCACAAATACGTGATGAAGAGTCGCCAAAAAGCATGTGGATGAATAAACTGTCGTGGCGTAAATTTGCCAGCTAGAGGACAGAACACAACATGCTGAGGCTTGGCTGTCCTAACATGTTTTACTATGTAAATTTAAATAGTCTTGAAAGGGAAAAGGGAAGAGGGGAAAAGGTGGAGGGGTTTTTTAATACTAAAAAAAAAAAAAGTTTGCCAGAAATTCTCATACTTGGGTCACAAATAAAAGTACATTCATTGCTGTTATTAAAAAAAAAAAAGAATCTAGTTCTTAGGCTAAAACTCATCACATGTTTCCTATGATGGAAATTTAGGGGGGTGGTTTAAAGAGTTAAAGACTCCCTACCATTAATTTGCATCTGGTGCTTTTAGTGTGTGTGTGTGTTTTTTTCTTCCCTGAAAAGTTGGCAGAGCTGCCGATTTTCCATAATGCAAGCATTTGGGAATTGTGAGCGGAATGAAACCGATCCAATCTCCTGACTGCGACATGAATTTTCATTAATTACAACCTTGTCAGCAAAAGCATTATCAAAGCTGAATATGAAAATGCTAATGAGTCCTCATTTGCATATTTTTCTTTGTTGGAATGTCATTAATTATTACATTTTATGATGATGAATGCAGCTGTCGAAGCTCTCCGATGCATAATTAGCCATCAGAATGCCAGGAGCCGATCAGCATTTTTGGGTGAAAAAAAACAAATTTCACTTCCACTCTCCCCCCATCCCAACACACACACACACACACACACACACACACACACACACCCCTGATGACGACAGTCCTGAGGCCGGACTTTGGGGAAGTTGAAAAGGGGTCGTTTAGAGGGAATTAATTTTTGCTTTAAAATTACTTTGTTTTTAGCCGATAACGGTCTTATACAATAAAAGCAGTTCTTAATAAAAAAAAAATCGTTATTCCAGCTTAATTAATGCCACGCTTAATTATAACACCATGATGTCAGCGGTTTTAATTAAGTATTGGCTCCGTTACAAAAAAAACTCCTCGCTGCAGTAAGAGTCACAATACACAGATTTGTGCAAATCATTTCTGCGATTTTTTGGTCTTCTGTGGTTCATGAACTATTCAGATATTAACAGGCAGCATGAAAACTCCAGGCACACACGCGTGCGCAGGAGGGCGCACACACGCACAGCACACTCACACACACACACACACACACACACACACACACACACACACACCAAGCAAAGGGGAAAACCCGTACTTTCCTCCTACATTACTTGGATAGATTTTAGAGCTTACCTACTTGACCACTTTTTTGAGCTAAAGTGTAAGTGAAGATGACAAAACATAGCTCATCCTCTCTCAGCCGCTGGGAATGGTGTTTATAAGTAAAAAAAGAAAAACAACACAGAGCAGATGGGACCATTACACATGACCAAACCAATCAATCACAGATGAAGGGCCCAGGTGCAGCGCAGCCGTGCAACAACGCACCATTTCACAGTCTGTCAGACACACACACACGGTCGTCCATGAGTGACCCTCCTCGGCTCCCCCCGGACCTCATCTGGAGCGCGGCGCCCCTCTCGCCTGCCTACGCTCCAACTGACGTCTTCATAATCGCCCTGTCTTTCTATCCGCTTGGCTCCTGGGAAGAGGGGAGGATGGAAGGGGTGGCGACTGGGGGGGGGGGGCGGGGGGGGGGGGGAAGGCAAGTGGGGAGGGGAGATAAGGACAGGGGCTCCCATCATTGTCACTTGTGAGGAGTCCAGCCTTCTTCCTTCTGCCCTCCCATGGCCCCTCCCTCCCAAACCACCACCGCCATCACTTCTCTAACCATCATTAAGCTCATTAATTTTTAAGGGTGACTGCTTGGTTGCAGCACCCCAACTGTCTGCCATTAGAAATAGAAATTTCGTTGGTGAGTTTCTTGCCCTGTGAGGAAGAGAGATGTGTGTAACTGGACAAAGTCACAATTAGAGGGAAATGGTAGACATTAATTAACTGCAAGTGGTTACCAGTACTTTCCACCCCCCTCCCAAAAAAAACTGGTTCAAAGGAAACCCTAGTTACTCAAAAGCCTCTGAGGAGCCGACTCTTTCTCAACATTTTGTGCCTTAAATAATTTCTGTGGCCTTGGGCCGCCGGCATCCCAGACTCCTACAAGAATTACTGAACCCAAATGAAATTGTACATTTGCAAGAGTTACAAGGTGATTCTGGCAGCACAACTGAAATACCAACTCAGACACAAAAGTTAAGGATAGGCTCCCTGTTTTAAACTTAAAATGCCTGATCACAGTGTTACCAAAAAAAAAAAAAAAAAAATCAGCAGAGAAGAAAGTAACCAAAGAATGCAGAATGGAATGACAGTATATACCACAAAAGCCTACCTACTACCTTTGAAAGAAATCTCACCACATGGAGGAGGGAGAAGACTGGTTTAATTGCTTCAGTAGATTCTTTAATCATGAACTTCTTAAGCCTAGGTAATTTATAACAAAGTTTTTAGGATCTGTTGATAGAGCACAAATATAAAGGAATCAGCTCTATTTACTCAAAGAACTGAAAATGGATACTCTCCCCAGCTTTAGGAGATGACTCCTCATCCAGTGATTGAATGCTCTCAACAATTTATAATTTATTTTGCCCATTTGGAGATGAGAAGGAGTTTAGGGAAAGCACTCAAACCCTACGAAGAACAACTATATGACTGCAAAATAGCTCAAAGGATTTATGTCCCAAAATGCTCATGACATTTTAGGCTTTACAGGAAAATTTACACTGAAAACAAGAAAAAAGTTAATCAAAATAGACCATGCAATCCAGCCACTCTAAGGATTAAGTCAAGTGCCATTTATATGCAGTTTCATGTAATGATTCAAAAATAAAATAAAGAGTACAGGCTAAGTTGGGTGAGAAAGTGTCCTACCTAAAATCTACATGCCATTCCATTTACAGGCAAAGGCAATTTTACAGAACACTAGGCAGATTGGATTTGCTGAAATGAAAGCTTTGTCTCTTAGCATGGGCCCTACCATCATTTCAAACATGTTCTCCAAATGGTTTGATGACGCACTTGTTTTTGTGTTTTGTGTTTTTTTTTTTTTCTTTTGAGGATTCAGTACGCTTCTCATCTCTTCACCATCTAATTTGTCCTTTGGAAACTTTTAAATGTTGAAGTAATCATGAATCTTTCTGCTTCCCAATGTCCTGTAATTTTTATGCTTAGTCCTTGTTAACAAGGAACCTTATCTTTGAACTCCAGGAAAAAAACAAAACAACCCCCCCCCAAAAAAAACAGAGAACGTATTTATTAAGATCTTCCATAGCTATGTAGGAAGGATCACTTTGCATTTTAGAAGTGTATTTTTTTTCCCTCAAGGAACAGACTCTACACATTTGCATTAATAAATTTCTATTTTCAAGCTCAATAGAAATTGCAGTACAAAAAGCAGATGTGTACGTTGGATTCTTTCAAATTAAATTTCCAAAAGCAGAGCCTATTCTAGCTCAAGATCAAAGGAACTAAAACATGATCTCCTCCCCCTTCCAATATAATTACAGAGATTTCATTTCTTTTGTTACAATGAGCACAACAGGTAAATCTTCAAGCTGAAGGATAATGATCAGGTGCTATGGCTCAGCTTAGCTGGGTAGCTGAGTCCCTCTGCTCAGCGCCCCTGCCGCTTAAACTACCACTCCACAGGAAGATGGGAAATGTCTCATGCTCTACTCTACTTTTTTCTTGGAGACTTACTTCCTTTTCGACATCAAAACTACGCAGAATAGTTCTGAGGTGGACAAACCCATTTTACAGCAGGGTTGTTCTAAAGGAGGGCCATGTCCAGCCTAAAATGCACATCAAGAAAAAAAAATCTACATTTGCAGGCATCTTTGATTGGTAAGCTACCTAAAAACCCTTTTGGAAGTAGATGGGGTATAAATAATAAATAAATGAGGAGTGACACTGTTATGAAATGTCATATCCTGGCAGTCCTGTGAAAGGACAAGGCCCTGGGGAGAGAGAAGAAAGAGATGCAAACCGCAAAGTCATCCAAAACTGAGGTTCGAAAGAAAATCTGTTCCACTTTGGAGCGATTAGCATGATCTATTTCTTTGGGGAATACAGGTAAAGAGAGAACAAAATTTAATGTCAAAACCCACAAAAACAGAGAACTTTGGGAGAGAACACCCTCTAGGCTTAAACATCCTTGAGAGAGACTGCATTCTACATATGTATTTCCATCTCCCTTTTAAAATTCCTGGTACCTCATTTCATCCTTTGCTGCCCATAGGCATCTGTTCCCCTCTAATTATTTGCCATTTAGAAAAACTCTGCTTAAATTCCTTGTGCATCTGTCCCTTGCTTAGTGTATATTTGTGATGCTTAAATATGGTGCTTGATATGAGAGCAGCCTTGCATAGAAGTACAGAAACTTTCCCATCCCAGAAAAATGTTTTAATATCCTCTTCCCCAAAATGCATACACAAAGTAAATTCAGTATTACCAGGATTTTATAAAATAAGTATGTATTCCTATAAGCATTATACAGACACATACACACTCTCTCTCTCTCTCTTCTCAAAGATTTGGCTGTTGGTAAATAAAGCTTCTAGTGTATCTTTCAACCAATGCCTTCATAATATAAATACCAGTAATAATGTCCTTTCCAAAATGTAGCGTTTACTTTTAAGTAGCTAGGGTCTCCTAACTCCTGAATTATTTTTTGCTAGTCTATGAAATAGAAAATGATTGTATGGAAATATTGAAATAGAATATGATTGTTTTGTATGGAAATATCCTTACTATCAAGTATATCACCTCTTGAGAATACAGGAAAAAAAAAACTTGAAAAATCAGACATGGTTTAGTAGCATCAAAAATCCAAAATCGAACAGGTTTAATCCTTCCTACGTCTCTTCCACACATTCTTCTTTCTCTTTGCTCATTCCTTCATCCCTCCAACCTTTTTCTACTTCTTCCTCCTTCTATTCTCCCTCCCTTAAAGAAAAGCATTGGATTGGGAACATGGAAAATTGGCTTCTAAATTTAGTTTTGCCAATACCAAGGTGGAGTCCATTTACTTATCTGAATTGGAGTAAATGATCCCAAGGCTGAGGATAAATTATTTTTAATAATATTAGTAGTAATAATAATAGTTTACTCCATGCTGAACACTTTGTAGTATGGGGGGTGCGGGGGCTGCTTAACAGCATGAATTTGAGAGTCAAAGTGCCGGGCTGGGTTTGAACCCCAGATCCATCTCTAATGAATTAATGACATGGCAAATTACTGGATATCTTGGTGTCTCCATATTCTTATCCAAAAAATAGGATTAGTGATAACATCTATGTTACTTGATTGTTGTGAGGAATAAATAAGACATTAAAGGTACTCAGAATGTGTATTTATTTATTCTTTCTCATCTGTCCCCACCACTATGTAAGCTTCATGCACAAGGGGAACCCCTTATGTTTGCCACTATATGCACATAGCCTAAAATAGTGCCTGGCGCATGGTATGAAGTTGGTAAATAAACAACTGTTTAGTGAATCAATGAATGAATGAATGAATAAAGAAACATGCCTTGTTCGGTAAGAACCACTGATTCTAACACTGAACAATTAAATACTTACTAGGTGTAATTTATATGGTACTTTGCATGACCCCTGTCTTCAGGAAACTGATAATTTATTGTGGGAATGAAGCTAAGTACAAACAAGTATCATTATAAATCATAGAGGAAAATTCACACAAGATATGGATACTTTGCTAGGTTAGAGGAAAACTCACTCAGTTCTGGGGGATGGGGAGTGGAATCTTCCTACCCCATGATTCCTCCAAGAAAACTCTCAGAAAAGGTCAACAATGACAACTGAATAGTTACAGCCAATAGACAATGTTCAATAACTCCTGGCGACCAAAAAGACACTCTTCCCCTCCTTATACTTGACGTGGCTTCGATGACATTACATTTCCTTTTTCTCCCACTCGTTGGGCATTAACTTTCATTCTCACCCAAAAACCTTTTGTTAACTTATTTAATTTAAAAAAAAGTTTTAGGGGCGCCTGGGTGGCACAGCGGTTAAGCGTCTGCCTTCGGCTCAGGGCGTGATCCCGGCGTTATGGGATCAAGCCCCACATCAGGCACCTCCGCTATGAGCCTGCTTCTTCCTCTCCCACTCCCCCTGCTTGTGCTCCCTCTCTCGCTGGCTGTCTCTATCTCTGTAGAATAAATAAATAAAATCTTTAAAAAAAAAGTTTTAAGACTCATTTATTTGAGAGAGAGAGGGAGTGAGAGAGAGAGAAAGCATGAGCAGGGGGAGGGAAGAGGAAGAAAGAATCTCAAGCAGACTCCCCGCTGAGCGCGGAGCCCAACTCGAGGCTTGATCTCCTGACCCTGGGATCATGACCTGAGATGAAACCAAGAGTCAGACACTTAACTGACTGAGCCACCCAGCTGCCCCTCACCTAAAAGCCTTTAAATGTAGAGAACCCTTCAGTTGCTAGGCCCTAGGCCCACTTGTTATGGAAGACTCCATGCGTCATCTCAAATCTTCCACCGGCATCTCTGTGCTGAGGACTCCAGTTGCAGACCTGCGCTCACACTTCCCTGAGCTTCACATCTTTAACTCCAACTGCCTACTTGATAGCTTCACGTGAATGGTTTAAAAGTCCCTCACACTTCACATCAAATTCATGATCTTCTCCTTTCACACCTAGACATGTACTAATGTTCCCTGGAGTTTTACAGAAATGAAATTATATTTATTAAGAAGCTCCTATTTCTAGCTCCTGTGCTAGATGCAGAGATCTCATTTCATCTTCATTACAATGCTCTGAGGCAGATACCGTTATCTTCATTTTTAAGACGAGAGTAGTAAGGCTCAGAGAAATTGCTTCCGTTTCATCACAGGCTCAGGATCTCAGGGTACATAGCTCAAAATTAAGAGGATGAATAATGTTTGTTGTCAAGAACCAATCTTGTTCCCTTAGTTTGAGCCTTATACGCTAGAAGGAGTTGTCACACTGTGAGCCTCCTGATTCATACTGAAAAGATATTTTGGTGAATTAATGAAAAGTCCATCCAGGGGATGAAGGGGAGGTTAACAGTAACATCTTGATCAGATCAAAATAGACAATAAAAAAGTAGAAAACTTACAGAAAAGAAATATAAATGGGAAAAAAGCTAAAAGCTAATTAAATAAGAACTGTAAAATATAAGGATATTAAATCTGTTATCAATCAAAAGCTACAAAGATGAAAAATTTTTTAAGATTTTTTTTATTTTAGGGCACCTGGGTGGCTCAGTCGCTTAAGTATCTGCCTTCAGCTCAGGTCATGATCCCAGGAATCGAGTCCCTCATTGGCAGGGAGCCTGCTTCTCCCTCTCCCTCTGCCTCTCTCTCCCTCCTCATGCTCTCACTCTCTCTCACTCTCTCTCAAATAAATAAAATATTTTTTAAAGATTTTATTTTATTTTATTTATTTTGAGAGAGCGTGCACTCACACATGTGCGTGAGAGCAGGGGCAAGGGCAGAGGGAGAGGGAGAATCTCCAGCAGACTCCCCACCAACCATGGAGCTCAACACGGGGTTCAATCTCATGACCCTGTGATCATGACTTTAGTTGAAACCAAGAGCCAGATGCTAAACTGACTGAGCCACCCAGGAGTCCTAAAGATGAAAAATTTTTATATCAGAAAATATATCCCTAGCAAAATTCAAAAAACCACCACGACCAGAGGCCTACAGAAAGCAGGTAAGTGACAGGAATCCTTGGCAGCGTTGTCTGAAGTGAAATGACCTGGGGGCGGCCTGAGAACTGGGCCACACCAGCACCCCCCGTTTTGCAGCGTTCTCTTCCCACTCTCCTTTGGGAGTCCCTGCAGAAGGCGCCAAGTCCTACAACACCTGTGCCCCACAAGAATCACTATACTTCATACCCTGGCTGAGGATACAACATGTAACCTTTCTTGGTAACCGTGACCTATGGGACCATTACATTGCTCTCACTCGAGGGGAGACTTCCATCTCTTCCATGATAATTCTTGAAAAACCCATTTGTTTGACCGGCTCACCAGTAAGTCTTCCTCCATCCAGGTGACTTGCCCCTTACCCCAAACCTGCAGATTCTGCTGTTTCTTGACATGATCTCTCACAGACTGTTCAAGCTTGGCTTGCTCGGCTGTTCAAAGGCAGGTAATGGCTGCCTGTCCCCTTTGGGGTGAAGACCTCTGTGACTGGAATTCTTCCCTGCATATGACTGACTGGGGGTTCTCAGACAGACAGAACTAGACATGTTGACCTTAAATGTTCCATACTATATTATTCATATAATATTAATATTAGAAAATTCATCTGCTTGTATCCACAGTTTTAGACCTTTGATCTCTCCAGCTGTCAAGGAAAAATATTTTTCTGGCACGGAGTAAAGTGGATCAAACACTCATCTCTATCAATCTCAGACAGATCCTGTTGCATTTTCTGGCTCACTAGAGAGAATTTCTCTCTTCCAGTACTTGTCATGCCAAACTGACCATGATTTGTTGTAGGAAAGGATCGTGGGTACTGAGAGAGGCAAAATGGGTAAAAGGCAGGTCACCTTTTGGCTGTCACCCAGCAGCCACAACCCAGGCAAAGGGTATAATTTCCAAGTTTTCCACCAGCAAACTGGGAGAGGCAGATTCTTAGAGCAAACACAACTACGTTTGGGCTCCCAAATTTAAAAAATGCCACCTGCTAGCCATGCAGTCTCGAAGACAGACATCCTACTGAAGATAAACGAGTGGCTGATATCACACAGCTATTGAGCAATGAAGCTGGAAGTCAAACCCCATTCTAATACCAAACTCCAAGCTCTTTCCACGCCCATGTGTTTAAGGACGGAAGATGAAAAGAGCTCATAAAAGTAGTGAGAGGCCCAGAAAGAAAGTTAGTCGGATTTGATACTGTGGATGTTGAGAGAGGTGGGTTTGAAGAGATAAAAAGAATAGGCTAGGGGAAAAAAACAACAACAACAACAATACGGAATGTGAAGCTGTGCTCCCTTGAAGATCAACTAACTGCCTTGGAAAATAAGCAGTTTCAGGGCAGGTCTTGGACTATATCCTACTGCGGTGCTGATTTGTAGGCCTGAGGTGGGTGATCTATGATCCACACTTTGACAAGCACTACCACGGAGTCGTGGGTCTCTTCTCACATACACATGTAGACTGAAAAGGAGCAGGAGGAGAAAGAGATGATGAAAGCAAATAGAAAGGGAAAGATTTCTGGAAACAGATTCCAGGACAAGGAAGTTAAAATAAGCTGAAAGATGTAAAATACTGAGGTTTGTCCAGGGAATAAAGAAGGGGCACATGCTGGTTTTGGTTTTTGTTTTGAAGACATGATTGAAGAAGCAGCCAGTTGAAGTGTAGTGGCAGATATGCTAAGATCAACTACCCCAAATCGAGCAACATGTTTGAGAAGTCTGACATCTCTCCTAAAATTCTAGGATGCCTGCTTCACTTCGTGGCCACTTTCTTTCCTCCCTCTTTCCTTCTCTGAAAGTGAATGGATCCATTTAGGGTGCCGAGCTTAGACTGAACAGTGAAGGTCTGGAGTAGAAAAGACAGCCAGTAGTGAATGGAGAAAAATTAGTTAGACACAGATCACCTTCCCCTGCAATCTCAGGAGAATCAAAATGAGATTGGAGGAACTGGGGCGGTCTCCCAAGATCCAGTGCTTCTTGGATTCCAACAAATCCTAATGTGACATGAACAGAGACTCCAATAGCTTGTGGACCATGGGACAACTAAAATGGAAGGGTCTTCCAAATAAATGGCAACTAGAGAAGAGGAAATCAAGATACAGAAGGGTAAGGGGTGTTGGGGCACCTGGGTGGCGCAGTCGTTAAGCGTCTGCCTTCGGCTCAGGGCGTGATCCCAGCGTTATGGGATCGAGCCCCACATCGGGCTCCTCCGCTATGAGCCTGCTTCTTCCTCTCCCACTCCCCCTGCTTGTGTTCCCTCTCTCGCTGGCTGTCTCTCTCTCTGTCGAATAAATAAAATCTTTAAAAAAAAAAAAAGGGTAAGGGGTGGAACAGCTTGGAAAATCAATACTCTGAAAGTCAACACGGAAGGGAGATTGGAAATTTAGGTTCCTCGTCGTCAATAACAGTGAATAAAGATTTGTGTTTATTCATCCTCTTCATCAGGTCAAATAAGTGAGATGAGAAGGCAACACTAAGGCCCACCACAGACCTATCCCATGATAGGTCTTTTAAAACACTTTTTAAATGTTTTAAAACATTGTGACGTAAGCCTTGTTATCTCCATCCCCACACACCAAAAGGGAGGCTGGTGTGTAAGTCGTTGAGTCAGGATGCAAACCACAGCTGAGTGAGTACTGAAGCAGGGTCTCTCGAAAAGTAAACAAACAAACAAACTAGCTCAACAATCCGTCAGAGAAAGCCACCGTTCCCCTTACCCCTCTCCACTGAGAATATGCATTACCCTGATTCTTCTTGAATTCTGATTCGCTAAATTGTTCCTAAGTGCTTTCATACTATTTTGCTTAAATTTGCGAAAGATTGTAAATTACTTGGGTGTAAACACTGACCTGGATTCCACAGAGGAGTCTAATTCCAGGCCAGCAGTGCAGTTGGCAAACCCACGTCCTCACCAGATGCATGCATTCCTATTAATAAAGCGACAGGTCCTACACTCATCTCACTTATCCCTTATTAAAAGATAATGATGATGATATTTTCCCTTGACTCCTGTGACTCTTAATCATTCTTCTTGTAAGGTCTCTTTCTTTCTTATTGTGGTTTAACAGTGTGCTGAAACGTTAAAACAAAACAAAACAAAAAGTACAGCAGTCATTAGTGTGGTCCTTAAACCCTAGCATTTTGTTAACATATATATAACCTTAGCTTACATTTATTTCTAATACTTTTTATCTGTTACATCTATCTGTACTGTCCAGGGAAGCAGTCAGGTCTGCTGGTTAAGAACACATGTTTCAGAGTCTAGTGGGACTGTGTGCAAATCCCAAACCTATCACTAGCCAAGTAGGAGTGTGTCCTCTGTCTGGATTATTTTAACCTCTCTGTCCTTCACTTTCCTTCTTTGTGAAATGAGGATAATAAATACTTTCCACAAAAGGTCGCTATAAGACAAAATCTGCAAATCAAAGCACAAGGTTTGGCATACAGTAAGAGCAAACTAGCTAGTGGCTATTGTAACCACAATAGGATATTGATCAACATTTATGAACATTAGCAATAAGCACTGTGAACACTGTTGGACAAAGGTCACTATCTTTATTTAGAATTCAGTGCTGATGGAGTGCAGATTTAATCTGCTCTTATATGGCCAGGTAAGCTTTATACTTGTATCACAGACAAAAACACTGGACTGAATGTGAACTGTTTTGAAAATGCATGCCTTTGGTGACATGGGAAGAAACGGAGAGCCATGAGATCGAATGTTCCTTCAAATACATCCAACTGTGTGTGTTGCTGATGACAGCGACGTCTGCGCAAGGAGCACCCACATTTTCAACTGTACATATTTGTATTATGTTCAGAGGAAAAATAGATCACCTCAGTGGTTCCCAAGGCTTTTTGCTTTTGCTATTATATTTTAGTTCCAAACAAGCTTTGTTGTTTTATGACCTCTTCCCTTTGCACCTTTCTCTCTGCTTCTTCCCTTATGTGCCCAATCATCCATGTGCACGACGCTGACAGAGCCATTTCCTCCTCAGCTGTTACCCTGGAGTGGCTTCCCAGTCCATTATAGGCTAACAGTAAAAGGCATAATTCCTACCCACTTGCAACTTTTATTCTAAAGGAAACAAAACAAATCAGGCTAAGATTGCGAGAGTACAATCATTTTTTCAAATACCTATCATGCATCAGACAGCTTCATTCATTGCCCTAAAACCGTGGGGCAAATTCAAACACATACGTTTTCATCTACTGTGTTCAACTGCACTTCTTCTGCGTCTATACACTGACTTCTAGCATCCTCTTTGCTCTTTAATCATTCCACCAAAAAATGTTTGCTGTAATAGAATTAGTTATTTATAGCAATCAATTTGGGGTTATAAGCATATATTTGATTTCCATACTATGTAGAATGTTTATTTTTCTGTTTTCATCATAAGAGAAAAATTCAAGCAATTTTTCTGTTTAGTGATACCGTCAAAATGTTTCAAGGAAGAATCCTGGTTCTGGCAATGTGTTTTAAAACAGGAATATAGGACAAGCCCTCCATCCTGATCCCCTCTCAAATATTCTTGTCTAAAATTACAGATAAGCCCTGTGCTCTTAAGGGATGTCTACCTGACCAACTAGAAATACTGACTGCAGGGAACTTCAGGCTTCCCTTCCAGTGTGGTGTGCTCACTGCTTAGCGCGATGCCTGGTGCAGTGTGAGTGATCAATAAATGTAAGTAATAGGGAACTTTCAACATTCCTTGTGAATATCCTGAGTTACCAATAAGCCTATCTGCAGTCATCAGACTGGAAATGATTGTAAAGTTATTTTTATTAAATAGTCTTTGATTTGGCTCAATGGTATTGGCAAACGCTGAGACTGTAACCATTTGGACTACACATGCTGCTGGCCCATTTTCAAAACCACTAGCAACATGTTTATTATTTGTCTCTCCCCCTTGAATAAAAGCTCCACAAGGGCAGGCATTCTTTTTTGCTTTGTTTCCCAAGCGCCTGACACATAGTCCATATTTGCTCACTGAATGATACATGTTGAGATGGCTTGTCAGGTCCCTCATGAGCTGGCTTTCACGGATCTGGAGAACCTGCGGCTCACACTCTCCCTTTTGCAATGCTCTGAAAGAGATGCTCAAGGCCTTCCTTTCTCGCCTTCTGCAGATCTAAATCCCTTAGCCTCGAGCACTCCTCCGTCTCATTCCCATACCAGCTCCCTCTTCCTGACCATTCAGATCTCAACTTGAATGTCGACTTCCCCCAATTTCTCTGGGCCATGTCCCTCCCTGCTAGGAGCTCCCAAAGGACCTTGTATTTCTCCTGGCCTCTTTGTTTGCCGTGTCTTCCTCCAGACAGAAAGAAACTCCGAGCACACGGTACTCAGGGGTGATCCCCAGCACCAAGACAGGCCAAGTAACCGGCACAAAGCTGGTGCTCCATAAACACTTGATAAATGGAATTAACGAATAACTTAGAGCCTGAACACTCATATATGAAAGAATGATAAGAAGCCCATGTCTGTATCCAGAGCAACTGATACTAATCAGTACATATGATACAAGTCAAATAAGCTTACAAACAAAATAATTTAAAATCCAATCAATAAATCAATACGTTGTTGACCCTTTCCACAAGTTACAGGTATTTCTGTCCTGTTAACAGTAGGATATGTCTTCAAATAAAACTTCACCGATCAAGATTCTGTGATTAGAAAAGAAGCTCGTGGGTAAAGAAATAGCTATTATCATTCCAAGAAGTAATTTCACATAATTAATGATTTAACTATTCATTCAAATATAAGAACTTTAATTCTCTCTAGAGGTTACATTTTCAGCTTTGCTAAAAATTCTAAATAAAAGCAGGTGTTAATTTCAATGGTAAAAAGTAATATGCTATGACATCTGCAAAAACAAGCAAGTACCTAAATGCCATACATTTTCTTTAACTTCTTTAACATATTACAAAACATACAGAAACCTTTAACTGATTTTCTCTCTTCATTTTAATTTTCTTAAATTAAATATACAGAATACAACAGAAGCACCAAAGTCTACCCACTACCATGGCCGACAGGGTAGCTGGGAGCCTCAGTAAAGAGGTCTGAGCAGCCTGGGGTCAGATCTGCACCCATAATGCGATCAAAACATTCACTTGTCTGAAAAACCCAAATCAAGCAAAAAGCAGCTCTGTCATTCCGAAGGTGATAGAACATAGAGCAAAATACCCTAATTTTCTACCTCACCATTTATGAGACTCTGGGGAAAAAAATTTAAAAAAAACACTCATCAAATCAAAGTACAGCAACTTGTGGTTTGTGCTCCTGTTACTGAACAGGTAGCCAAAAAATTTTTTATTGTGTACAATAAGTTGTACAAGATAGCAGAGATAATATTACAAAGTACAGCAAAATCACCCAAGTACTTGAGAAAGACATACTTGCCTACAACCAATTTCGAGGCTAATTTCATAGCATTCTTAGCTATTTCCCTAATTGTTCTGCATAAGGCAAACCTTCTTTCTTCAATGTCATTTAGTCTTAGCTGTATATTACCAAAAAAAAACAATAAATGGATGTTCTTTTTGAAATATTTATAGTGCCGACTTTCCTCTAATTTGGCTTGTCTTTCCTCTAAATTAGTAAAAATCTGTTAACATTTTTTCCTACAAGAAAAATCATTCCCACCGCAAATACATAATGTTTAATTGTGACTTTACAACAATGTCTGTTATCACATCATTTTTACAGAGGCAAATCTTTACTACCATTAGATTAAGCCTATCTATTTGAAGGACAAACAAAATGAAAAACAGAGATCATTCCAGCCCTTTCTGGAAGAATGCACAATTTTAACATATTAAAAAAATATCCATTTTTTGACCTAAAAAAGTTATTAATTTATAGCATAAAAATATCTTGATGGTAAATAGGTGCTAAGTAGGTGATGACTCATTTTTACCGAGTGAAAAAGAAATAGAAGGATTTAAAAATAAGTCCTCAGTTCAAGAGAACCGAGCAGTTTTGAAAACTAAAATGACAGTTCTCTGATGTGATGTGTAGGTCAGAGATTCTCAAACCTGGCAGGACATCAGTGTCACCAAATGCACGTTTAAATTAGATGCTTGGATCCCAGCCCAGACCTCCAAGTACAGACTGTCTGTAGGTGGAGCCCAGGCATTTGTATCATGTGAATGGCCCAGAGGTAACTTCAGATGTACGGCAAGGGTGAAGACCTACAAGATTTGGTCATATTTCTTCAGGGAGTTAAGGGGCCATGGGCTGACAGCTAAAGAATGCCACTCATCAGATATACTTTTCTATCAGATATACAAGGGCATAAGAAAAGAGTGGGATAAAACAATATTCAAAGTAAATATAGGCTGAGATGTACCAAAGCTTCTTTCTGGCATTCTCCGTCCAGCTCTTGCTTCTGCTTTCTCATCAGTCATACAGCACTTGCAGGTGGGGTTGGTGTTGCTATGTTTATAGTTGTCTCGTGCATATCAGTCTCTCCCCACCCACCTCAATAAAATGGCAGGTTCAGCCAAGTCTGACAGTCCTCGAATGAATTAGCCCCTCCTTGGGAAACAGCCAATCAAATTGCAACTGGCTCTATATAAAAGATGAAAATGTGACAAAAGAAATAGTGATGTTGCTTAGTGGATCCTTCTTCTATGGATGAACTTAGATCTGCCAGCTTTCAGAAACCAACACAGAACAGTTATATATGAGAATCTGGAGCTCATAAGAGGGCTGTTCCAACCAAAGATAACCACCGAATGTCCTGGTAGCACAGGTGGCTCTGGAGAATAATTTTATTGAGAAGATTTTTGATCATGAGAACAAGGTACTATAGGACAGAACTGTGCAGGAGATGACGGTCTATTTGTCCCCGTCTGACGTGCTCAGAAATAACATCCCTGAAACATCTTTCATATTCCACTCTCATGTAGCTGCTAAAACAATACCCAAAAGTTGGAAGAAGTGACCCCAATGAAGCCCTCCTCACAACAGTACTTGCATTCATGACTGTCTTAAAGTAATCACTGCACAGGAAGCAAAGAAAGATTAATTCTGGAAGAGAAATGGAGGGTCTTTTGAATGAGGTTTACTGGGCCCTAAAGTTTGTGAAGGCAAAGAGAGGGAACTGAGGTAGTCCAAAGGGAGATGATGGTTGTCAGCCTGGGATGGGAGGTGTGTGCACCGCAAGGTCGAAGTGCAGGAGGTGGGGAGAAAGGAAAAAAGTACGTTTGAAGGTATAGCCTCCCACTTGCCCAAGGCAAGAGCTATGAATTCCCAAACACCATAGGAAGCCATGGATGCAGGGGCAGCTGCTAGAAATCGACCAGCACCAAGTTTGGTTTGGAGTACTGGGGAGACAAGTGAGCTTGGAAAGAAATATCCCCAAGCATGGATGAGGGAAAGGAAGCAGGCACCCAGGCTGAGGACAGTACAGCAAACAGATATAGTAATAAAGAGATTCCCCTTCTCCATACATTTGCAACCAAGAAGCCAAGAATGGCAACAAAATTACATCAATGGCCTTTCTTTACTTGGCAGGAAGTAGCGTTGCTTAGAAGACTGATGGAGAAGTAACTTCAAAAACTCTAAGGGCAGGGCACCTGGGTGGCTCATCTGGTCGAGCTTCGAACTCTTGGTTTTGGCTCGGGTCAAGATCTCAGGGTCATGGGATTGAGCCCCACATCAGGCTCCACGCTGAGCGGGGAGTCCGCTTGGGATTCTCTCTCTCCCTCTCCCTCTGCCCCTCTTGCTTGTGCTCTCTCTCTCTAAAATAAATAAATAAAATCTTTAAAATATATTATCTTGGAGAAAGAAGGAACTATTATAGGGAAATGATTCATAATCATTTAAAAAAAACCCTAAGGGCATGTTTGTCTTTTCAGGATCTAACACACGAACTGGCAAGGAAGAAGTGTCCAATAAATACTGGCTGAAACAGTGACTCAGTAAATACCCTGGAAACAATAGTAAGACTTCACAAACACTTAACAAATGCTTAATAAACATTAAACACTGGGCATAGTGGAGTAACTCTTAGACTGAGAACTCGGGGCACAGAAAAGATGCCTTGGTTATTCAAAGGCTGTTTAAGATAAATTTTTTTTAAGTACACAAGCCTGTTCCCTTTAAGGGTAAATTTCAAAGGGGCTAGCCTGTGAATTAATTAGATAAAAACAAATCCACAAAATTATTTGCAGCCACTCTAAGAACCACAGTGAATTGTTTTTCCTCCCCTTCCCAGCTGCTTCTTCATTCTCTCAACCTTCTTCAAGGTTTTTGGGTGAGTACTGCTGCTAGCTTTAGGGTTTTATTAGTTTTTCTTCTTACCCCTTGATCACCTGTTTTGGCATGATCTTGATTTCTTTTGTATTTTTTCACTCCCCTGGGAAATTTATGTCTGTTTCTGGCATCTGTCCCCCATCCTCTTTTGTGAACACTGAGGTGAAAAATTCATTTATTTTTTAGCAGTGTCTCCACTGCTTGTCAATAAATTATCCTTTCTATCTCTTCGATGCTTGACAAAGCACTTTTTGGACCTCCTGTTCTTTAGGTGCTTTCAGAAATAACTCATTACTATTTATCATCATCTCCTAGGTAATCTTTCTTGCTTTTTCACTCTTAATTTGGGGATATTTTTTGATAGTCTTAACATCTTCCTGTAATCATGCCATTCTCTTCCTCTATAGCACTCAATGTCAACTGGGCCTCTTTCTTAATACATAATTGCCTTGTGCTCTTCAGTTTGCAATTCTGTTAGCCCGATAGTGGGAATATTCTTATCGTGTGTTTATTCTTACCCAGCATAACTTTTGGGCATCTGCAGGCTAAATTCCTCTCCCAACATGCATGCCCCTCTGGATTCCCAGTGCTTTTCCTTTCACTCCTTATCCCTTCTTTTTCTCATTCTTTTACAGCGTCTAAAGTTCAAGGCTGACTGTTAAATATTGTTTCAAGGGACAGAGAGGCTGCAGTTCTGCCTACATGTATTTGGCATTTTTCAGTGCTTAAATCAATGGCTCAGATAATATTTGCTATGAAAAGCATCATTTGATGACCAAATCTAGTGCGACAACCCATTAGGTCCAAACTCCTACATGTGTCGCAAATTTGCATAACCAAATCAAGCTTCCCTGCACCTTCTTTTTCTTCTCTAGTTTGACCACAGACTTGCTACAGCCTCTATAGCTGGTTTATCATCATACTCTTAAAATACTCTCCAATTCTACACTTCCAATCATAGCCTTTGTTTCACATAAAACTTAAGAGGGGTTTTATGTAAGTTTCCACTTGTTCATAATGATAAATTTAAGTTACATTCCATACATTCCCAAACCTTATTTTTCTTTCTATATCATACACAAACAAATTACATTTTATCTACCCTGTTATCCTCTATCATGCCAATATTCTAGTGGTCCTTACTACCTGATAGGCAGAATTTAACTCTTTTTCTATTGCAATTTTTATCACCTTTAGTTATCAGCCGGTATTAGCTTGTACCTGTAATTTCAAGTGATGCCCATTCCTTCAAAACTAAAAAATTAAAGAATGAATACCAGTAAGCCCCCTGACTTTCTGATCAGTGTTTATCATAGCCACCTAAATAGAGTAAATTGCATGGGGTATGCATATCAAAAATTATTTATTAAATATAAATAATGCAAAATAGAAAAGTTTGAGCGCTCAGGTAAATATCAGCTAATAAATATGACTAAAGTACAAAATGGGAGGATTTTGGCCCTCCAATGTGGAACAGACTAAGGGAGCAATACTGAGTAATGTAGCCAACAATCAGCAGAAACTCTTCAGCAGGACATAGTGTAGTGTGAATTTACATACTGCCCTTTATCAAAAAAAAAAATCAACATACTCGCTTTAAATACATAAAAATTTGCACAATAGAAAGTTACTTTCCTAGGATCACTAAGAAATCATGGCGATCTGATCTAATTGGTAATGCTTTTAAGCACCACATTTAACTGGGTTTTCTTATAGCACTAATGTTCCTCCACTGACACAACTTAGCAGGCAATGTATTTACAAACTATAATAGCCTGAAAAGAATTAACAATGAACAATGTGCAAAATAGTCAATTACAGGCTTAAACTTTAAACAAGCACTTACAATGAAGATTAAAAAAAACTATCTTGGCTATTGGGTCATTTTCCAGGCTACTAACTGCTAAACCATGTGCAGAACGTGCTTCCAATTTAACCATCCAGATTTTCTAAACAGGCAGAGAGCTTTGCTCTGCAGGCAGAATCAAGTTGGTCTTCAATTTGATTTTTAAAACAAGGCAGTTCTACAGAAAACCAATAAGCAAAAGCTACAGATTATCTGAAAAATAAAGAAAAGGGGAAGTGGGTTTTATTTTAAACACCTTAATTTGTCTGTCTATAAAAGTGAAAAATATAATCTTACTTTGGTCTAGAAAAGGGTAGAAGCTGAATAAATTCTACAGCCCTGTCAATTTTGGAGGAGTGATAGCCACAAGGCTTGGCTCTTCTGAGACTCAGCACTGGCAATGGATACCAATGCAAAAATAACATGCTGGAAGCCATGATGATTTTTAAAAGCTACAGAAAAAATTTGAATGTTTCCTCACTAATGAAGCACCTCGCAGATCTTACATTAGATACAATGCAATCTGTAAGTATCACTCTCAGATGGCTGGCTTCCCTCTCCCGATGGCACCAGATCAAAATCCACACAAAAGGAAATGACCAGAACGTAAGTCAGGTACATGGGGGGACTTCTGCAGTGTGAGTCTATGGAAGTGTTACACACTGGTCTGATGAACCAAGATGGGTTGCTTTTTTAATGTACCATTTGTACTTCTTGTGGATAGGTCTAAACAGAAGACATCAAAGAATGATTTGTCCAGAAAGAAGTCTACAACTGCAAGTAGTGTACTGATGTCCCTGATGACTTGTCACCATTGTGACATTTATTATGAAAACAAGTCAGGTTGACCTAACCTTGGCTCAGGTCAACCTAGACCTGCAATGACGTCCTATCGCTTGTTATAAAACAGGTCGCTGGATGCTAATCCATTTCCTCTCTTTGAGTAGGCCTAGCTAGCAGGTTGATGTCCTGCAGCAGGATCCTGGTCTTAAAACTCCCCAGGATCTCACACACAGCTCCCAAGGGATTCTTGTGTATCATAAGAACTATGTTTCTGAAAAGTTGTCATGAGTCTAATTTTCATAGTCTAAATTTAAAGGCATCCTTTGGCAACCCCTCTGTGAAGAAAATAATTCCTCCTCAATTTATCTTCAGGGTTAGCCCAAATTTTCATATAACCTTCAGCACCTATAATTTAGTATCTGGCTCGCCTTGTTAGTTTCCTGTCCTAAAACTTGGTGCAGATGAAGGACACCCAGGACCTTTGTCCAGGTAATTTAAAGATTTTTGTTGTTTGTTTTTTTGTTTTGAGTTCTTTTCTCATAAGGCCCAACAAAGTAGCCAGTAAATAACTAACAGTCAATAGCAACATTATTCATCATCACATCCTATGTATTTCTTGGTAAATTAATTACACAACTCAAAATCAAGAACCACATCTGCTTCTTCCATTGGTCACAGAAAAACCATGTGTCTTAAGAGTCCTCGTGTAATGAGCACTGACTATTACATAAAGCTGATGAATCACTGACCTCTTCCTCTGAAACTAATAATACATTATATGTTGATTAATTGAATTTAAATTAAAAAATTAAATTAATTAATTTTAAAAAAGATTCCTCTCCAGAGAGCAGAATGTTGACAGTAAAGAAAAGGATTCACAATTACAGAAATGGCCCCCAGCCACTCCCCACACCACTGCAATAGTAATGGTGAACATTTACTGAGTGCTTACCATGTTCTAAGCACTCCTCTGTGCACTGCACATGCATTGCCTCATTCATTTCACCCAACCATCCAAACACGTAGATTTTATCACTATCTTCAACATATAGGTGAGGAAACTAGTGGAAAGGGGAGAGTCAAGATTTAAACCCAAGAGTGCCCACTGCTAAGTATCACACTGAACTATCTGTAGTATTGACAGAGCCAAAGGATGGACTTGGCACATTTGCAGAGCAAGACCAACAAGGAGAAATCTAGTAAGAATAGATACAAAGTCCCATTCTACACAGGGATGTGGAAGCAATTAATATAAAAACAGAATGATTTTAGTAGACTGCAAGCTCAATTTCCAGTCAAGGTTAAAACATGGGTGTTTAAAAGCAACCTTGAGCTGTATTAATATGGACAGTGACAGCAGACCCACTACTGATTAAACCAGATCTAGAATATTAAGATCTGGAGTCCCATTGGCAGAGGGAAAGAGACCACCAGAACACACAGAGAGGACGGTGACCAGGAATATGAGATGGAGTTAAAATATGTTGCATGATACTCTAAACGCCTTCCAGTGACACTTTTGAAGGAAGTAAGGATTATCCTCTTGGGAACATGTGTGGAAGGAGAGACAATACACAATCCCAGGTAGCTTCAAAGGGGGAAACTGGTACCCCAGACTGACAGCTACACAACTGAGAACTTTCTGAAAGTCAGAGCTGTCACAATGCAATGAATTACCTTGTCAGTAGTGACTTTTCCAATGCAGTAAAGCCCCAGCAGAGGAATGAGTGCCCGTTGGGGATCCTTTCATTCAATCATTAGTCAGAGTGTCATTTGTATGCCAAAGGCTTTGGTAGGGCCTCATCAAGAAGGATTCCTATGTTGGGAGGGGAGCTGATGTAAATCAGAAAGAACATAAGGAGACTCTAAGTTCCATTCCGCTGTTAAGAATCTATGATATCTTCCTCCAAATGATGGATCAAGCAATTCTCTGAAACAAGAGCTTCATTCTAACCTATCTTAGTGAGAGCAAAGAAAGAAGGAGACAGGAAGGAAAAAGGAAGGAAGGAAAAAAAAAAAACAAAGAATTTCAAAATAGTATGTTGGGGATGAGTGCTTAAATATAACACTAAAAATGATGTTGTGATCAAATCAAGAATTATCCAGTTTTCTTAAAGATACCAAATTTGTAGAGAGGAAAAGATGAGGTAGAGGCACTTTTCTTTTTCCTTCAACTTAAGATCTTTAGAGAGCAAAATGATTAATCAGAAAATAGGTTCACTTTTCTCTCTCTGGTAATTTATCCATTCCCATGACTTCAACTACCAAATATGGAATACTGTATGCCAAAATCTGCAATCCCAGCCCAGAACCACAAATCAATCCACCCACAGACATCTCAAAAATTCATTATGTCCAAAACTGAATTTACTCTTTTAGTCTCCCATAACCTAACATCTCCTCTCATATTAACATACCTTAATGAATGGCACCACCATCTACCAGGTGCCCTAAGCCAGACCAAGGCCAAGAAGCCAAGGATGACCCCTCCCTTACCCATCGGTTACCAACTCCAACCGTTTCCTTCAGTTTATATCACTCAAATCCATATCCTCCTCTTCATCCCCATTGTTCCTGATTCAGTTCAATCTCTCATTGTTTCCTCTTGGAACTGCTTTCATCACCTCCTGAGTAATCTCCCTGCCTCTCCTGTTGCCTCCTATCCGCACTGTTGCTGGAGTGACTGTCTTAAACCATAAATCGGATCCTGTTATCCCACTATTTAAAATTAGTCCTTGAGTAGCTTGCCACATGCTTCAATGAAAACCCAAATTCCTCCACCTACCTATTTTTCTGGGGCCAGGATTCTAATCCCACTTGCCCCATCATCCCTTCCTCTGTGCCCTCTCAATTCCAGCTTCCTGTAATATCCTCTCTCTCCCACACCCCTGCACAAGCAACTCTCTCAACTGGTCATTTTGTTTTTACCTAGACAGTTCTGACCATCCTCTGAGACTCAGTTCATGCGCTATCACTTATCCTAGAACTAAATTCATACGGATTCATTCAGTGACCATCCCCAAGCCCCTCTCTCTTGCCTGCCTCAAGTCACAGAGCCCACAGACACTGTGAAAGTTCACTTTCCCAGCTTCCCTTGCAGCTACAAGTAGATACCTGCTACAGATTTGGCCAACACATCGTGAGCAGAATTCTGCTCAAGGTCACCAGTTTCTGGGAATGCTTTTCTCTCCCCGATGGAATGGGATAGATGGAGGTATACTCTAGAGATGGAGGTATACTCTAATCTCTGCCTCTCCAGCTTCCTATTGTGAACTCTGCTGTTGTCTGGGGCTCAGCAGCCATCCTGAAAGAAATGCAAGATGAGAGGAAAAGCTCAAAAATGAAAATCAGCACACCAAGAAAGAAAAAGATGGCAGCACTAGTTTGCTGAATCTACACAAGCAACCTCCTACCCCCAGACATCCCCTTCAGTGAGGGACAACGCCATCCTTATTTGACTAACCTACTACTGTCAGGGGTTCTTAGTTGCAGCTGAACACACGCTTAACTGCTATTGCACCTCAGGGAAGTCTTTCTACATTCTTCGCAGTGCAGGGTGGGTAAGAACAAGGGTCTTGGCGCTCGGCAGCTACAGCTTCAAATCTGGGCTCCACCGCTTCCTCACTACACAACACTGGACAGGCAACCAAATCTCTCTGACCCTCAACTGCCACCCCCTCTCCTGTAAAATGGGAATGGCAATGCCTAACAAAGAGTTTTATTGTAAGAACAAACAAGATAATATGTGTCAAGTACTGAGCGCAGGCCTGACACACAGTGAGCACCAAAGCATTTTAGTCATTGTTAAGAGGAATCTGATGTTGCTGGTAGCACAGATGGATAATCCAACAGCACCCTACACAAACACGGTTATTTCCCTAATGTCCTGATTTATAACTATCTGATACCACCCTGATTCCTTGCTTAGACTATGAGCCACACTGAAGGCTAGAAAAGTGGCATATCACTATGTAGTTAGTACCTAACACGAGGCCTGTATGGCACAGACTCTTCACAAAGATTTGTTGGATTAAATCGAATGAAGGAACCAAAGACTAATTTGAGTATTGAAGTCTATCAGTTGGGCTGGCTTCTAGTACAAATAGAATTTATATAGATGGAATATATATATAATATATATAGAAAGGAATATATATACTGAGGACCATATGATTGCAGACATACTGGTAACACATTAATTTTATTTACCAAGAAGCCACTCAAACTCTTAAAACAGGAAGATATTCCGGTTTGCTTTCACAAATATGTAATTTGCCCTTTTCCTCACTGCCATAGGGGAGTACTTCCTCTCCATCTGAAAATTAAGACAGCTAAGATCCAAGGTGCAAAAACTACTTGTGGTAAAACCAAGCCAAAAACTGAACTCAGGATCCACGTTCTATCTTCTCTGCCCCTTCCAACTTAGCCTCTGGAAAAGGCTCTTTCTCTGAATATGTGCCTGTGATGAAGTAATAAAATGAACAACCCCCACCGTTTTGCAAAGGGATAAGGTGGGGGAAAGAGGGAGGAGCTTCTTTGGTAAGTCAACAGCCTCCAAATATTAGAATGAGCCAAAATATTTTTTCTAAGCAGTGTCTTGTCATCTACGGTCAAACTCATATAAAACGGTATTTATCATATAGGAATGCTATTTAAATTCAACCACTCAAATATATTGCCTGATCGCAATAACTAAAGAAAACAGCATTTGATATAAAAACCAGCCCTCCCTTAGTCATTAAGATTTCCACATGAACTGGAAGAGCACTTGATTTTTCTGTATGGAGGAATACTCTGTCCTAATAAGGAAACATGAACTGCTCTGATAAAACTTTAACAGGTACTGAAATTTAGAAATTATATCACCGACTTACAAGCCTACACTAATAATTAATTATCCACCTAAATGTACACTATTTTACACATCCTGCCCCTTAACGAGAGCGCTCAGAAAAGCCATTGTACTCTGCCTAACAGACCATGTCTTCGGCAGCCAAATGGCCCAGCGAATGCAAAGATTTTCCCTTATGTACACTTTACAGTGTTAATGTAGATCCACTGCCTATGCAAACCAATTGCATTCCCACAACCACATTCCACCTGCAGGAACGCAGGTAACTTAGGGAGGGCGTCGAGCTACGGACACTATCAGCAAATCAGAACCAATTTATAAGCGGTTTCCCTAGTGTTTGCAAAGACCATTACTGTGTAGTCACAATTATAGGAATAGCGAGTTCTCTTGCTCTGCTCTGCGAATGTTTTAAAGAAGTCACAGAGAGGCTTCTTTTTATGCTAGCGCAGGTGTGGACTCAATTCCACTCTTAAACTAGTATCAGCTCAGCTGAGAGAACAGCCGTAAATTTTTATTTCAGAACTAAATGAAACTCATGAGGGTATGGGGCAAAATCTCATGAACTATTAAAATGCCTTTAAAAGACTGTGAGCAGAGCTGCTTTCTTTTATTTCCAATTTGGTGTTCAAACTACATAGAGGACTTTTCAATGAATGGAAAATGCAATCATTGAAAGTATATATATTTAGAACATTTTTATTTAGAGGTAACAAAAGATTTCAGAGAGCTCTTTCCCCCCTGACCACACCTCCATGAATTATGTCAGTAATAGAAATAAGGAAACCAAGGTTAAAATGAACAATGGCTTACTTAAGATCACCAAAAGATTACCGAGCAAACTACTATTTAGTATTTTCCCATGAGTTACTAGAATGCCTAACAGAGGTTGCCCACAGCTGCTTAAGTAGTCTGCCATGATAGTTAAAATATTTATGTTCAGTGCATTTCAATTTCCAAATAATATTTGTGAGACCATCAATAAGTAAGGAAAAGGCAAACTACTCAGTACAAACACACATGCGTGTACACAAAAGGAGACACTCACACATACAATATAGAGCTTGAATTTAATCCCGCCAGGAGACCAGTGTTTAAGGCTTCCAAAAATATGGATACTAGGCTCACTTCCAATTACTCTGAAAGTTCTGAAGGAGACAGGGTCACTAATAAATTTTCCTCCACGATTCGGTATTGCCCAATTAAGTACAATCAGTTACACATAAAGAGTTTATGCTTGCATCTGAAGCATTCAGATTTGGCTACTGAACTGTTAAGAGTACAGCTTGGTCCGAATAGTCAAGGTGAGGAAAAGGCAAGAGCAATTAGTAACCTAGTAACTTCAGAGACTTAGCCACAGCAATGCTGATAGTATAAGGGTAGAAAACTGTACTGTGTGAGCAGAATGCTCTAAAATTAGATTTTTATGTGTCTCTTTCTTTCTCATCCTTCTCTTCTTTTGTCTCTTCCATCTCCACCAAATGTTATCAGATATTACACACTTCGTATTTTCATTCAGCTTGAATATGGCCCACGAGGGGATGGCATTTAATTAATCACTTCCACATTCTGCCAAAATTCACGACATGATTCTCAAGTTTGCATATCACTTTTGCCAAGCTGGTCAGACCCAATAAACAGAAAAACCACCTAGATTAAATAAAAGTGGGTGGAATAATAATTCATAGTAACTGAATTTAAGTGCCAGGTGCTTTTCATGTTACTTCGTTTAAACTCAGAGCAAGGACTCCGATGAGACATTCCATCAGAGCACTAAAGATTGCCCAAGGTAACACAACTGGAGAGGAGCAAGCTGAGGCGTCAAACCAAGGCCCAGCTGAAATCCTTGCTTGGCTTATTCTCCATTTCACCACTACTCGGGCTAAAGTGGGATTTTCAACCTATGGGAAAGCTCTCAATGTTTTCTTTTATATATAAACATTATCACCAGCTATATTTTACACCAGTATAAAGTGAAGCTTCCTTATAGTTTTTCTTATTAATAAGCATGTGTCAAAGAATTGAGAAGTGATTAATAAACAATCATCAAGGAGATGAAAAATGTTTGGGCTGTATCTATAACGTACTTAGGAATAAATTTAATGCCAATCTATGCTCCATACATCTTGCAACTGTTGGTCCCTAGGCCTGATATTCCGCAAGAGGAAATGAAATGAGATCCACTAAATGCCTCTTTCTACTAAAAATAATACACAGTTCCTTAGGAAGGACCCAGAACCCCTTTGAAATGAAGAGCATCAGAGAATAATCATATGCAGAGCAACCTTCTATGCCAAACTGAGGTGGATGAGGACAGTCTCTAACACATTCCTGAGAACGTGGAAAGTCTGTGTGATAGCATCTCCTTGATGAAAAGCAACCTAGCTAGCAGTTGCTCATTATTCAGACTGGCCTACAATGAAGGCAAAGAAATCTCAACTTGCCAGTGGGCCTCCTAGCCTCACCATTCAAATACCATACCAAGGTGTTTTTAGCCATGTGCAACAATGAAACTTGAGAATATTTAAGTTGGAGAGACAAATGGCTGGAGGCAAATATTTCACAAGAGGCATATCCGAATTCAACAAAGTTGTCCCAAAAGAGGAACTTATTTTAGAGGCTTACTGTTTTTTGTGAATTGGCTAAAAAAGAAATCTTGGTCTTGATGTTTAGAGAACCAAATATTCTAGACTATCTCCACCTGTTCTTGCCTTCTGTTCCAATCTCCTTAGAAGGTAAAGTTGTCTTAAAGCTGCTAGCACCCCAGACCCAAAGCCCATACAGTTTTCAATTAATTGCAGACAGAAGTGACGGAGCACCAATGTGTAGGCTTGCAATGCGTAAGGTAACAATCACAGAGCAGCTGTCCTAACGTGTGTCACTTTACTGCACTGCTCACCGTGATTCTGAGGGGGCGGGGGAGGGCTAGGTATGACAGGTAGTACTCACAGAAGTGAGAAGAGTGGGGATCCTAAGAAACTTATCCAAAGTCCTCGCACCAGAAAGTGGAACAGTCAAGACTAAGGCTGCATTGACTCCTGGCCCAGTCTACTATTCCACAATGCCTCTCAAGACTTGCAGTGCTTAAAACTAACCGCTGTGGTCCTAAGGAAGGTGATAATGTGAACAGAGAAAACAGGCTCATTTTTATTGACGATCCATATGGCATTTAAGGTAGAAACACAACTTTCATGGACATTAGTTCCAAGACCCTATAACTGTACTGATGCTTCTCCTGGAGCCAAGGGGCAATAGAAGTTTTGAGAAACTCATAGTGTTTAATCCCCCCACTCAAGGATCCAGTCAAGAAGCATGTTACTGGCTAATGCTATCACAGGCATCTTTTAAATATCAACCTTCTGCAAAATTCCAAGAAGCCAACTTTCCAATGAGAAACTGAGCGAAAACTTTGACCACTCAATAAAAACGGCACTGTTTGTTTCACATCTAGTTTTCCCTTAATGATATATGGTCCTTCGCCCTGCCTATGTTCTCACTGGCCTGATTCATGCCATGATTGTGTTCAACAGGGATGGGAAACTTCTGGCCAAAAGTTGAATCCAGCTCTCACCACAATCTCATGCAGTCTTGGCGTGTTCACTGAAACTAAATGTCTTTTGGCTGCACTTAATCCTCCACATTAAAGATCAAAAAATACAATGGTGTACATATTAAAATAAAACAGAGGGGTGTTTTTTGTCCCGAGCAATGGGCATTCTTGTGTGAGTGCTTCACGGTGAGATGGCAGAGTGTTAGAGGTAAGCACACCTTTTGGCAGTGGCGCAGGGAAAAGATCTCTGCCTGGCACTTGTCATGGCATGTTCTGGGACCTTGTGGCTCCAGGATGCCAGGCCTGCTCTGAATGGCTGTTACAGGACCACCGACGGGACTGTAGAAGAGACTGTTGGCCGGAGCTAAGGGTCTGCTGCTCTGCAGAGTGGCGGGAACTTGAAAATGCATACATGTGGAGGGCTGGCTCTGCCTCGCTCAGAGAATGAGGACAAGGAAGGCGCAAGCCTCGGGGCGGAAGTGAGAACAGCCTGCCTCAGACTCCTTCCTGGCGGTGACTCTCGCATCTCTACTTTCTCCACCTCCCTCATTTCAACTAACTTTTTTTTTTCTACTCCACGTCTCTTTGTCCCTTTTTCTAACTTGCGGACTGGAATTTAGAGTTGAAGCCCATTTCATAGTTTTCTTACTACATGAAAGTTTGAGCCTTGTTCTTACTTTTCCAGACTGTGAAGTTGAAAATTATGAATTTTCTCTGAGAAGAAACTAAATAAAACCCTTTAAGTCACCAAGCCTGAAAGGCATTCCCAACTCCCTTCTCTCTTGTCTCTTTCTATTAACTAAGCGGGAGGAGCTATTGTATACCTCCCCACCCCCACCCAAACTTGGTAGCTGGAGATAGCCATGGGATTCAGGGGAGGAAGGGATCACACTACCGGACTCCCTTTTCCCTGTTCTTGCTTCATCAGACCCACACTTGACATCTGAAGCCGTGACAGTCATCTTGAGACAATGAGGGAAAGCACAAAAGAATCACCCAGACACCTGCCTGGGTATCACTGAGCTGCAAACCAATTTTAGCAGCAGCCTACCACCAGACTTCTAGTAGAAGAAAAATTCTTCTTAAGCAACCATTAGTCACATTTTCCATTACTTCTAAGCAAAAGCATTCCTCCCCAACACAAACTACTTTTTACCTTTAATTAACTCTAAAATGATGTATTTTCTCTTAGAGTCCATAACTTTCTATGTGAGAAATCTTCCTCTGGTATTTAGAAGTGCTACACTTTTCTGTTGGCTATAGTTTTCATAATGTTTTCCTGCTATCAGTTCTAAATTTCATAAAACCTGACTCTGAAAGTATTTGATTATCACACCATTCATTTTAGTATAGTGTACAGTAAATGGCTGAGTGGAAAGGAAGCAAGACCAATGAAAGACAGATAGACATTTTTCTTGATTGGAAAAGAAGAAATAACTTTTCCTATCTGAAAACTGGAAACACTTAACTTTTTTCAGTAGCATTTCAAAAAAAAAGAATGACATTACTTATTTTTCATAAATCAAATATTCTGTGGTATGTCTGGTGAAAACAAATTCATCACGTTGTAGTATGACCTGCTCCCTGACGTTAGAATATTCTGTGCAGTCAAGGATATATAGTACTATAGAATGAATTTCTGTTAAACTGGCTCTGGTGGAAGGTTTTCTTCCTGATACAGTGAGATAGATGTAGGCCTGATTTTAATTTATGGGCTTTTCATTCTAGACCTAAACCCTCTATGAATGAAACCACTCAAAAGCCATCTATTGAGGTCCTACAACTCTATGCCAGGCATTGGCCCAGGCGTAACACTTTTCTCCTGGTGATGTAACTTAATGAGTTATTATTTTATCCTCAATCAATCCAATCCCTTAACTATAGATATGGAATGAGCTGAGGTAGAAAAGAAACACCCATTTGAATCAGGCTTTAAAGAATAACATTTGGAAAACACATCACTAGCAAAGTTACTTGAAGGTATCATAAAATAGAGATGAATGGATTAGAAATAATGATAAAACATCTCTAAAGATAAAATATAGCAGAAGGATAAAATGGCATACCTAAAAGATCAATGGACCATTAGATGAGAAAATTACCTCAGAGATCATCCAAAGGTCTGTTCCATCCTCAACCTAGAGATGTGAAAAAACCTGACCTGAGCCACCCACGGTTGCAACAAAGCAGAGAGTAGAAAAGGCAGTTCTTTACCTCCCAGCCTTAGCTCAAAATCAGGATTAATAGTATCACTGGGGAGGACACTTAAAATAGTCTTATTTGTTAATACTTCGGGAAGACATTTTAAGTTAACATCTTCAAACAACAAAATTCCCGAACAAAGAAAGCAAACAACAAATAACACCACAATTAAATGTTTCTTCTCTCAGCAATTGCTTGCTACCACATTATCAGTCCAATAGATAACAGATGATATCATGATAACCTCAAGCAAAAAAAAAAAAAAAAAGTGTCATTAAAAAAAGACGACACTGAGAGAATACACAGACGTCCCTAACCAATGAAGCTGCAAGCAGCCTATCACTATCAAACTTCAGAACAATTTAAAAGTGAACTAAAATGTCTAGAGCTGACATCCGTAGTCACAATTCCATTTTCATGAAGTTACTAAAATATTATTTGACCTCGGGCACTGTAGAAAATCAAACCCTTGCCATCGTTATACAGATTTTGTTTTTTCAAATATTTAAATTTCCGAGTGGAAAGAAAACATCTGACAAAGAGGTCAAGTTAAATCTTACCCATGCTTTGAAAAAAACTATGTCTCTTTGTGGTTAATGCACGTTAAGGTTTTCAAAACAGTTTTCCTAGTAAGAGCCTCTTCATTTAGGTTTATTTCCAGTTTTACAATGAAAAGAAAAACTCCCTGTATTAGCATCTACTCACATTCGCCATTTTACAAGAAGACTGTGCCACTGGCCTCGGCCACTGGGATTTGAAAACACTCACAACACTTCACCTTTACGCTGGGCTAAACTCAGGGTAGTCATAAACACTTTGAAGTAATACAAACCTAAATATTCCTGCTAGGCAAACGGAGCAGTGGAACCGAATTATAATGAGCTAGCAGCTGTCACAATATGACCACAGTAACCAAATCAAAATATCAACCGCTAACCCAGATGAGATTCAAAGGTCATCCTATAAGCCAGCAGCTTTCTTCAGTTCTGCCTGAAACCCCGATCTAATCCTGCAGTAAAATGTTCCACTGAGCTAGTTTAGAAACCAGTTACTCTATGGTGGGAAATTATTTAGGGCACTGGTAGAGTACCGTTAGTGGGACTAGAACCAAACACCACAATAAGGAAACCGAACCATTCACAATGGGACACATAAAAACACAGCCGCTGATGTTGAACTAAGCTGCACCCAACTGTACAAAAGTATCACTTTTCACATCCTTCAGTTACCGATGCATTTCTATAATCTTACTGGCAACTTGCTCACTCAAACAATCTGGTTTTCAGTTAAGGCTCTGGAACAATAGAAGGAAAATGCATGCTTAGGTCCTTCCTCGGATCAAAAAGTTTTAGCTAGAAAATATATTGTTTCCCATTGTAAAAACATTTGGGCAATTACCTGCAAAAGTTTAATGCTTGCAAGAAAACAAGCAGGGACAGGAATGTTAAAAAAAATCCATACTCTTCTGCATGTAGCTCTTGTCAGTATTTTCAAACTATTCCATATCATATAATTCTTTTAAAAACACAAGACTCAGACCCATGGCCCCTCTGTCCCATCAGCATATTCTGAAAGCTACTCACTGACCACCGATAAAGGTTTAACCAAACTGTTTAAAAACTGCAGCAAACAAGTTTCCAACAGATCAAGTGTACATTATTATAATTAATAACCAAAAGTAGTCACAAAGAAAATGTGATTTCTTCTTTCCAGATGCGAAACGGGACATGGCATTTCAAAGACGCAAAAATGCAAACCGGCTTGCTTGTCTCTGCCCAATGAAAGCAGTGATTGAGGATTCAGGAAATGTCAGGTAAAAGAGTAGAATATACAAATATTGGATCACTTTGCTGCACACCTGAAACTAATATAATCTCATCTGTCAATTATACCTCAATAAAAAAATAAATAACATTTTAAAAAGAGAGTATATACCTGAATTGGTCATGCAGGCAGTCAGCTAGATGGCTCACTGCTATAGTCTCTCAACTCCTCCAGACCCCGCCACATGAGAAGGAAAGCAAGAAGTCATGCACACTTTTTTTTTTTTTAAATTTAGGGCTGGCTTTTTTGTTTATTGTAGTTATGTTTTCCTTTAAAGGATTTACACAATATCAACTTCCAAATCTTTGTATGGCAACTATAACTACAGACAGTAATGGAAGAAGTGGTGCAGCCTTATAAACCAAGAGGGGTCATTAATTCTAGCAGAATAGGTGTGTGCGCGCACGCAGACACACCCATGCATGCATGCAAGTGCGCTTGCATTCATTTGTTAATTTTTAGTTTAGGGATTCACAAACTATCAAATAGGATATTACATTCAGATATGTAGGCTTATTTCTAAAAGAATAAATTAATGGAGATATTCTAGTACTCTTATAAATTATATACCATTTTGCAAAAATTTGAGATGCACAAATAAGTTGAGTTTTGGTATTTTGGTGCCAAACTTAAGTATTTTATCACAAAAATTGGAACATTTATGCAAAACCATTTCTGTGAAATCAAAAAATTCAGAGTTGTAATAAAGGGTTTTGCTGCCATAAGAGTTTATGAGCAAATGTTGGCAATGCCTGTATCATTTCTCCAAAATAGTGTATTGCCATTAAGAACAAAATATATAATAATAATGCACTCCCAAAAGAAGAGAGCAGTTCATTATTTTTTTTCTTTCCTTGCAATAAAATAAAACCCTGCTAAATGAACAGTTTACTAAAAAAAAAAAAAAAAAAAAAAAAAAAAAAATCAGGTCATCTGCAGTTAATAACTCCTTCCCGTAAAATTAGTGTCACTTGTTTCTGTAGCAGACGCCTAATTCAGTCACAGGCTTGATTGATTTGACAATAGAGAATCTGGTCCAATAAAGTGGCTGATTTATTTCTTATGCTATAGCTTTTACCCTAATGTGACATCACAGCAGAATTAAATCTTTGACATGTAAAGAAATCTTTTGTAGTTTTAATGAAAACTAAAGATTCTGTAGGCAGGTATTGATTGTTGTCAAAAACTTCCAGTGAGGTCTAATGCCTTCTTTTGGTAGAATGAAAACTTCCACAAAGATCATGACACCGAATACGGATTTGGACACAAAGAGCAGTTCAGAACAGACCATGTATTCCGTGAATTCAAATTGTTGACTACACTAATAGATCTTATTTTATCTTCGTCTCCATTTGTAAATCAGTTGTCTTTAATTTCTGGAAAACAACCTATCTTCTCTTTATAAAAGCACAGCATAAACACCAAAGAGGGCCCATCTCGAAAGTGGTTTTATTTTAAATAAACAGCAGCTTGGGCAAAAATCAATGAGAATCTTTGTTCCCCTAATCTAGCCCTGAGATAGTCAAGCCGATCAAGAAGGCGTTTGGGATGTGAGAAATGACAGGGGTGGAAAGAGTTAATGCGGCATCATGGCCAGTCCTCTAAAAATATTTTTAAATTCTTTTCCAAGCGAAAAATGCAAGGTATTTCATAGTTGTTTAAATGTCTTTTTCCTTTTTTTGCAGACTGCGCCATGCCCTCTCGCTCCGAGGGCGACTTCCCTGACCCCAGTCTGACACTGCGCCGTTAATGTCAGATAAACCATTTAGCCCCAGCACAAATCTATTCTGTGCAAAAATCTGCTTGAGGTGGAAAATGTAGCAGTTTGTAAACAATAAAGAGCCATGTTTCAGACCAGACAGCTTATCTAACAGAGAAGTCCTTTCATGGGGAACAGTGGGTGGGAGCCTCCCGGACATAGTAGCATTTCCTATCACAATGCAGGAGACTGTCTTGGCCTCCATATTTAAGAGTTTAATGGGAAGGAGGGCAGACGGGATAAAAGAACACAGCTGACATGGACTTTCAGCTTAAACAACAACTAAGTGAAAGGCGTCAGCTCTCTGGGCTCTAGCTCCAGGCTCTCGGCCCACGTATATTTTAAATACTATTTGGATGGAAAAACGAATTTGGCTGGTAAAACTGTTGCCCATGAGGATGGATGAACAAGAACAATTATTTAATATCCTTGGATTGCTTGGTGTATTCCGTGATACTAATTTATCAAGTTGTTCTTGAGGAAAACTTTTTATCATGTACCTAACATAAACTTCTAAATATGAGTAGCAATTCATTTATTCTATTTTACTTTCGCTCATCAGAGAATCGTTTTAGAATCTTCCAAGGGAGTTCTTTAAAATGCAGTGGAAGTACTACTTCCTAAGATTATTATTTTCAAGTTAATCTTTTATCCTATTGTATGAAATTGAGCGAGGATGACTTGAGAAGCAAGGTGTTAGAATTTAATATTAGTACTATTGTCACTGAAGAGTCCAAAGTTGTTCTTATTTAAAATCTAAGTTGACAAATACATCTAGTCTTCTGTACCTGTATTAAAATAGGAAAGTCGGTGCACCTCCCTATCAACAATTGATTAAAAAAACTGGGAAGCTGGCTTTGGCTACAAAATTAAAACATAGATGTGAAATTTATCATTTTAAAGTAAAAGGAGCACAAGTATAAGAACAACCAATGATCAAACACAACTTCATCGTTCTCAAAGCTGGAATATTTAAAGGCACAAACATATGACGTCACCCACTTAAAATACGTTGCTAGTATTTCTCTGCTTTGTCTACTTTGTGTTAAATACCTGAAATTTCTTTAGATGGATTTGATGTGACTTTTGAAAAAATGACTGAGACTCAAGGACTATCTATACATTAAATAACAAGCTTCCAAGGCTTAAAAATAGGGCCATTCTTTAGAAGCATTTGCAATTATGGTTTCAGAGTGATATAATTATGGCTGTGTGTTTTTCTTGGAGTATGGTCCAACGCCTTCTGCCAAGAAATTTAACTTCATTTATTGATGGATTTGCAATAGAATTTGACCAAGTTGAGAGCTTTATTAAGATTTTTTTTAAAACCACATTTACTAGAACAAAGATCATTGTTTCACTCAAAACTGAAGAAACCTGCAATTGCTCATTACTCAGGTTACTGCTGTTACACACGCACCCCTACAGGGTAAACGAAACAGAAAAATACTCGAAAGGTGCCAGTATGAAGGACATGCTGGAAACCAGCAAACTGTCTCAAGCGTAGCTTGCTTCCAGTGAAGTAACATACAGTCCGCCTAGACCATCAACACTAAAAAGCTCACACCAAGATAAATACACAACCAGATCTTATAATTCAACTTGAATATGCTACTCTGATTTCAGCAATCCAAACCTATTATTAAAGGAGTTTCTATAACCCCGGACTATATATCATTGCCAACACACAAGCCCGAAGATATTGTTATTTTAAATATCCACCACTTTAAATTTATCAACCTTAAATCAGAAAACAAGTATTGCAATGTTGAAACTGAGATAAGAGCTTTATACCTAAGGAAGACAAAATTTCCACGGCGATTCGATATCACTGAAATCCTGTTAATTCCGCATGGTTATAAAACGTAGTCCTTTACGCGCGATTACCAAGCATAAACTGTCAGTATTTTTCTGCAATTTAATTACTACAGTGAACTGGATAAATATCCAAGTCCCTAAAAACAGACCCTCTGTCTGCACTGTATTCTCCCCTTTCTATGGGAAAGTATCAGCATTCGAAAAGTGCATGCTAATTTAAAATTGGTCTTACTTTGTATTCTGGAATTGACAAAAGGTGGAGAGAGATTGTCATGTGACCCAAGGTCCCTGCTGGTCATGTGGTCATAGGGAGTCCCATCTCCATAGTTCTGAAAATAAAACAACATCATAAGTTTTCATTTCACACTGAATAAATCAGCATATAAATATCCCCCCTACTGACAGATTTGCGATCCAAAGAAACTGAAGTCCACATTCCCACTATGGAACCTCATTATGAGGGACCTGCCTCTTCACAGGTCCAGTGGGTAAGTGAGGGCTCTAGAGTCTAGAGTTCAGGTTTTCCTCACGGTAGCTGTGAAATCTTATAAATAATAACAGAATCAACTGCGGGAAGTTGTTGACATGATTAAATGAAATAATATATGTAAAACACCTGACACATATAAAATGCACTATAAATATTAGAAGTTATTATTTTGGTAAGCCCACATTTTTTTTTAAAGATTTTATTTATTTATTTGACAGAGAGAGAGACAGAGCATAAACAGGGGGAGCGGCAGAGGGAGAGGGAGAAGCAGGCTCCCTGCTGAGCAGGGAGCCGGATGAGGGGCTCGATCCCAGGACCCCAGGATCATGACCTGAGCCGAACGCAGACACTTAACAGACTGAGCCACCCAGGCACTGGCAAGCCCACGTTATTTAAAAAGAGAAAAAAAAGCAAGATTGTGCCATCAGGGAGAATGACCCATAGCCTATAGTGAATTGCTTTTAGAAGACCAAAATACAGCCTTTTAAACAACATTTGGTTTTATGATACTGAAATTTCCATGTTTTGTTACAGCTGTTACTGTGGTTGTAAGAGAACAGGATCATTCCATAAGTAATTAACATGTAAGAATGTTAAAATTATCACAACAGGACTATGAAGGAACACCAAAACTTTAGCACAAATTAGTACTTCTGGATTTGGACAAAGTATGCCACAAAAAAAGTTTTAAAGCAGATGTTACTTTTTGGCAGAAATTTGTCATGATTATGATTATCTCGTTATTTTAATGGAATTTAAAATTAAAATAATGTTTTTAAACTACCTACTTATTTGGAAGAATCTGATAACATAGAGGAAAAGTTAAAATCACCTATATTACAGGGTTCAAATTTCAGACTAAGGTGCATCAAGTAACCAAAAAGGAAAAAAAAAAGGGGGGGCCGGGGAGTCGATCTGCTCAGCTGGTTGCACTGCCCATAAAGACCAAGTCAAATTTACTCAGAGGTATCAGTTGGCATGTTAGCCAAAGGGCAGAATCTGCCCACACAAAAAAAGACGGACGCTGTCTGAAAAATGAGAATGCACGTCACTTCACTAGAGAACAATTGGAACCCTTAAGGTTCAAATAATCCTGTTTTTTATCATTTTTCCTCATTTAGAAAAATTAACTTGAATGATACTGTAATCTAATGCTGTCAATATGTCAGTGTATACAAAGATGTCATTTTTTTTAAATACCTAGCATGGGTTTTGCACTCAGTCTATGCTGGCCACTGTATAAGACTGATTTTTCTTTATTCAGTGTCCTCATCTTAGACAGTGTACTTTAATATACACTACCTAATTTAAACTGCAGCTTAGTACTGCAAGGTGGTGGATAATATCACCACTTTAGGATGAGAGAAGACAGAACTTAGCATGGCTGTCGGTACAAGTCAGCCTCAGAAATCTGTCACATGCAAACTCCCTGGATTGAGAAGACAGAAATTACAAAATATTGACTCAAAATTATTCACCAAAATATTCCCTGAAAAAAATTGGCGGGACAGTTACTGAAAACGAAATAAAAGGACGGTCCTAAGGGACCTTGTTCTCAGAAGAACAATTAAAAGTAGTGTGTGTGTGAAAGTGAGAAATCCTAAGACATTAAGCGTGAATGAGCTAAACAATAGGGGGAAATTCTGTCATCTCCTACACTTGCTGTCAAGGGGAACGGATTTATTTCTGCAAGTGCAGCCTGTAACGTGAGGAGGAGGAAAGATTTCCTCAACCCATCCATACACTGCATTAGGATATCAACCCCGACAGCTGGTGCAGTGGCTCAACAAAGCTACTGGTGAGCTTACAGACCCTGCTGCACCATGAAGACCACAGTGAGAACCACAGGGTCAAAGGACAGGTGGAAATGGACAACAGTGGCTTGCTGAGATGTCCTCGTTGGGATAGCTTGACTACCTTCCTTGCCTCTTTCTGCCAAAATAGAAACACCCCACCTCAAATTTATGTGAATACTTACAGTAAAATGATCCCTCCCTACAGAATGCTTCATTTATACAGCTGGCTGGGGGAGGGCCACGTGTTCGTTTGACTATGTGCTCTCAGTCTATTTTTAATTTGGGGTATTTAGATGTATATTAGCAAAGCTGACATGGATTTTAGGGGGCCTAGAAATGATTCCGTTAAAAACAGATTATACATAAAATCATATATCTTTAAGTGGGAAGGAACATAAAAGATCTTCTGGCTTTACTTCTTCATTTTACAAATTAGAAAAATCAGGACCAAAGAAGTGAAATAACGTGCCCAAGGTCATACACACACAAAAATACACATTGCCTCACCACCCCACTCCCACCCCATTCCATGGTCTTCCCATTACACCCAAACTAACAACTAAAGCATGAAGGAAAACCATGAAAAAGAGTAGCAAAAATCTGAAACCAAATAAATGAATGAACCCAACTGGTGACCAAAGGAGTTACTACCATGTTTGTGAAATGAAATCAACTCTGATTCATTATGTGGATTATACGGATCAGATAGAACATCATGCCCCATCTTCAGAGCTATTCTGTAGTCTACACCAGTACATTACAGGGATACTAGGTTGTTTTTCAAAGTTGTGCCGTCTACAACAAATAACTTTCTGTAATACTGGATCAATAACTGGCAAAGTAAGGCCAAATATTTAATGAAGGATTTTTCTTCTGGTTAGCAGAAGTGGAACAGGTGTCAAATTCAGTAACAACATTCAATAAGAGAATGGAAAAAAAAATTGTGAACTCAAGCTGATCCTCATTAAACTTAGTATGCGTATATATGTCTGTGCATTTGTGTGTGTGAGAGAGAGACACTCACCTTCAGTTTGTCAATTTACATATGCGGGATGTCTGGTTGTGGGAAAAGAGATTAGATATACTTACCCTGGACGGGCTTGGATGTCCTCCATTCCCCCAGGACCCTGAGCTACTTCTGTCTTCTACATCTAGGGACAAGAGAAAAGTTCTTTAGGCTTTCTTGCAATAATTCTTCCTTTTTGTATATGCACTTTTAAATTAATGTTTCAAATTAATCTCCTGTTGCCTTTAATTAAGAATCAGGCACGGGGCTACCACGATGATAGTGGCTTCTGACCCATCTACTTAAATTAACTCATTTAAATTCACAGCAGAAATGAACTGGACCCTCAGGAACCAGAGGTATGAACATAAAAATTACTTCCATGCTTCAGTGTTTCATAGCCTCAACTTTTATAGACATGAAACTGCACTTAAAGTTTTATTAAGATCTTTTGTACAAAATAAGTTTAAAACGACACTAATACAACCTTAAATGTATATTTAAAAAGGTAACTTAAGACAAATATTCACGCCAACATTAGCAGCATCTGTGCCGTAACGCTCTTGGATACTTCTTGTTCTCTAGCAAGGCTTATTACACCAGACGACAGACACGAAACACAATGCACAAGACAAAAAGAGGATTCAGTAGTCTATTTCCAACAGCACATTACAAGGATATAAGAATGTTGTTTTTTTTTAATGTTTTAAGTAAAAACAACACTGTCTCAGTGTTTTAATTATTTTAATAGATTTGACCACTTGGCTACAGTCCTTAATCTGGGCATTGAGATGTGAAAATTAAAGTTGTTAAAGCAATGTTTTATCTTGATAAGTGATAGCAAAGAGACCTTTATGAACCACCAGAAAGTGGAAATTCTTCTAAACTCTGGACCAGCAAAGTTCTAACGCTGACCACGCCATCAGGGCTTCAAGTGGCAAAATGCTCAGGCTGGAGAGTATTACAGCGAAGTTATCATCTCAATTGCATAAAACATAAAAGTGTTCTAAAGATCAGTCACTCTATACTTAGAAATGGCTTTGAGATTGTTGATGAAAGGTCCTTTATAAGTATAAAAAGTTTCACCGTTGTATTATTTTGATCATGGTTGATAACAGACGGCCACCACAGACCTCCTCTGAGGAGAGAACTGGAGGAGGAGGTGTGAAACTTCGGTTCAGGAGACATAATCCCATTTATTGTGTTTCCTAACATTTCAGTGATACTGTTTATTCTCCTAATGCACTACTGCCGTTCCTTTTATTACTGCTATTTTATTATCAGAAGAAATAATCATAGCATAATTAATTGATTCGTTGTTGGGTACAGTGGAGCACACAGCGTTTTCGAATACCTTAAGAGATGGGATAGCAGCAACAAAAAACAACTTTTACCACAAAACTTTAATTCTTTCTCTTTTTTTTTAAACAGATATTTCTGTTCCTTTTGTGGGTGCTTCAGAAGATAAAGTCCCCCACGGACAGCTAAAATCAGTGACTGCGAGCTTTAAGGGATATCAGGAAAGCTTGGTCTGGTGCATCAGTCTGGAGGGAAGGTGCAACGCTTTCCCCAAATCTGCTGTTTAACAACCTCATCTCCTGGCCTATGGGTATGCTGAACTGAAATACTCAGAGAAGTGACTTAGAACCCTCTGGATTTGGGAGTTTTGCAAGCCTCTGTGGTTCTCTTTATCCTTAACCAAAAATCAAATATTTTCGGCAACAATAAGTATAAATGACAAAAATCTCTCAACCACTGGATTTTCAGAAATCTGGCATGTCTTGACTTCCTTTTTACCTGAAACAGACAGCCTGGATTAATTCGAGAGATTGTTCCTCTTACATTTGGCCAAAAAGTGATAAAGGGAACAGAGCTGAATCTATATTCCACAAGATTTCATATTGTTTGGACCCATTTTATCTTTTCAATCTTTAAGGAAAATTTTAAACACAAAAAGCAGGCAGAGACAAGGAGGAAAAAGGAATTGTTCTCACATGGGGGGTGATTGTGGATCCCAGAAAGCATTTGGCAATCAATGTCTGGAGACATTTTTGGTTGTCACCGTTTGGGGTGGGGGGAGGGGTGAGGAGGACAGTGCCACTGGCATCTAGAGGCCAGGGGGTGCTGCTAAACATCCTACAGATGTTAGAATGCCCTCCCACAACAACCAAAAAATGCTCTGTCCCCAAGTATCAATTGTGTCTAGACGGAGAAGCCCAGTGTTGAGGGAAAAATCACATTAAAGAGCAAAAAGGAAGAAGCGAGTTGGAGAAAAGATGTACTAGAATTTAATTTATAGTTTAGTATGAACTCTTACTAAATACACAGTGACTTATGCCTTTTAACCCAGACTTGAGCTGGAGTGTTTCAGGAGACCTTCATAAACATCTTCTGTCCACAGAATAAAGGGAAAATGATGGTCAACCAAGCAGCCTGCTAATTAGCGGGCAGATAAAACACATCAAAACTTGAGTATTCCCAACTGGGCAATTTCAAAAGCGAGCAATCCACTAATTAAAAATGCTGGAAGTCTAGCTTTTTCAAAACAGGTTAAATACTGGCTGGGTTCCTTCACAAATAGATTCCCAACCAATCAGATCTGACTGCTCTTTTCCCATCCTTTCTCATTTCCATCTTTCTCATTTCCTGACCTCACGCTGATCCACCATCCTTTCTGCTTCTTCCCTTTTACTGATCTCTTTTTAACAGGCTTTTCCATCCCCTGGACTCCTGCTAGATCTAACAGATAAGGACCAGTCTCTAGCTCTCCCAAACCTAATAGGACAATTGTATGATTTCGGATTATACTTTTTTCTTTGAAAAAATATCTGTATAGCTGGGTACTCATTTATCCAAGAGCAAGAGGCCACAGAGGGAAAGCACTGAGATTTGTAACTCATGATGAATGTAAACATGTTGCTTTTAAGTCATTTGTTTCCATCTTCCCTCCCACTGAGCTTCATCAGGCCTGCCAGTTAGTTAGTGAGCATTTCCTCAACTATTCATTCAGTACATCTCAGAAGGCATCTGAATATACATGTGGATCACCTGTATATTCACTTCAAAATCAGCATCTTGGGGTCCACTGCGGACCAACGGGGTCTGGATCGCTCAGGAAAACTGTGCTTTAAATTAGGTCCCCAAGTCATCTGCATGTGCACAGTAGTTTGAGAACCACCAGCCTGCCTTATCAGGAACACAAGACAGATGCATGCCCCAGACCTCCAACACGTGCCTCTCTCACTCCAGATCTTCAAATTCCCGCCAAGGTTGCCAGTTTCAGCAGCACTCAATACACATTCCCATCACATCTGTTTCCAGATGCATCTGCATCTTGCCCAGACTCACTTTTAGTAAACCTGCACGCGGACTACCCTTGGCCACTCCTCGTTCCCTGCTGGTGTACGCAGGCGCTGCACATACTTCTATACCTCTGTGGTTTTGTACCTGCTATTCCTTCTGCCCGAACTGTTCCATCTCTCAAAAACTAATAGCAGCTAATGTTTAGTGAGCTTACATAGGTGTCTGACACTGTACTAAGCATAGGTACTTCAATGCACTAACAGTACCCCCATTTCATATATGAGAACACTGAGGCTTCAGTGGAACAGGAAACTCTCTCAAGCAACCAGCAAACACAGGTGCTGACAACGCCAAAGCCAGGGAGTGCTCTTCTCCAACACTGTCAATGCTTCCCTAGAAAGAACTTCATTTCTTTCCATAACCATCATGAATGTTACTTCTCAAATGTCTTCCCAGGCAGAGTGAAAGTATTTGGGAGTTTATGCCCGTTCTTGGGTCCACAAAAGGTCATAGAATTATATACAACACGAATATATAAAAGTAAATATTTGAAGAAATCAAGAGACTGGAAAATAAAAATAGGGGGACAGTAGAGCAGAGGTATGATGAGCTTATCAAAATGTACACTGTGATGGACTGGATATTTGCTAGAAAGGGGTCAAAATTCTACAAGGTACTGAGTGGGCAAAACAAAGAGTGAAACAAGATTCACAATGAGTATGGGATAAAAGCGCACAAATAGCTCCGGAAATCCATTAAAGCAACCTAATAACAAATGAGAAACTGCCTGGGATAGAGGCCGTCTGAACATTTAGCTCCTGCCTCTCTCTTGTTCTACTGTCACTCTCCATCCAAGATGGGAATAAATAACAGAAACACAATAATCCGGGCAGCAGAAGGGAAAGGAAAAAAGCAACGGGTTCCATTGTTCCAGCCTTTTCTAATTTATTTTACCCTACCTAAATGAGGACAGACTTAGTAACTTCTATGGGATTGACGGCTGGTTTAGGAGGCAACCTGACAATCCACCAAATTTCATTCTATTAGGGTAGTTCTGCGTAAGTCTCTCTACATTTCCACACCAAAACACAAAAGCAAAATTTGGGCAGAACTAGGACCAAACACTCTATTTTGAGAAAAGACACACAGTAGTAATTTTTAATTTCTATGATTCCCCACCCACATTCATTAAACTTATGATTTGATTACTCAAATCTCCACTTTGTTTATGTGCGAGATCGAATCTATCAGATAGACTGGACAAATGTCAGAAAACAAAGCCCTGGGAGTTGGGATGGAGACTTGGATTTCACCAGCACTCTGCATTACCCAGCTCTATGGTCTGAGCCAGTCACTGCCCTCGCTGAACTCACTTTTGTCAACTATAAAATAAGTGGGTTTGAGTTGCACCCTTGGAAATTGGGAAGGCTACTATATTTGGACAACTCTCCCACAAAAAAACTAAAAATGATGAGTAAATTTTTTAAAATATTCTTTAAAATACTAATAAGGAGGGCACGTATTGCATGGTGCACTGTGTGTTATACGCAAGTAATGACTCATGGAACTTTACATCAAAAACTAGAGATGTACTGTATGGTGACTAACATAATATAATAAAAAATAGTATTAAAAAATAAAATAATAAAATAAAATACTAATAAGCTGAAGAGATAATAAGGAATTATCGAGCCAAAATCAAATTGAAAGAAGAGAAGACATTTTTGCCCTAAGGACATCTGCCAACCTAGAAAATTTAATGGCCTCTTAGGTCAAGGAAAACAGAAGCGAAAACCCAGGACCCATCCAAAGTAGGTATCTAATAGAAGATAACAGGGATAATAGGATTTCCAACCTCAAGGAGTTATTGTTAAAGTAAATAAGTTAGTTTATATTTGTTAAACACTTAGGGAAGTACCTGGTCCATAGCATAGTCTCAGTAACCAACACCTGCCCATCAGAGCATAACTTATTAGTACCCTTCAAAATCTAAGATAAACAAACCACGTAAATCTATAAAATCGTGATTTATTCAAAGAAATCTGAGTCTCACATTTTTATGACTCCTAGTTCTGCTAAACAGGTCAGAGACTTTCAAATATTCTCCTGTATTTTAGAAACAGCCAATAAGTTTAGAGTAAACAAATTCCACCTTTTCCATGAACCTCTAGGGCAAAATCACAGAGAGAATTCAGTACATATTAGATTTGTTTAGTGACTTGATTTACCTTCAGAATATCCCCTTTACCTCTCACCATTGCAACATACGTTTGTGTTCTATACAAATGAAATGCTCTCAAAAGTTATGCATGCTGACCTGAGGCCCAAGCTAAGAGCACAGACTAAATGTTACATAAGTTTAGCCCTGATTGGAAATAAACAGTGTTAACTAAATTGAATTTAAATAAAATAAGTAAATAAATAAAATTTACAAAAAAAAATTTTAAAAAAAGAAGAAATAAACAAGTGTGAGTTACCTAACTCTCTTGATTTGGGATAATTAGAGTTGTGTACTGGTCTTTTCCATACTTAGAGCCCAGATCATGCCAAGCACCCAAGGCCCTAGAGTTTCATGAAGTCAAAAAATAATGAAAGTGTTTTATTTGATCTGCTTTAAAAGGCTATAAATTCCTACTCCTGTAGAAATAGATTGATTTCCTGACAAAAGCTTCTACACACTCAGAATGCATTGGGAGATCGAGGCTAAGTTCTTCCTGGAAAGAGAATCACCCCGAAACATGTTGAGGTCTACACTGTCTCAAATCCTTCACTCTGCAACATCAGATACCATTAAATATCCTCCACACCATCATGGAGACTCACAGACTGGGTACATCTGTGGCTCCTACTAATTTCCTAGTCCAGGAAGAACCCTTGGCTGAGCCCTCCACACAAACTGAGATGGCATATGCTCTCCGTCAGTGCCAGATGAATTTAGAGTTCAAAATATTTCATCAGCAAAGAGCGTGTTAAGGATGTGCACATTTTCATTAGCACCCAGTATAATAAGAGCTCTAAGTAGAGTAATTTGAAGTCAAATTTGAGTACGAGTACAGATGAAGAAAGAGTTGAAAAGCTTCAAATATTGGTGGACAATGTCCATACAACCACGATCACTTCTTTCTTCATCCGTAAGAAACAAGATATGCTTCATAATGAGTGATCAAAGCACTAACAAGAAACTTCCAGCACTTTCCAAATCTGACTGAGCAAAAGATGAGGGTTATGGTGACGTGTCTCACACAAATTTGAAGATACTTCAGATATAAGGAACAGAGACCGGGGCATTCCATTTTCAGATCATTGCCATCAGTGCTGGCTCTCTGAGCACTAATGAGTTTCCTTACCAAATAAATCTGAAACTCAAAAAGTCAAGTACAAGATGATTTTATAGTTCACTATATAAATATATATTTGTGTAAGAAGGTGAAATGCACAAAGAAAGGTAAAACATGGAAATACTGGGTGGAAAGTAGAGTAGGAAAATTTGTTCAGAGAGGAATTATTCCAATATTTTAGACTTTACTAACTTCCAACTTAATTTGTCCTGTAGAACATTCTTTAGAGAATATTATTTTCCTCAAGTTCAAACTTTTTCAAAAATGAAAAACTAAATAATCTCAGATATTAAAAATATGGAGTTAATGCCATTTTGCGGTGCTATGAAACGGGAAACACATTTTCATATAACATGAAAGTCAGATCATATGAAAGTAACAAAATAAAATGCATTACTATTACATTATAAATGTGCTGGTGTTTGTCATTCTGAAACTCAGAAACCTTCTTGAGAACTCAAGCTAAGTAAACGGTTATAGTACGAAATTGAGGAAAAAGTAACCCTGAAATCTTTAGATCAATCCACATCATTTGGAAGTATCAAAGATCATCAACTCTGGATAATATTCTAACTTGAATACTCTTAACATGAAACACTCTTATTTAGCAACCTTCCATTTCAAATGTTTGAAACTAACCAAACACTTCCTCTTAAAGAGAAGTTAATCCTCCCAAGATCTCATCATTCTTTTTTTTTTTTTTTTTTAGATTTATTTGTTTTTAGGGAGAGAGAGAGAGAGAAAGTGAGCGCACATGGGGGAATGGCAGGAGGAGGAGAGAGAGTCATAAGCAGACTCCACGCAGAGTTCTACACAGGGCTTGATCTCATGACCCTGAGATCATGACTTAAGCTGAAACCAAGAGTCGGACACTTAATGAACTATGCCACCCAGGCGCCCCCAAGAACTCATCATTCTAAGCAAGAGCCCAGAAAGCAGAGAGCCATGAATAACTTGAGGCAAGAACACAATATGAATTGTATTTGCCTCCTTTGACTTTTTGAAATATAACCAATCCTGAAAGCACTTAATAAAAATCAATCTTAATAAAATAATGTTCTCAACTTATTTCAAATCAGTTCAGAATAACTATCAGAAATAAGCTGCCATATCTGAAGACTTCAAAAATAAAACCAACATACCATCTAACTCCAATAGCACAGAGAGCAGCCTCAAAGTATCTAAATGAAAAGTGAACATATTTGGGAAAGTTTTTAACTAGGTGCTTGGTACCTTTAAAGATGTATTTATAAATACACATCACAAAGTGTGGGAAATAAAAGACACTTTAGAAGACATTAAACAACAAAAACATAAGTGTTAAAATGTGCTTCATTTCCTAATAGACTATGTAACTCTTACGTACATGTAATTATGCATGCATTTTTCAAATGATACATGTAATTATTATGTGGCAAAGTCCGTAATACTATAATGACTTAAGATACGCAAATTGATTTTTTAAAATGCCTACTTGATAAATGATTTATTGAATGTATTTCAATGCGGGGGGGGGGGGGAAGCCAAGATAAAACATACAAGAGTTTTATCCTTTCTTCTGTTTTTTCCCCCAATACCTCTTTTCTCCCTAGGGTGCCATTCGTAAGGCTCTGGGAAAAGCTGCTGGCTTAATTGAAATATTTGTAGGCTGTAATCGCTCTGCATCATCACAATGGTCCACTTCTCCCAAATGGCATCCGTTCCTTGTGCTTTTTCCTTCTTCTATTTCCTTTCATACTGCAACCAAGTCTACTTCCCCTGTTTCTCCCAGTCTCATCTCATCCCACCTCCTATTTACAGATGCTTCGCTGATACTGGTGAAGCCAAATAGCCTTAAATACTCAAAAATCTTCCCTAAAATCCAGTTTTCTAGCACAGTCCCTCTTGCTTACAATAATCACTTCCATAAACTGATTTTCATTTTATCCTTTCAACATCCCAGTCTTCTACCTGTATTTAACACTGCAGCCTCTGACCTGGCTATGACAAGCAATCAATCTTCCATGTTATCTTCAGGGGTCATGCCTTAGTTTTAGGCCAATTTTCTTTGTATTTAGGCTCAAATGTGCAAACCACACTATATTACTCTGCAAAACATCAATGAGAAGGCTTAATTAAGTAACACTGACAGATAAATCCATTTCTTTCGCAGTAATCAAATCAAAGCAGGTTGACATAACACAGGAACTTAATACAGTTATTCCCTTGTAATTGGAAAAAGGCCCTTTACTTCTCATTAAAGCAATCTTCTGGGTATTGGCATAATAAGAAGGCTCAGAGCTTTAATACTGCCCTATAAATGTCTCAAGATACAGACCCCTTAAGCAAACAAGCCAGATTATCTAATTCCTTGATCACAGCAGAACATGTAGTTCCTACTGTTTTAAACTACTAATTCTTTATCTCTGTTGCAATTAAAAAGAGGTAAATCAGTATCAAACACATACGATGGAAATCTGTAAAAATGCATAAACTGTTTACAGTTTTATAAATCTATCTCCACATGTATTTGAAGGGAAGCAGTCCATTAAAAATGAATTTGAAATACTTTGCAAATGTGAAATTGTAATAGCTTGGATCAGGGGGAAAATCTCTTTATTTTACTTAATGGGCTCAACAGGATGCATTTTGCCTAAATTTACAGTCTAATACCCAAGCATACAGTACAACTTTGATAATCAGAATTGTGAGAGAACAGGATTTGAAGAAGGACATTTAATTTTTGTGGCATTTAAAGAACAGTAAGGCATCTGGTCAACTGAAGACTGCTCTGACCAGGCTGAAACCCACAGAGAACTCAACATTACACCATGTTCACATCCCCAAACTACACAAAATCAACTTTCACCCTTTAACTCCAATTTTGAGGGAGTCTCTGCTCCTTACGGAGTGACACCTGATCACTCTCAAAGTGATTCTGGCAACTCTTTCTGAAAGGATAACATATAATGGAGGGTTATAATTCCCAAATGTGGCTGACCACCAAAATCCTCCAGGAACTTCAAACAAACAAACAAACAAACAAACAAGAACCAGATATCCTGGTCCTAGCTGGCCCCCTAATCAAGAAAAAAGCCAAGGGTTGAAGTCAAAGCAAAACATATTTTCAAATTTTTCCTATACCTCTCTACTTTTTTATTTTTCAAAATGGTTTTCATTACAATGCACTTAAAACTCTGTCATTTGCTGAACCATCGGCAAGTAGGTTACATCACTCAGGTCCTTTTATCACCTTCGTACTTCCCGTGTGCATTTCGTAAGAACATAAGCAGTAACAGTTATCAAAACCAGGGAACTGACCATTGATATAACACTTTTATCTAATCCATATTCCATATTTCAGTTTGTCACTTTTCACCCTGCAAGTCATTCCATGAATGACAACTGATCTCGAGCATAATAAACGCACTTAACCAAGAACAAAAACCAAACAACCAACAGATAAAATCCAGGATTAGTCACCACATTTAACCATCAGCTCTCTTTCATCTATTTTAATCTGAAATGGTTCCTCAGTCTTTCTTTGTGTGACTTTGGCATTCTCGACGAGTACAGGCCACATTATCAAAGTTGTAGTGTACGCTTGAGTATCAGATCATAAGTGTTTCTCAGTCTGGGTTTATCTGATGCTTTCTCGTGATTCTATTCAGGTGAACGGAATAGTACAAAAGTGGCCTTGCGGCTTTCCAGGGATATCACACACAGAGCCATGCGATGGCAGCGTGGTGTGCCCCCTTGGTTTGTTATGCTCATTTCATCATCTGGTCAAGGTATTGTGGGAATTCATCACTGGTACAATTACCACTTTCCCTTGTGCAACTAATCAGCAATCTATAGGGAGCTACCGTAAGACCATTACAACCAACTTTTAATTATGTGCTTATCGAAAAAATTAAAATACCAAAGTGTATAAAGAAAGAAGTGAAAATTCCCTCAGTACCCACTCTCCCCACCCTTGTGCCAGTGATAACCCATAACAGTTTCCTAGGAAGCCTTACGGATCCACTGGTCTGATCACAGAAATCTAGGGCAATAAATGTAAAGCTTGACTAAAATGTCTGTTCTACCTAAATAGGTAAGAAATATTCCTCAAGTGTTTCTTTATGTTCTAGCAACAGCTCAGTGGATATAATTATTAGTGGTAGCCTTGTGACTGAGGTGGGGCTGGAGAAGCCAGAGACTAGAATAAATGAAGACAGACTACACTAGCTTTGAAGGAACTGAGCCAAAATGAAGCCAAGATCGAGCACCCTACTTGTGAACCGATCCCATGTCTAAAACCAAGTTAAATCATTCATTCTGGAGTGGATGCTGCCCTGAATGGCTACTCGTTCGCTGCCTCTTTCCAGCACATTACATAAACCACTGTGTAGAAAGGAGATCCGCCATAGGGGTGGCGTTTTCCAATTATGATCAAATGGATAGACAAGGACACTTACGACAGACAGAAAAAAAATCTAGCGTGGTTTTCATAGGCTGGCAAAAAAAAAAAAAAGTGGGAAACAGATCTAAAAGTTTTTAAAAGTGGGAAGTAAACTGACACTTTAAAAAGCACATACTCTCTAGGGGCGCCTGGGTGGCACAGCAGTTAAGCGTCTGCCTTCGGCTCAGTGCGTGATCCTGGCGTTCTGGGATCGAGCCCCACATCAGGCTCCTCTGCTGTGAGCCTGCTTCTTCCTCTCCCACTCCCCCTGCTTGTGTTCCCTCTCTCACTGGCTGTCTCTATCTCTGTCGAATAAATAAATAAAATCTTTAAAAAAAAAAAAAGCACATACTCTCACATTTAGAATCAGGTATACAAATGAACAAAAAGTGAAGAGAAAACTTGAGGACAGAAAAGATTGTAAGTGGAACTTGGCCATCTGACAGAACATATGCATATCATACAATATTGAGTGAGTTAACTTACTGTTATCAATACAAGGTGAAAATAGTCTCTTTAACTTTGGGGCAAAGAGCCCATGCCATTTTATAAACTGAACAGTGCTGGTGGATTTCAACTCCGACTTATAAATGTTTAGAAAACTGTCCTCACAATTCTACCTCAAACGCCTGGTAGACACTGGCAAAGGTGTTTCTTACCGGGCTTATAAATTGCGTGTGTGTGCGTGCACACATGCACACGCGTGTGTGTGTAAAATCGGCAAACACATACGAATACAATACACACACTTGAATTTACTGATAGTTTCTTGATGTAACAATCGTGTTTGAAACGGTTCCCAGATGTCACAACTTGTTCAACTGACATCACCTTGTTTGTGATCCGAGTGGAGAAGTCTGCCTGGTGACTTAAGGATTTTACTTTTAGCTCACAATAATGTAACCACACTTTTGTTTCTTGCTTTCTGCTTTCCAAAGTGTTTTTTATATTCATGTCATTTTTAAACGATTCCTCTAGAGTCACGGAAAGTATGAACCTGGGATCTAAAGGAGTTGCATACTTAAGTATGAGCACACTAACACTATATTTCAAAAGCATAAAAACAAAAATCAAAAGATTGGCCTATATTTTTTTATAACCAACAGGTAACAGGATACTTGCTAAAGTTTATTAGAATACTTGCTGAAATAGGAAAGTTGGATAGTGCGATAATGATTGAGTTTTCGTATCTTGGAATGTGCATTCTTAAATCATGTCAGCAGTGAAAACATTATTGCTAGTCTCCCCTCGGAGCTGCCCTGCATCCTACACGAGACCATTTCACCAACACAACACAGATTTGGCACTAGCTTGAGAGAGACCAGGACTGGGAGAGCAGGTCTATAATCACACACACACACACACACACACACACACACACACACACGCACACACACACAAAGTGGACTATAGCTTTCCCCAAAGACGCTGCTCCTCTTACTTTCACTTTCAAGTGCTTTAAAGACACTCTTCTAAGTGAAGCAGTCAAAATTCATCTGCATACATTTCCTCATCCAGCTTTTAGGGGCAGAAATGGAAATGCATTCAAAAGCATCATCGGGTCTTTTTCTCAAGCTTAACGGCATCAAATTCACAGGAATAAACATTGCTTTCTTTTAGTAGGTCTGCAACTTGGATGAAGCCTGCCTCCTGCTCATCTGATCGCCAAGGAGTACTGGTCAGATAGAGAGGAGCTGCTACGATGTCCGGGTCTTACAAATTCACTAAGTGGAATGGTAAAGAGCTGGAACTCTTCCTCAGGAATGGAAGAAATGTCGTTAGTTTGAAAGGAGATAGAAGCAAAGGCCCGAAGAATGACAATAACCAGGCATCTTGAAAGAAAACAAGAAGCAGGGAAGGGGTCCAGGGAAGCCAGAGCTGTCAGGAGAAAATAATGATTTATCTGATGAGATTAGCAGAAAGTTTGATTAGCAAAGATGCCTTCCTAACATAGCAAAGATTGCGATACTACTTTAAGATTTTGTTGTAGGAAAAAAACAGTGCCTGCCAAATGTGGTCTGTAGCAGCCCAGGCTAGCCATGAGTGATACAGTGGGAAAATAGCCACTAAGCCAGATTTTATTTGATTTGTACTGATGATTTTTATTAGAATACATGGATCATTGCTTCAACCTTTCCATGTAAAACCAAATCAAATTCAAAAACTCACACATCAGTCACCTAACCTTATGTCATTCCTTCTGCTTTACTAAAGTTGAGCCACATTTCAGCTGATCAGTCCTCGATAAATCGTTCAGCTACTCAAAACTGCTGGGCCAAATTCTGGGAGGCAAGTGGTACACAAAAGAACCCGCTAAATCTGTAGTGACAAACAAGAGAGCCAAAGAAAGAAATACTGCAAGCCTCATATACGCAGAATAAAATCAAAGCAATATATAGACAATGCAAAAGAGGATAAAATGAATTCTCCTCATTGTATCAACTATACTGCCATTTATCTTTAAAAGGCACACCCACCCCTCAGCTTCTTTTTCCCACTTTAATTCAAGGCAGGGTGCAGGACCCTGCAAAGCAGTGGCTCTGAGACCAGAGGGAAGGGAAGTCCACCATTATACAGCAGAAGGAGATCTAACCAGTTTTACAAATGAAAGATAATCATGAGTCCTACAAATGAAAAACATTACAACCTTTAAGGAAAAAAATGTAAATATTAAATATTCAGTTTGTGGAAAGCGTCCACATTATTTATACAAACTGCTTCATTAAAAGGAATGAAATTTAATTACATGAAGCATGGCAATGGGTTTTCAAAGAAAAAGTGCCTACATCCTACTTCCCACCACTCTTTTACTGTTTTTCCTTTTTGCTTTCACATCTTTCTTCCTCAGCAATATTGCAGGTTTCAACTTCAACCTATGAGCAATGGTTCTCGTTTGGATATCCATTTCTAGTTAACAAATCAGTCCATCTTCATGACTCCCTTCTGTGTCCCGAGAGTCCTGAAATGCACCTTATTATCTTGTCTTCAGAGAAAGTAAACAACTTTCTCAGGTAAAGGCCATCAGCAAGCCTCCAACCCAACGTCTTCCAGAGGCTGAGTCTGCACAACATGGTAGTGCCTCACCCCTGAAAACTGGTAGACACCCAACTTTCAGGTCCCTGGTATAACCCTCTGCGGCCAAGGTGAGGCTGTTTTCATCAGCCCCCATTGCTTCCTCCGCCGGTCACACAGGAAGTCTAGCTCTCCCATCCTCCTCTGCAGTCGTGCGGGACACGTGACAAAGGCTGGGCCAATGGGACGTGAGCGGAAGTAATGTTTGCCTTTTCCAGGCCTGGCCCCTAAAACCTCCCGTGTGATCCCTCCATGCACTTTCTCTTTCCTCTTTGTTCAGCCAGATACAAAGAATCTGGTGAACCCCTGCAGCCCCAGGGGATGGCAGAGCTAGGGAGTGAAAGAACCAGACTCAAGGACTAAATCCAGGCAGCACAGCCTACCTCCGTGGGTCTAGGACACCAGCGGGATATAACCCTCTGTGGTGTTAAGCTACTAAAGTTTGGGGGTTGTTTGTTCCAGCAATTAGCATACCCTGACTAATGCATCCTCCAAAACAGACTTCCGAGAATTCTGGCGCTCTGATTCTATCTTCCAAGCAAAGCAAACATACGCAGTTAGAGCTGGCACTAGTCAGCATTGTGAAGCAGGGGGAACTGGCCTTTGAACTATCCTTCTCTCCCTTTCAGACTTGTTTTCCCCTCTTAGCATTTCCTCCCTCTGAGCACCAAATGTTCTCAGGCTGCTCAGTCTTGTCTGTCTCAAGAAAATAAATCCAATACACTCATTAGCCATTCTTTTTTTTTTTTTTTTCCAACCACTATCTTTCAGCCATAAGTGTTGAGCTGCTTGATACTTGTGTGATTTGGGAGAAATTCTTTAACTTCTCAGATTCTGGGTATGCTCATCTGTAAAATGGGAATGATTGTGTCTACCCTCCAGGCCTGTTGTGATTAGAAATAATTTAGGAAAAACATCCCCATGGAATCTGGAACACAGTAGGCTCGCTCTCAAAAAGGGGGTGGGGAGATAACTCCTGTTTTTATTATGATTACTATTAGTGTCATAGTATGACATTTGACAACAAAGGACTACAGAAATCAATCTAAGATAGGGCTTTCTCCCTGAAATATATAGTCTAGACTGGGAGAAAAATCATACATAAATAAAAAGCAGTATTTGATTACTAAAAGAATGACGAGTGTTAGGGAATTTTAGAGAAAAGAGAGTGATACAAGCTAGAATCATCATTTGCCAGATCGTGGCGGTTTAGGATACGGAAGAGGAAGAAGGCAGTGGCAGACTGGTGAGCAGTGCCCGCACCACATGCTCATCTTCCCAACTCCACATTCAACACTGTCACACTGGAAACTCAGAACTGGCACTAGGGAGGTCATTTACACCATGGAAATGGGCAAACATTACAAATCGGGGCCTTTTTTTTTTTTTTTTTTTTTTTAAAGAGCAGATTATTAAACATTTCTCAGCACACCAAAGAAAACAGTCATTCACTGCAAGGAATTTTTACTCACACTGCCTCATTTAATTCTTACGATCACTACCGAGGGACGCCGCATCCATCCTCATTTTACAGATGAAAAATCAGGCCTCACAATGTGAAGTGATTGGCAAAGAATCCTGTTGCCTGCGCACCCCGCACTAAAACCTAGGCTGCTTGCAAAAGTGAAGGGCGTCTGGATTTCTTTTTCTCAGCCTATCGAACATATATTCCCATGAACACAGAAAGCTATTCCTTAAAAACATCAGAATTCAGGCAAGTCCCCCCTCCCCTTTTCTCATTGTTTCTCATTTTGCTCCCCCACGGAGCTGCCTTTTCTTACTAATATAACCCACGTTTCTCACACGCCCAAGTCAATCTTTTTTACGGACGCCCTTTAAGGATGACCCACTGCACTGTCTCGAGAAATAGACTTGTGCCTACTGGCTAGGAGAAGTCATGAATGATCTTTAAATCGGTGCCTTCTCCTACACCTGTCCTCACCGAGGTAGTCTGTTCTCTCCTGGGCTGAGCTGTGGGCTGTGCAGTGAGTTAAACTAGGTTTAGGAGGAACTGGGATATGGCTGCTGTCAGGTGTGGGCATGAGCCTGGGGTGTGAGAAAAGCCAGGAAACATCAAAAGGTTTCAGGTGCACCTGAGATCCCAGAAGACCTCTGTACCAAGGGTGACTTTACATGCAATGGGTGTTTGCCATCTTGGTAATACATCATCACTCCTTTTCTGCTTGACCAGAGATTGGCCATCTTACAAGATCCAGAGCCTTCCAAGGACAGAAAAACAACTGTGCAAAGGCATTGAAGCACAAGGGAACATCCCCCATGCAGAGGATGGCAGGGCATACAACGAGCATGGAGAATAAAGGTATTAAAGTCGTGGTGGTCACCAATGAAGAAATGTGGAATCTGCACAGGGCCGGAGGAAGACAAAGTACCAGGAAGTTTACTCCTCATCCTAAAGACTTTAGGCAGGCACCGGAGCACAACAGCATCTCCAGTTATATTTACATTTTGGAAATGGTAGTCATGGGGACAATGGTTGTTAAGGTGAGAACCTGAAGATAAAGAGACTAATTAGGAGACAAGAAACTCCTGTTACAGCAAAGATAACAGACAATTCAGGATCACACCGGGAAAAGAGAATAGACAGAGGTTGACAGCTAACTTGGGAAGGTAGGGCAAGTAGTCGGGGATTATACTCAGGTTTTTTCTGATGGATATTTGTGCAGGTTTAGAGGCAGGGTAAAAGAGAGTTTATTTTAGACGTTTTGAGTTCCGAGGGTCCATTGGTCACCCAAGTATAAGTTCCAGCAAAGTAACCGACTGTGGGTCTGGAGCTCAGAATAGAGACCTAGATTAAGGTAATTTTAGGCACAGTCTAATTAAAAGTCCTTTTGTAAAGAGGATTTACTGGCCCAGGTAAGTGGAAAGTCCAGAGACAAGCAGATTTTAAGACTGACATATCCAGTGGGTCCACCGTATCCACAAAACCAAAGTTCCCTCCTCTACTTGTCTCTGCCACCTTCATATAACCTTCATTCCAAAGCTGAAATCCATCATGGTCACAGGAGTTCCAGGTCTACGTGCTTCTTTACTCCCCTACTAACTTGCAGATAGTTCAGTTTACAAAAGAACGAAATTTTTCCTCACTTTGCTTTGACTGGAACCATCAGGGAACCAATCCTTAAAGCCATAAAATACCTGCACGGATTTGCAAAGACCCAAATAACCCAAGTGAAAAACCACAGCAAAAAGAGTTAGGATTACCCTGATCAGTACAGTCCAACCACAGATGTTCCTGGAGAGGCAGTGATCCCACACAAACTACAAGGACACCACACACTGAGGAGGAAATGGAGTACGTTAGTGAGACCACCACAATTGGAGATAGAGCCCCAGGTGCCATTGGCGGCGCATGAGTATATAGAGTGCAGTGAAGAGGCAAAGAGGCCTTTGTGAACGGGCATGCAAATTCCATCATGCCACTCCCTGAATATATCAGCATCTTCCCCTCGGTGTCAGGATAAGAGAAAAGTTCTTAATTATGGACATCAAGGTCATTTTGGCCAGTGCACTCACAGACCCTTGCTTTCCCCTCCAGTTCCCCCCATCCCCTAACCATGCTCAAGCACACCACTGGCCTTCCTGCTGCAGAACTTGAACGTGTGTTTCCTCTAACAGAACAAGCTCCAATCCACTCCCACCACTCCACTTCCCTACTTGGCCTGTGTCACTCCCAGATCCACTCCCAGCTTTGCCATCACTTCAGAGAAGGAAGCTTTCCTCATCTTCTAAATCAGGTGTCTTGTTCTTCTCTTTCGCTAGACTTGTCGCAGATGGAATTTTACATTATTATGATTCTCAAGTGATTCCTTTCTTCCCCGTTGAACAATACATCACATGAAGACAAGAACTGTGTCTTGTTTGCTTTCCAGCTGGCATGGCCCCGGGCAGGGAGAAAGCACACGCTATAATCTTAGTTAACTGTACGGCAGGGCCTTCAGCTCTTCAGATGTGTACACAGGAAAATACCAAAAACATTAACAGAATTCCTTGGGTTATGAAACATAACCTGTAGTGCTTCTATGACTTTGAGGAGGATGACGTCATAGGACAGAAAGTTAGAATTGCATTCTACTATTAACCAAAGAAATTCAGCCACAGGGACACCACAAAGATTAGCTTAGCACATTTTCCTCCACAATTTCATCAACGGTTCATGTCACAAATAGGCAAGTATGGGTTAGGATTCAGCAAGAAACATGCCGATCAGTACTCTTTACACACTGAGACACTTCCCAGTCACATGAAGAGACAGGAGTTACTGCACGAATCTCAGGCTCAATTTCTACAGTAAAAATGCAGTGAAACAGTCAGACTTCATGTATGTCTTATTCCCTGACAGAAATCGTCTCTTACATGGTCATTGTAAAGGGAAATATTTTCCTCTTTATGCTTACTTTGATATGCACCCTAGTGAGTTGATACATATTATATAATCATTGGCCTCAGGACAGAGGAGAAAACAACTGTCATCTCCACAGTAGAACAGCTTTCTGTGATCTGGTGATAGCAAGACAGAAAGTGGGCTTGGCGTCCTGTGTCTGTTACTTAGACGGCAGTGACGGCTCAACATCTCTTGAAAACCTTTCCGCTGAAACCTCCCCATTGATAAACAAGGTTATCATTAATATTTAAAGTTCTGCTTCAAGTATAATTATCAGAACGCCACAGTCAAAACAATAAACACCCCAAAGCAGTTTATAGCTTTGGACTTTTCGAAGCACTTTCACACAACATTCCCTCACAACTGTGTACGAGAGAGAAATTCGGGGGTTCGTTCAAGTCCTCAAGTCATTGGCAAAGCCGCCAGGAGAACTCATCACCTCTCCTCCTAACCTCTTTCCAAACTGAGTCTCACCCATTTTCTTGTGCCATGAAAGAGAAGCAACACCTTCAGAAGCTGAAACTCCAAATTTGAGTCAAAGATATTCTCTGTAGAAAAAGTTATCTTTCATCTCATAAATCAGTTATTAAGAATCCAATTTCCTAATTATCAAGACTTTCTCTGGGTTAAATATGCCCCAGAGGAAAATTCTGTTATTTAAATTAATAGTGACTCCGAGAAGCATTTTAACTCATTTCCATGTACTTTTTTCCCCATTTACTTACACAGAAACATAGAGATACCATTAAAATCAAGAGTACATAGAGAGGGGATGAACATATGTATTACTTTGTAAGCTCTATTGAAAATTCTCAAAGATAAGAATACATAACCGAGTCAATGAACAACCCACCAATGAAGAAAAGTGTCCTTGTAAGTAAAGGACAGGCAAACTACGCATCAGCACAAGTTGCTAAGAGCTCACCTTTCTCTGGATTGTGCAAGACAGTAGGGTCCAGAAGTAAACGGAGGGGGAGTACAGGAAACCCGTCCCCATCTGGATAGAAAATCTGTTATAAAAGTTCACTTACAAAGACTTAAGCACATGAGTGTCTCCTGCATGTTATGGTACAGAAAATAACACAGATTTAGCTGGATTATAAAAATACACACATCATTCTTCTACTTTATCCGAAACATTAGTTTATCAAAGATGCAATGACACTATGAGTTCTGTCTACCCAACATCCATTCCTCTCTTCTTCCTTCATAACAGACCCCTTGGGGGGGGCGGGGTGTTGCTGTTTTGTTCCTTTGTTTTCACTAGCCATCCTTCCTTCAAGTGGAGCAGGGGAAGGTGACCTCATCTCCAGTTCCAGACGTAGATCCTGAGGACTGGTGCCAATCACAGGGACTAGTTTAAAACAGACATTGAGACCCAAAGGCCTGTCTACCACTGGGTTCCTGGGAAAGGTCTCCCTGCTCCAAGGAAAGACACAAATTAGGAGATGGCTTTTTATTTTCTCTGGGCCTATTCCTGTTTGGGCATGAGGCATAGAACTGCAGGCAGCAGGAATGTCCTTATCATCACTAGGAGGAAGCCAGCCCACAGAGCAGGGAAAACACCAGGGATTTCAGGATAGATTACATAAAGTAATGCATTTCCTTATGTTTAAGCCAATTTGAGTCAGGGTTTGTTGTGGTTGCACAGCTGAAAATATCCTAAACATTATAGCAGATCCCCACCTCCTGCTACCCTGGAAGTAGGCTTATGTACTTAATGCTCATTAAGGTTCTTCAACAATAAAGACGAGGTCTGGGTAAATCTGGACTTTACCTACTGAAAGACCATCATCTCCTGGCCATTCACATTTGTCCAAGTCTCCCCGAGGCATCATTTTCAGAGGTAGACCAGTCATCTGCCCCACCGCTCCCCATTTAATTCTCCTCTGATTTGCATATGTATCTTCTTTCTTACCTCTCCTGTCCCCTGTGGCCCACTCACAAATACCAACCAGCACTTAGCACAAGTAAAGCTAATGGCTACAGAAGGTACCCAAAGAGTACCTTCTCCTTGATTTACCAATGTCAGTGCTACACAAATCCTACACACATGGCCTAAGCAATGCCAAGACGGGGGAGCTGAGCTGGATGGGAGAGGATTTACTCTCCAGGCCCCAGACCCACGGGTGGGTCTTAGGGAGATCCAGAAACTCTTGAAATTGTTGCAAAACTTTACTCATGGATTTAGCTTTTTCTGGAAAAAGTCTGTAGCTTGCACTGGAATTTCAAAGCAGTCTCTGACTCTAAGAAGGTTAAAAACTTCTGCTCTAGATCAACTAGCATCTAGCAAACCACACTGTCTGGATACTCTTCCCATTACTGTAACAGGTGAGGGCACAGAACGTGTTCCCCAGATCTTTATATTTCTTGCTCCAGGAAAACTATCTTTAAGTACTAATAATACTGAAGTTTTATTTTAGTTTAGAGTATTTTAGAATATTTTAGAGTATTTTAGAACATTTTAGAGTAAATAAAATTTTGTGGACGCTTCTGGTCCCTCAAGAGCCATTCACATCTCACTTCAATGGAAGAAAAAATAAGTCCCATTATTAAAAAATTGGAACACAACCTGTTTTAAGTTTGGGCCTCTCCAAATGAATTATGAATCCTGAATTCAAATTTAGTTAGCTAAGGCAAATTTGATTTCCAACATTGGAGAGTACAAAGAAGGGAATCACAAGGTGTGGCAAGAGAAAAGTTGACACAGAGAGAGCCCAGGTAGAAAGGCACAAGCCTTTAACTCAAGATACACTCAAGAATGAAGGCCAGTTTTATTTCAGTGAAGAGTAATAAAGCAGTGATAGATAAAAAGAGATCAGGCTCTTTTCCATCATCAATGCTTACAAACTTTCCACTCAACCTTATTCGATTTTACTATTGCAGCCTCTACCAATTTCCCCCTCCTTTCTTCTCTTCCTACCACCTTTCATAATAGGGCCCTGAAACCCAGTTTCCCTGACTTCAGATTTCCTTCACTCCAACCTATCATGAGCCAGTGCCAAGTGCACTTCTCTGTATGAAAACTTTCAGTGGCCCACTAACACTTTTGGCTATAAAATTAAAATTCCTTAGCCTAGCATTTAAGATGCTTGGTGATCGGTATTTACCTTTTTTTCTCATGTTACCCTGAGAAAATGGTCTACTCCCTTTTGTGCTGTCCAGTCACATCAGACTCAGTTCACTGTTACCCAATACACCTCTAGTTATCTGGTCTCCAGGTCTTCCCTCCACCTCAAAAACATTTCTTCCCACTCAGTCAATGCATGTAGAATGAATTAATGAATGAATGAGCCCACTGGGGGACAGACACACACATACACATCAGTCAGTCAATTACATCTATCTGTATGATATGTACCGATAGAGCTAAGGGATGAAATACACATTCTTTACAAAGCTGAAATGTAAGGCCCTCACAAAAGTTCTTACACAGAATTTAATAATTTAACATTAAGGCTTTAATTACATAGGTGGTATATACAGTAAATATAATTTGTATACTACCTAATAGTAAGTAATGAATTGTCTTCTCATAGCAAATACGAACTTTAATTTGGCATTTGATGGGACATGGCTTATATTTTTACATAACCATGTTTCATTATCCTAGGATGAGAAATTAGAATATGGGTGGAGAGGGCCTCCTTGGAGACAGAAGAGAACATGCCCATTTCCTCCATACCCTGTAACTATGCTTACCCCTTACACTGACCCATTTTTCACAATATTTGTCACTACCTTGTATTCTGTATTTATATGCACATGTTTATGTATATAAACATATATACACATAATAATGCATATACATAGACATACACATTTTTCTAACTTTATATATGTGTAAATATATGTATCTTTAGGGGCGCCTGGGTGGCACAGCGGTTAAGCGTCTGCCTTCGGCTCAGGGCGTGATCCCGGCGTTATGGGATCGAGCCCCACATCAGGCTCCTCCGCTATGAGCCTGCTTCTTCCTCTCCCACTCCCCCTGCTTGTGTTCCCTCTCTCGCTGGCTGTCTCTCTCTCTGTCGAATAAAATAAAAATAAAATCTTAAAAAAAAAATATATATATATATACATATATATATATATGTATATATATATATATCTTTGGTAGTCAGTATCTTTGTTTATTGACCCCCCCACTGGTACGCAAACTTGAGGACAGGGCATTAATTGGGCACGGGTGGCCAAGACCCTAGACCAGAGCCTCAATGATAATTTGTTGAGTGACTAAGTACATTTAATCAACATTAAAAATGAAGAATTTTGAAAAAAAATCATAGAAAAAAATGAAATTTGACAAAACAACAAATAAAAGGAATTTTTAAAATGTCAGTGGAAATACATTATTACAAGGTACAATATAATAAAGAAGAAAGCATATTTTTCCCAGTAAGGGCTTTATACATTTTTAATTATGTCATTATATGTTTTATTTCTCTAATACTTTGAGTGGGGGATTTATTAAAAAAAAAAAAAAGACAAGGCTGGGATAACAACTTAATTTGAAACATAAAAAATCCAGGAGATAAAATTCATAAATTGTTATCCCTTTAAAATAAAAAACAGATTTGAAATACCATAATTTGACTACCTGATATATAGTTTACTACTGGTTTACTCAAGGGATTGCATACAAAGCCCCCCATTTTCTTTGAAACAAAAAAATGGCTGACCTAGCCAGAAGATATATACAGTGCCCTTCAAAAGCCCTTGTTAAAGCCACAAATAATTGCAAAACTTGTTCAAATCGAACGGATAATTTATTTTATGTATGATTTTGCAAAGTCTTTACAAATATCCATGGATGGCTTTGCAACCCATTTGAGAGGATTTACTATAAAACTGCACAGGCATAAACAAACAAAGCTATCCTCAATATTTATACTCACAACAAAAAACTATGAAGTTCTATATTCAGTCGTGGTTATGAAAAATCCTTAGTTCCTGAATTTTCATTGGCTATAGTCTAATATACAAAACAAACGAGGTTTTCAATTTAAATGTAACACACATACATTCTCTCCTTAGGCATCCATATAGCAAGCATTTTTCAAAAATTCAAGAACAAGGGTGGAAAAGCATAGCAATAAGTGTATCCATTTAAAAATATACCATGGCTCCCTGTGATATCAGTGTGTTTAGACCAAGGAGAGTGAAACTTGTTTTTTAAAGTCTTTCTTACAAGTTTTTAGCCTCAAAAGAGTTTGAGAATTGGGGGATGCAGCTCTGTCTTCAGAGAGATTGCTGGGCAGGAGCGGGAGCCCACTGATCCAGGGTCTCTAAAGCTTATCATCCTGCAACCTCATGGCGGAAGACGGGATGGATTAAGCAAAGGCGGGTCAAATAGTCGCCACAGAGTTAAAACAAAGGGAAACTAACTACCCATGGCTCCGGTTGAGAATCTTTTGTTGTTATTGCTCTTTCTTATTTTCCTTTTCTTTTTAATTCAAAAACGTAGCTTCCGTGTAAATAAGAGAAGTCAAAGGGAGAAAAGACTCTCTTTACAAAACAAGCTTTCCAAACACACCTGTCCCTGATTTTGAGGATTCTGTTTATCTGTACAGATATTACACGGGGATTTCTAATCCTCCAAGTTGCTCCACGATTTCCTGTAACTTAGAAGCTCTGTAGTGGTGGTTCTCAAAATTTCCTATAAGGATGCATCCCAAGGCAGGCACATTAAAGATGCTGGTCTTGGGCACCATACTTAGCGAGGCCAGGAATCTGTAAGTCACAAAAACCACCCCGCATATGAGGATGCAGGGGTACCCACTTTGAGAAATACTGGGGTGTCAACTGCAGCCAGAGTTTCCCTAATCCCAAATGATGTTCAGATCTACTTGTATCAGTCATCTGGAACACCAGTAAAAACAATAACAACAACAACAACAAAAATAGATTCCCGGGTACCTCCCAGAGGTACTAAATCTGAATCTTCTAGATGGGCCCAAGGAATCTGTACTTTCACCAAGCCTCTCCTACGTCCACCCCCCAAACATTCGCCCCAACACATTCTGATGGCAGCCAGTGAGTTGTAATCTCTCCTTCAGGTTCTTCAGAAGTCACCTTGCCTACAAGTGTCCACGCATGGCAATTCAAAAGGAGATAAAAATGTTTGGAACTTCAAGTACAGGTGAATATCAGGACGGATATACATCACCCTCACACAAGCAACGTCAAACCACAGAGCACCAAGAACTCCAGAGAACTTAGTTGTACTAGTGATTAATGTACCAATATCAAAGCTCAGGAGGAGGGGCTATAAAAGAAATAGTTTAAATACAAAAAATAAATAAATAAATCAACCTACCAACCAACCAACCAACCAGACAAAAGAACCTTTTGTGAGAGAAAATGATCTGCCATTTTCCACAAGGCAATCTGCATCCTGAACACAAATAAATACACCACACAAGAAGACATAATTTTTAAACAGACCCAGAAATACTCAAGGTTTCTTTCAAATTTCCCCCACAGGATTCAGCAACACTCCGTGATGAGAGCCTGTTCTTAAACAATCTGAAACCACTAACACCTAAGCACATGCGAAATATCAAAACAAAACACTTCCCCCACATCCCAATCCCGATGCGGTGATGAAAAGCAGCCGTCATCTGATTCAATCAGACCACATTCAAAGCAGGTGGTTCTGAACAGTATTCGAGCAAAGTGTGCCAGCTCCTTCCCCACACGCAGCAGCAAGATCCCCATACACGCGTGTACTATTTAGTGGCACATGAAGAACCAGAAAGAACGGTTTCAGACCTTTTTGTGGGTGAAGTTTAATGCCTACCTTTTTAGTCACAGAAAGCACATCTTACTGAGAAAACGTGACTTAGAAGAGTAGCAAGCACAAGGAAATATCTAGAAGTTAAAATATTTTTATGTAGAAGACTCGTGTGAAGTCTTCATATTAAAGCCAGTCAAAGTGGGATCTCTGGGGTTACTGTGACTCTCTTCGGGCAAATATGGACGTAGTCCCTTTTAAGACAGGTTCGAAATTATTACATATATATATTATATATGTAATTATATATACGCGTGTGTGTATGTGTTTTTAGACAAATTTGATTCAGCAAAAAAAACAAACATGGGCTACAGAGGCACATATTTCTGAACTCTAATCTCTTTCAGTGAATGAAGTATAGGGCAGGGGTGATATATTTAATCTTGTTGTAGCTCCATTTCTCCACCTGTGAAATGGGGATGATAATATAGTGTCTGACCGATTAAATGAGATGACTGTTGCCCTGTGCTTAGCAGAATATCATGCACACAGAAGTAAATGCAAGTTTTTCAAATATGAATATTAAGAACTGCTGAAATTAACCTTTCTCTGACAAAAAATAATTTAGGTACGGTCTGATTTAGCATGGAGTAAAAAAGAAACTGAGCAGTCTATATATAAAGTATGACAGTAATTTGCCACGTAGTTTTGCCACATTAGTAACCTCATCAGAGCAGACAGCAGTGCCGACACCCACTTTCCTCACCATGCCAGAGAAAGGAAACTATCTGGACCCCCACACAAGTAGGTGCTACAATATTCTTCAATTAAAAGAAAATCCTGTTTGGACCACACCAGTATTTTGATGAACACCTTCAGTGTGACATAGACACGTCGACATCGAAAGGGAATGGCTGGGAATGCTATTTAGTTGGGAGATTAGAAACGATGTCTCAAAAGTATCAATGGAAAGGTTAAGAAAAAAGCAGGAAAAAAGAAGTCTTTCAAAAGATGATTTTCCATTAAACTTCAGTTGATTATGAGGAAAAATTCCAGGCTATTAGTCTGTAGTGTTGGTTAATAGTTTTCCTTATTTTGAGAAAACAATGAAAACTAATGAGTTACATCCATCAGCTTTAAAAAATGAATTACTGTGCATAATTCGTAAGCCCTTACACCGCATGCCTGTATGCCGTCCTTCTTTTCGTCAAGGTTTCAAATTAAGGTTATTATTTATGAGAAAAAGTTGGAGAGACATTAAGAGCTATAACAATTCCCCCAGACCATCAGTGAGGGAGAGCAGTTATATTCAGAATGAATGGAAGATATACTCCAGGCCAAATATTTAAACAGGGGTGCAAAGGATACACACACAGCAATCCGCACGCACCTGTCACTGCAATATTCAACACTCACACAATCGAAAGGGCATTTGTGTTCACAAATCAAGTAATTATATCCCTAACTATCCATCTGCATATGCAATTACTCAGTCTGTTGCACAGAAAAGCAGATTTCTGCAGGTGTTTCTTTACCATCTTTCCTTCAAAATCCAGTTGCCCTTTATGTCCCCAAATCTGGGCACATACCAGTCCTCTAATTGAATCTTCGTGGCACTGTGGTGAAGATCAAGTGTTATGTTTTCACATACCGCGTTCACATACAGAAGATTGTGTAATCTAATCAGGCTCTTGCTCCCTATTACCACTTAACTAATGATTTAATGGGCTCCGTTTACACCTTGATGTTAAAGGACATGCAATGTGCTGCAGAACTCCTTTGATGAAGCTGTCCTTAGGTTTCTCTGACACGTTCTGGTTCTACATATGGACTTTAAAATCTCAGAGTTAAAACTCTCATATGCCCAGTTAAGTTAAAAAGACAGAAGACAGAGAAAATGAGCGTGTGTGTTTGAGGGCAGTGTATTTAATCAAAAGAAAGCTTTTCTGACTTTTGAAATCATAAAAATTCACATGCAGTATAGAAAGTGGTTTTCTACACTGAGCATTTGTTAAACATCTCTTCCGATTGGTTCACACTGTAGTGTGCAGTTGTATTATACGTGAGAAATCAATAATATCTCAGTGCTGAAGGCATCTGGGGACAGGTTCCCCTTCATGTCACTCTGAGACCTGAGTTAATCTCAGACCCAGCTTCATAGAACCTGAGAGCCAAGTAAGACATCATGTGGCATCAAGTTCAATATTAATCACAGAAATAGAAACCAAGGTCCAGGGGTGCATGGGTGGCTCAGTCAATTAAGCGTCTGCCTTCAGCTCAGGTCATGATCCCAAGGTCCTGGGATTGGGTCCTGCGCTGGGCTCCTTGCTTAGCAGCGAGCCTGCTTCTCCCTCTCCTGCTCCCCCTGCTTGTGCTCTCTGTCTTACAAATAAATTAAAAAAAAAAAAATTTTTTTTTTAAGAAAAGACAGACAGACCAAGGTCCAAATCAATGTGGAAATATCCAATGTCTTGGAATGTGTTTCAGGAACTGCCTCTAGAACCTTCATATACTTGATAGTATTTCTAACTTGCACTTCACTGCATGAAGTTAATGTTCACGTTTTGCTATGCAATAGTTTATATACACCTTTTAAAATTTCTCAGGTTATCCCAGGTGTATAGTTTCAACAACAAAAAGTCCATCTAAAATGGCAGCAGTACTTTGCAGTTCTAGGAAAGAAGAAAGTTGTGGGGTTAAACTTGTACTTTCTTCTTCTTTCTTTTACTTTCTTTATGAGAAAGCTACGAAAGCTAAAAACAAATAATTTTGACAAATATTACATACAACCTTTAAAACATGGTTGTTCAGGACTAAACAGGACCAAGCTTATTTTCTGCTTCGTATAAATTAAGCAGACAGGCTCTAATAAAAACAAAATGAGGGGCGGAAGGGTGCTGGGCAACGAGGCCTAGAGCTCAGGTCCCATCACTTCTTACTTCGCACCACGGACGAGATAACGAGAGCCCTAAAACATACTTTGCCCTGCACAGGATTCTTGGAGGTGTTGCCTGAATGTCGGGTGGGGTGTGCATGCCCTGGTTCCCGGTACCCACCTCTTCCTATTTCTGCTTCACTCGTTTACATTACCTGCTTGAACTTCAAAGTCAAGCGCATCTTCAAGGCCCTGCTCTAGATCCAGGGGTCACTACTGTGACTAAGCGGCTATGACGGGAGGAGGAGGGTGCGTGCGTGCACGTGCACACGCGCGCGCGCATGCGTGCGCGTGCACGAGCCCTCCTCGCTTAGGAAATAGACCAAAGCCGTGACAAGAGTCTAGAACAACTCCGTTGACGTAGCTGCCAATCTCTCTTAGATACAGCTATCATTTGGTGTTAAAATATTTGGGTAGCTGACTTCATTATCTGTCCACACATTACAAGTAGCATTTCAAGAGGAGAATACTGTTAGCACGAGGAGCACATCTAGTTTAGGAAACTGTCTAAAACAGAAAGGATTAGTGACCAGTATTTAAAAACCAAAAAGCTAGATACCACCACCGATTTGCAAGGACTAAAAAAATAAAAATAAAATTGAGGGCTAACTTAGCATTTCCCAAAATTGTTTTCTGCAGAATGTTTCATGTGCAAAGTATTCTATGAAAAAAAGGAGTTCTCTGGTGAAAATAGTTTCAGAATCACCACAAATTATATCACCCTCCTGGGGTGTTTTACAATATTTAATGCAGAATGTACTCAAAATAAAATTCCTACTAACATGTCTTAAAACAGGTTTTTAAAAAATGCTTGTCTAAGTTATTCTTTCAAAAAGCTCAACAGGAAAAGAGGAGTAATTGAAATTATAAATTACCGTTTTGTGAATTATAAGAACTACATTAAAAGCTAATCAATGGAATACAGTATGAACTTTAGTACTTAAGCATCTCCTCCCTGATAATTCTTGAACACAAAAAAAGTAGGAAAGTTAATCTATAAATAATTTAATGTATGCTGTAATTATGCTATTTAATTAAACTATTATAAATTAACATTCACATCCAAAGATCAAAACTCCTGGGGCTCCGAGGTGGCACCGTCAGTTAAGCGTCTGACTCTTGCTTTGGGCTCAGGTCCTGTTCTCAGGGTCATGAGATAGAGCCCGGCGCCGGCTCCATGTTCTCCCTCTCCCTTAGCCCCTCCCAGCCTCTCAAATAAATAAATAAATAAATCTTTTTTTTTTTTTTTTTTTAAATCAAAACTCCTTTGCTTCTCTAGAATAGTACAGTAAGTCATATGGGAAAGCCTGCCCCATCCTTGCCTGCAGTTTCTAAGATGTTTTGTGAAATTGGTCCCTAATCCATTTTATCTCCCCAGGTCAATGCTTCTGTACTTTTCCTGTAAACCCAAATATCAACAGCAAAATGTATTTCATATATATTCAAATACTGAAAGTTGGTGAAACCAAGAAACTCGGAATATTGCAGTACATTGGACTTCAGGTCAGACTTCAATTTGCAAATGTTTTCTTCATTTTTATGACTCTGCAGTTACTCCCCTGGCTATTTAAATATTAAGTTTCATTCCTAATTTTTCTAATCAGCATCAACAGCTGTATTTTTACTTCTTTGGCCAAAACACAGCAATTTGTTAGCAATTCATTCATTTATTTATTTATTTTTAAACTAAACGACTGGTCAGTAAGGTACTATCACAAAGAATAGAAGTGAAACAGTTTTAGCTAATTAATACAGGCTCATCTCCAACTAATAAAGGAGCCACGAACTGTATGTATATTCTATTTAGGGGGAAAAGATATACTGAATGAAACCATGGAATCAGATGAAAGGTGCTTGGATGCACAGAGGGAAAAATGGCCGGTGAGAATAAAGGGGCTTCTCAGCTAAATAGAGAGTCTTTTGAGATTACTATTATGATTTAAGTCTACTTCAAAATGGTTTCAGCCTTATTAAAATTACATTAAAACTAGACCTGATGCATTTGCATTTAAAGGGTTGCCTTACACTACTTAGCAGGCACTGAATTCAGTCCCCATTGATTTACAGTAGTAGGGCACTACAATCACGGACATTTTTCAGGATAAAGGACAATAATACTCTGAACAAAAGGGTTTAAGGATACAAGCCATCAGGAACGTGAATAGGAGAAGTACATGTATTTGCAGAGTAGAACACATTCACCTGCAACATTAAAACAACCCAGAGCATGCCCGACAAGAGAACCATTATTCTATACATGTGATCCTTGCCAGCAGGATCATATTCAGTCAGGAACATTGTACCTTTGTAAGAACATAAATCTTGAAAGGAAAACAGAGATAATAAACTATTTTTTTATTTAAAGTAGCTGAGTTAAAGTTATCAACTTTGATCCTTTCAATCCTATATTAAGAGAAAAGAGTATCTTATTGCAATACCTATAAAGATCTGAAACAGATAATGAAGCCTTTCTTTTAAGGAAAGAAATCTATACAAAGCAACACAGCTCAAAGAAATAAGAGTCTTGACTTTCTTTTTAGAAGAAAATAAATGCATTCTTGGGCCTGGTTCTTTAATCAAGAGCTCAACCACAGGGCTACTGGTTTTATTATTTCAACCACTTCAAAACCTGTTTGATTCAGACGGTTGATTTCATTTGAACCAACAGATGAGCTGCTTCAGTGTTTTGCTCCAAGTGGTTTATCAAAAACCCGGACTAACACAGGAGAATTGAAAACCAGAGTGGAAGTCTTCACAGGTCACACGAGAGTAGCCCGCAAAGAAGGTGGAGAACACAGGAAGGTATTAGAGGCACGAAAGTTCCTAAGTCGCTCATCACTTATTTCTACCTCCAACTGGAGAATAGCTCAGGTTTTTAATCTTGTCCTAAACATACAATAAATATGAAAGCACTTTTGACAGTTCAAAGTGTCACGCAAAACTGTTATGATCATTGAATTAGGAGAGATGTGGACCAGGTATGAGGCTTTAGGAGAGCTAATTCTGCTCTGCGGCTCAGTTATTAAAAGGGAACGGTGAGTGTAAAAATTCCCCAGAGCACAAACGAAGACAGTTTTTTGAAGAAAAAGTCCTTAAAAACCATCAAAATCAGTTGCTAAGATCTCATGCTTTCATTGATTATGTTCAATGTCAGCAAGATAAATAAACAAGGAAAACACATTTAAAGGCATGACAAAAATGAACAATAAATAAGATTAATTTTGCAGAAAATAGCGAGGTCATAAAATTGTATACTAGGCAGCAATTTCTGTAATAGCAAAATAATCCAGACCTAAGAGGAGAAGTAGCTATTTTACACTGCTCCTTTTTTAATTAACAAAATAAATTCCCATTCATTAAAAAGAACAAAAATTGTTGAATTTCTGAATAGGTTGCATTATTCAGGGTCCATCCTTTACAAGGAGGTGGGCAGCGAGGTCTTTTCTTTTCAGTTTCTGCAGGAATCATCTGCAGGCATAATTTGAGCTTTTCCCTGAGTTTCTCCTTTCATTGCTTTGGGCATTGATAGATATCTTCATGTCCCTTCTTAGCTGGCTTCCTTCTATGTTTACAACCACAAGCCTGCTATATTGTAATACATGTTTTCCGGGGAAATAAAACCCAGAGATGTGGTCAATGAAAGAGGGAGCAAAAAAGCACTACAGCGTAAGCCTTTAATGCAAGGCTGCGAAGAAAAGTAAAGACTAAAGTTTTCCTACAGCTAACTCTGTTTATAGCTGCCAAGTAAAGAACCTAAATTCAAGTGCTTTATAATTGTTACAAATTGTGCCAAAGTACAGTGTGTTACAATAAATTATGAAGCTTATCTAAATTATAAAAGTAATTAAACTTTCCTCAGATACTCATAATTCTGCCCTCCATAAATTTTCTGTTCATTGCATATTCAATAGCTGTGTGTTCCAGTTCAACAGAAACACACACGAAAGAAAGAAAGAAAGAAAGAAAGAAAGAAAGAAAGAAAGAAAGAAAGAAAGATCTCCTTCCAAGAACAACCATGCACATACAGGCACACAACATATCTAAATTCCAGAAATGCATAAATAATTACTTTCAAGATCTTCAAACCATAGCAAATGTTAATAAAAATATTTATACTAGAAACAATTCTCTTAGAGCTTTTTTTTTCCAGTTTTGTTTTCTTATTATTATTATAGACATTTGTTTTAACATGAGTTTTCTCCTCCATCCCAACATTTCCTCCTGCTGCATGAAACCATAAATCTTTGTTAGCATATTACTGTACAAGCTGTTACAATAATAACAAAAATAATGAAAGCAATAGCAACCCAGTTATATGGTCCTTGCCATTTGCAATTGAGGCCCAACTTCTTTATATACTGTAAGTAGTAAAATATATACAGGAACCATCAACTACAGAAACACAGCGTTCTAGAATGGGATACAGCTGCTACTCAGAATCAAACTGCACAGGAGCTGTAAAATTATTAAAAAAAAAAAAAAAGGAGGGGGGAAGGAAGGAAGGAAGAAAGAAAGAAAAGTTTAAAGCCCCAAGGAGTGTGGGGAGGATGATACCGTTTCCACGTTTAAATTTAAAGAAAAACCCGAAATGGCATCTTGATGCTTATAAGGACAAGAATCTCTTCTCAAAAGGTTCCACCACATTCCCAGTGGGAGCAAATCAGCCGAGCAGGTGGGTGAATGATGAAGGAAACCCTTGTTCTATTATAAATATCTTCAATAATTAGCCAACATGATGAACAAATTAAGAAGCAGCGTATAGGTTAAAGCCTAAGTTGGTAAAAAGTTTCCCAAGATTTAGTTTGATTTTTGTTTGGGTACCTGGTTTCTCATTCCTAAATCAGGCACTTCTATTTCAGTCTATATTCCAATTTAACGAAAACATTTATTTTATAAACAGAAAAGGAAATGAGTTTGAATAAGATCTATTTATGCAATTACCATATCTAATAGCCAATTATGTGTCCTTACATGAACAGATAAATAATATATGCACATACATTTATCAATCTTGTCTGTGAGGAAGAGAAGAGAGAAGAAATTAAAAGAAGAGCAAACTATTATATATGGCATACAGTTTTCATTATTTTATATTTGCATAAGAGAATGCAATATTTGTCTTCAATAAAGCTATGAATTACAAACATTTGGCTTAGATTTTTTTAAACCAAACTAAAATATACAAGTTACTGACTATATCGTTCAACCTGTCATAGCCATTTACTTATTTCTGCTCTTTCTGTAAAAGCAGAGAAAATGCTAAAGTTAATATAATGTTATTAAAGTATTAATTATTTTTCACATTAAGTTAAATATTTTTAAACACAGAATACCACACAATACTGAGGGAGGGGGGATTCTGAAAAGTTAACAGGAGGATAGGATCAGATGTGTTATTCTTCTAAAGTATCCATTAACTAAAGCTACATGAAACTGCAGGAGAAAAAAAAAAAAACACTCTGACATCCACATGGATACCAAATTAATTCATTATGATCAGTGCTACTACAATGAACACAAAATTAATTCATCACAGCGGAATGCACAAAGCACTACCCACTTGTTATACCTACTGACAAAAAATAATAGGACGATTATCCTCCACCAGGGTGACACACGTGGCCATGGGCACCACCAGCACGTCACACACACACAAGTGTTTCTTTTCCTGGGAGTCTATCAAGATATTTTTGCAAGGAGGCACTTTTATCAATCATAGTAAATAAAGCCAAAGCCTTGAAAGCCTACACGACCAGTGGTTCTCCTGACCTCTGTTGCTCCCTCCCCTAGAGCTGGGATTAGACATATGAAGCCCCTAGGTGCACTAGGGAAGGAGACACTCATGCTCAGGGTCCTGCAAGCACTGAGTCCCCATGCATGATCCTGATAGTGAGCCCTCTGCCCCCACACAGGCTGCAAGCCTAGACTCTAAAACATGACCACCCCTTTAACTAGGAGTCCAGGACTCCTGCTACACATAGAGACCAGACAACAGTCCTAACTCTTGCTAGTGTCACGGCCAAAGCTAGCTGTCTTCTCTAAAGAAAACTCTTTGGCCCTGTCTCCTTGGAAACCCTTATATATACTTATGAGCCTAAAGCAGTCATCAGGAGTCAGGGGTCTACCACAGGAACTCTGCGACAAGAGATGTAAAAATCAATGAGTTAGTGAATCTCCCCCTGGCATCTCCCTCTTTAGTGAAGGGGAGTGGTTGCTGGCTTTTCTTCTCCCACAAGGTCAGAGATGCCTGGGGACCTAAGACCCCAGGGGCTCAGTCAACCTTCTCCTTCTGTCACCAACTTAGGATCTGCCTGCCTGGTGTTTAAAGGGTGTCTTTCCCCAATAATTTCAAGGGGATTTAGCATATGGAAATTTCAGTGTAAGAAAGAACTCTTTCTTATCCTCAATAATGAGCAACATGTAAATACCCCTAAAACCAAGGAAGGGTTAAATACCTTTGGGCAATAGGGAAGTATAGTTCTCCTGTACCTGTATACAAGATTATTCTTGTGGAAATTCTCCCTCCTTCCCTTGAAGTGAGGAAGGTATTTTTCTTAATCTTCATTTATGGACGATCGCAGACATTTTACAGAGCAGGTCCAAGAAATACTAGTATTAGTCAATGTAATGAAAGGCTCCAACATAACGTCACAACTTGCTAAAGAAGGAATCTGTTTATTCAGAATTTTTCTTGGAGCATACAGGGACTCAATAGATGGATACGCTTGCCTTTGCTCAACTGCTCTCCTGCTCTTCTTCCTTAGCCTTGGTGGGGTGCTTATACCAACACATCTGCACATCACAGATGTGGTACTCACTTAGAAATAGGACTCTGCCACGACATGAGAGCAGAACATTATACTCCCACCTAGGAACAGGGAACCAATAAACGATGAAAACCTTAGTAGAGACAAAAAGGTTTAAGTGGTGTGTGTGTATGTGTGTGTGTCTCGCTGAGAGTATGTGCAGAGAGAGGAGCTGTAGCAGAGGATAAAGCAAGCACCTTGAAAAGAAAACTAGAAAGAACTTTTTCAGCTAAATCTACCTCCATCTGTTTGTGCAGGACAAGGACTTGGTAAGCTTGACTGAATATACATTAGAATCAACTGGGCAGGATGTAAAACTCTCCAATTCGACTGAGAGTGGAGTCAAGCATCAGCATTTTCCCAAGGTCCCTGGGTGTTTCTATGTGCGACCAAAACTGCAACCCACTGGCATGGAGGCCAGATGGCCACAGATCAGGTACATGAGAAGGGAGTTTCACTCTGACAGGACACAAATCAGTGACTGGCTCGAAAGCCTAGCTGGCTATCTGAATCCCATGGGGCCTTTTATTAAAGTACAGACTCCCAGGCCCGACCCCAGACCTACTGAATCAGAATCCCAAGAAAAGAGGTTCTGGAATGTCTGTGTATTAACAAAAAAACAAAAACAAAACAAAAAAACTTCAAGTACATGGTAATTGTCAACTGGGATGAAAACCACTGTCTTAGACAAAATCGGGAAGTTCTTAGCCCTAACTTGGTTAATTTCCAACACAACGTTTCATATTTCGATGGGTAATACTAGTCTACTGGAGAATTAGAAATGGCAGGAGGTGGAGGAGGGGAGAAGTATTTAAGAAAAAAATAAAGAGAAAAGAAATTTAAGTGTCCTCTAAGCACCCACGAGTCTGCTTCTTAAAGTGCTGATAATGAGCAAAAAGACCAATGAAACTAAATTTTGTACCAGTTCATTTCAGCACATCCTGTTTATACGACTATTTAATGAGTCATTCAGCCAGGATGATTTTCTGTCTGAATATGTTAATTGCCATTTTTTTTTCATAGCTCTCTATTAAACAGTACAGATAAAATAGGCATGCTCATGATTTTAAGCCCTATCAGCCGCTCACCCTCAAAGGAGCAGGCAACAGGAGTAAATAAGGGGGAACTTTTTTTCAGTGTTTAATTCTTTTAACATATATTGGCATTTGGGACCCTACGTCAATTCAAAAGCATATGTTAAGAGGTAGCATTAAAGTGAAAATGAAATGAGGTGCTTCTCCCCCATCTGCTCCTGGCTTCCTTCTATCACAAAGAATTTGCTCAAATAACAGGGCAACAATGTGAAACCTTTTGTGGTAGGTTCCCCCACTTTTAGGAGGCAAGTATAAATATTTGTGGAAGGACGAGAGATAAAGAAATGGGGAATTTTTGCCACACACTGGTATTAATCTAGGTAATCTAAGTAGATAAGTTGAATACAAGTCAAGGTTTGATGGCTGTTATCACTAAGCAAGAAGCCAGGAAGATCCAGGAAATGGGTAGAAGGTCCAGTTAGTATTATTTGGATTATGTTGAGTAAGTGATTAAGAGAATTCATTTTTTCATTTCCTTTATCCTCAAAGGAAGCAGAATTTACAAATGTAAATTCAGAACCAACATCAATGCTAGAAGTGAAGTAAAAACAGGCAGTAAAAAAGAGTCCTATTTGTAATCCCATCATTACTTAATGAATCAAACCACTCTTAATATTCATTTTAGCATTTATGCAGTTTCCAGTGCCTTCATTTTAATTTTAAGCATTTACATTAAACAAATCACAGATCATTATACTGCATTTGGAAGGGAAAAAAAAACACACAATAAACCTTAAGGCTATGACAACATATTTTACTCTTAACTGCTTTGTTTACAAATATTAAATGGCCAAATTAACAGTGTTCTCGATGGCTTTTTGGCATCTAAAATTTTTCTTAAATGAAAATACAGCAACTAAAAAGAAGAAACTCCAGTGGTGAAGGTTTATTGGTCTTTGTGCCTCATTAAAGGGACTTTATAAATCACATTTGTTCTTTTGAGTAGCAAGTAACACCACTGAAAAGGACAGGTTGGGTTTTAAAAGAGACAGATATGACCTGAAGGGAACACAATTTACTGTAGTGAAATAAACTGAGGAAACAGTTTGCAGATTAAAAACCCCTTGAAAGGAAGCATCATCTTTGGGAGAAAAAAAAAATCTTCGCTGAGGAAAACAGCTGGAAACAGGAAGCTTTGGGGCTTTCATCCTGCCGGCTTTGATTCCACTGCATCCCCGTATCATGAAAAGGCAAAGACTGACTTCAGCTGTGCCTTCTTTCAACAGAAGGAGGAAAAGGCTTTGTGGATTGTGAGCAACCCCATCCAGAAGACCTCCCCCCCAACCATACAAACACTAACAATGAAGTGGAAAAAGAGAAATGGCCACAGATAAGTAGCAACTCAAAACCAGTGTTTTTCAGGTTTTAATGATGAAAGGAGAATATTCGTTATAACTTCATTGTTTCCTTTAGCAATTCTCCTATGAGTTTGAAATCCCCTAAGTGAAAAACAAAAACAAAAACAAAACAAAACAAAAAAACCAAAACAGATATACTAATGATGTTGTTTTCTTATGTCTATACATTTTTTCCCCATTTTTTTTCATTGTGGGGAAAAGGAGTTAGATGTTAGGTCTTTCACCAGGATCCTCCTCTCACACCTTATTTCCTTAAATCTAAAGTCACTGAATTCTAGTTTACACTATATTTGGATACCTAAAGTCCTTAAACTTATCTGTTGGATGTCTCATAGAGATTTTCCCCACTGGCACCTTGAAATAAAGTTTATCATGACATTTAAAGGACAATATAGCACAATACAGGAATCTTGGGGTAGAAGTTTAGCCCATCCTTGGTAACCAGATAAAGCAGCAGCTCAATAAACAGATCACACAGACCTAATACACCCAACTCACAGTTTATTCTTTTGTTGCTATTTTGGGACACCACTTAAAAGCAGGGACTACAAAGTCAGACAATATAGGGAAAATGTAAACATAGAACTCTGACTTTGAAACTGTAACCAATGGTATTATAATAGTAGGTATATGACATCTCATGATACTTTTTACAAAGATGACACGACTCATGTACAAGTCAAGGAAAAGAACTTACATGCAAGTTAAGGAATTAATATTTTTTCTAAAGCCATTTCTTAATAGACAGGAAAATTTCAGAGCATAAGAGGTTTCAAGCATGATACATAAAATGAATATTAACTTCATCTTAACAGACGGCTTGAAAGTAGGTATCTTCAGATATTCAACTTTACAGTGATTCCATGGTAACATTTCAATTTCTAAAAAATGTCTACTGTTGACACTTTGTACGTGCCAACTCTTTACCAATAGATATTAATTACCTCTGATTTACCCTTATTCATTCTGAATGTCTCTTATTTGAACCACTATAGTTACTACTGAGGCACAGTATAACTTTGAGAATACTCATGTGAGGTGATCTTAACCAGATACGCCTCTAAAATTAAAGCAATCTTTACCAACAAAAGAAAATAATTTAGTTATTTGTGTCAAATTTTGAAGGTCCATTTCCTAGTTGGATAAAATGCAATGAGCATCAAAAATAGAAAATTTTTATCACCATGCATTCCTGGAAATTCCAAACTAGAAAGGTATGAATTTTCTATACTTTGGTATCATCATCACCATCATCATCATCATTGCCATCACCAACCCTTTTCCATACTGTGAACAGAATTTTCACCTATCATTTCATTAATTCTCAAAAACTCAGAGGAGGGCAGAACAGACATGTATAGCATAGACGAGTCAACTGGGCTGCAAGAGGGTAACTGCCAGTATCAGCAATAGCGTCCAGATCTCTGATTCTCCAAAAATGAGGACCTAACCCTGATTTATAACTTCCACCAACACTCAGAAGATAACCAGCTCAAGCACCACAATTTCCATGTCAAATTACAGAATTCTAGTTACATTCTAGCACGTTCCTGGGAAACTCAGTTTCGTTCAGCAATGACAGCAATAAGGTCCTGTAGACTTAACAACATATGGCAGAGAACCAGAAATGGCATAGCCAATTTCTGCTTGAAATCTAATCTAATTCCCTTCGTGGACTTTTCTCCCCTCTGCTCTTCTACATGTGCCCATTCCATCACCCTTACTGAGCGACTCCAAGGTAGCATGGCCATTGTCAAGAATACGTCTGAATCTATAAATGCTGCTCCCATGAAGTCTGTAAAAAAGATCAGAAATGTACACATGGGAGAAAGGGGACCTCATATCTGTTGTGCACGTATGGGAACTAAACCATTCCCAAGCTTATCTCTTTGAGTCCTTATAACAATTACGTGAAGATGGAAACTAAGCCTCAGGAAGAACTTATATTGAATTTTGCCCAAGGTTCTATAAACAAGTGATCATGAAAGCTGAAATTGATGACCAGGCCTAAATACAGAGTATGTGTTTTTTTCACCACATCCTATTCACTCCCTTAAAGAACAATAATATAAGGTAAAAACATCTTTCTAATTCCATAAGAGAAGGTCAGAAGAAGTGTTGTATGAATTGAGGGACTAATTATTTCCCTACGTGTAGAGTGCTACTTACTAATAACTTTTGTAGCACCAGGTTCTCTTAGAAAAAGTAGAAATGCTATTTGAGTAGACATAGCAAAGCATTTTAATCACTAGTTATAATACGCTGGTAAGTGCAAACATTATGTTCTTCAATACTTTAGAGGACAAGATTCTTTCATAAACGACTTAATCTTTTTAGTCCATCTAGGCTTTGATTGAGTAACATAATAGATGAGGCAAATCACTCTACCTCCCCAACACTGATACCGATACCAAAAATAAAGTCAAAAAGTACAAACTTCCAGTTATTAGATAAGTAAGTCCTGGGGACACAGTGTACAGCATGGTGACTACACTTAACAGTAATGTACTGTATACTGGTAAGTTGCTAAGAGAGCAGACCTTAAAAGTTCTCAACACATGAGGGAAAAAAAGTAACTACGTGAAGTGGTGGATCTTAACTACACTTACTGTGGTGATCATTTCACAATATACACACATCCAATCATTATACTGTGCATCTAAAACTAGTACAATGCTATATGCCAATTACATCTCAATAAGAATAAAATAAAATAGACTAATCTATAGAGATTTGATGTCATTCAATTTGCATTCCCATTTTTTGAGGCAACGAACATTGTTGATGCTATTTAACTTGGACAAATTTATTATTTCATTATTAAAATAGATGACATTAAAGAAAATCTAGAAAATACATTTTAAAAAAAGAAACATAACAGATGAGACAAATCACTGCACTGCTGAACATTTGATATCAATACCAAAGCAAACAGAAGCACGCACACACAATCAACTGACAGAGCCACGCCATTCTCACTCATGGGTCCTCACTGCCTCCGTCTGTATCCACCCTACACAGACACAGCATGCCCACACAGCCTCTAACTTGTTCTATTGGTAAAACGAACCACGGTACTGACTTCAAAAACCAAGCAAAGTATTAAAACAAAATAGACCTCCTTTCCCATATTTGGCAGAAAAACCCTAATTCAAATCTTCCAAGCCTCCCTCCAGAACAAGCAATTATAAGGTGCAGAAAGGCAATGGCTTTAAAACGACATGCTAATCCTAATATTAGTACCTTGAAAAAGGAAAACTGCCAAGATGTTGGAATAATGCCCAGTTATCCGTCTTACCTACAGCAATAAAACTGTCCTATAAATGTGAACAAGACAGTTAGGATACATTTTGGAGTTAGGTTATTGGCATTTTTTTCTACGTCGCCATTCCCTAGGAGAACAAGCCGGACCTGTGGGGGCCAAACACAGCAGATGGTAACCCAGCCCGGTACCCAGAGCACTTAGTCAATGCAAATACCTCACACAAAAATGAAGCAAGATGTTCAGTGATTTATGGCCCCGATTTCACTAGAAATCTATGCAGTCCTACTCCTCTACAAAGCCACCTTTCTATTGTAGTATGCTCCATCTCGAAAGCTAGCTGAAGTGTCTAAAAACAATATATTATTACTAATAATAAAATAATCATTATATAATTGATACAATAACTATTATTATAGCTTGCACTTATGCCAAGTACTCTTGTAAGCAATTTATAAGGAGTAACATTTAATCCTCACAATAATTCTATAAAATTATTACCCCCCCTGCGCAGATAAGGAAACTGAGAAACTGCTGCTAGAGCAAGTAACTATGACATGGGAAACCAATTTTGAAATCCAGAATGCACAGATCCAGTCTGTGTGCTTGACCACTATAAAGGTATGAGAGTAGGTTTATTTCATGGGGGGGGGGGGGATAAAGTGCATTCACATAGAAGGTACACCAGACCTGGATTCAGCGGGCCTGAGTTCTAGACCTGGCTGTTCAATATGTAAACTCCATAAAGACACTTACTTGACCAATGGTTTCTTTACCAGTGAAATGAAAGAGTGGGCTAGAAGCTGGAAAGCTTGTTCTTCCAATTTTAAAGACCTGAGATTCTGAGGTTAAACCCTTAAATCTCTGTTTTACTTAAAGACCACGTCATTTTTATCATTGTTCCAGATCTAGAAAAACTGATCACTTGTAGTGGGAATCAAACAGCAGCAGTTTTTCTCTCTGGTTCAATGTTCTCAACCCACGTGATTCTGTAATAAAACAGCACTTCCTCTCTTTGCAGAGAGGATTAAGCTACTTTCTAATAAGTATAACTTCAACAAACCCAGGAAGAGCTGAGGCCGCCACCTCCCAATTCCCAGGTAGAATCAGCATTTGGATAAAAAAGTATTTAGAATCCTCTGGTCAGCTTCCTGATTCTAAAACCGCTTTTTCCTTCCATAAGATGAAGCCAAATGTCCAACGGGAAAACATCAGCTATAACAATGTACACACTACAATACGCACGCGCACCTGCACGCGTGTGCACACATGCACGCGTGCGCACATCCACACACGTATACGTGCGCGTGCGCACATCCACACAAAGCGATTTCCACAGACAAGCCCAGTTATAGCAATTCCACTGCCACCTCTTGAGAGAATAATTTCTGAATGCCAATATTTCATTGAATTTTCAAATGTAATGAGAATTTCTAATATTTCTAATATTCTAATAATTTCTAATAACTAAGAAACTGCCCCATTATATTGTTCTCTCTAAAAGTGATCATGATAAGATCTTGAAAACACTTGTTGAGCAGCTACTGTGAGTTAAACACTGGTTTAAATGCTTTCAATGTATTAACTAACCTAACTCTCACCCTCTGATGAAGTAGGTACTTGTAATACCCTCATTTTACAGAGAAATTAAATAACTGTGTGTAGAAGTGGTAGAGCTGAGATTTGAAGCCCACCCTTCCTACTTAGCACTTGAGGTTTCATTTTGAAACACCAGAAATCTATACGGTGAATACTGTTGCTGCTCTACCCTTTTATCCCTGAGAACACAGTAACAATCGGCAGGTAACAGAAGTGCCGTCATGCTAGGTGCTACAAAAATCTTCACTTCACAGTTTATGAGAGAAATCTCCTTACTTTTTAAAAATTATGTGCTGAGTTTAAAAAATCCAAACAAAACTTATATTGTTTTTTGATTAACTGTTAAAACAGATGATCTGAAGTAAACATCGGAGTAAATCTTCTCTCAAAAATGGCAGGAAGATTCTCTGTATGCTTTTAAATCTTAATGCATTTTAAACAAGAAAAATACTCCATTTCCGAGTTCCAGTTGCTGACCTTTGAATATTTCACACCAAAAAATTAGATAAATTGGAATTAAAATGTACCTGTATGTCTTATTCCTATAAGTATTCAAGGAACATTAAGAAGGGACTGTCAACTTACTATATCCAAGTTATTGTGGATTTCGTAAAGCAACGTTAGACACAGCACAGTTTTTTAAATCATATTACTACAGAACTAAGATCTCCAAAGCCATGATAATATCTAGGTTACTCTCTGCTGCAATTAAATGTTACCTAAAAACAAGCAAGTCAGCAACAAAAAGCATACACGTGTACATACATACACACACACACACACACACACACACACACCCCACACACATACTCAGTTCAGATGCTGGTACTACTACTTATCTTTTCAGCCCTGATTCAAAGTGTAGAAAACGACTCGGAAACTATTTGATGTTCCTTGACAGTCTAGTATGCAAAAGCAGCCCTCAAGATTATAAACCAAACCGAGTTCCTTTAGAAACTGGAAGGCTGAGGGAATGACTCTCGCCAACAACCCAGGTCATGAGAGGCAAAATCTCTAACGGCTTAAGGTGATATCCAAAATGACTATCCCCAAATCCTCAGTCCCTTTGCACTAGGACAATAGAGAGGTACCCCTACGTTAACATCACTCCTCGAGATCCTGATTCAGCAGCACCTTTAGACCTGTAAATATCATCCAAATCTGTCTCTCATAGGAATTCCATTAACCAGACATTACTGGGGGGTCTGAGCCAAAAATAAAAGGAAAAGAGGGTGAAAAATCACAGGAACTTACAATGTTAGGACTCCAGCCAGGGAAATTCCTTTGGTGAGCAGTCCCTATCTTCACCCTGAAACATACCTTTGAAGGGTTGAAATGATACCCTCCTTTGGAATTTTTTATACATTAAAATGACTGGAAAAAAACTATCTAAAGCAATAACCCTAAGGAATAACTAAGAGAAATGAAAGCAAAACCAGATTTGTAACAAACACTAGCCTTCTGCTTTCTCAGACTATTTTTCTCTTTCATGTTTTTCTCCTAAACAAAAGCCAAGTCTCCCCTGAGGTTCTGTGCAGTGTCACTCAATGAATAAGACTGAGAGTAACCACATCTTCTGACTCAAAGCTAAGGGTACAAATTCATAACCCAAACTCCAGATATAGCCCTCAGTCTGCCCCTCAGACTGACTGAGTCACTGCAGAAGACCGAGGAAGATTTCTACTGGAGTATTTCTCTGTCTAAAGAGTTATGACACTCATAGGCATTTTGGTAGATACAAGAAAAAAGTTAGATTTTAAAAAGCAGAAGTGTTTATAATATTTCCCATTACTTTCTCAGATATAGGTGTACACGTTGATAGAAAATTTTTAATATATCAAAGAATTACATGAGTTTAAGATCGAAACCAGACATTTCAAACTAGAAGTCTTTCTAACTATCTCAGTCAAAAATGTCCAGTAATTCAACTTCTAAGTAGAGGATTCAGACCAAACTTTTTCAACAAAGCTAAGCTTTCAAAATACAAGGTAGGTAAATATTTACCTCTGCTTTCCTCTTCCATATGAATAGTAAGTAATAAATTCCCCCGACATATCTGGGGATTAAAACTCTAAAATATAAGTTCATGAACTTTCAAAGTTCTCTATTTAAAGGGTCTTTCTTGCAAGGAGACCTCCCGGTTACTCTTTGCTTCATGGAAACAGAATACAAGCTAATGATGACGGCAGATTTTCATGTATTTGTATACATCAGTCAATAGAAGGGGAAATGATATTGGCTGTGTGTTTATGAGCTACATTAGAAATGGGAACAATAGCAGACCTTTACCGAAACAAAAATAAAATATGAGTCAACAAGATCCTTGCCAAACAGAGGTCTCGGGACAGCCTTGTTCAGTCTTCTGGGAATCCCACTCCAATAAGCCCAATAAAAGCAGGACGTGCCTCATTTCCTTCAACCGTTCAACATGCCGCTCTTGGAGATGTTTGTAAATTTCCTTCCTCTAAGCATCAAGCTAGCAAACTGTCGTCATTTCTTTGGGGTAATAATATCCTGTTGATGTCTGGGTGGATCTGTTGAGTGTCCCCTCCACATAACACATATACATTTAGTATTATTTTTCAACGCAGCACAGTTTAAATTGGTTTTCAACATATTTGAACATAGTTCAGGCAAGGTATGATTTGATTAGAGGTAACTAAGGACAGGAGATTTTAATAAAATGGTAGTTTTACTTTTGGATTTACAACCTAGAGCAAGGTAATAAAACAACTCAAATAGCCTTCTCTGCTTTTTTTCTGAAACTCAAGATATTTACCTACAATAGTTTATTAATGTAAATGTTTTCATTCCATTCCTGTGCTGGGGTTTGGAAATTTCATACAGCAAAAGAGCAAGCTTAGCATGAAAAAACTCACTTTTGAAAATGGCAACTTTTATTTTACTGGATATACAAATTGCACTAAGTGCTTTAAAAACAGAGTTCTAAACTCATTCCAGAATAAGTTTAAATATGATCTAAATTCAGTAGAATACAATGAGTGATTTAAAACTTTTATGTAAATAAATGATTTTTTTTTTCAGATCTTACAATTTTGGTTAGACCTGAGAGCATATTTCTTGGACAAGGAATTTTTGCCTAAACTAAATAATTCCAGACAAAATTACATTTCTCAATAAAGTTACATGATGTAAAGAGAGAAAATTACACAGTGACAATTTTAAAAAATAATATTTAAAAAATAAAATAAGACCAACTCTCAACTAACATAATTTGCACTTAGGAAGGCATTCTGGTTCCAAAGACAGCAAAAGCTGATTTGTGAAATACTAAAAATAATTGATCATTGCTGCAAAGCACTAAATTTGGAGCTAAGCTAAATGGCATGTACCATTCTCTGCAATTTTAGGTAACACCTTATTTAGCACATAAAATAAGAATTCTGAACATGAAAAATGCCCAATGTCATTAATAATCCGGAAAATGCCAATTTTTAAAAAGAACACAATCTGATACCATTTTTCAACTACCAAATTAATATGATAAAAATAAAGCAAATTGGCAGAGCCTTTCTGGATAACAATTTGGCAAGCTATGTGAAGAGCCTTTTACCTAACAATTCCTTAGGAAACTATCTTGACAATATCTCTGCAAATGAGAACAAGTATTTATCTACAAGAATGTTCAAGACAGTGGTCAACAGTAAGAAACTGTTTAAATAAATTATGGAAGACCTATATGATGGAATATTATGCTGCCTTTAAAAGATCATGCTTTCAAAAATATCCAAGGATACTGAAAAATGTTCATGGTAAAATGTTAAGTTAAAAAGCAATATATAAACTTCATATTAAGTTTTTTAAGACAAAGACTACAATGTACACAGTCTTCAATATTAGTATACATGACATACGTATACTACGTATATTGACTGTATGCTGTAGTGTGTGCTATATGTATACATAGTCCCTGACTTTAAGGATCTCATAATCTATTACGCAAAATTCATTAAAATCAAATGGGAGTGGGAAGTGTGATATATAGGTGATTAAAAAATGGCAGAATGTTGATAATTGTGGAAGCTATATGATGAATACATGGGAGTTTATTCTACTAATCTGTTTATTTTACAGGTGTTGAAATTTTTTTCAGATTAAAGATTAAAAGAATAGGGGCGCCTGGGTGGCTCAGTTGTTAAGCATCTGCCTTAGGCTCAGGGCGTGATCCCTCCGTTGTGGGATCGAGTCCCACATCAGGCTCCTCTGGAAGCCTGCTTCTTCCTCTCCCACTCCCCCTGCTTGTATTCCCTCTTTCGCTGGCTGTCTCTATCTCTGTCAAATAAATAAATAAAATCTTTAAAAAAAAATAAAATAAAGGTTAAAAGAATAATTAAAAGGCATGGAAAATATATAAGTGTCTGTTCAATAAATACTATAAGAGTTCAGAGATGAGAAAGATCATGTCTGGAGGAGGTATTGGCATCTCTTTGAATAAGTAGGAAAATTTCAACAGGCAAGTAAGTGCTTGAGGGTAGGAGTGAGTATAATGAGCAAGATTATAGTGGGGGAAAGGCAACTGGCCTTGAGCATCAGGCCAGTGGGTAAACTGGTCACAAACCCACGGAATCTAACTGCCGCACTCATGATAGATAAAATCCCCTAATAGAGGATAAAGAGGCATCACCTTCTGGATTTCAGCGAGGCTGTGATTCCCCCAATGAGTCAGCATTCTAAATATGCAAATGTTCACCTGGCATGAGGAGGATAAAAAAGCATCATTGACTATTGCAGGCTTCTGGTCCCACCCTTGCTCACTGAAGTAAAACTATCCCTTTTACTGGTGGGTGATTCCTGGGTAATTCCCATGGGCTCTTTATTCTCACTGGACAAAACCTCTCTGAGATCTAGGCATGATGAAGGATGTAAAACAAAGAGCTCATTTTTAAAAAACTGTACTCATTCCTTATCCTTCCCAGCCCTCGGCCTGGTGTTTTTTGTTTTTGGTTTTTTTTTTTTTTTACATCAATAGCCTATCTCCATATAAATGTCCGATTTTGCAACACTGTAGGTACCACAATGTCTGTGTGAATGAGTCAGAATACGCATTACCAAATAGTGAAAGAGTCTAGTTTTCCTAACCAATATCTATTTTTGATTTTTTTAAAATTCACATTGCTTCTTATAATTTTTCCATAAATATCTAACCAGTCTCAAAGCTACCATTTAGACTACAAATGCATCCTTTGGTTTGTTAAAGAAAATTTGCATGACTTCCGACTATAAATTTGGAAAAATGCAATAAGCTTTAATGGCTATAACATACAATTTTGTCTTCTTCTATTAAGGAAAAAAAATAAAATAAAACACAACTACTTGTTCCAGAAGTAATATTTTAGAACACAATATCTTTTTAATTTTAAAACAGATCCACACATCTGATCATTCTTCTTTATATAACATTTTCAAAATCTTTTTATTGTCTTAGAAAATAATGCATGCATGGAAGTTTGAGGCTAGACAGCCAGTATCATTGGTAGCCCCTGTTAATGCTAATTGAGTTAGCATAAACATGTAAATCCCCTTTTATAGATGTCTGGCTTTTCCTTTATCCAAGACCAAACTATAATCTACAAAGATAAGTAAGATCTACGTTCTTGATTTGCTTTGCATGTAAATTCTTTTGCATAACCTGTTGATATATATTTGTCCTCTGAAAGATCAAAGATCATTCTACAAACACCAGATCTTTCTGCTATCCTCCAGCTCTCCTCAGATTTCTCGGTTCTGCCCCTTTGCCAATGTTCTCTGAAGAGTACCAAATTAATGAATACTGATGTTCTTCCTCACTATTTTGGTGGCATCCTGTGGTGATGACACAACAACAGGAGTGTCATGGTACCACGTCTACCTCCTGATTCCTGAGCATGTGTTTGGAAATATTATGTGTGCACGCACACACAAGACAATCACACGCACTACCATGCCAGTCAGTGCCCAGGGCCAATCGGAAAACCTGAAAATTAACCTAGTGACGACGAGAAAGGGATGGCAGTTAATCCAAGTAAGTCACTACATAGAAAACTTTTAAAGAAACACATAGCTGCTCATATCTCCCTCTAAAACTGGTTCTTAAAAGGTTCATTACGGTGAAAGCCTCTTCCATGGTGAACTTTGCACCAGGCAGCCTTAGCACTGAATTTTTAATAGACAGAAGCTTTTTGTAAGTAAAAAGCAGCAAAAGAACAAAAGAAAAAAAGCATGATTTTGTAAAAGGGATAAATGTGGAAATATGTTGACGCACAAAGCAACTGATGTATTATTTACATTTTATTTGGAACATTTATAGAATAGCACAATTTGTATATATTAATATAATTCATACATTATCTGCTATATGCATAATGCATATGTAATGTTAAGATTTGTTAACGTTAACATATAACGCTAATTGAATATTAATTACATGCCAGGTACAATGTTAAGCAATTAATAAACATGCTCATTTGATCCACCCCACCCTATATATTACTATAAACGTTATGTTTCTAAGGATGAAAACAACCTCAACAACATTAAAAATGGGCCTAAATTTAGAGGCAGACTATAAACCCCATAAAAAGCAGTTATCTCTTGTTTAACCCTGTATCACCAACACTCAGCATAAAGAATGGCATAAATAACAGGCATAAATAATGGTATAAATAAATAATAGGTGCTCAACAAACAACAGTTAAAGGACCTAGTAAAGGCAGGCAAGTGGATGGGAGAGGAAAAGTGAGATAGTCCCGGGTAGGAAGAGAACACAGAATGTAAAACCCATGGAAAAACATGATTCTGACTCTCAAATAAACTCTAGTTCAAGCAGCAAGACAGAACACTTCAGCAGGCGCAATAACTATCACGACGACATAAGCCCCTGAACAGAAGAGGATAAACTGGAGGGGCAGCCAAATTAGTCTCGGCATTAAGAAATGCTCCCCAGAAGAGGTGGACCGTAAGTGAGTGGCAACAGTGGGGATGAGCATTAGTACAGGGAAGTTGGGAACATGATGTAGGTACTGTGACAAAAATCAAACTCGATATGCTGACCCAAAAAGTGTTTAATAGTCATTGAAGGACTTGTGGTTACAAATCTTGTTTTTACAGTTTATCAAATTTGAGAGAATGAAGAAATGTGTCCATGTCCCCACCTTGTTTGTTTTGCATTTACTGACAATTATCCAACATTTAAATCAAGAGAAATGTCACCGTGGGTTCTTGAAAATGAAGACTTAGCTCCCTGTATTATTACCCATTTACACATATCCAAACATGCCATAAAAGAAGAACAAGCATTCAACCCAAACGCAGCACATGATCCGATTAGAGTGGCACTAGTCAGAGCTCCAACGGTTTCGCACAAGGGGGATGGGTGTGAAAGTCAACCACAGTAGCGACATTAGCAACAACCTCAAGGATTCCCAACAAGAGCTTCCATCTTGAAAAAGTGAAGATGGGTTCCAATGCTGAGAAACCACTATTCCAACTGTCTCAATTACCACAGCTTTAAAACACATGGGATTTGAAACTACCTCTGAAGTACTTCAGCAAATTTGAGAAATGGAAGAATACTTTTAATTTTAGAACTTAAAAAAAAAATCCCACCTTTATAAATTCATAAGGCAGAATGGTGCTACTGTATACATCGTTCACATGTGTGCTGCACTGAGACACTCTAGGGTCTTTGCATTCTTCTTGGAATTTTCTGGCTTAGTACACATGTATCCTCATTGTCTCCTCTATAGCTAATTAGCAGCAGTCCCCACTGATGCCATAAATAAAGAACCTGAGAAAATCCAGGTAAGTGTCATTTCCCAACTACAAAGGCAAGCTGTTAAAAATACTCTACAGAAAATATAAAGTATGAACTGTGGTTACCAAATAATCGTGAAAAGAAAGAAATTACGGGCCTCACTTCCTCCCTCTACACTTTACCAGGGGACTGAATATTCAGTTCAGTGCTCCTGAGAATCTTCTAATCCCTCCACTTTCCCATCCCCTAAAGACCTCCCCCCAATTACAAACATACCCATAGCAACTGGAAGCAATGTCATAAATAATTCAAATATATCAAGTTACCTAAAGCAAATTTTAATTTCTGTCAAAGAATAATAATTTTCCTAGAGATTCTTTACCCAACGTAAAGGGACTGATAGCACAGGAATGTCTCTAGGGATCGACCTACCCTGTCAAACTTTGACTACCAGAAGACCAAACCATTAGTAATATTTAATCAGCCCAGCATTGATAAAGAGCTGTAAAATAAAGCTTGTCTATAAACGCACTGAGTCACTTAAATAAAAAGCAATATGTTTCACTTCTTCAGCTATATAAATATAGACTTGTATATATAAAAACAAGCATCATCCCACATCCACATATATATGGCATGGGCATATGAGTGGGATCGATGATGTTTATAGATGTCTATATGTATTTATATAGAGATATACATAGGCTCCCAAGCAAAATGTTCCTTGTTTTTAAATTCCCTGATTTTTGTTGGTAACAGTTATTTCTTGTTAACCACATAGTAAATATGAGACTATCACATTATGTAAACCATGCAAAGCTGAGTTACATTTTTTCCCTGAAGATCATATTCTGTGAATTTATAAAGGAAGATGCCACTGTTGAAGAGGAACACAGTTTTAGTTACAAGCAAAGAACTGGTTAAAGAGAATCTGATCGTACAAAAAAAAAATAATAATAAAGCAATAGGCAGGTTAAAGAGAATAGCAGAGGAAAGGCTGCCATTCATTAGGTTCAAATCATAGCATAATTTTCTTAGATTGCTCTGAGTTTTATCCTATTACTAGTTAACCATAAAATTTATGTAAAAAGATTTCACTCTGAAATCACTGTGTTCTTTAAGCCACTACGGATTTGTGATATTTCTTCATTCAGTCTATTCTTCATAATTCAGAGTCTCATTATCTAGTTGTGAAATATCTAGGCCGTGGGATCTTTTCCTTTGCTCAAATTTCTTATTTGGTTTCTGCACTATGTCATAGTGACAAGGCAGAGAGGGTCAGGGAAACGGTGACACTCCTATCAATCAGCCTTGCTACTTACTAGGAATTCTGGAAGCGAGTTTATTTGGAGAGACTGAAACAGCTGGTTAACAATTTTCCCCTTGAAACAAAAATAAATGGAATTATCATTTCCTAACAATAGATTATAACGTCATGCAAAAATTAGGACAAATCAGATTCAAGCAGGAGAGGAAGTATTTTTAGTATGGAAATAACTTTCTTGAAACAGTTACAGTAATAAAGAAATAATGAACTTAACTCATTACCTTAAAAGCATGTTATGTAAATGTTATCTCTCAGCGTCTACTGAGGAATAACACTTTGATTTACATTTCATGCGCTGCAATGACCTAATATAGCCGTCAATAAACCTCTTTACTGCCTTGCAACACCAAAAGCAAACTGCATGTTAAGTCAGATTTCATAAGATAATACCTCCTTTCTCCCACATGGGTATCCTCCCTACCTTATCCTCCAAGAAAACCACACCAGAACTGCTGGCTTACTCTCATCTCTACTTTATTTCTCTAGCTCCCCCACTGAGAGTTGGCTAATGAGGGCCATGTGCCCTTTGCTAAGCTACCCACCCCCGCCCTAAAAGATACAGGTTATTTTAACAACCCTTTTACCCTTGATAAAGTGTGACATACACGGCGTTTATAAGATAGGATCAGGTTTTTGACAATAAACATCTAGATAGAATTTTTTTTTTAAGATCTGAGACATCAGTATAGTATCATCCTCTTTCCGAAGTCTTATGTTTTAAAGGAAGTTTCTACAAGGCTAACTAATGGAAGACTGCCACCCTCCTGAACCAGTATGGCTGGATGAGTGGCGTAAGCGACATTATCTACAGTTCTCTGGTGTAGATTAAGAGTCACCCAACAGCTGTTAACCAGAAACAGCTACCATGCCCAGGGCTGGGGAAACAAAGGGAAGAGGGTGAGTTGTACAGCCTAGAAGCCCAAGGGAGAGGCTCTGAGGAGAAAGTACCGGCAGGCTGATTTCAGAAATGTAGGGAAAAAAATAAAAAATGGAAACAGCTGTTGCTGCCAGGGTGATGAGGACAGCAGGAAGGGTGAAGTCCCTTCTTGCTCCACCAGCGTTCCAGTCTTCCTCTAGCGCCTCCTATTGGCAGAAGCTAATAGGAGCGCTAGCTGGAAAAGTAGAAACGTAGTTTCTGCTCCAGCACCCTAAAGAATACAGAAGGGTGGTTTTGGAAATAACCAAAGTTCAACTTATTTTTAAAAGTGTTATGGGGGGGGGAACAATCTACCAATTAAAATATAGGTAGACATACTCTCCTGATTCCAAGAGAAACCAGACTTTGAAAATCATTGGTACCTACAAAAATAAAAGCATATTTTAGAAAGCATTACCTTTGATGGTTATATAAAATAGAGCATATCTACCAAACAGATGCCAAGATAAAACATGAGAGAAGAGATATAAAAGTAGATGGATAAAACACCATCAGAAAAGTAAAACTGTGTTGACAAAATTAAAATCTGCATAAAATTGTAGAAAATATGTCAGCATGAAGATGGTAAACTTGAAAAGTTCTCTTGGAATAGAAAGAAAAGGAACGAAGAGATAATAATAATGAAAGACGCACTACTGAAGATCAGAGATGGAAATATAATCTATCATGAACACGTAGCCATCATGAACGGTTAGGCATGAAAAATGGCAGAAATATCATTTTGGGGGGTAAGAATTTAACGCATCTGTCTAGGTCCACAAACAATCCAGTTAAGTAAAAGTATAAAAAATTAAAAAGCAAATTAAAATGAACATTATAGAGAATAACCCTCCTTTTCAAATATCCATTAAAGATTTCCCCCAAATCATCATTTATTAAGACACAAAAAGACGGTAATAAATTTTAAAAAGAAACCATACTGTTTCTTTACTGACACACTGCAGTAAACCTAGAAATCGGTTATGAACATTTTAAAGGCCAAAGATGATAATCTATTAGAAATATGAGTGGCATTCCAAATTAGCTGGTATTTTAAAAGGAAAACAAAAGAATGGTAAGTTTAAAAACATATTAATAAATTAGAAAACAGGAAAACTAAACTAGTTAAATAAATCCACGAAACAAAAATACACATATCTCTGACAGAAATCAATTTTAAAAAGTGCAAGTATAAAAATTGAAAATAAAAAGATTATATAACCATAAACAAAAGCTAAATTATCTAAAATCACATAAATGTGTGTGTGTATGATTAAAGACCACCAGACAACACAATCCACTATTATAAGAGTTTAACTATTAAAAGAGAACTTTATTTTCACCTTTTTATTTTTCATTATTTGTAAAATATTCCACAATGTACATTGTATCTCCTTTAAAAAAACATGTTTGTATTTTTGAAAAATGGCCTGAGGGCACAGAATTTTTCTGTGATATTCTTGCCAGATTAATAAAATTTCCGTTCACCTAAATTTAAAATGGCAAACACCATCAATACTCCACCTTATAGGATCACAACTAAGTCAGTTATTCTCATAAAGCTTCTGAAAATTTACACTGAAATATTCATAAAAAATTTAAAAGACATCAGTGAGATCAATTGTATAACATCCAGTTTAATAATTTTTAATGATCGTATAGAAAACAATAGACATGCTATTTTATTGCCTCTACAGAGCAAAAGACCACAGGGAAGTTCTGTGATATGAGATTGCGTGTATATCTAAAAACAGTGATTAGTCCTCTGTAAAATATGTAGAACTGGCATCTCTCTACTAGATAGTGTCCTGGGGGTCAAAGAGTGTCCCCTGCAAGATTCACAGATACATTACTACCCCTTGATATTTATCAATAATTAGCTGGAGTGATAATAAAATCAAAGCTTACATTTGTGCTGAGTGTCATATTCTTCAAAATGCTTTCATGTACATTAACTCGATTTTTGTAAAAAACAAAAACGACTACGACTTAAAGAGGGCAGAGGTAGAAGAAGAACATATTCTTCGCCCACGGACGCCTGCCCTTGTGTTTCATAGGAAATTGAAGATGTCCTACTAATCATTTGTAGACAGGCTTCGGATGAGCTTGCCATGGTCAGGAAGACTCGTTACTGATTAGAGTAAATCTGATAAATCTGTGTAAAATAAAAAGGCAGCCCCCTTCACCATTACAAAATAAAGACCTACTGAGGAAGGACTATCACGAGAAGTGTGCTAACCATCCCTCAGGCTAGATCTGGCTCTCAGCTGGATTTCACAGACCCCAAGCAGTACGGTGGTGGTCATTTGGCAACTATAAGGCGGAGAATAATTTCCCATCTGGTGTGCGGCTCTGAGGGTCCCATTCAAGGACTAGTCTCTAAAAGTTTAAGAATAAAAAGTAACCAAAGACCTGGGAACAATGGTCAATTATCTAATTAGCATTTCAAAAGGCAGTGATAAAAAGGAATAATACTTGGAGGCCCACTACTCAAATGAACAGCTGTGTGTGACAAGATCAGTTAATTAAGGCTTCAGAACTTTTCCAGCCCATCTCCTTTCACCTTTCTGGTCCCTTCGTTCTCTTCCTTTTCCTGCGTTCTCCCTTCATCTCCCCTTCCTACCTTTAAGTCTGAGCGTGGATTTACCTTTCTTCTAGATGTCTGCGCTATCACTTTTCCCCTCCTCTCTTTACTGTCTTCCTCTATTTCCCCTTAATTTGCTCTAGAAAGCCAGCCTTCTTCACCTTTATGTCAGATTTAGGTATAGTGTTAAATTCTCTCTTGTATTTTCGAAATAAAGTTTTACATATTCTGATCAATTCCAAATCAGGTGAGTTTACATTTTAAATCTCTACCTAAACAAAACAAAACAAACAATTAAATGACATTGCTTTTTACTTCCATATAACATTTGGCTGACTGATTTTTTTTTTTCCCCTGAAGGTCAATGACCCTCTACAAAGAAAATTACCCTTCTAACCATACTGGAGAACTATCACATTCTAAATTAAAGACAGTAAGTGAAATTCCCAATCCCTCAATTTTACTTTGCTTTTTAATAATAAGGAAAAGTAAATTTGATGGTCTTATTTACAGTAGAAACCTGAAACGCATTATCTTACTTAATCGCCAATACAACCCTGCAAAATACCTATAATTAACCCCATTTTATTGATTAGAAAATTAGGCACGGTGAAGTTAAATAACCGCATTAAGTCCTGGGTCTCAAACCAACTGTTGTTGGCACCAAAGGCCAAAGACGCCCCTACCCTCTGTTACCTCCCTATTAAAATACATGATTAAAAATGCTAAAATCGGTTCGATTAACAACTCAATTCCCAGATCACTGGCCCAAAGCTTGTACGCACAGCAAACAATCCTCATGTATGCAGAGATGGAAAGCTCATTCATTCCTGCCTGCCCTCCATGCTGAGCCAGCAGCCGTGGGAGCTTTGCACTGTACCGTGACGTTTACCCCAGTTTCATGGCGGAACGATGAGAAATGAGAAAAGACAAAATAAGCTGTTGGTCCTTATTGTTGACAATAATTATCTGCAAACGCACTTCCCTGGAGGCGCTGTGAAAGCACTGTCAAGGCTCCTGAGCCACAGGTATGTGTTCTAGCGTTTTCTTGCCCTTGATAGAGACTAGCACTGACCTCATGGAGCCATTCATAACACCATCCCAAGTATCTTTGTCAACCAGCTGTCCGATATTTTTGTGTGTCATCAGTAGTCCCTTTGGAGTCCCACTGGACTCAACAGTGTACTTAGAGACCCACAAAGAGGAAAGCAATGTGCTACACTTCAGGAAACATAAACAAAAAATTCACCTTTCTGCACACATCACTCTTGTCTATCTAACAAGGGATCTGACTGGTAATCAAGGCTGCTCTTCGTTTTCATGCATGGAGCTCACTTCACCTCTTCCACTGTGCGAGGCCACATTAGTCTTAGGTGTTTGTTATGGAAGGTCAAGGAAATGTTCTATGATACAGAGGTATTTTGACCTAAAATCCTTAAAGCAGTCAGAGAAAAGGTTGGGTGGAAACTTGTGGCTCTCTCACTGCTCTGAGGTGCTTTGAGGCTTTCAGATTAATGACAAACAACAGGCCAATTTGGGGGCCATAACTAACCCTGGATCTTGACCATTCTTCCATGTCAGTGTGCCTTAACATTAGGTCACTGAATCTTCTTGAGAACCTAAGAAACTCCATACACACTCTCCCCAAAACCTAAAGGTGCATATATATATATTTAGGGACACTTCCCCTTCCTTCCACGAACCCCAAATCAAGAATTCTGCTCCAGGCTCAATCCCCCAAGATGCTAGAACCAAACTATCCCAGGGAATCTCAACAAATGAATTTCACCTGAAAAGCCTAGGCAAGGTAAAATCGTGTACCTCCAACACAAGTTCTTCAGTAAAAAACAGTAAAGGGGAGATGAGGGGAGAAGTGGCTAGCTCAGGTGTGTGTGTCTCCCCTTGCCAACAAGGCTGCCAAGTCACCACTGACGTCCCCTCACTAAAGTGAGCCTGTAAGGCAGAGTTGACAACATAACCACTGTCCTGGTGGCTCATATGGAAGTTCATCTAAATCAGGTGAGCAAAGATTAAGAGGGCCTGTAACAGCAAGAGAATCTGGAAGGGTCTCCGTTCTGCAATAAGTCAAAACGCAACTGTTTTCTCTCCAGAAAGAAAACTGGTGAGAAACTGTTTATAAGAATATAAGCAAATCCCTCCAAAGAATGGGAACTTTTGAGGCAGCGAATATCAGATCCACATCTCTCGTTCTTCTGAGATCTATAAACACCATCGATGGTTGGAATTTACATCCTGGATAGCCTGGTGCAAATTCAACCAGATGATACTGCAAACACACAGCGAATCTATAAGGTTGTGTTCTCGAAATATTCAGGGTACCAGCAATTAAAAAACGCAATGCCATCCGCGTCATAAGCACCCCATAAACACAGGCTAAGTGAACAAAACGTAGACATTATTGAGCTTCTTTTGGGGAAACAGAGATGAATCCAATTTGAAAATCTAAAAACTTTCTACGATGACCTTCCCCAAGATTTCCAAGTGGCAAACAAACAAACAAAAAACCAATAATGAGAGCAAAATGTATCTTCTGTTATAAAAATGTTAAGTATAGACACACCCCCGGTGTAAATCAACAGCACTGAACCTCAACTAATTAAGTTCCCACAGACCACAGCCAATTGAGCAGAAAGCATGAAGAAGAGCTAAGATATTCGTACCTGCTTAAAGGTAACCTTGAAACTATTTTGCTGAATCTTTAGAAATTTGTTTCAAAAAAAAACTAAAGTGTATGACCATATGATTCTAATTAGTAGGGAGCAAGAGAGTTGAAATTGAAAAATCTGTCACATGAGACTGCCACTAGTCCTTCCGCTGACATTCCAAGAGCAAAGAAATATTTTCCCCATGATCTGTGAGATGCATGATAGTCTGCATACACATAAAAAATAAATGCATTGAAGGGTGGGTGTTAATAAGATTTTAGGTACCTCCCATGTGGTCATTCGGTATGGGTAAGAAAAACAACTTCATCTAATAAAAGAGAAGCCCAGAATTTTATTCTTCTATTATGTACACCCATTTAGAACCATCACCATAACCCGATCCATTCATATCTAGTCAATAGCCCAGAGGTTCCCTATAATACACTACATATCTGTACAGTCAATAAATCTGGAAATACACTGGAATAAAACTGTGCTCTAACCAACAACTGTTCTTAAATTAGTGGTAACTTTTGAATCTTCCTGAGTCTAAGATATACTAAGAGCACATTTTTGCCAAGATGCAAAAGCAAAAATATCCATAAGCTACAAATTTGGATCTGTGCACATCTAATGATCAGAATCCCGTGGAAATTCAATAACCGCAAAAATATTAAGCATAATTGGCTGATGCATCGGTGTCATTTAAAAGGAATACTTAGGACCCTCAGCTAAATTTCTCCAAGAAATTCACATTTCTTCATTACTGACTGACTTGAAATTCCAAAAAGAAGCTCAAAGTAATATGTGTCCCTTTGTTGTTGTTTTTAGTGTCTTTTCAACATTTCTCTTTTTGGGGTTCCGATGTTCTTGTTGCAGTTAAAACCTGTTTCTTGAATATAAACAAAAAGAACTCTTTAGAAAGTCAGAGGCATTTAAAACTAAATGCCTTATTCTTTAGAGACTTTTGATTTTGTTCCTGGTAAAATATTTAGCTCCCACGGGACTCCAGGATAGCTACAGAGTTTAGATCTTCTCAACATCTCGGGAGTAAACAGTTCCATCTTTCATTCTCACCGTGGTCTCACCCTTACTGAAATATAGTGTGAATCATTGTAATCAGTAACTTCTTTTCTTTCTCTACAGAGAAGGGGGCGGGTGGGGAATGAGGTCCCAGGCATTGCATAACTCCTTCGTATTAGCTCTCACTAGTTATACCCTATAATCAAGTTAGTTATACTCAGATTTCCTTTTTAAATAAATGGAACAATATAGCTAGCATTTATTGTTTTTTTAGATCAACTTTCAAGGCAATCTTACCTAGATCTACTTCCTGCTGAGCGAAATCTCTGCAGGGACTCTGTGAGTAAAATTATCACCGACACTGGGAAGGAAAAACATTAACAACTTTGTGATGGCTACAGTAACACATTTCTAAAGGGAAGCAAATTGCCAGTGTTTACTCTTGAATGTAGAGGAGGGAGGGGACTGTCACTAGTACACAAAGCTAGGAGGAGAATGTGGGACATTTTAAATATCTAGAACCTCTGACAGCCCTCAACATTGCCATTTCTGCACGTTCTTCTGTGACACTCCTCTGGTGGCTCATATTCTAGAACTCAGACTTGCAAAAGAACATATCTACCAAGTTTCGGGTTGCCAAGCACCCGGGCAGGGAGACTGCTGTTTCTGACATATTACGTTAATTTCTGAAGAACAAAAGGTTCAAACGTGACTCCTCCGAGAATAGCAACCGCTAGGCAGCACAAAAAGATTGAGTAACTGGTTAGGGCAAAATGGTCTGCCAGGAAGAGGCAAAAACTTTCCCATGAAGATATTAAATAACTTTGCATCCAGTACTATACAAAAATTGCAAAGGAGTTATGGAGATATTACAGAGCAGGCAAGCAGCGAAGAACAGTACTGAAACAGGTGATGGGAAGGAGAAAGTCTATTCTGAATCACAACTACGCTGTGCATCTTGGCTCCGTGCACTTTGGGTTTATTTGCACACTCTTTTTAGAAAGAGTGGGGGTTGGGGATCCAAAGCGGATGAACGAGTTATTTATGAACAGACGGGACACCAGGATGGGGTGGTTAGAAAGCCTTGGAGGAGTGTCTGGACTTGTGGATAAAGGCAGAAGCAGACATATGGGGAAATCTATATAGAAGAAACAGAGAGAGTGAGGAAGAGGCTAAAACAGGCAGATGGCTGGACCGTAAAGGAATAGCATTATGCGGGGGCTCTAAAGAAAGGGAGATGGCCTTGGGAGGGGGGACAGCTAAGGGAAAAAGAGGGTCAGGAGGTGACTGCTTGGAAAGTTTTTTCAAACTTGCAGAAATTAGATATGGATAAAAATATTTTTTAAATATATATAAGAGCCAGGAGGAAAGTAAAGCAAAATGAAAAAGATACCCACTTAAAAAAAAAAACAACATGAAAACAGTGTTCAAAATGAACAGCAAGCCGTTTTTACAGAAGCATGAAGAAATTATAACTAATAAAAACTAAAGATGTAGGGAAGGGCCCTTCTGAAACAGACTTTCTATGAAACTACCACTAGATTGCACGATACTCACGGTCAAAAATGTCTGACTGCTTTTCTGAGGCAGAGTAAGTACTTTCTGGGCTACCAGAGTATCTTCTCTACAGGTTTCTTATACCACTCGGGGAGTGCCAGATAATGAGTAGTTTACTTTCAACTCCTGAGGACAGGAACTGTGTCTTACTGATCTTTTTATTCTCAGTATTTAGCAGTTGGCATCAAAAAAGGATTCAATAAGTAAACAATGGAGGAAGGAGAACAATTAGGTTACTTTATGAGTCCCAACAAAGGTAGCAAATAGAATGAAGCTTTCCAAGTCACAGTTGCGATATATATGGTCAGGAATACAGATACGTGTGTGTGTGTGTGTGTGTGTGTGTGTGTGTGTGTGTGTGTATCTGATGCATAACATATTAGGATAATTTTTCTACTGATATGGCCACTACTATTTTGTGAGCAGCAATATATCAGAGCTAATATTCATCAACTCAATATAATCAATAATCATCACTTAATAAATGGTGTCTGTATTCTCCTGCCTATCATGTGAATGACTCCAGTCTTCATTGGGTGGCTAGGGACATCAATAGAGCCTAGAAAAATTATAAATTGTGCTTGGCTGTATTCCACCTTTGAAGATTTATTATCGGGTTCATTAGTGTTTAAGAATAAAAAGCCCCTTTAAGACAACTAATACAAACATACTTTGCTTAGTCTGATGAACATCAGACATGACCAATCAATACTATATTCAAAAAAAGAGCATAATATGGCATATCTGTTTAGAAAAAAAAAATTCTTCTCCCTGATTAAATAGAAAACCAATCATCAATAACATAAAACTGGCTTAGGACAGCAATGTGCCAAATTTACATTTCGTTAAATAGAGTTTGCCCCCAATGTATGACTTCAAAGTTGGATTTATACCACTAATAAATTCATACAAATAAGAAAGTAATTAGGAGTAAACAGGGGAAGTGGGTCATTTTTAGCAATGTAAGGTCTACACGCTTCAAGCCCACAGTATTATTTCCAAAAAGGAATCACCTAGCTTATGATTCATGGGTGAGTCTTCCACAAACAGCTGTCAATTCTAATGATGTGGTTGAAGATGGCTTCAGGAACTACTAAGCATCACCATCACACAATCCCATCGTCGGTGTGCCATGGCTAGCCCTAAGTTCCCAAACCTCAGGTACCATCTGCTAGTCACACCAGCTCCTAAGAGGCTGTTTAAGGGGCGTGCCTTTAGCTGCTCTTCCAAACCAATCTCTTCCAAATTAAAGGCAGAACACAAGGGAGGTGATTTCTTTTGGAGGAATGGTGGCCCAGGAAGGCTGGAAAATAAAGGAAGATAGAAAATCATGATGTGACCACCTCTATTAAGTGCCACTGGCCATAGCCTACGGAGATTTGTCCAACTCTCTCATTAGTTTCATATATTTAGAATATAAACAATGGAGAGATCCAAGCACAGCTGAGTCCCTCACTCTGCAGTCTCACAGAAGAGGCAAGGCCAGCTTAAGAGTGCAAGATTCCCCGGGGTGCCTGGGTGGCTCAGACAGTTAGGTGTCTGACTCTTGGTTTCAGCTCAGGTCATGATCTCATGTGTCGCGGGATCGAGTCCCACATCGGGTCCTGCACTCAGCGCCGGAGTATGCTTGAGATTCTCTGTGTCTGCCCCTCCCCTTGCTTGTGTGCCCATTCTCTCTCTCTCTCTCTCTGTCTCTTTAATAAATAAATAAATAAAATCTTAAAAAAAGAAAAGAATGCAAGGTGCCCTTTAAGACCCTTCAAATGCCAAGGTTCTATGATTCTATTTCCATACTCTGAGTTCTACTTGGAAAAGGCGAACACTCTCCCCTTTTTCCTTGAAAGAGTCCATAGAAATCTGATGACCGTCTTCTATTTTTTCACAAATCTAGTGGCAAGAGCACTGAATTCTAATTTAGGTTCTATCCACAAAAACCAGTGAGCAGGTCTCTCAAATTCATGTGCTTTAACTCTTTATCTGTGAAATGGATATGTAATAACTGCTTTCTAATGTGGATGTAGATATGGATAAAATACAGGACTAAAAATATAGGAAATTACAACCACCATACAGTTCTATAAGTATTGCCATTTGTGTCCCTGAATATTCCTTTCCATCTTACTGTCTTTTCTAGCAAGTGGCCACAATTACACAAGATGAAAAACAAAACATCAGCAGGACTACAGGTCTATCTTTAACATACTTCGTTTTCAAAAATAAGACAAGAAACACCCATGATTTAAGTCTGCCCATCAACAACCTCAAGAAAAGCCGACACTAAACCAGCCTCCCCAGGAAGCCCACTGCCACAGGGCATGCGACCCCCCCATCATTATTAAAGACAGGCCCAGGTAAAGTACTCTGGCTTCTATCAAAGGGCACATCAAAGAACAAATATGTACCCTCACATGTTTAGAATTGCTGTAAAACCTGAAAATGCAAGATCAATGCAACAGACCACAGAGACCCATAAAGCCCAAAGGAAACCAGGGAGGGCAGGGGTCTACCCGGTTAATGTCATCCCGAGAAGGTGCGTTCTTTGGGTACACAGCTGGACCCCATTAGAGCCTCTCCAGCTGCTCTCAAGATCACCTAGCAGCCTCAGCCCCCAAAAGCTGCAAGTCTGAGCTGGAAATTCATGAGAAAGTATCTTCAAAGATAAGTTCCTAGACCTCCTGCAACCCTGACTGACTTTTCCACGAGGAAACATTTAACAAAAATGTAACTTTGAATCTCCAGGTGACACTGCCTAAGCCCCTTCCAACACACAAGAATAGCGCGAGCATAATTTTTTAGATGGTGAGCGTTTAATAAATTCCTTCAGTACTGACAATGTTCTGTTATCTCGAATGTGTATAAGACTACTCATCATCGCCATATTTCTGTCTTCTTCCTCAGTGTTCCTACACTTCTCGATGTCTCATTTCTCCTTCTTCATCCCTTTGCTCTTTCTTTTAACAAAAATTTGCTGGGCGTCTACCCTGTGTGCCAGGCACTGAGGATGCGTAACGCGCAAGACTGGGCCCTCATGGAACTTACGCGGTGGGGGTGGAAGGGAGAGAAGAACAGAGACACACAATAAAAGAATGCACAAATAGGTCAGGTAGCGAAGTGCCATGAAGGAAAAAGGCGCAGTGAGGGCGTTGTGAATGCTTTACTGGGCAGGGACATGTAACTGAGGAAGGGCCAGTATATGCATGGAAGGGAGGGAAGAAGTGGAAAGGGATGGGGGAATTCAGAAGTCTCTCCACTTCCTGGTCAGTCGCTCCCCACTCTCCTCCTCCCCGATGGGAAGAGAAAGCTTAGGTTTCCGACCACTGCAATGTCACCCAGACTTCCCCACTGTATGACAAAGTGAGACAGTAGAGCAGGAGTTGGGACCTAAAAGTTAGGAGCTGCCTTACGTCCCTCCCGCAACCCCACTGTTCTTTGAGCAAGCAAATGAGGACTCTTCTCAAATTAAATTTAAATTTCAGTTTAAACAGCCTTCTTTGCAAGACTGTGAAATCTATCATATCTATAGCTTTTAGAATATCATGATGTGAACCTTAAATGCATATTACTAAGTAAAAGAAGCCAATCTGAAAAGGCTACAGACTGTATGATTCCAACTACATGACATTCTGGAAAAGGCAAAACTATGGAGACAATACAAAGATCAGTGATTGCTGGCAGCAAAGTGGAGAGGGGCACGCAGAGCACAGAGGATTTTCAGAGCAGTGAAAATATTCTGTACAGTATTATAATGATGGGTATATGTCATTACACATTCGTCCAATCCCATAGAACGTACAACCCTGAGAATGAACCCCACAGACTTTGGGGGATTATATTGTGTCAATGTGGGCTCATCCTCGATAACAAATGTGCCGGCCTGGTGAGTGATGTTGATAGTGGGGGAAGGGTGCAGACCGGGTCAGGGGGTACGTGGGAGATCGCTGAACCTTCCTCTCACTTTTGTTGTGAACCTAAAACTGCTATAAAAATTTTAAATCTTAAAGATTTAAGAACCGGGACCCTGGGTGGCTCAGTCAGTTAAGTGCCCGACTCTTGGTTTCGGCTCAGGTCATGATGGCATCGGGCTCCACGCTCAGCTGGGGTCTGCTTCCCCTCTCCCTCTCCCTTGGCCCCTCCCCCCACTCACATGCACATGCTCTCTCTCTCTCTCTCTCTCTCTGTCTCTCTAAAACAAATAAATAGATCTTTTAAAAAGCCATTATGTTACTTTATATTCCACTACGTTCCTGTGAGCACATGAACATAATGACACAGTGGAGAATGAGTGAAAAAAACTCTACCGTGTGGGGCGCCTGGGTGGCACAGCGGTTGGGCGCCTGCCTTTGGCTCAGGGCGTGATCCCGGTGTTCTGGGATCGAGCCCCACATCAGGCTCTTCAGCTGTGAGCCTGCTTCTTCCTCTCCCACTCCCCCTGCTTGTGTTCCCTCTCTCGCTGGCTGTCTCTATCTCTGTCAAATAAATAAATAAAATCTTTAAAAAAAAAAAAAAAAACAAAACTCTACCGTGTGCCAGTCTAATGTGTCTCATCCGTTCTCAGAACAAATGTGCATGAGCAATTCTTATTCTCACTGTACAGACAAGAAAACAGAGGTGCTGGTTCCTTTCTTCGTGCTCTGTTGCACTCTCCATAAAGAGACCTCGCCATAGCTAACACCTTCTGGCTAACAACAGGTTATAATGTGCACTGAGACTGCCAACAACACCACACTTCGTGGGAAACTGTTCTGATCTTCCACTAGGAAGAGGCTCGATGTCCAGCATTTCAGGGCTGGTGCTCTCAATTCTTCAACTTCAGTGTGATCTCTACCGGCAATGCTTAAGTCATGATTAGCAAACTCCTACGGTACATGAAGATAAAGGTTGTGCCATGAATTGTCAAGGTGGGGAAATCTTAGCAGTCTACAATGAATCCAAATTCTCTACTAAAATGGGAAAATAGAAGTGTAGAGGCCATTCTTCTTTTAGTTAAGATACAAGCAACAGAAAAGAAAGGGAAAGATGTAAGCATAAATTTTCAAAACTGCCCTATTAAAAACAAAAGTACTACACACTCTTTATTTCTGATTTAGTAGAAGGAAAGAAGAAAACTGTAATACTACCAAACCTTAAAGGTCAGTTTTTTAATTCTTTTCATTGTCTGTGAACCTTACTTTAATTGAGAACAGCAACAATAAAATGTATTTTTTTCTTAGAGACAAAATTCTAAAAAAGAGAGCAACATCATCTCCTTTTTTGCTAGACAAAAACTAACTGAAGCAGAAATAAATTTGGAATAGAAAAATGAAAAAAATACAGAGTTTAGGCCTTGGTCCAATTAATAGGTAGAGAAACAAATTATCAGTTGAAGGTATTCTATGAGTTTCAGCTTAAAAATCAGAAGGAAAATGGCTATAAAACAACATACACCTGGTCTTGATAGTAGAATCCAGAGCAATTTCAAGAAAGTAATATTTTACATCTGGAAACAGTCCAATGACAAATGAGAACAAACCAGTAAATCCATAAAAGGATCTTAGTGAAGCTTTTATTTAAAAAAAAAAAATGTGTTTCTACTTTCTAGATCTAAGATCTAAGATACATTCTACATAAAACTATACTTCATACTTTTTAGCAGACTAATCTGGCCCCAATGTAAAATATTAAAGTCATTATTTCTTGTCATCTTTGTTATGTTTTAAGTACTCCCTAGACTGTAAAATTATAAAGCTTTCATTAGCAAATACATAGAAGTAATATCAACAGTAATATTTTGTTATGTTTCTCATGTCATGACCTTTAAGAATCTCAGAACATTTAAACTAATACATCCATTTTTTTCCTACTGTGAAATACAGAAAAAAATATTACTCTTGAAAGTTCTAAAAACTTAATTCCTCCAATATTCAAAAATGTGTTCTTATATAACAACGGTAGGAATGTGGGGAGCAAAGGAGGGAGGCAACCATAAGCTCCAAAAACCTCTTTTCAGCTTCAGGCCATGAAACCATTACTCTACAGGAATAAATCTATAAGAACAGAATTATCATGAATGTAATTATAGTAACCTAGTGCCGCCCTAAACATATGAAGACTTTCAAAAACTAGTGACTTTGCAAAAGCACAGCTGTAGTCAACACTATCAGAAAATAGAAAATTTATAGTTATTTGAATGCTGCCCCACCATATAAGACATATGACAGAATACTATATTCAAATCATATTATTGGAATTACCACAAGACAGATTTCCAAAGACTGAGGATATAAACAATAAATAAATATTTTAAAATTTGGGGGGAGTCTATATTTCGAGATTCGTTACTGGTACAATTGAAAAAATGTGGACCAAAAGCATTCTTTCTTTGTGTCTCCCATCACACTCCTGAAAGTACTTCCAGACTTGAAAGGCTTTAAGAAAAAGCAAAGTACTATGGTATCACTCTTTGCAAAAAACTGAAAACAAGTGCTCTAGCGTTCTGGCCACACTACCTTCCTTTCTCAACAGTTTCCTTCCCCTTTTGCCTAGTACTTTGAATTATGTGCTGTTAACAATAGGAGATTCTCATTCCCATGAAATAGAGAGATGGGTGTATGCACGTGTGTGTGTGTGTGTGTGTATGTGTGTGCTGAGGAATGGGTCTTTTTGGTCAGTTGCTGTGGCCAAAGATCTTAAGAATTTCTAAGTTTTCACAACTTAGAAGTTGTTTTTGGAGGGGCTGCTGTCCCTTGCAGGACAGGTTACTGATGTCTACATAAGCAACTCCCCTTTGCGTCCCGTGCTATGGGACTTCTGCAGCCAGGAGTGAGGAACAGATTCTAATTCAGGAGAATACACCGCACCAACAGCACACGGAGAGTCACCCAGGTAATGGTTAACTTGACGGTGGGCCCTCATTTGCTTGTCTGGATTCAGAGGGCAGACACATGTCTTTAGTTCAAATCAAGAGAAAAAGGCCAAAGGTGTTAGGAGTGATTGTGTTGCCACTTGCTCCTTTGATTTGCATTACTGGTAAATGAGTTTGCTCTTATTTGCCTCTGCTTTGCTTCACAGATGTCTACAATAAAATCAACGTGAAATGCAGTCTTGCAGGCTTTTCAGCCGAGCCACAATATTGAATGTAGCTCTAAAATATAATCCACCAGTGCCCCTCCCCACTAACAGGGACCTAAATAAAATAAATCTTGATGATGTTCCTAGACCCTCTCACTGGTTGGGAACATTTGTCCTATGTAATAGGATGAGGATCATTTCAAGGCCCCCTTTTTAAATAGATTGATATTTAGCTTTACTATTTGGATATATTAAAACATGGCCTAACAAAGAAGTCTGACTATAACACCAGAGCTGGTGCCTGAGCCAGGAAGCTACACAGTGGGAAAGTCTTGAAAGGATTTCTTTGGTCTCTTTGGAAGGGATCCCAGATTAGAGTGACAAACTGTCCAGGTTCGCCCAGGACTTTTAGTGTTGGTTATCATACTGATATGCCAGTGCCTTTCCCTAAATACTAAATTCAAATGAAGCAACAGAAAGATTATGGCAATATGAGGCATATCTGCTGCAGTGATCCGTTAGCAAACAACAAATATAAAAACAGCACAACAAATTCATTTTCTGTATCTTCTCTAGATAGCTATCTATCTAAGAAGACTATAGGAAGATTTCATAGATTAAAGTGAGACAACAAAGGTTCAATATTTTGCTCAGAAGCCCTCCAGATTCAAGAGCCATTTCATACTACATTCAGAAGTAAAAAAGCAAATATCCACATAATAATTGAGCTTAGAAATGAAAGAGGACTTCTGATTTCAGCAATATAGTGATCACAGATTATGCACTCTTGCTCAAACACACACATACATGTGTGCACGCAATCCCAGATAAAATATAATAGTGGGAAAAAGTTAAATACATACCCAAACTCAAAAGAAATGAGTTTCCCAGAGGTAATTCACAGCCAGAGTGGAAAACACATAACTGGAAACCATAACAGATCTATGGGCTCTAAGGGAAAGGGGCTGGACTTTTAATGCCCACTGAGAAACAGGTCCTACGATTCAGTCACAAAGCCAAAGATTTGGAAAGGCTATTGACTCCAAGTACTTGATTCAGGGAAATGGCAAGGAAATATCGTTTTGGCAAAGGCTCTGGTGGGCAAAAAGAGTTGCCTACTAGTAATCAAACCTCTAAACATTTTCCATATGTAGCTGCACAATCTAAATTTATACTATTTGCATAGTTTGGGAACCCCAAGCCATAAAATTAATGTAAAAACTGATCCCAGACCAATGGAACTCCTGGGAAACTGACAGAAGCTAACCTAAAACCACTTTGTAAGAACTCCCATAACCCAGAGCACATGGAACTTCCAAAGAAAACCAACACCCTGATGAAGATGAGCTCACAATCAAAAATTAGAAACATATGCAAAACAATCCGCTGTGGAAGAGTCAGCAGACACAAGATAGAAGATTAGCTTCTGTTTTGTTTAGATCTTGACAAATATAATAATTTGAAAGAGACTAAACAAATGTATTTAAAATGTTAGCAGAGACAAAAGAAGGAAAAGCAATCAAAATAAAAGAACAAGTTTGAAATGGAACCAACTAGAACACTAACAAAAATATAGCTTTTGAAATCAGGAAAACAGAACTTGGGTTAAACAGCAGAATAGATGCAATGAAAGCATATTAACTAAAAAAACAGAATTATGCAGGAATCATTCATTCATTCAGGAAATAGTCTATTGTACATTGTGCATCCATTCTGAGTTAATCACTCTTGTAAAAATTTGGTTTATATTATTGAACAAAACAAAGACTTTGATCCTAATAGAGCTTATGTTTTAGTGGATGAAATTAGAGAGGTAAAAATGAGAAAAATATAAGATAGATATCAGGGGGCACAGTATAGAATGAAAAGTTCCAAAAACCTTCTAAGAATTCCATTAAAGAAACAGAGAGAATGAGGAAGAGGTTTTATACAAATTATTAGATGAGATATTTTCAGAATTTTTGAAAGATAACAAAATCAGCACATTGAAGAAGCAGAATAAATAAATTTAAAAATAGATGTGGACATATCACAGGAAATCTGCAGACCCCCAAAACAAAGAGAACATTTCAAAAACAGAGAATAAAATTTTTTTCACTAAATAATTATGATATTTTGTCTAAGAATAAATGGATGTTCAACCCAATGCAATTAAGTTTAGATGATATCTCTTTTGACTAGTTACAAAGATCTTTACTTATTTGCAGGTCTTCATTACTGAGAAATGTAATTGATTTTCTTTCTTTCTTTTTTTTTTTTTTTGGTATTTTGTTGTATTTTTGTGTTTTTTTTATACCAGTCCCCTAGTTTGCCTGATCAAGAGTTTAACTATATTTTGTGAGAAATTATAAAAGCCACTGTTACTACATTTTTACAAGTTAGAGAAATTCCTTACATATGAATTTACTATTCTTCATATAGGCAGATAGCTATCTAAATAAGTCAACAAATATGTTCCTGTTCCACAAGGAACATACAAGACTGAGACATATAAAAACCTCATACTTAGGAAAGCAAAGGATACAACTTCTCTTTCACAAACATCTATTTTATCAATAAACCATTGTTATTGGCCTATCAACATCTCTTCTATATCCACAGGACTTCAGTCATTTTTCCACTTTATAAATTCAATCACTGACTATTCCTTTGAAAGATTATGTCCCATATTCATTTCACCCAAATTATTTCATTTAACAGAAAAATAAAATACAGCAAAACAAAATATATTTTAAGAATAAGACCTCCACCGTTGCTAAGGTCATGGAGTATGGATGCCCGTATATGTAAAAATATATCTATCTCTTTCACATAGTTAACTCCATGATATGCTATTTGAAGACCACTGAATTTGAAAATGCTACCATGTGAGTGAGTAATAATGGCAATGCAAAAATTCTCTATTGCCTTCCACAATCATAAAGGAAGAGATAAATTCCTGTTACATGCTCTTTTCTCAATTTCATTATACACATATTATCTCTAACATTGTTTAACCTTTATATGGCATTTTATGTTGCAAATTGCATTTTTAATGTAGTATTCACAATTTTAGAACTAGTCCTTTTTTATGCTACTCATATATTATCCTAATTCAGCTAATTTGATCAAAATCACTATAAATTAAGAAAGCACGATCATTTTGATATGGTAGCAACAAAGTATTTAAAAACACAGGTATCTGTAAGTATATTTTATAGGATTAAAATTCCTTAATGTGTATCTGAACCAAAAATTCTCAACATTAAATTCTCTTTCTTAATAAAAATAGTTCTAATGCTACCACATTAGATTCTGGCTCACTATTAAATCTGTCCTTTAAATGCTTATACATACATATTCTAAGCAAACTTCTCAGAAACAAATCAGCTATAAATATAAATTTTCAAAATAAGTAGCTATATAATTTACAATAAAATTTTAATCATAAAACATCAAGAAAGATGAGTTTATCTACCAGCACCTCTGCTACAAAATTAATGGTATTCTCACTTACTACCTAATGCAATTGTGAAATAATTCATCTGCTTATTGGATCAAGATGGACGATAACATGTTCATCCCTGATTACGGCCACTTATCCCTTCTGTACTTATTTATCTCTTCAGCTGATTCAACTTATCAAAGGAAAAGAAAATATGACATTATTTAGCATAGTTAGAAAACCATTAGGCAAAATAACGCTCATTTACTTTTCCACCTATGCTTGACTAAGAAAGACTAAAACCAACATTAATCTAGATTTATATTTACTACCACAGCACCACCACCACCACCACCAAAAAATGTATGAAAATAGGTTTAAAGATATGAACCTAGGAATATATGATTTTATATTATTCTTTAGTTCAAAAGATACTTAAGGAAGATATATTAAAAGTCTGTGAAATTCGTAGCGAAGAAGAGTTGGTCTCTATAAGTTTCCATGAATATAGTCTCCATAAATGCCATCAATGGAAAGCTGAGTATAACTAGAGCAAAATGTCCACAGGGACTCTTAAAGATTAATTTGCTTGACTATTATTTAAAACATATATTATTTAAAACATAAAGTGGCAGGTAGTTGCACTATAGCATCTCTGTATTTTATGTATTTGGAATTACTTGTACTTTGAGGATTTAAGAAAAAAAAAAAAAAACCCTGCAAACTAGCACCCAAAATGTAGTGTAAAAGAGATACAAGTGCAGTAGCCACCGCATAAAATGTGTCTCATTTTTACTGCACAGATAAAAAATAATTCCAAAATATTTTACCAGTAACAGTATTCTTTTACAGAGACAACCTAATGAGAAAATAAAAGAATATTTGCTTCTGATTTAAGTTTCCCACCATTTACAATTTTACCCTGCTACAGACACAGCAATGACCAACACACATATCTATGCAAACACACGTCCAAGCAATTTGCCACAACAGTATTAAGATCATGTCCAGGGGCGCCTGGGTGGCACAGCGGTTAAGCGTCTGCCTTCGGCTCAGGGCGTGATCCCGGCGTTCTGGGATCGAGCCCCACATCAGGCTCCTCCACTATGAGCCTGCTTCTTCCTCTCCCACTCCCCCTGCTTGTGTTCCCTCTCTCGCTGGCTATCTCTCTGTCAAATAAATAAATAAAATCTTTAAAAAAAAAAAAAAAAGATCATGTCCAAATTCATTCATTCATTCATTCATTCATTCATTCATTTTTGAGAGAGGGTGAGATAGCACGTGTGCAAGTGGGGAGGGGCAGAAGGGAGAGAATCTTAAGCAGGTTCCCCATCCAGCACAGAGCCCAACGTTGGACTCGATCTCACAACCCTGAGATCATGACCGGAGCCGAAATCAAGAGTTGGGTGCTTAACTGATGAGCCACCCAGGAGCCCCATGTCCACATTTATTAAATAAATTGTTACACATTAATGAAGGCAAACCCAGTGGAAAATTCATGATACTTTTACCAACTCCATCACCATTTTAATCTGAAAAATATGTTTAGAGAAACTCAGTAGACATAATTCTGAATTTACAGACACAATTAAAAACTGAATGAATTAAACATAACCTAAAACTCTTAAGTTATGGTCAGCTGGGAATACACCATTTGTCAGTTAGTGATACTTAAAGTCTCTCAGGCGCTCTCCATTTGTTGTGTGCTATGCACTGAGCAAAAGAGGCTTACATATATTTTCTCCTTTAATGCTCACGATGACATGCTTGTTCCCATTTTACAGAGGTTCAGAGACATTAAACTCTTTTGGACACACCTCTTCTATAGGAAAGGGGATGAAATTAGCATCTCGTGACAATGGAGGCGATAAAGACAAGGGGTGGAGGCTGGGTGGCTCAGTCAGTTGAGCATCTGACTCTTGGTTTTGGCTCAGGTCGTGATCTCAGGGTCCTGAGATGGAGCCCCTGGTCGGGGTCCGTGCTCGGCATGGAATCTGCTTGTCCCTCTCTCGCTGCTCCCCCCACCCCGGAATGGATAAATAAAATCTTTAAACATAACTAAATAAACAAGAAAAGGGTGTGAACTCTGAGGCCAGATCCTGTGAGTCTGCACACTTGATCTTACTTAGCAGCTGTGCACCTTGAGGTAAGTTATATAAATTCTCTGAGCCTCATTTTTCTCACAGGTAAAATGGGAATAACGTCACCTACAAGGCTGGGAGGATTCAGTAAGATTAAATGAGATAATGCACTGCCTTGCCTAATAACTAGTACATGACAAGTGCTCGGCAACGATAAGGTTTCCTCTGATCTTCTCCAACAAAAATTATCTTTGACAATATACCATAAAGGTAAAATGCTCTCCTCTTCCATTAGAAAAGCAGCAGAAATCAGCCATAGTCTGAATTCATCAAACTTGTCAAGCTGTTCAACGTCCATTATTCTTTTTTATTATATTTAAGGCACTTAAAATAATCTCCCCGTGATTTATTCTCCTTTTAACTAGATGCAGTAATTAGAATATCTTTTATGATACAGAGGAGTTTTCATTTCAGTCAAGGTGTGACTGTTTTAGAAAGCCACCGTTCACTGAAGAATATTACAACCCAGAAACTAACTGCTTTTATTCTCATTCTGAATAGAAGCACAAACACAAAATGAAGAGGATACATAGTGTATTTCTATAGCTGAAAGACGAAAACGCTCAGGCATGCAGGAGCCAATAATTCCCAAAATACCTTTCATGAACTGAAAAATAGATATGTACGTTGCCATGGCATTCGGCAAAATTAATACATTTGAAATTTGGATGATGTATGAAAAAAAAGTATGGTAAAGTTTTTCCCCCCTTTTCCATAATGCTGGCATATAACCATTAAAAAAAAAAAATCAGCCCAATATCTATTTCCCAGAATTAAAAATAAGGGACAGCATAAAGTTCAGCCTATATTCAGGATCCAAAATAAATGTGGAAATTCTGTATTATTACTTGTCAAGTGGAATCTTGCTTCACAACAACTCTATTGAACATGCTAAGAGTGTGTGTGTCAGGATTCCAACCCAGCTCTGTCACTAGCTTCCTGGGTTACCCTTGAGTAAATTATTTAATATTTCTGGGATTCAGTTTCCTCAATTGTAAATGATAACTTCAACAATAATGTTTATTAAGCACTTCCTGTGTGCGAGAACTGTTGTAAGTACCCTGTGTGTTTATTCTCTCATTTAATCCTCATGATGGACGAGGGAACTGAGCATTACCATTACCCCATTCCGGAAGAAAGGAAAATGAGTCACAGAGAGGTGAAATTACTCATTCTAGAGCTGGACTCCCCTCATCCGAAGGATTTTACCTACCCGCCTCACCCATGTGAGGCTTAGATCATTTCAAACATTGCTCACAAGAATCAAGATTCCAAGATTCCATGCTTTCTCCTTTGGGGACTTGCTTTCATTCTTACTTCTCTAAATTATCTGTTTATCTTCCTGACTTCACTGTACGTTTCTTAGGGTCAGATCCTAATTATACGTTTTTATGCACACCTACCACAAACGAGGACTGAATTCTGTATGCTATAAGCATACTCAGTAAGTTGACTTTTAAAGGCAGTAGTTGAATCTTTATAAGACAGGAATGAATCACCTGTTGCCCTGGGGTCCATCAGCCAATACTTTTGAGAAACAAATATACGCACCTATTAGTCAACTCAAAAGATTGGAATAAACAAGCAAAAAATGACAAGATCAGCTCTCAGAGAGCTGATACAAGAGCTTTCTTTGCTAACATTTAAACGTAAGTGTATTTCTAGAGAACTTCCATGGTAGGTAAGATAAATCACGCCCAGGCACGTGCCATGTAGAAGTGTGCCTATGATACATTGTCAGACACAGTAGAAAGTCATGACTGCAAGTCAGGGCTGTAGAACCAAACTGTTCGCACTCAAATCGGGCCCAGCCAATTAAAAAGCCCAGGACCTTGGAAATTCAACTTAGCCTACGTGTGCCTCGGTCTTCTCATCTGCAAAATAGGACTAAGAATAGCTGCTACCTCACAAAACAGTTGTGAAGAGTGCCCGGATTTGTAAATGTAATGTGCTTGGAACTATGTCTGGCATAGAGTTAAATACCACCTAACCATTAACTAGTATTATAATGCGTGTACGTATACATACAATTCTCCCCCACGTCGGTACGTGTGGACATTCTTTTTATCACTTATGACCAAAAAGTTTTGTCTTCCAGTCAAGTAAATGAGCCTTTGCTCTTAAATTCAGTGAAGTTGTCCCATTTGCTTTCCCATTCATCCTTTCAGTGAATAATAATTAAATAACTTCCCTGGTGAAAGAATATACCAGGAACAAGAGCTACGGCAATGATCGAGGGGGACCTGGACCCTGCCAGGACCCCAGCAAGACAGACTTTAAAAATGATTTGACCCACAGGTTGTTTGCTTGTTTGTTTTTTGGAGGTTTTTTTCCCCATAACTTAAAACTTCTACCCAGGACTACATACACATTGCTTGCTTTCAATTTCTGTTGGCTTTTTAAATCCAACATGACCTCCCAGATAAAAAGACATTTCACATTTTAAAACGCAGATGTCTAAACAAAAACAGCTATGAATTAAATGTTTAAAAGCAAAAAAGAGTCATGACGAGCAGTTTCAACAGACAATGCTCTTCTGTACTACATTTGCAAAAATCAATGATAAATCAACGCTTACGAAAGTATCTTCATTGTAAGCGTTAGTAATAACAATGAGAGTAACCAGGAAACAAGGGGCAGCCAAGCACGTCTGTAGTGGATTGAATTTCGACTTGTTGTTCAATGATAGGAGGGGCCTGGAGAAGGTATAAAACCAAGTCTCAGTTTTGAAAATCTACAAATAAGTCCCCCCAAAGTAACCAGATGCACAGCATGTTCCTACGATCAAGTATCAGCAACCAAAAGGAGGTGAGAAAAATAATAAATTTTCAGCTTTGAAGGCTGTAATAATATCACCATTATAATTCATCCCAATATATCAACACAGGCTTTACATTAACAGCCTTACATTCAAAAATAGACATAGCACCACCCTAACATTTCATACTTCCAGTGTTTGGAATGAACGTCAGGGAAAGCTCCCAGCACGTGTTTCCATCAATCAGAGTAAGTGAAGGGGGGGGGGGGAAGAAAAGGAAAGAATCAGGAAAGAAGAGCACAGATTCCGCAATGTGTGGGCTGCGTGGGGATCGTGTTCCAGCGCCCGAGGAGAAACATTCTCCCCACTGCCGTGCCCACTCCAGACGGAGTCCCAACAGCTGTTGAGTCACCGGGACTTTGAAACAGACAGAGCTTTACTACAAATCCACTTTTACAGTTTTTAAACTTCAAACACCTTCTTTGCTGAAGCAAGGCAGCCTGCACTGCCATCTAAAAACACACTTCCATTTAATTGTACTTTTCCTATTCACTGGGATCAGTGTTGTCTTTTTAAAATGTGATGGTATAAAATAATATTCTGTGATGGGATTCCTAAAAGGCTACGGCTGGATGCATTTCAAAATCATATTATAAATTATTCTGTGACTAGCAATTTTTGTCAAACCGACATCTGTGCTTATAGCCACAAGAAAACATTTTGATGGGTTAGACTGAACTGGTCACCTGTTTGACAAAATTTATTAAAATTTTTAGTTTTGGCATCTTATAGATCGAGTCAATATAAAGCTGTCGAGCTAACCATCGACAGCTACCACTGGTATCTATTTATACCCATTGTGTGAAGAATTTAAGTATTAGAAGGCCTCCTCAAAAGGGGGTGGGGGGGCAGGTGCAAACTTCCCTAACAAAGCCTTGTCTACATCCCAGTTTTCTAAGACACTGAACATTTCCTAGGCCATCGTTTTGATGCACTATTTGAGAGAATTGTGAGAAAACTTTTGCCCACGGAAATTCAATTCAGCCAAAAGAGGCTGGAAAACAATACTATAAAACCCTTGCTTTTGTGACCTGCTGCTCTGGTCCCAGACCTCTTTGGAAAACAAACTGCCATTTGTGCAGTAATTTGGTGATGTACAAAAACAAGGATGAGGACATAAAATAACAACTCTGTTTCATCAATTCAGAGCAGAATTTAAACTCCCATCGAAGATCTTAGCACTCATACTCTTTGCCATGCCACCAGGGCACTGAGAGAGGTTCTGTGACCTCACCAATCCCACCTTTCCCATTTCAAGACCCCAGCGATCTTCTGGGTATTCAGATGAACCTCTTATTCTGCTCAGTAATTTGAACAAGTCTGAGTAATGTTTAAAAAATGTGAATATGTAAAATTTAGGATAAGATTTGAATCCCAATTTCTTGAAATAGCAAATGTGTGAAATGATTTGCTGGGCACACTGCACTTAGCTTATTTTAATGATCCACATGTGGATTTACTGCTTTGTTTTCTGACAATTCTGAAAGGGAGTTCCAGGGAGGAAGACACTCCATCTAGGGGGTAATCTTCGTGGAGGTAGTAATCTCCAAGCAGTGGTCAGCGACTTAAATGATTTGTAAAATAATTAGATGCTGTAGCAGCACAGGGATCTTGCCCAGGAATGGAGTCAGAATAATTTATTCTTTCTGGTTCCTTGTGGCATGCTAGCATATGCTGAATAAATTTTGACCCTGAATGCTTACACTGTCCTCGATTCGGATTCCTCTTGCCATTCTCAAGAAGATCTTTTTTACTCTATCCAAAACTACTAAACCAGTCATGAAACTACCTCCTGCACCTTGCAATCAATTATTAGCTTACTCGCTGGCCCCGAAGTCTCCTTTAAAAACCAAAACTATAATCAGAGAATAGTCAAGTCCAATACATACACACTGTGCTAACATGACCTACGACATAGCGGTGGAGACAACTCCTGGTTTCTAGAAGTAAATACTATCATTGACAGGCCACGTGGGTTGGAACTTGTAACTTAAAGCACCTGCTGGGATCTACAGATTCTCCAAGGAAGATGTCTAGAGTTTTCTAGAAATCTTATTCTCTCTGCTTTTGGACACACATCAGAAGAACCATTTCTATTTTCTATTTCTAAAAGTGTGTCAAATGAAATAAGCTAAATGCAGGGAGTGAAAAACAACTTTAATCATTATTTTAATAGTTTGCTCTGACAGAATAGTACCCAACTTGGTTGCTATTTTCTCAAATTTCAATATTTAAAAAACTGTTTTTCGGGACTCCTCCAAAACGTAGTATAATAACATGGGCCCCTTAACCTTCCTAGCACTAGTTATTCCACATTCTGACCCTTTATTTCACCTCCAACGATACACTCTCCCTGCTGATCAGGACCATGCGACCCAGTGGTGGCAGGTCACCGAGCAGCAGTCCGTTTGTAAAGTACAAATATTGCAATGACAGCATCTTCTCCGGTAAAATTACACAGGCCAGAAATTTGGTCTTGTGTGTGTGTAGTAAAGTGCCACGTATACTGACTGTGTTATATAAATAATGAAAATTAAATTATAGGATTTTAGGGACACATTCCAAACAATCCATTTTACTGCCAACTACACTGGGCTCATGACCAGCTGTGGAGAAAAGAATGTCCCCCTCCTCTTAAATCTTTATGTATCCATTCTCATCGATTCCCATAAACACGGATTGAGACAGGTATCCATCGTGCCCAACCTCCTAAAATATCAGAATCAGAATCATTATGCTTATCCCACAAAACCTTTTTGTTTACTGTTTAGTGCCGCATGGTTTTCAATGAAGCGTCCATTCTCGCCTCACTTCCGTGTGACCAAAATGCCAATGCCAAAAACCTCTTCTTTATAGGTTACTCTTTCAAACAGCTTGAAAATTATGTCCCCTCCACGATGTGGCACATATAATCAATCATGCTAACACTGCTAGTGTTGTTGTTTTTTAATAGGTGACGCTGTGGTCAATGCTTTACATGGGTTAGCCGATTTGCTCCTCACGAATCCATAAAGCTGACACGTACATTCTTGCCATTTTACAGATAAGCAAACTGAGACTCAGAGAGGTAGATTAACTCTTCTAAGTCACACAGCTGCTGAATAACAGAGCCAGCCTTCAAACTTCACGGTCTAACTCTGTAACATAGCCTCCCAACCCCTACTGCGTCTCTTCCAACCTGTATTAAGCATGGTCCCAGTTCTCCTGTTTCCTGTCTCCACAAGATTTGACCCTCCATTGCTCTTTACCTCTGAGGTGTCTTTTACTCTCTCCCCTGTACAGGGATTAACCTTACACTTCACACTTGCCAAGTCACTCTCTTCAACTTATTTAAAAGATACTTGAGAATATATCATTCTCCACAAAAGCCTGGGGGAAAGTAAGATGAGGGAAATAAGGTGTTTTGTCTTTTTTTTTTTTTGAAAGCACAAAGAGAAAAAAAACAAAATCTTCCGGCTTCTACTTTTTCTGGTAAGACAGGAAAAACTGTGTATTTTCTATGCTGAATTAAGTCCTAGCGTGTTAGACTAAACAACAGCAAATGGCAATCACCATTTTCAGTCAGCTCTCGGGAAGTTCACGGTGACATACAAACGACTGAAATTCAAAGGTAATTCTTGAACACACTTTACTTCAACAATCATTTACTCAGCCCTTCGTACAGGCAAAGACTCCTCTGGTTAGCTCCTTCAAATGCCTTTTCTTGTTCGGTCTAATATCGCTGTTAGTTTACACCGAGGTGTCCAACCGTGCTGTACAAGAAAATCTTTGTGAAATCAGGAACTATTTTGTGCCCATCGTTTCTTTTCCGTACAGAAACTAGCAGTGTGCTTTACACTAGTCTGCGTGCAGAAATGATGGTTAACATTCAACTAAATTGAACTTCTGTTACATCGAAGGTAGCTTATGAATAAAATTAAGGTCACTAATATAAATAATTTAGGCTTAATCCTGACATTTATGACATGGGAAAGACTTTACACCTATCTTAGAAAATTAGCTACTACCCTTCTTTGTCAGCCCCAAGATTAATTTACTTTAAAATAAATTAATTACTGGCTTGTGACCAACTTTTCAAATGCGCAAGAGGCATTTCTTGAGTAATTTCATTCATGCTACTCACAGCACCTTCAAGTACTCAGGTTTTGGGTTTTGTTTTGGTTTTGGTTTTTTTTTTTTAATCACCAAGAAGAGAAAAAGTGAGCGCAGGGCAGACAACATGCCAGTGCTGACCCTGAAAATGAGGCAGAAATGAAACGTACTATACCAGTAATACGGCTTGTATACATCGCTTAATGGGCAAAATGGCACTGGCGGGTTGGCGGCGGCACCGTTGACGCGTTCTCCTGCCATCTCAAACAGCTGCGGAACCCGGGACTCAACTGCAGCCTCTCCACTGAAGCTCATTTCATCCATTGTTACTCATAATATGATCTACAGGGACACTTACAGGATCTCATCGAAAGTTTAAATGTTGTTTGATGAGAGTCATTAGATATTCAAATCAGAAATGAATGGAACAGCAAGAGAAGCAATCATAGTACACATAAAGTAGAGCACGAAACTTCCAGGGTGTTCTCTCCACTTGTTCACTGCTCGTATTTGTACTTCTGTATGTTATACAAACCACGGAGGGAGAGAAAACACACACACACACACACACACACACACACACACACACACACACGCAGAGGTGTCACATCCTGTTTCAGGCGCGTGTGTATGTGTATCTACATATTTCCCCCTCCCGAAGAATTTCCACTATTTAGTAACTCAATAGGAGCTTTTCACATGAAAAGGCATGGATCATTTTTACAAGAGTAACTCAGTCAGAGACATCACCAAAATACCACATTTGCCATCAACCAAAGTATCCGAATAATTCAGAAGAAAATCATGTCACACATGACCATCACTTCATGTCCTCTTCTGGTGGTTTCGTTGCCTGGACTTCATTCAGGTAACAATATTTGCTTCCAGTAAACCTTTAAGATCAAGATTCTCATGGTATTTCACAGCACCCTGGGATAAAGGACAACTGGGACGTCTGCAAAGAAACCCTTCAATACCCAAGAGCATTTCCATCCGGGTCTATGGAAGGGGCATCCTGAAATACACAGTGACACAGGATAAACATCAAACATCAGACCTCTTCCTGAGCTTCAACTTCGTAGGTATTTTTTGTACCAGATGCAAATAAATTTCAAGCTTTGGGTGGCAACTTTCAGCTAAGTCCCCAAGCCCCCTGTGTTTATGTATTTACTCTCTGTCTTTAGTTTGAGTGGAAAATTTTACGAAGCTCTACAGTCTATTGTGTACAGTGAATCAGCAAATATCAAGAATGAGTAGTATGGTATATCACAATATTCAAGGCATTCACTGTGGTGAATCTAGTGGCTGCTCTCAGCACGCGTAGGTGATAGAAAAGATTTAAAAGCTGTATTAAATACGCGAGTCTTAAGCTAAGCCTCATGGAACCCTAGGATGTTATAACGTTAGACAAGCCCAACTCAGTGAAATCGAATGTTTCCATTTACTTTAAGAGAAACAGGAAAGAGATGATATTCTGAAGAGAAAGGAAGAAGAAAGGGAGGGAGAGAGGGAGGGAATAAAGGGAGGCAGAGAGGGAAGGAAAGAAGGTAGGAAGGCACGTATGTTTGATCCCAAAGTATGAAGTCATGTTATTAAACACATTTTTTGAAAATATATATTGAAAGAAAAACCATAATTAACTAGTAAATTGTTATAAACTTATCTAAATTCAAAAGAAAAATATAAAGTGGCTCAGAATTTCTTAAAAAGATTTATAGAACAGATTTAATGAGTGATACCTAAAGCCAGCATAGTATACTGAGAAGTCTATCTTCTCTAATTCCCCTTTACAGGATTACAAATGTTATACATTAGACTCTTATGGGTAATGCAATTATATTCTGTACGTAGCTATCCCAGTAAAATTTTTAAATGTAATCTTCTATTCTTTCGATTTTAGTGTATAATAAGGTTGAGGAGAGAGAGTACAGCATCTATTTGGGGAAACAGAAAAATTTTAAGGGGCATATTATCAGGGTCATTAATAAAGAGCACACATTGAATTCAAATTCCCTATAAATACTTCCCAGGCTATGGTCAATGAAAGCAGGAGTGTCTCCCTCTGTAATCCTATGGCATTTGAAATTCTCCTTGTATTTTTATGTTCTGCCTTCTGTTACGTTCATGTGTACTTAACTTAGATTAGGTAAGTCACTTATAAGACCTCTGGGAACACGGTTTCTAGTTTGCAAAGCTGAAATAAGCAAGGTACTCCTGAGGATCTAAAAAGACTAAAAATCTATTTGTGAAAGTCTCCTGGAAGCTCAGTATGGGTATGGTTATCATCTCCTGCTTCTAGAAGATACCAACCAGGAAGGCATGTGCAGAGCTGCCCACACACCTCCAAGAAGCGCCATGTGGTGGCCCTGACCCTACCTAGAATCTTTCCCGGGAGCCAGAACAGACCTTCACACACATTTATCCTTTGATAATGGTTGGTAAAACCAAAGTGAATTCTACAGTAAATGGAAACTAAACCAAACTGTGACTATAAAACCATTTAGCCAATATATAGCGGAGGCTGCCTATTAATACAAAAAGCTCGTGAGGGATAGGGATCAATAGCCGACTGTTTCTTTCCTGTTCTTTCTTCAACTCAGAAATACTTTGGCTTGATATTATAACTGCAGGTAATTTTTTCCTGATGCATACCCATACTTTGATAATGTTTAAATAATTCACAAGGAAAACAATGTTTTGAGGAGCTAGCCTTCCTTTATGTTTCCTTTCCAAAAATTGTTTTGTCCTTGCCCTGAACTTTAGAGGCAAATGATTGACTAAATCAATCAGCATGGGTTCCCGGGTTAACAAGAATTTGTTAAACCTGGAAACTCGACTCACAACACACAACCTGTAAAAACATGAAAATATCACCCTACAAATTCAAACAATGTGAACACCAAAGAGAAAGCTGCCCATCCAGCCAGTGAAAGCCATCAGTTTGACTCCCTGAGCTAAAGGCAACTCTCCAGCAGACTGAGAGATTTTCAAATTAATTTGGTCACTAGTGTATCCATATATCCAGGGTACAAAACACAGTATAATTCAACCTAGATGGGGAGAAGTCATAAACTGGTAACATTTTCAGAAACGTGACTTATCTAATAGAAAAATATTTGGGCTGGAGACTTGATTTGACAGTACAGATGCTGCAGATTTGCAGAAAGTGGGACTATTAAGTACGCTGAATAAAATGCAGCCCCTCGACAACCCGCTCGCCGAGTGTTTTACGTACATTGTATGCGTTCTCGTAAAAAATTGTTGTTACCCCATGCCTACCATGGCCAGAATTAAAGCCATAAAACTCTCGGCTAAAACGGAGGTAGAGAAAAGTCCCTAATTCTTCTTTCTCAATATGTTATATCAAATGTCTCTTAGTAACTGCATTAGAAAGCAATTACAGCTTAATAGCTGTCTAAATCCATTATCAGTGTACATTTAACCTTTCAATATTTAAAGATAATATTTAATTTGAGCACATTAATGTACTGCCTGTGAGACCAAATACATCTATTTAGTCTTTCTGGTTTTCCATCAACGATATTTCTCTTTAGAGACTGGGTCTTGTGACAAGAAGTCTGGTAAAAATGCAGTTCTTTCTATTTGTAGTTTAAACAGATATTAATAAATGAGAGGCCAGCCTAACCCCAAATGAGAAGTAATGTCCTTATTAACTGCATGTGTCTTCTACCATTAACAAAGCTGCTTTTAATTCTCTGCAGATTAATTTGTATCATTAATAGTTAAGTGAGCTTATATACCTTTATCTTTCAAAGTGATTTTTTTTTCAAATTCCAAATTGTTTAATCTCTTTGACTTTAAAAGGATTGAGTGGTTTTCCAGAACAGCATTTTTTTTCCACAATGCCCTGTATTTCACATCCCTGTTCAAGAATCATAATGTTTAAGAACTACGATAATGGCTTTAGTATCTTAGTTGTATTTTCAGGGACTAGATCAATCAGCAAAAACACCACCATAAAAGGAATGGGGCATAATTTCCCAATAATATCATATTAATAAATGCAAATAAGAAAGATATTAAATTAACAATAGTAGGCCTTCAGCTATCAATAAGCAAATACAAATTCTCCAGCTAACCAGTTTCATGCTTCAAGGCCTATCGAGAATTTCAAAGGGAACTTTTTTCATAGTAAAGCAAATACACACATCCATATTACTTTTCTTTTCTTTTCTTAAAAAAAAAAGGTTAAATCAATTACATTGCTCATTAAAATAAAACTACTGAATCATCTCCTTTCACTACTGTTACTCAATTCAAGTGCCTCAGCATCTACAAATCTGGAAGACAGAAGTTTGTTGATATCTTAGTCACATTTTGACAGATTAAAATAATTCTAATGTAAGTAAAGTGCTATAAGAATTATTTAAATTTTAGCCTGTCCCCAGCACTTACTGCTCCCAATCCTAACTTTATGTAAGTTCCTATGGTCCCTGAATCCAGGAACAAGCCCCTTATCATCCAAGAGCACCTGTCCCTGTCCCACCGACTCCCAGTATTTCCATCTCCAAAGACCACTGGATCAACCAAACCATATGTAAATGTACAATTCTTGTTGGAGGAGGTCATCCTGATGGCCTGACCCCCGGTTGACCCTCAAGCTGGACTCAGACAATCAGGAAACTGGAGGCTCCTTAACCTCTCTCCTGTCCTTGGAACGAATGTTCTACATAGTAAGAGCCATTTCAAGGGTGTAGACTTGAGAGACTAAGGTGTTGTTAAGACCATGTGGACTTTGTATGTGACTTGAACCCCATTAAAGCCGCTATATAAACGCTTAAGATTCTGGTGGGGAGATGCAGAGATCTACTCATCTTGCGGCCACCCAAGACAAGCCTGAAATGCAACTTCCCTTGCTTCTTAAAACTGCCACCTGCCAATGTGGAGGGGTCTGCTTCTCTCTTCTCCATCTCTCCTTGCCCTCTATGTACAGGGGCTGGTGAGCAAACCAAGAAATTCTTGGTTATCCCAACAATTTTCTTCCTCAGAGCTGTCACCAGTGTGATTTTTAATATTGCTGCATTATACAAATCTATGCTTTACAGTATCTAATATGTTCAAATTGCCCCAAAACTAATGTGAAAAAATGACCACACTAATAGGAATATAATGATGATTACACTCTTAATTGCATCCCTTTGTTTCTTATATTTATACTAGAATTCTGAACAAAACAATCCAAAATATATTTAAGATGTTCGCAACTGTCACCAAATTGTTGAGTGTCTCAAAAGGTCTACAAATAGTTATGAAAATACATTTACATGGTCCGGGGTAAAAATTCAGTTATCCCCCACTTTTTGAAAGTTCGTGTTACACCGATTTGCTTTTATAAAAGACTCACAGTAGTACCTGTTTCCACTAATGGAGAGATATCCAAAAAAATATACTCGCTTTTACAAAAAAAAAGGTGAAAAGTGAAAATAGCATTCAGTGTTTGTTTTGCCACAAAATATAAATATATATTCTTATTCTCCCCTTTTTATATAAAAGGTAATTGTCAATTTCTACACTGACATGTTCAGAATGAATTATCACTTTAAATGGTGATATTTAAAAAATTATATGAACTGATGGAAACCTACATTTCCAACCAAAATGCCGAGGTTCCATATCAACCACAGTGATACTTGTACAACTGCCCTATATCTTCCAAATCTGAGTAGTATGATTATCTTCATTAATCCAGCAGAAAGCCAATTTTCTAAAAAGTCTAAACTGAAATATTTCAATTGTAGTCTTCCACTTAAGTTTTATTAATAATTAATTAATTATTAATAATTAATTCAATCACAGATTATGAAACTGGAACCATAATCAGGTAATGACAATTAAAAACTGATCTCCTAGTTATATGTCCATACAACCAATAAAATAACCCAGAATTATTTAGTTCCATACAAAACCTAAGTATTTCTCCAAGAGAAAATGAACAACACTAGATTCACACGTCCTTAGGTTACAAAATGGAAATGGATACATCTGAAGGATGTCCTTAATAAATGATTGTAGGCCAACCAAAACAAGAATTGAATATTGACTCATTAAAAGCCAAATTGTCTGTTACTGTTGTCATTGTTTTTAAGCAAAGTTTTCATCAGAAGAGACAACACTGGGGCATTTCTCTTTGGAAGAATGTGATACACTTATTTAGTTCATTCCTGTGTGGCACAACCAGGCTTCATTCACATTATTCAAAAGAGCACATTAAGCACAAGCTAATATTCATATTTCCAGATTATGAGAATTGGTTGCTCGACTGATTCTCAATGGCAAGTAAGAAGAGGGCTGAAGAGAGAGCATCATTTTTTAATAGAAATTTCTGGATAAATAAAAATCATGTGTTGTAAATATATCTCCCTTAAAAAAAAAATTAGCATGATCAAAGCATCTACCAACACATGCCAAACGCCGGGCATTCAACTATGAGATTGTCAACATCAAAGCCAAATAGAATGAGTTCCCCAAAGCAAAAGAAGAAAGTAATTGTTAGTTAGACTTCCGCTTGTGGCCATCAGAAATGTTACCTTAATTTGGCCTTAATGACCTATAATCTCTTTTAGCATATGGCTTTTAAGACTGCTATTATTCAGCTTGATCTATGGATATAATGGAGCAGAACAGAACTGTGGGTATAATTAAAATAAGTTCCTGTAAAAGTAGAATATGTAGTACGTTGCTAATGTGTAAATGACTAAATCACTTAATTAGGTGAAATGAAGTGCACTTATAACCACAGATACTTAAACCGAATCATGATAATGTTGTGTATATGAATATATTCTTCAAAAAATGTTTATTAACCAAGTAGTAGGACAAAGAAATACAAAGAGACTAGGGCCTGCAAAACGAATACTGGTGAACGTCAGATCCTGAATATAAATTGATTAAACAAAACCTAAATTATTGCTGTCAAAAACATCAAAAATCATCACGGAAGATATTTTCCTTTAAAAAAAAAAGCTAATTTTGGTAGCAATTGCATATAAGAATGACCTAGTGCCTTGATCCTGGCTCCTAAGTTTTATTTTGATACAGATTCTCTTTCATATTGCTAATTGAGGGACTTAAGAGTAGGGGTAGGAGGTGAATGGAGACTAACATCTCCATACGTATTCTGAGTTAAAATTATGCTGGAGGATGGTTTTGTAAAATAATAAAAATAAGTACATACATGCACACATACATAAATCTTTTGTTCTGGGTTTTGTCATTTCATAAACACATATAAGCATGGCGTCTGATTACATGAATGCACCTTCCTGGTTGTACCAGGAAAAACATGGATGTTAAAATTCACCCAAAAAGGCTGCTCCCTGAAGCAAGATAAAGAAGCAGACAAGCACAGCGGGAAAAGAGTGTGAAGTGCACATGTGGGGCCTTGATTCAAAACACAGCTGCTGGATCTAATTTTAGGCCAACTGGCCTTGTCAGTGTCTCTTAACAAGGAAAATTTCCCCACTGAATATTTGAATCTGTAAAAAAAAAAAAAAAAAAATCCACATAATAATATTCATTAGTTAACTTATCTATACCATTGCTGCTGTTTTATACTGAAAATATGTAATGCAACCTATCACTGAGAAGCCCTTAACCAGTGCTGTGAACGGTATTTCAGTTAAAAGTTTTATTCCAAAGAAATGACCCATGAAGATCCAGAAATTCACGGGCCCACACAGACATCTATGTGGCAACTAACACGAGACTATTCATATGCTCAATAAAGGAATCCAAGCGTTTGTGAGAGCTCCATACATGAACTTACACAAATGAAGTTGTGGGTTTTTCACAACTAATTAACAGTATTAACTGCTAACATCCATTGAGCTCTTACTGTGTATAAACCAAGGGCCAAGTGCTGTACTTGGATGAGTTCATCTGATCTTCACAACCCTACGAGGTAGGTCCTATGAGTAGCACGATTTTTTGGATCAGGAAATTCCATCAAAAGCTATCAAATTCTCTCAAAACCTCTTCACAGCATTTAGGTGACTGAGGGACATGAATATTTACCAATAAGTAGTCATCTCTGATTTTGCTTTAACCCTCTTCAAGGAAAGTATAAATATAACAGTTTCAACACAATCTCATACACCCCCAAGCCCTTAAGTAAATGAAATAAAAAACTTCATTTCAGTTTATCAAGAGCATTTGCTGCCACTGTCAAACAGCACATTAAAGCATTTGCATACTAATGTATCTCTTAACTCCCTTTATTTTTCAAGAAGGGAAGGACATAGGAAGTTTGTAATGTTCATAAAGTAATCTCTAGATCCTTATTCTCAAAATTGTATCCAAAACACTAAAATCTTCATGATACGTGAATTTTCCTATAGAAAAGTGTCCTTATCCTTCATCAGACTCCTAAAGCATTCTATGGCTCCAAAAATGTTCAAATTCCCTGCCCTTCACCCCCTGGCCCTAGCCAAACATTGAGCATCACATTTCCCCTTTGCTTGCATTGCTCCATTTCTAGTCCTGGAAAACAACTTGTGATTTGCAAAGTTCACAATTGCACATACCCTTCCCCCAGCTCAAATCGTTCAACCTTCTGTCTAAAGATTCCCCACTCATCCTTCAAGGCCCAACTGACACGGCGGCCTCGATGAAGGTACCCTGGCACTTACCTCTACTCGCAATAATTCTGATGTCCTAGTGGTGCCCCATACATACATGTGTTTTTTGTTTTTTGTTTTTTTAAGATTTTTTTATTCATTTGAAAGAGAGAGAGCACAAGCTGGGGGAGGGGCAGAGGGAGAGGGAAAAGCAGACTCCTTGCTGAGCAGGGAGCCGGACTCAGGGCTCGATCCTAGGACCCTAAGATCATGACCTGAGCTGAAGGCAGACGCTTAACTGACTGAGCCACCCAGGTGTCCCTACATATGTGCTTCTAATGGAGACTTTACCATACAGTAGGATATGTTATGTAAACATTCTTCTCCCTCAATAGGAACTCCCCAAGATCAAGAACTGTGGTATTTATTATCATTTTTAGTATCTCAAGGATTTGACACAGTCCTTCACATAGTGAAGGCTCAATAAGTTTGCTAAACTAATTGATAAATGAATACATTAACAAATGCTATAAAAATAACCAATTAATGACTAATAACATACTGTATGACACAAAATACACAAGTAAGGAACAATTTTTCCCCATGATAATCTTCATGCCTAATATTTATTTATTGATCTGTTTATGTCCATCTTGGTTCCACAAAGAATCTGATCTACTCCTTACCACATTCTCTCACATATATATTATTGTCACAATTTTCTTCTTTTATTTTTTTTAAAGATTTTATTTATTTATTTTGAGAGAGAGAGAGTACAAGCGAGGGGGAGAAGCAGAGGGAGAGGCAGAAGCATACTCCCCGCTGAGCAGGGAGCCTGATGTGGGGCTGGATCCCAAGACCCTGAGATCATGACCTGAGCAGAAGCAGATGCTTAACCAACTGAGTCACCCAGGAGTCCATAATTTTCTTTTTTTAGTTCAAGTTGTAATGTTTAAATAGTTTGTTCTGCATACAAAAGTAACACATGCTTACTATTATGCTATTTTATGTATATTAAATACATTTTTTTAAATCAAGAAAATAGACATCATCCATGCAAGAAAATGTATGCATGTCCTACTTTTCAAATGAACATTCTCACTCTCTGAGATTTAGAGTGAGTTGTCCAATATCACAGAGCCAATAATAGAGCTAAGAGGAGAAGCCCATCTTTTTTACACTTCCGTCTAAAATATATTTCTCTAGGCTGAAGGTCTGCAGACCGTGCCCTAGCCCAACCCTGCAATATCCACCTGCTATCTGTTTGGGTAAATTAAGTTGTACTGGGATACAGTCGTGTTCTTTGGTTTACTTGTTGTCTACAGCTGCTTTCACACTACAACAGCAGAATTCAGACAGAAAGTGTATGGCCCTCAAAGCCAAAAATATTTATTATCTGGTTCCTTACCGAAGAAGTTTGCTGACCCCTACCCTAGTCTATGTCATTCTAGTTTCAGAAACATGTGTTTATTCTGAAGTCTTCAATAGAGAAAAATGATTTCGTCTTTTCAGGAAAATTGCTTTTTTAGATGTTAGACATACAAGAGGTAAAATGGTCAAATCCATAACATAAGGAACTCAGTATTAGCATATGTTTTCTTTTAAATTTTAGCTTTATACAATCAAAACATCAAAACGTATATCTGAACCAGAATGCCCTGCCAACAACCGAAATATTTAGTAGAGGAAGCAGAACCATGGAAGGCACTGGGTAACCTCTGGATGAAGAAGTTTGCTTGCCAGCACTTACACAGCCTTTCCCTCATTTCCCTCCTTTTGGTCTGTCCAAGCCTACTCTACTTGGCCTCAAGAATAAAATTCACCCAATGGTGCTTCCCAAATTTCAGTTCCACTTTCTTGATTTTTTTTGCCATGACTAAGTACTAACTGAACATGTATCTAGTTAATACTTTTCTTTATAAATAATGACTTTAAAAACTTTAGCATTCTCCACAGAATAATATCTATAAAATCCGGGCCTAGTTGCGCTGGTTACATTTTTTCTAAAACATATTCAATCACAGATAGATATTGATAGACAGCAGTCAACCAGACAGGACAGACACAACTACTGAAATTAAAGAAGTCTCCATGTTTTCTCCTTCTCCAGCTATGAAAAAATAATCATCAGCAGTTCAATATTCCTTTATGTCATTTCTCTGAGAACTGTCTCAATCACTCTTTGCTTAACTCTTATCATCTATAAACTCAAATACCTCAGAGAGATGCTCTGGGGAATAAAAGTTAGTGAATAAAAAGCTTGATCCATGATGCAATGTCAAAAATGGCATGCCCCCTCCAGAATTTGATGTATGTGTTATATGAGGTAATATATGTGAAAAAACTTTGTGAACTGTACTCGCTATAGCTATTTGTCAGGAGTTTGCTCATAGAAGAAACAAGGCAGAAGATACAGAACAAGCTATCCTCTTGGAGTTCAAACACCTGGATTAACCCAAGGCTCTGCCCCCACTACCTCTATGACCTTGGACAAGTCAGAGGATTCTCTGAGTCTTGGTTTCCTCTTTGGTGAATTTTGGATGACCAGATTTCAGGACTTTACATAAGATAATGACCTAAGAATGCCTAACATATAGTACTCAGTTACTCAGAGCTATCCAATTCCTGATTGGAGAATATTTTATCTGGTAATAAATTTCACGTGCAAAATGTAATGTGAAAATACAAAAAAATTATAATATGATCATCAGAAATGTATATGACTTTGAAAATCTGATGAATGAACACAAAAAGAAAGAAGTGTGGTGACTTCCAATGACAATACTATGACTAATCTTAAAATGATCCATGACCCCACAGAACTATCATTCCTTTTAATCAGTAGATTCAAATTAAAATATATATGCATGTTTATTAAATCATTTATTAAGCAAATCCAGTATTTATTGAATTAAAAGAACTTTCCATTTGGATTAGGAGATCAGAGAAAGCCTCTGCAAAAATGGCATTTCAGATGAGATCTGGATGGAGTTTGTCAGCAAAGATTAAGAGAAGAGGTGCTCCAGAGCTTGTGCAAAGGCCCTGAATCAAGGAAAAGCTTGGCAAAATCCAAGACCTAAAAGAAGTCCAATGCAGTCTGAGTGAGGACAGCATTAGGAAGGAGTCAAATGAGGCTGTGGAGGTACCTCTGAGATATGTTAAGGACTACAGAGGTTTTTCTTTAACACTGAAAGTGTTTATACGAGTGAAAAACACTGACATTGGGAATGAAATGCTCATTTGACATTTTTTAAAAACTCACTCTGGCTGCTTTGGAGTATGGATTCAACAGGAAATAAGTGGAAACATGAACATTAATTGGACCAGACAAGACATGACAATGCCTTGATCTTGACTGGTAAAAGTAGAGGTGGAGAACAGAATTCCATGATGATTAGATGGGGAGGAAGGAAGAGAAAGGAAATCCAAGGTGTCCAGATCTTTAATCAACTAGGTTATGCCATTCCTAAGATACATACATGTAGAGGAGGCATGTATTAAGAGGAAAGGCGGAAACGAAATATAACAGAGAACTGGCTCTACGACTGACACTGAAAGACAAAAAAGAGACTAGAGCAATATACATGAGAGCTCTTATCTTGGAAACAGAGGAGATGACTTAGGAAGAAAATACATGAGAATAAAAGTAGACATATACGGACTGCCTAATATATGTTGGACATGGATTAAGTACATAGCAAGTATTATCTTGCTGAATTCTCCCAACAATCTGTTTGTATCCATTTTACAATAAGGAAACAAGGTCTCACTGGTAACAACTGGATGATAACCAACCCCATCTGATTCCAGATTGAGGCCTCTCAACAGAAGAGGTAAGATTCCTGAGAGATTCAACTTACAGGTAGGCAGAAGAGCAGCCAGCAAAGGAGAGGCAGAAAAAAAAAACCACCAGCAAAATGTGGTATGGAGAAGCCAGATGCCTAGAACTTTCACCAAAAAGAAATTTTTTTTTTTCAAAACACCTAAAAGAGAAAGAGAAGTCAGGGGAAAGGACAGATATCCTAAAAAGGAATGGCAAGTACTTAGACAGCAGACTTCTCATGGGCTACATGGAACTCAGAAGACAATAGAATAAAATCAACAGAGTAATGAGAAAAAACAAACATCAACCTGGAATTGTGTGCCTTGAAAAATTATCTTTCAAGGAACAAGAATAAGGACATTTTGAATAAACAAAAATACAAGAGCTGACCTTTAACATCCCTATTCCAAAAACCTTCTAAAGGATATACTTCATCAAATATGAAAACAATCCCATAAAGAAGATCTAAAATGCCAGGAAGTGGTGAAGAAATTAGTAAACTGGTAAATTTAAACATTGTCTATAAAATAATATCTAATTGATAGAAAATATCTTATGTTTATTTATTTGAGAGAGAGAAAGAGTGCAAGCAGGGGGTGGGAGGAGGGGCAGAAGGAGAGGGAGACAGAGAATCTTAAGCAGACCCCATGACCAGCACGGAGCCTGATGTGGGGCTGGATCTCACAATTCTGAGATCACGCAAGAGCCGGACACGTAACCAACTGAGCCATCCTGGTGCTCCAGTAGAAAATATTTTAAAGCTCAAAACAAAAATACTCTAAGTAGGGAGGGGAGTGATAGGAGGAACAGTATTCTATGGTCCTAAAATTGTTTCAATGGAGAATTAAGACTATAGACAAACTTTAGATCTTGACAGATAACTATGTACAGTAAAATCTCAAAGGTAACCACTAAAAAATAGAAAAAAAATTGCAAACAATGAGGGGGGAAATAAAGCAAGAAACAAGCAAAACATTAATCAATTTCTTTAAAGGAATGAGAGGAGGGGGGAAATGTGTATAAGAAGCAATGCAAATGGAAACAAGAATTGAGATGACAGTAATCATAGAACTACCACGTTGCACAATTCCAAGAGGCACATTTATAGTCTATGGAAGTGGCCTAAACTGAAGTACAAAATTAAATAAATGGATTTAAGTAATTTGACATTACCTGATTAGATTAAAAATAAAATTCAGCTGAACGCAACAACATGGATGGGTTGAAAAACAAAAGTTTAAAAAATAGATATGCTAGACAAATACTAGCCAAAAAGAAAGTGGGATAACTACACTAGAACAGAAACAAATAGACTTTAAGACAAAAGAACAGAAAGAGGATGACCACATACAAGCGATAAAGAGCTTAATTAACCAGGAAGATCTAGCAATTCTAAACTTAAAAGCATGTAATACAATTTCAACATGTAAAAAGCCAAAACAGAAATGCAGAGAGAAATCTGCAAAGTCACCATCATAGAAGATCATTTCAATGCATTTCTCTCTATGACAAACACGTCAGGCAGACAAAACATTAGTGAATGTATAGATGATTTTAAGGCACAATTAACAAGCTTAAATTTCTGGACACATAGAGATCCTTCAATTCAATAATAAGAGGATACACATTCTCCTTAAGAAAAGAATGGAACATTTATGAAAACCAATGAACTAAAACTGACAATAAAGCAAGTCTCACAAAAGCCAAAGAACTGTTGTCACATGGAACAGTTCTCTGACAATTAGATTACATTAGAAGTCAATAATATGGGATAAATAACACATTCATTTGTAAAATTTCCAAGGCACCAATAAATATTGCAAAGGTCAAAGAAGAAATTATATTGGAAATTTTCAAATAGTTATAAATCAAATATAATGAACATGTTACCTATTAAAACCTACGGAATACAGTGACATCAGTACTTAGAGGGTTATTTTACAGCCTTGAGTTCTTATATAAAAAAAAAATGATGAAAATTTAATAAGCTAAGTGGTCAAGTCAAGAAATTAGAAAAAAATTTCAGAATAAACCCAAAACAAATAGAAGGTAGGCAATAATAAAGATTATAACCTAATTAAGTAGAAAACAAACACAGACACAGAAATAATCCATAAAGCCAAAGTTGATTTTTTTGAAGACTAATAGATGAGAAAAACCTCTAGTGATCTTGATCAAGGAAAACACAAATAAAATCAGGAATGATAAATGAAATTTAATTATAGAGTCAATAGAGATTAAAAAGCTAGTAAGACAATATCATGAACTTTATGGTAATCAATTTAAAAATTTATATGAAATGGGAAAAATGATATATATCATTTATGTATATAATTTTTTTCATATATATGATTATAGAACTATCTGAAAAAGAAAGTAATATTCTCATTCTCAATACTTTTTATTTAAAAATTGTATCGGTGGTTAAAATCTCACATCAGGTTCAGATAGTTATATAGGTAAGTTCTACCATACTCCAAGGAAAAGATTATTTCAACCTTATACAGACTCTTCTAGAGAAGACAGAGTGGAAATGTTCCCCTATTCATTTCACAGGTCAATATAAACTTGTAGCCAAAACTAGACAAGGACAGTAAGAGAAGAAATATTATATGCCAATCTTAGTTATAAGCATAGATAGAAAATATTAGAAAACTGAGTCCAGAATATTATTTTTAAAAAAGTAATACAAATACATCATGATCACATTAATTTTATCCCAAAAATACAAGAGGGGTTTACCATAGGGAAAAATGTAAATGTCACTCACAACATAAACAGATCAAAGGGCATTTAAAAATAATAATTTAAATACGTAGAAAAAGCATATGGTAAAACTCAATACTATTCATGATAAAACTCTTAGCAGAATATGCATAGAAGGAAACTCAATTAAGTATTTACCATTATCAATGTCAACAGGGAAAATCGGGAAAAAGACAAGGATATCCACTATTGCTGTTTCTACTTAACAGTATACTTGAGGTCCTAGACAGCACAGTAAGATAAGAAAAGGGGGGGGGGGGGGGTAAACAGCCAAGTATAGGGGTTTCAAAGGAAAAACAACAGAACTGTCATTACGCACACATGATATGACTACCTATAAGGAAAACTCTAAAGAAAAGACAAAGACATTTTTAGAATTATTAAGAGAGCAACATTGCTGAATATAAGAATCAATATACAAAAATCAAGTGCATTTATATATACCAGCAACAAACAATTTGAACATTTAATTTAAAAAAATCAAAAATAATAACAAAAAACAAGGTATCTAAGAATAAATCATCAAAAGACATGTACAACCTCATGGAGAAGATTCTAAAACCTTATTTTGTGATACCAAACAAGACCTAAAGAAGTGAAGAGATACATAAGTGGAGAATCTTGTTAAAAATATATTAATGCTCTCCAAGTTGATCATTAGTTTCCATGTAACTTCAATAAAATCCCTAAAAGGCTTATGAAAGACCTTATTTTTTTTTTTAAAGATTTTATTTATTTATTCGACAGAGATAGAGACAGCCAGCGAGAGAGGGAACACAAGCAGGGGGAGTGGGAGAGGAAGAAGCAGGCTCATAGCGGAAGAGCCTGATGTGGGGCTCGATCCCATAATGCCGGGATCACGCCCTGAGCCGAAGGCAGACGCTTAACCGCTGTGCCACCCAGGCGCCCCTGTGAAAGACCTTATTAAGCTTATTTTTAAAATGCTATGGAAGAACATAAGCCCCCGAAGAGCCAAAAGTAAAATGTGCACACGTGTGACAAAAGAAGGAAGAGGACTTCACCTATCAGATACCAAAATACGGTATAAAACGTTACGATAATATGACACTGAGGCAAGGGTAGACAAACTGACCAATAGATGAGACTAAGACTCAGAATGGGAGACCTTTACAAATATAGAAACTTAAAATATTACAGAAGTGGCATTGTGGATGCCTTGGGAAAGGAGGAACTTTTTGATAAATGATTCTAGAACAAATGGCTATAAGACATTTAGGGAAATGGTAGAATTGGGTCCATACTTCCCAACAAAATCAACCCCAACTATATTAAAAACTTGAAGGCAAAAGTCAAAACTATGAAAGCCTTTTCAGAAGAAACATATAAGGGAATATCTTTATGACCTTGGAGTAGATATGAACTTTCCAACCATGACACAAAACATGAAAAGGCACAGAAAAAAAAATCATATGAATACATTAAATTTATGGCTTTCTGTATAGGTCATAACATAAGGGAAAGTCTTTGCAGCATGTATGACTGAGAAATAATTATTATCCAAAAATGTATTAAGAACACCTACAAACCAATAGGATAAAAACAACTCAATAAAAAAAAATGGGGGGTGGGGTAAGACTTCAGGGGAGAACAAACACAAATAATAAATAAATACATACATATTAGATGTTTAACCTCATTAATTATCAGGGAAATGCAAATTAAGACCACAATGAGATACATTTTACATCTTATACTGACTAGATTGATACAAATCAAGACATCTGATAACACCAAAGGTGGGCAACCATATGCATCAATAGTGATCTTTTAAGCTGCTACCAAGTGTAAATTGGTAACAAACTTCGGAAAACAATTTGGCACTATCTTGTCATTTTGAACATTTGCATAACTCTACAACCCAACAACACAGATATCTACCCTACAGATATCAAAAAACATGATCAAGAGCACTTCAAGAGATGTTGACGACAGTGCGTAGTTTCAAAAAATGGGAATCAAGCCAAATCATTAACTTAATTATTAACTAGAAAGTGCATAAGTAAATTGAGGCATATTCACCAGCAGTGAAACAAACTAATGTTACATATAACAACATGGACAAATATTAAACACATAATACCAAATGAAAAAAGCAAGTAACACAAGACAGTGGAAGAATGTTACCATTTTTTTTAAGATTTTATTTTATTTATTTATGTGACAGAGAGACAGCCAGCGAGAGAGGGAACACAGCAGGGGAGTGGGAGAGGAAGAAGCAGGCTCCCGGAGGAGGAGCCTGATGTGGGGCTCGATCCCGGAATGCCAGGATCACGCCCTGAGCTGAAGGCAGACGCTTAACGACTGCGCTACCCAGGCGCCCAAGAATGTTACCATTTTTATACTCTCTATCAAGTAAAACCAAACAACATATTATTCAGAAATACATATACATGTCCTAAAACTACTTTAAAAAAAAAACCAAAAAAGAAAAAGAGAGAGAGAGAGAATATTTGCCTCTGTCAGGGAAGACAGGGGGATGTGGATAAGAAAGGAACCCACAAGGACAGGCAAATGTTCTGATTCTTACGTTGAGTGGTGGGTCTAAGGGGTCTTCATTCCATCACTAAACTTCATAATTTATATTACTACATATTATTTTGTAGGTGTCTAGCATTATAAGATCCAATATGTTTTGAAATATTTGGTTGGCGTCAGACTTAAAATAAAAAGGGTATAGGTGGAAGGGATTCAGAGGTAGCCAGTGTAGACAGCAATTGACAAAACTCTTGCTGTGCAGGAGGGCAAGAAAGAGATTGGTCCTCAGAAGGGAATGTGAATGAGAACAAGAGTTTTTGCTTGGTTTGTTACATTTTGGTTTTGTTTTTAATTATGAAATATTTCAAGCATAGAGTTGTTAAACCTAACATTCCACCATTTTTTTTCCAAAAAAAATAAAGCACTGCAGATACTATGAAAGCACTCTGCATGTCCTCCCCATCCCAAAAGAAAAGTAATTATATTTCATCTTACTTTTTAACGAGAATTGCTAATGCATGCCTAGATGCTGAAGGAATTCTCCAGGGGAGAACGTGTGAGTGCTCTCCACTTACATCAACATTACCCTACCAACTCGTCAGCGGCCAGGCACATGCTCTAAGCAGTTATCCACCTGGTGCAGACGGGCCCGTGACTCTCTCCTTTCAGCACCCTTCGGGGGAAGAACACACAGAGCTCTTGGATCATGGAGCCAAGTATTACCAACTGGCATTGAAGTCAGGATCTAACCCATACTCACAGCATTACCCTAATACTTTAACTAGCTGGCTTAAGCAAAGATGGAAAGGAAAGAAGGGAGGGAGGGAGGGAGGGAAGACAGGCTATTTTTTCTTCAACTTGAACAGTAAATAAAACAAAAGAATGGTGGTATTTTTCCTAACTAAAAAGGATTAACAAACACACTGGTTCGACAGGTGACTCCCAATAGTAAACAATAAGATTACTGAGAACATGGAGGGAGGGGGATGGACAAAGAATGAGGTGGTCAGAATAAAAGAGGGAGGTCTTCATTAGAAAAAATGGAGGAGGACTCTTCCCTGGGACTTGTAAAAGCGGGAAGCTTCATTTTGTGACTAATCAAAAGTGAACTGATGATTTTCCCCCAAGGGCCACCTCAGACAAAATACAATCAGATATTAGTGTTTCGATCTCAGACACAGTATCGTATAAACCAAACCCCCCTCCTATGCTCACCAGCAAAGACACTCAACAACACCTCACACACATGCTACTTGATACCTGACTTCAGGCATTCAAGGAATTCCACAGATTTAACCAACCCATCATAATGCTGACTGCTATTAAGGACAGAAGTTACAGGAAGCCTAAACAGTGCATAATTACTGATGACCACTGAATAAGAAAGAAGGATCCCTTTTGCCTGGTTCCTCCATTCCCACCTCTGCACCCTCTCTCAAGAGAATTGCAAAATCAATCTACCACTTGCCTCAGAAAATAAAAAACACTTCTGTGGTACCTGGTTCCTAAAAAAGCAGTGGGTATCACAGGGCAGTTGAATTAGGTCTTCCAGTTCCTTTTAGGAGATACAATAGATTTCCAAGTATTAAAGTTATGGAAACTTTCACCAAAAAAGAGCAAGTGCCCAGTATGAATGCTCCCTCCCCAATGAGCTAAAGTTATAGACAGCAAATAAAGTCGATAGTCAATTCTCTGACCACACCACCCATGCTGTAGGACCAGCAAGCAGCACCATGTCTCATCTGGATTGCTGAAGCCTCACAACTGGTTGGGGCCACTCACACCGACTACCCTTGAGCTCTGTGTTCTGGGCTGCAGCCAGAGTGTTCCCAGGCACAAATGTGACTGGCAGCACACTGCAAAGGCACCCCATTCTTCAGCCTTGCAAGGTCTGGCCCCTACATTTCTCCCCAGGCTTGCTCAGACCATGCTCTAGCCCCGTCGCCCAACCACCATGTCCAGCTCTCCCTGCTGGAACGTATCCCCCCTCCCCGATCCTGCCAACTTTGCCACTTCACTATCCCTCCATCCCTCACACCTCTGTTCGGGTGTGCCAGCCTCAGGGAAGCTTCTCCCGACTCCTCAGCTTGGTCAAATATCCCCATGGCAAACTTGTCCAATGCTTAAATGTAGACTTGATATTTCTTTGGTTGATTATTCAAGTGAATGTCTGTCTCCCGCATTTAGGCAATGTAGGAACAGATCTATCTCGCTCACCATTTTATTTCCAGCACTCGGCATGGTATCTGACACATGGTAGATGCTCAATAAATAATTATTTAATTTTAAAACTAAATGAATAACTTTCCTGCACATAAATTGTAAGGATAAATATTAAAAAATTCAAGTGTGAAAATAAAAAAGATAATCATGCATATCTAGTGTCCTTGAAGTAAATGAGCATTATCTATAAATCCAAAACTCTCATTTCTGCTCAAAAAGGACAACTGGAATGTAATTATCATTGCCTCCCAGAGAATCTCTGGTACTAAATTTGAAAGCACATTCATAACAATACTCTCCCAGGTCCAATTTCCCTAATCATTTGAATCCATTCTCCTTCCTTTATACTCACATAGAATACACATGTACACAGATTCCAGGATTTCTATGCTGCAGTTGGAAATGTGAAGACTTCACTCAGTTATTTTTTAAAGTATCTTTTCAAGAAGTCTAATTCTGTATGTCAACATCACTTATTTTTAAAGTCCGTTCTTATGGAATCGGTTTAGAACTTCCCCCTCACAACAACAAAGTCATGCTTGCTCTGATTGCAATGCTAACGTTGATATTTGTTCCTCTTTACATCACCACAGCGTCTAGCTCTGTAATTTGTCTTGGTTCTCCAAAACATGTACTGAACGAATGAATGAATGAGTAAATGAAAGTTAATAATTCTCAAGAATTCTATTGTTATTCCAGTGAAATACATTCGCACTGGAAAAAAATTATATTCATTCATCCCTTTCACTTTCCAAAGCTTTCAAAATTCTTTACACAATCAGCCCTTATAAACAATGATGGAATTTTTTTAAGTCAAGTTAGTTAAAGTAATTGTAGAATATTTCTCACCTTATCCAATGCTACCAAAATTACTAAGGATGAAAGTGGGACAGTGCAAATGTACATCGCACGTATGAGAAATAATTCTACACAGGCTGAAGAGATAAACTGAATAAGAGGTTAGGAAAATCAGGGGGAAACACTGTGTCAAAAGAAAATTAACCTTGCGGCTAAAGGTAACGAGATGAAGAATCACAGTGCCCACAAGAGTAGAAAGACATTCAATGGTTCGGGATACCAGTTAGTAGACAATGGTGGTCAAGACGGCACACAAAAAAGAATGATTATTCAAACAAGGACTGAAATTGATGTTGTTTGGTCTTTGCTTTCGAAATTACAAAACTGGGTTACGTATGAAATTGTTTAGTCAATCTTGAAATATTACTACTACCTGAGGACCAAAACTTTTCCTCTCTGAGTTTAAAGTTGTAGCATTCCAAAATAGTTCCACTGTGAATCCCTTATTTTTGAAAGTGAAAGAAAAGTTTTGGGGATACATAGGTTCATAACTGACATTCCTAAAAAACAGATCTAGAATATTCTCTTTGTTATAAAATCTTGTTTCTACAATGTAGCAGATACAATCATGCATTAATAAGTTCTTCCTAAGCCTATTCCAACCATCACTTGAATTTTTGGCTCCTTGTAGAAACTGAAAGCAGGTGTTACACACTGAAATACTTGGATGTCACAGAGAAAAAGACACTTTGATCCGAACTCATCAATACTTGAGGAGAGGATAGTATTTTTATTTTTTTCCCCTATTTGTGACATAATTACAACAGATTTTAACCAAAGGTGTATCTGGCCACTCCATAATGTTTTTTACAAACACTACATAAGTTTCGGCTAGGATCACAATATCTTTGAGAATGTTTTTAAATGCATTTCTGAATGTCTAATAATGGCAATAATAACTATCACATTTCCCTCCTTGCTTCTGAACCAAAAGATGTGGCACTGGTGAGGGTGATGATAGTGATAATAATAAAAATTATAATGATGAATTCTTGCAGTCTGAAAATATTGTTAAGTATGGTATAAGATCCCTACTAAAGTTCACTGGAAAGTTTCAAAGTATTTTTTTCAGCTTTCAGATGCAGGCTCGCAGGTTCTCCTGCTTTGTCAATATGAAGCAGCTATTTTTTTCTCCACAGTAGCTATCATTTTGGCTCAAGAAAATTTTCATAGCTGAAAGATATAATAGAAGAGTCTGGACTGGGAACATAAAAACCATGATTTCCATCCTGACCCTACCATTAAAAACAACATACTTTTGGAAGGAACTGAATTATAATCATTAATACCCCCAAGGAAATCCTAAAAGCAGGAAAGAAAGAAAAAAAAAAGGGGGGGTTCCAAACTAGGGACACTGCAGGTGGAATTCCTTGCAGGTGTCCAGACCAGTGCTGACTCCACAGCAGAGCTGAGGAGCCTCTCTTTCTGGAGATCTCTTTAATCCACCCTTTGCAATAACCTTCCTCTGGGACTGCTTCACAGGGATCTTGACACAAAACGCTCAGTCCCAATGTCCCCATGTGTCAAAATGCTTCTCCTTGCCTTCAAGGATCGGAACTGATTTGTCCACGAAGCCTTCATTACTCATTACCCTCCAAAAGAAATAATTTCTATTTGTCTAAACTCCCACTACATAAATGGCACTTGTCTTTTGGACACTGAATATTAATAATGTATGTGGTTTTCTATACTTTCCTGTCAGAATCTATGCCCTCTCGGGGCAGGACCTATCTCCCATAAGTCCTTCTCCATCCTATAATCGCTAACACAGGGGTTTGAGCATAGCATGTACTAAAAATATCTATTAGATGAACCATCAATAAGAATTATGATAGGCAGATAAGTAGCCAGATAGAAATAGCATTCTATCTCTATTGCCAACATATTAAAACCTAGGGGGGTAAAATAGAAGCTATGCTGCAAGTCTCCAGATAGGGAGAGGAATAAATATACCTTTCTAAACCATACATTATCAATTTTTACTCATCATAAGTAGATATAAGACTAGTTGCTGACAAGGTACATTGGTATGTGCATGTTTTCATGTCTCGCTCTCCAACATTTCACCCAGCATCAAACTGCAGTGTCCAGAACTCTTATTTCCATATTCTCCTTTCTATGAGCTAGGTCTTTTCCTAGTTTAACAGTCCCTAAATATCTTGTATTTAAGTCTTGGCTTGGGAAATTTGAGATTAAAAACCTTCCATTTGGATGCTCTGCAATTCAGCTAAGTACCTCAAAAGGGAATGTTTAAATTAATGGAAGATTAAAGCAAGGAAGAACATTCTAGAAGGTATTCTGTAATGGGGCTTTGTCACCACCTTCTCTTTTTTATTGGGAAAATAGTCTTTTCCTGGGGGGCTGAAAGTTTATACGCCAAACATCAGTCCAGTTTAACTATTTAAAGTTAAAAATGTCAGAGGAAAAAAAAAAAGTTTGTAATGGAAATGCTGACATGCCATGAAGTAAGGAGGCATAAGCAGGTGCTCCTGGAACCCAGGGTCATAATTCAATCAAGCTGTATTTTGACGTCATCTGCTCCAGAAAAAAGCCAAATGGTTTATGAACAGCACCAGAACCCCCAAGATTAAATTACAGCCCTGATATTTAATCATGGGTCTTACTTTGTTATTTTTAATAACACAATACATTTTAACAGTTATTCGTCAACTGCCTTAGCCAAATTAGAACACGTGATGACAAGTGAGCCAGATTATGATGTCCATCTCTCATAATCTAAATTTTTATTATTTTTTCAGAAATGGTAGATTATACACATTTTCCTCCTCTTAAGAAACATACAGTTGGTATCAACGGATTGAGTACAAACCTTAATTAAAAGCAGCATGGGGTCCGTGACCAGCGGGTCAGGACATCTGTATTTGTGTCCTATTATAGCCAATAACCAACTGTATGATTTGGGCAAAAGACATTTAATCCTCCCAAACCTTGGCTCTTTAGCTAAAAAATAACAGAGCATCTCTAAAGTCTCTTATAAATCTAAATTTCTATAAATTAGCTATTTTAAAATCAATATTGTGTAGTTCCTTTGAGATTCCCTAAGGATCTAAATGCAAAAATTTTATAGCTGAAAAGTTGATGAATTTTTAATTCAATTAAAATGACTCTGATCAAAGAGGCATTTGAGTACATGAGAATTTGTAAGCTAAAATTTTTAGAGGCAATCAGCAAATGAAACAGGTTCTTTAAAAAGTAATGTACAAATACTGCTGAACATGTGAAGAGTTGTTTGCAAAACAAATCAATACGGGCACCTCCAACAATGGATTGCAGTTAATAAACTACATATAGTAATTACCACCAATGGCAGTCTAGAAAGTCATTCATTAAATGTTAATTGTCACACAAAAGTACAAAAGCATCCATTTGAACAATCTTGTGGCTGCACCTTTAAATAAAATACTTCCTTACGGTCCTGAAATTCATCCATATAAACTGATTTTAAACACACCTGGGTATTTGATATGCTGATTAACTGGGCCTTTATTTATTTTGGAAATGAAAGTAAACATGACAACCTTTTTCAACACTTCTGCTATTCCTCTGAGTCGGACATTTAAAAATAGTATATATATTGCTTATAACAAAGCGTCAACCAATCTTCTCTAAAGATTAGATGAGTACCTCTCAAACATCTCTCTCATAAGCATTAAGAGGCATATGGTTCAGAAGTGTCCACCTAAAACTCATGTGCAAACTCACCGTTAAGTCTAAATGGGCTCGCGGATTTAGAAAATGGATAACCCAAGTGTAAGCTTGTAAATTTTGTGGTCATTCTCGAAAATTTCATTCAGAGTAATAAGGAATCATTGACACAAATAACCTTTAAAAAAACATAACCCTATGATGTGCTTTACTTTCTCTAGTACTTAGTGCTATCTAATGAACTTGGAATAACACCTGGTCATAAAATATAGCTCATAAAATAAAAAAATAAGGAAAGGGGGATTTTTTTCTGCTCCTACCTAGCTTCATTTTGATGCTATATCTGTGCAAGATCTGACTTACTCAACATATAGATTTATATTCTAAAGGTTCGGCCAAGAACATTTTGGTTCAAGACTTGTAAACTGAAGAACATTTCAAAACACACCATGTTCCTTATTAGGCAACTTGAGATCTGTTATCTTGGCTTATGGGAACAGATCTAAATAGCATCATAATACTAAACGTTGAAAATCACAGGCCTGGGGCCACCAGGACTCAACTCTGTGCCTTGGACGAGGTTGCAAACTTCCAATATAAAATGTAGTTTACCATTAGGAGTAAATGTTTGATCTGTAAAGCTTACAAAATTACTTTGTTTATCATAGCAGATGAAAGCAAAAAGGAATAATTTTAAGCTCAAAACAAAACTGTTTATATGACAGTCTTTACTGCTCCATGATTCTAAGCATTTAAGACAGATTCGAGCAATTAACAGCATAAACTTTCATTACATAGTTCTATTATATATGTTTATGTGACTTAGCTGTTCATCTGTTATTTAAGTGATTTTCTCATTACAATAGTAGGGAAAAGATAATTTGCTGATGCTGTCAAAAATGTTAAGCATTTCTGTCTCAACAGATCTTGGATCCCCACGCTTGTTTAATGCATTTTATTTACTTAAGTCAGTGTCAGATAGAGTACTGCTTCTTCCTTCTGAATTTAGAAAACGTAACATTTTAAGCACATGTCTGGTAATAGACACATCAAAACTTCAAAACTGCTTATTTTAGTGATGCAGATGGAGTTTAGGATTATTGTTCTTGAATATTAAGTTTCAAAGATCTAACAACGAACTGCAAAAACTTTTTTTTACAGTTAAAAATAGTAAATCTTTATTTTTTAGATATTAACAGAGGAGGCTCAATTACCTCAACTTTTGGTTGGTTGAGGTACATAAAAATAACTGAAAACGAAGTATTTTCGTGACCCATGCGGACTGTCTATTCACAACAGAATGAATGCACAACTTTCAAAAGATCTACTATATTCTCTTCATAATAATAATAATAATAATAATAATGATAATAGAGAAACAGACCAAGTGATATTGCAATCCAACATAAAATAGAAAGCCAGCTTATCTGGATACTAAGGCAAGAAAAATATCACGGTTTATATCATTATCTTAAATATGTTTTTAAAAAGTGTTTATCTACTCTAAAGATCAGGAGTAATATTACATGCCAAGGCTCAATAATATATTCTTATGTCTACATGATCTTGAAAAATAATCTATATCAGACTATGTGTGTATGTGTGAAAAGGACATTGAGTTAGGCAGACCTGGGTTTAAAACCTAATTCATTACTGGCTGCTTTGAGAGCATGTCATTGAAAATCTCTGAATCTCAGTTTCCTCATCTATGAATTGAGCATAGTAATCCTTGCATCTCATGGTTCTTGGAAGGAGTCAAAACATACAGTAAATACAAGGTGCACGGTACGCCACTTGACATATTAAGAAGCACTTCTATTTTGTCAGTGTCCTATCCATCTATACCCTATTATTCAATCTTGCAAATAGTCACAGGGGAGGTCAGGTAAAAGAGAATGACCAATAATCCAAAACACAGTTCTAAACCTTAAAAAGCATTCAAAGGGCACATGCACATGCAGAAGCAGTATCAGCACACACATCCTATACCCTATTATGCGACACAAATTATAGAAAAACACAGTAGTAAAACCAGAGTTATCCCCATAAAGGATGTGCAGAGCCATAAAGAATTAGCAAATCAAAACTTGTTTTTTAGAATAGCAAATAAAGGCACAGGTGAGAACCTCAGTTTTCTTTGGCTGTACAAGGAAGGCACTGGGCTGTCTATTCCTAGAGGGTGGCTATCCTCAAAATTCTATGATTCTAATATAATGGGTTTAATGTCACTTTACCTATTTTTAAATCTATTAAATTACTCTGCTCTTACAAAAAAGCCATACCACCACTGTGAATTGTACTACAATAGTAAGGCTGTTTTAAAACACACACATACACACAAATACAGACACACACAATTAAATGATTCGACTCAACAAATGCCTGTAAGGAGAGATCATTTTTTTTTCACACCATAACCATGAACTCAAACTGTAACGGACAGAAATGAATTCCGGATGCTGACCATTTGAATTTTCTCTGTGATACAAAAAGCACCCGTTGGATCCATTTTTTTTCGCCCTGAATTTACTAAATTGATGTGTCATTTTGGTGTTATGTGGATAGAGGTTAACTAAACTGTACGAACGTCAAAAAATGTTTCTCCTCTTCCAAAAATGACCACGACAGGGATGTGGTGCATTTTACTGCTGCTCTTAATTGTTCAAACACCCATTCATTTGGCAATCTTTAACGAATACTGAACACCTAAGTAAAACTAAACAGTTACGGGGGAAAAAGCTCAACTTTTAAACTGAGAGAGGAAGATGTAGTATCCATCACAGACTAACTGTAAATACATGTAACAGATGTGACCAGGGCTGTTCTTGAGTATAGATCATTTTAGTGGCCCAACTCGAAAACTACTTTTTAAAAAGATGCCAAAGCTAGTATGTTTCTCTTTTGCTCATAAAAGACTCAAAGGTAAACAGTCTTTTCGTTACAATCAAAAATTTACCCCCATTCATCAATAAATTATAGACTCTAGGTGCATTTTTTTTTCTTTTGGTGACTTTGCCACCCTACTTTTTAATGAGCATAATTTTCCAATCATCCAGGGATGTGTATGCTTTTAGTTTGTTTTAAGATCAATGATATAACGGATATTAAATCCCTTTACATAAGTTACCATATAGGTTACAACTATTTCTTAAAAATAATTCCAGAGCCCACCAATTCATTCTGTTAAGGTCATCGAAGCTCTGAACCATCATGCCTGAATTGTTTTAGTGCTCTCTGCTGAACACCTGCAAACATCAAACAAAAACTGCTGGTCCTTTCCTGGGTTGACAAAAGCCTTTCATGTGAAAAATGCTCCCTGGGAATGTCAGGCTATAGCTCAGGTTACATTCCATTCTCCCTAGCAGCCTCACCATTTCTTAAGGTGGTAGGGAAAACCATGTTTGTGAAATGAAAGATTAAAGGGAATATGGCCACTTTATTTTCATTCCCACATTGCAAATCACGATGGAGCATCCCATATTAATCAATTCAAAAGCTATTGGGAACTTTAAGCATGAAATATCACCATGCCTCACTTTGAAGAAATTTGGCTGGTTTTGCAAATATGAACAGTTTACTTACTTATAGTTTTGGTCTTTTTTTCTTAGACCCAAGTTTCAAAGCTACCCATGAAAGGGACATCTGAGCCTACTCAAGACAATGGATATTAACCTGAAATAAATTTATATAATTATTTCTCTGTCCAAAGTTTCCTAATTCATCCTTCCAGTTAAAGGGCAAAGTGCAGTTTTCCTGATTCTTCTATTTGATATTCTTTAAAAGAGATTTATCTTTGTTGTAGAGTGGAAATATAAGCCATTTTTTTCACTAATAGCCCTGTGTTCAAATACGTCTTGAATAGATGAGAAAAACCAACACTACAATCTGTACTCCATATATTATAGTCACCATCATACTGCATTGGATGAATACCCTGCATTTTCAATCCAGCTGCCAGAACAAAATAGCCACTACACTTTTTTACCTTTACAAGTAAATATTTCGGCCTGAAAACTGCAACTGTGGTACACTGTAACTTAAAATTCAACACCTAAAAATAATTACAGCATCTTTATTAGAAATATCACAACACATCTCACTAAGAATGAAATCTCTTCTAGGATTATGTGTGTGTGTATGTGTGCTTGTGTGTGTTTGTGTGTGTGTGTATTTGTCTCACGAACTGTGTAAGTTCAATATATAATCACTTACTAAAATGCATTAATACATATTCATCATTATCCAGCCTGTACTCTCTGTAAACACTTAAACATCATAGCAAGGACTTTATTGAAATGTGAACACAGAAAAGGGACCAGATGCACAGTTGTCTTTTTAAATGTAACACAATTTCATGCTTCTAAATCACTTTACTTTATTAAACCATACCTAAACTGATACACTTAAGTTATTCCAAATGTGTCAGTTTTCACAGAGTGCAAAAGAGTTTTTTGCACTTTGAAAGCAGTCTATCTCTGGGCCTTTCTGACATAACCTACTTTTAGATTTAAGCTGAATACACATTTTCTTAAGTAAAATCATGAAGAAAATTACTGTCAGAGATAAAGTTAGTTACTGTTTTGATACTGTCTAACATGAAAAATTAATTTGTCCACAAGAGATACTTGTACTGATCTTTGCTACAAAGTTGTGTGGAGAATACTACACCAAAATTTGGAAGACATAATACCAAGACAACAAAAAATGTTAAGTCCCTAAATGAAAAATATAACAGGGTCTAAGACAGCAAAACACAACTATACGGTCAATAGTACTTTTAATTAGAGTGGACCCCCAAATTTAAAAGATAAAGTAGATCTATAGGAGGCATCTTATATTCTCTAATATTATAAATCAAATTATAGAGATAAAACTTAGTCTTATGGGGGCCAGAAGAAGTAACTCATTTAGAAATGAGCAACTTTTAAAAGCCACTAATTTTATAGAAGCATACCAATTATACAAATCATAAAGGTGAACAGATTTCTTTCATTGCCAGAGCATCAAATGAAAATTAAGAGATGTGAAATTATATTCAATAGTTAACAGAAAATTCCACTGGCATCTCACAGCTAAAAGATGTCAACATTTAACAGTCTGACTTAAGAATGGTACTCTGTCTAATGTAGTGTTATTTACCACTGCCAGAACTCCTAAAATACTGCAGCTGCTTAAAAAGCATAAATGGATTTAAGCCTTAAACCTAAAGGATAACAGGAAACCATGTATGCCTCCTTTCTATATGAAATTTACTAGACCAAAAAAAAAAAAAAAAAAAAAAACCACAACACCACCACCATTTTAAGTGAATATCATATTTTCAGTTTTCACTTTAATAAGAGACCTTCAGGGAGTCCCCTATTAAAACTCCTCCTTAGATGCCAGATAATCATTGCGCACACAGATTCCTTTGTGAATAGCGCTAACGTCTTTTTTAAGCATCACCCAAAGACCTTTCATTTATAAAATGTAAAAGTCCTTCCAAATTTGCAACTTTAAATATAGCAAAAATTCACTGCACAAGGAAATGCTTAGGGAAAAAAAATAGCTAAAGCACCAAAAAGAATATTTTAAAGATAAATGAATTCATATTTTGCTTTCAGAGAGCAAGAGCCTCTCTATTTACAGCTATGGTTTACTATGAAGCATTCATCTGCAAAATTAAGTGCTCACTTCTTTAAAAGGATTAATTATACATAGTACCTAATAATTAATATTATTTACAAAGGATTTTCCCTTTTTTTTGAGAGTGAGATTTTTCCCTGTATTTTCAAATAGGGAAATAAATTCATTTTCCACATGTCAACACTGGCTTTATCTTCACATGTTTGATTACAACTGTATTAGAAAATTGCTTTTAAATTAAGTAATGGCATTCTGAGACAGTTTCCTTGATTGATAAAAAAAAAAAGCCTATTTTTAATTTTGCAAAAGATAACATTTTGTGTAAGTTATACTACTGATGGATAATGAAATAACCATATCATTACAGGCTAAAATTTCAATGACTTTTTCAGAACACTTCAACAGAGCCAAAAATATACATTGAGTGAATAAACAGCTAAGAACATTTAACTACACGCTAAGAAAAGAATTTACATACTTGAGCCAGTAAAATGTCCACTCGCCAAAGAAGTTGGTCCATTTTTCCCACTGCTCACAGGAGGTGAAAACATCTAAAAGAAACAAAGAAATATTACTGTCGAAAAGAAGACATTTGTGCCTTCAGAGTTTGTCAAAGATCTTTCATACTCTTACCAAATAGCTTAAGAGTTTATGCTAAGGATTCATTTTAGTAAAATACATCACCATCCAACTTAAAACTGAAACAAGCATAACATTACCAGTCACACACCCCCCCCCCCCCCATTACCACTCTATTCCTTCTTTTTCCTCAGGTTCATTAGATTGCCAGCACTAGGCAATACTGCTACACTTTAAACAAACACAGTCCCCATAATGTTATCAAGATTCAGGTTGGAGGGCAGCGGCCTCTCTAGAAAACACTAGTTTTACAAAGGAGAAGAACAAAGTTGTTTGTTTGATATTGAAAACCTTGGCCATAAACGTGGCAATGTCCATTTCCATCCCGTATAGGATTTGCCTGTCATATGTGAACCCAAATAAATATAAAAGTGCCACCTGCACTAAATTCTCATTTCGTCTCTAACATGAAAGCAATTTGTAGCAAGACTCTCTCTCTCTCTCTCACTCTCTCTCACTCTCTCTCTCACTCTCTCTCTCCAGCATTTATTTCGACCCTAATTGGTTTCCCTCTTCTTCGACGTATCTAGTGGATAATGCGCACCTTCCCTGAGTCAGAGCCTGCAAAAAGCAAAGGAACGAATGGAGAAAGTGCAGCAAGCAGAAAGGGGGCTACAAAGCTGCCTAGGGCTACGTTTCCTGGCAAAACTTCCGAAAGCCATTTCTCCAGAAGAAGGTCCAGAAGAGCGGCAGCAGCAGCAGGAGCAGCGGAGGCGGCGGC
>NW_024424230.1:19084066-19085223 GCF_017311325.1 Ursus maritimus | reverse complement strand
CGGCAGCAGCAGCAGCAGCAGCGGCAGCAGCGGCAGCAGCAGCAACATGAAAGAGCCCCACTTAGAAGGCGGTTTGGATTTTATTTGTGTGTTTTGTGGATTCTTTTTATTTTGCTTTGCAAATGCATCTTACACCAAACTCATCTGGCATCAAAAATGAATGAATTACCCTGGCAGGTCTGGGACTTGGTTTGGGAAAGGGAAGCAAAGGGATGGAGAGGGACCAACTACAGCCGTAAAACTCCACAAGTGTGTAAGTTTTGCTTTGTGCTGATCTCACGACTGTAAATTTACCAAAACAGTCTAAAGGATTCTAAAGAATGTAGGATGCTCAGCACACATCTACGACTTTTCAGAATCCTAGGAAAAGATGTAACTAACAGGACTACAGGTCCTACGAACCCAGAGCATCATCAATTTAAAACTTTAAGAGACAACTGGGTCTCCTATTTTCTCTTTTCCATTTCCAAAAAAATAAAATAAAATAAAATAAAACGAGTAGTGCGCAAAGTATGAGTACTCTCACGTTCAGATAAGGCCAAGTTTTAGGGTTGTCTGTCCTTTCATTTGGGGTGAGATTCCACTATTTTGGAGATCCGGTGGGTAGGGAATTCAAGGCAAGTAATTACACTCTGGGGGGGAAAAAGGAAAAAAAAAAAAAGCCTGAATCGTCCATCACACCCAAAAATTGTAGTTAAAAACTTATCAAAAAGACCTTCATGTTTGCCAAGGATTCAGCCAATTAAAAATTATTCTTGTCCTTTAGACTACTATTGGTTTCTAGCTGAAGTGTTTGGGTTTTTTGTTTTGTTTTTTTTTTTCACAGCTGTTGTTAGTTTCCACCGTTCTTTCTTACCGCACTGAAATCCAGTAAATCACTCAGCTCTTTGTCCGTCCCTAAGGCAGCCATTCGCTGTTGGTGATGCATTTTAGCAAAATCACACAAACCTAGAAACATGGAAATAACCGCAATCAGAAAATCCAGTCCCAATCCTTGGAGAAAACACAATCGGATTTTTGGAGACTGGGGGGGTTGGGGGTGGGGATGTGGGGGCGGGCGGGATTAAGGTGGAAAGGAGGGAGGGATGGGAGAGTTTGTTGGTGTGTTTTTTTTTTTTAAGATGGAATAGGCAGCAATAGCAAAAAAAAAAAAAAAA
>NW_024424230.1:18785796-19083923 GCF_017311325.1 Ursus maritimus | reverse complement strand
ACCCCCCTCACACACACTCACACACTCACACACACGCACACACACTCACACACACCACTCCCCTCTGCATTTCAAAGTAGCTATAAAGAAATTAAAGATGAGCGTCTCTGGAGTGAAAACACGTCCAAAGGGGGAGGGGTGACAAGGTCGGCGAAAGGGGGGGAGCAGAGTGGAGGGTCGGGTCCTGTAATTGTCCAGCACCCTAATTTGTGAAAGAAAGGGTTGTAAAAATTAAAGTCAGGCCCTTGGCAAAGTCACCGGTCCCTCCAAGTGGCATTGCTGGGGAGGGGGGGCGGGGGGTAGAGATGAGGGGGAGGGAAGAGGCGCGGGAGGGGAAGGGGTGTCTCTTCTGGGAGCGCCGGGAGCCGGGAGCCCGCGGCTCGGGAGGCGCGGAGCAGCGTGCGGAGCCGCCGAGCCCCAGCCCCGCGCCGCCCGGCGCATCAGCCCGCCGAGCCCCACCGGCGCCGGTACCTACCGCCCGCGCGCGAGAAGGGGCTCTCCGTGCACCGCCGGCGCCGAGGCGGCGTTCATGTCTAACCACTGCCTCCACCACCACCACCTCCTCCTCCTGCGCCCGCGCCCGCTCCTGCTCCTTCCCCGCCGCCGCCGCCGCCGCCGCCGCCGCCGCCGCCACTACAGATCCGCAGACACACAGCCAAGATCCCTGACTCTTAACACCAACTCTCTTCTCCGGGGAGGGGAGGGGACGAGGGAAGGGGGGAGGGGGAAACACGCCGAGGCGCACGGAATTGCAAGTTCAGCAAAGAAATGGGTGGGGGGGCTCCGGCGGGGAGACGCGGCTCGCCCGGGTCGGGCTGGCTGGGATGCACCCCCCCCCAGAAAAAAAATCTCAACACCTCCCCCGCCTCGCAAAAAAATACAAACGAAAATTCATCGAGCACCTCATTTTCCCTCAGATCGTCAGTTACAATCTGAAGCCTGAACAGTTCAGTTTTTGCCCGTTTCATCCATCGGAGGCACTTTGAAATTTATTCGAGTTTACATCCCCTCACTTCTTTCTTTCTCTGACTCTCGTTCCCTCTCACTCACACATCCACACACAGCAAAGCAAGTTTATACTAGGCTGCAAATACACGTGATGCAAAAAGACTTTGCCAAGAGGAACAATATTTTTCTTTTCCATATATAAACCAAGCCACATTTTGCTGGGGAGATTTTCATTTCGGTAGTTTTGCATTGGGGGCGAAACCTAAATTGCATACTTTCTTTCCCCTCCCTTTTAAGTCACAGATTAGTATAGCTGCAAACTTCGCCAAAAAAAAAAAAAAAAGGCAATTTTTGAGGGTGGATGTTGTTTTGTTTTTACACTTGAGTTCCTAGCCACGCTAAGTCCCCGTTCGCCAGCACTATAAGTTTTGAATTCAACATTTACCATTACAGGCCTTGCATGCTCTTAAAACATACTTTTTCACATCACTTTTTAGGATTAAAATTAAGCTTCATAATTCTATCGTTTCGTAATAACAAGCGTGCTTTATCCAGTATATGCAACATACGCTATTTTAACGTGTGTTAAAATACACATTCCAGAAATCCTGTAATTGCTAGATGTGCAAGTACATATACAAAATGCATGCACACACTTTTTCCCATTGGCAATTATTTAATAGGTTGTTCCTTTTGTTTTAATAAAACATTGGGATCGACATTTTAAAAATTAAATTCAATTACAAACAGTTTACTCTGACAGCAAATTGTAACGTTACCTTAAATGGCCACAAATATGCTCACAATATTCCAAGGAAAGTGACTTTAAAAAGAAAGACAAAAATCTTCTGCAAGTACTTAGTATCTCACATGTGTATCCCCCAAAAAAGTATTTTAACTGGTACTCAGTTCTGCTCCAGGGATATCCACAGAATACAAGATTATGCACCTGGCTCTGGTTTTTGCATTTTCCACCATAAAACTGCAACAAAATTCCCTCCCCCAAAAAAGAAATCATAAAAAAAAAATCCAACAACTTTTTCTTATTGTTTATAAAAAAAAATATCAATACAGGATAGTTAGAATTTTTCCTCAAACAAATCTTGTTGGTGGGTTTTTTTTCTTCTCCTCTTATAAAGTCTTAAACTTGTTCCAAGTTTAGAGGTGTCTCATCATCATCCTCCTCCTCCTCATCATCATCACCATTGACTCCCCCGTGGAGTCACATTGATAATAATAGGTTTCCCTGAAAGATACATTGTAATCCATTCACATCCGGGCACTGCGGGCTTATAAAGAGAAGGCGCTGCGGCCGCGGCTGCTCCTCCAGACAATGACTGGGGAGGGGCGGGGCGGGAGCGAGCGGCCATAGAGTAGTAAACAGAGCGCCTAGAGAGGCGCCCAATATGGCGGCGCGTGAGGGCCACGCCTCCTCCGGGACCGGAGGCGGGTGGCTGGGCTCTGTCTGGTGTCGCGCGTGGGGCCGAACCATAAGGGCTACTGAGGTTGGGGCTGTTCGCAGGCCCCGTGCTCTTGCGTGCTTCTTCTTGTTCCTTTTCCGTGGTCTTCCCTATTTTTTTTTTGTTTTTTTTTTTTTACTCAGAAGTGTAGTTTATAAATAAATTAAGGCATTACACGCCACAGATTTCCTCAGGGGAGTCAGATGCCCTGGCTCGCCCTGGAGGGAGGCTGGGGAGAGGCCGCGCTGGTCCCACCAACAGAAAGCGAGAGACCGGATTCTTCCGCAGTGTGGAGCCAGTCCTCTTAGCCAGGCTTGCGCTGCGTGGGAGAAGGCCGCTGAACCAAGTTGTAGTTCGTGGGCCTGAAGAAGGAGAGGACCCTCATCGCCTCCACCACCCCCACCCCATCGTTTGCTAGCACCCTCTTTGGAAGAGTGAGAACTTTTTAAGTCCAGAAGGTCTTCAACTCGGAGAGGACTTCGTTTATTTCGTCGTAGACTCAAATCAAGTTTCTACCATGAACCGCTACTGACCCAACTTACAGTTCTGGCCAAGCAATTGCCTTCTCTAGCCAGTTTTCTGGTCTGTGACACCATGATCACTTCACGGATTTCATGAGTTGAAGGGATAAAGATGGAGCCACCACAGAAGAAAACTTCCCTTTCCATCTCTAATTCCTCGCTAAACCAACTGATACTGCTAATCTAGTCCACAGGTTTTAAAGGGAGATTTCTCTATTTCACCAGTATACACTCACATAGTGGGTTTACTGTGTGCCATACACTGTTATAAGAATTTTTTCAAATGTTGGCTGCTCTAATCCTGAAAATAACTCTATAGGGTATTTTAAAAATATTTTTATATTATATATTTTATATACAGAGAATCAGAAGCAAGCAATGTTGAGTAGCTTGACCCAGGGCACTTTGGTAAATGACACAAACTTGCCTAAAATTACACAACTTTATTAAGTGATAGAACCCACCTTTGAAGCCAGGCAGTCTGAGATCAGAGTCGACATTCAACCACATTCCTATACCATCTGGCAGCAGGAACAGCCTAATCTCCATTTTCTGATGCAATTTTGTGGCAGTAACAGAGTTCAGATCAATTTTCAAGATCTTTAATTCATATGTAAGTTTTTAGAAAACAAGAATTAGGGCAGTTAGAGTTTGTTTCCTGTATATTCACACATTGTGAAGATTCCTGTCTTCTCTCCCCATTCCATATTCTCATCTTAAAATAAATTTTACACGTAGACAGTACTTTCACTGCATTATCACTGCATTATCTTTGATTCCCAGAGTAAGCCTCTACAGGGCTGTACTGAGATGATGTAATAAAAAGTTCACAAACATTTGTTTAGGAGAAATATTCCACTGGTTCTACCTCTAATCAGCTCCGTGACCTAAGGCTTGAGGTCAATGTCTTACTGTAAAATACAGAAGCTAAAAGATAATCCTTTAAGATTCTTTCCAGTTTCTAGTTAGATTATAAGAGTCTCCCTCTCCTGAATCTCAAGGGGAATAAATGGTCTCTCCGGAAACAAATGATAGTATCAGGTCTGAGACCTAAATGCACACAACTGATTGCTAGCACTTTTTTTTCCCTTTAGATTTATTTATTTATCTGAGAAAGAATGAACAGGAGGAGAAGCAGAGAAAGAACAGAGGAGAGAGAGAATCTACAGCAGACTCCCTGCTCAGCATGAAGCCCGACACGGGGCTCAATCTCACAACCCTGAGACCATGACCTGAGCTAAAATCAAGACTTGGACGTTTAACTGACTGAGATACCCAGGTGCCCCTAGCACTTTTTTTTTAAACAACAACCAATAGTCCAAAAACCATGCAACCATCCTTCCTATCTTAAATTCAGGGACAAATGTGGATTGCTTTTGTTTTTGTTTTGTTTTGTTTTTCCCTGAACTATCAGAAGAATAGATATATCTACAAAGCTATACTTGTGAAGATTAAAGACACCTTAGAAAGGAAGACTCAATAGAATTTGCGAAACTTGGATAAAAAGGGAAGCGTAGCAGACATGTTTTGGGATGTGTGTTCCATCTACACACTCCCTTATTTAAAAACCTGTTCATAAATCCTGATATAGAGGTAGAACTTGATGTGGGTACCACATGACTCCTTCCTGTCCCAGTCTCACCAGCCCTAGCTGATTGGAGCACAGGAGCTAAAAGAGGAAGAGATTGGCAGTAGTCTATGGTGAGTGATAGATCTGACTTGTTGGAGTCAGCTGGCCAGGGCTGGTGCCAGGAAGCCAAGCCATGTGAGCCATGGTTATGGGGAAACAAGAACCATGAGTAAGCAGAGGAAACTGTTCTTCAGATAAGAAAGATCTTGGAAGTTCTGAGAAAAGCAGACAACTTGAGTCCTAGGAAGAAATGAGTAGAGATACTTTTCCAATTATTATGAGGGCCACCTTGCCTCCTGTCCATAAGATAGCTAACTTCTGCGGTGTTCCCCTTCCCCAACTGAGCTAACCTGAGTACCTTTCTGATCCTTGCCACTGCAGAATTTAGAAAAGCAAAAGATTCTGTAGAGTTCAGCATTTCTAAATAGTTCTTAACATTAAAAAAATAATAATAAGTGGTGACCACTATTCTAGGGTGTAAACACTGTTCTACTTCCACATGATAGCAATTCTGTCCAATTAATTGTGCCACATATAGTCAGGACAGTATATACAAATGTCATTCCCCTTTCTACTGTGTTGTGACCTTGAGAAAATTTCACGTCTTGTCAGAAAGCAAAAAAATTAATTTGTCTCAAATACTTTACATGACTGGTTAAAATCAAATGAGATGGTAGAGATGAAAGTACTCAAAAATGATGAATTATTATGAAATGTAAGGCATCATTATTGCATAAACTAAGTGGATGCCTAAAGATAACATTTAATTCATAGGAGTATGGATGGAGTGGCGAATATTGAAACACAATGAATCATAGAATAGAGCAGACGTTGAAGGAGGCTTGGACCAAACCCTCAAGTTTAGTTCAAGATTTCAAGGTCACATCACTAATGAGTTACAGAGGCAGAAGTAGCCCTCCAGTAACTGAATGCCAGTCTAGAATGCCATACCATTCCTCTTCAAATTTCATCCAATTGGATCTCCCCGAATCTTGTTCATGCTAAAATAAATAAGCAGACAAAACCACACACACACACACACACACACACACACACGCACACACGCACACACACACTCAGCTCCTTGATGATCTAATGAAATTCACCCAAAAATTCAGCAAATAATTTTTTAGTGTCTACCTGCGTCAGCATTTCTTCTTTTAGGCCCTGAGGCAAAAACGTACGCAAAAAAAAAAAAAAAATCAGAATGATATAAAAGTCAAGGACAGGCTTGACTGAATGGCGAAGTCACCATGAGCAAGATATGGCCTGTGGAAGATAGGTGGAAAAGGAAGAGCTCTCCCAGTGTAATTTTAGGTTGATATATCAAAAGGGCACAACCATCAAGGACCCCAGACTGGAGCCCCACATACACTGTAAGGCTGAGTCAGAAAAGCAGGACAGAAGAGGAGGGATTAGTCAGTGTGTGTGGAGGAAGTCCAGAGCTTTCTGACACACAGTCCCACCTACCCAGGGCCTTTTGCATTTGCTGGTGCTATGATTCTTTCTCTTGGTGGCTCATGCAATTGGTTTCTTACCATCCTTCTGGGCTCAGCTTAAACATCACCTCTTCCTCGAAACCTTCCTAACCATTCTGTCTAAAGTAAGCACCCCTCTTATTATTCCCTGCCACATCAGCTTTATATCCTTAGTGGCAGCTTTCTCAATAGGGATCCTTTTGTTAATATACTTACCTTTATATTGCCTGTCTTCACCGTCACACCGCAGACTCCATAATGCAGGTAACACAGGAATCTTGTTCACTCTATTTTCTCACACCCAATGCAATGCCTGGCACATATTAAGTATTTGGTAACTATTTGTTAAATAAGTGGATCAAGAATCTGTCTACATTCTTAAGGATGCACGCTTTATACTGAAGAGCATAGCTTTCATAACTTTTCAAATCAGGTTCTCTTTAAGGTTTCATGGTTTCATGTCAGCTTGATTTCATTGCTGGTAAATGTTGCTGGTGACTATTCAGTGTGATTTGAAACAGGACCCCGGGCCCCTTGTCACCTCAATCCCAGGCCCTAAAGGATAACTGCCTTAATTTACCCAACCATGAAAACAGTCTCTTCATTATTATGAATGCATTAAAAGGTACTGTCATAGTATTGCTTCACTCTTATAACGTTTTATGGATGAAAACACTGAGGCTCGGAAGTACAACAAATTTCCTGAAGTCACATGGCCACTACATGGCAGAGCTAGGATTCGGGCACAGGCAGACCATGCTTCTGTTTACAGTTCGACGGCATGTGTCATGGCTTTAACAAGTTTAACAAACCATACGGTTAACAAACCATAACAAACCTTCCTTATTGGACCTAGGCACACAATAGAGCAGAAGTTTTATTTTATCTATTTTTAGATGTTTTGAGGGGTTTGGAAAAGGAAAGGTAAAACAATAACAAAACAAAACAAAACAAAAAACAAAACAAAACAAAAAAAGCCAAACAAAATCTCTTATTCTTAGTGTCCACGGAGTTTTGTTACAGAGGACTCAAAAGATTTAATGCCAGCTTTCTGGAAGTTTTCCTTCTACTCATAAAACTTTTATCTAGTATAGTTTGCATGTTCTATTTTAAGGGTTTTGTCATGTTTTGAAGGACTTACGGATTGGGAAAATAGGGCAGGAACAGGGCCTCAGAGGAGAAACGAAGTTGTTGTGTCTGCACCCTGGTAGTCTCATCCTCCCCTGTGTGTGCTGCAGGTTTAAAAGTTCAACACGTGCAGATCTTTTCTGCAGTTGGCCAGGACCTCAAGCCACGGCACCTGCCACTGAGGTATAAGCATGGTCTACCTGTGTCTGAGTCTCAGCTCTTCTATGCAATAACCATGTGATCTTGGCAATTGGCTGTATTCCCAAGCTTCAGTTTCTTCATCCACATCATGGGTATAATAATCTGTCATAAAGTTATTATGACAGATTAAATATAATAGTATTAGCAGATGCACTTGGCATAGTGTTCATCCAATGACTGTAACCTAGCAATTATAAGATATACTCTTTAGTGTCACAGTTTTCAAATTTCAGACCTCAACTCTTTAATGGTCACGGAATTGATTTACAGGGTTTGTTCAAAGTGAAATAGAACAACACAGACAATACCAACATGCATTGCATGAATTAAGAGAAAATGTTGTTTTACAGAAGCCTGTTTCAGGTGAATATATACAGCACAGTATGTGCATACAAAGTTACTATAAAAAAATATTTAAAGCTGCCACTTTAGTAGATGGGCTTCATTGCTTTGCTTGCAAAACTATTCATGAAGCATACCCTGGGATCATAATGGAGAAGAGAAATGAAAGCTGATCACCTCCTCATTCTATCTCTTCTCTTCTCAAACTGCATATTATTTCAAAACCAACAGCTACTCCTCACCAAAGAAAAGGAGATGAATGAAGAGATAAATGGTTTAAAAAATAAACATTGTAGAAAGAATACAAGGAATTTTAGAAAACAACAAGGAAAACTTTTGCCTATTCAAAAGTGCAATAAAACTGATTGAACTTAATATACTTAACCTGTGGTTTTTAAAATCCTTCAAAAGCTGTACTCCCCTCACAGCTCCCACTTACCTCTGTAACTTTATCTCGATGTTTTTCCCTAATGGAAGTTTCGTCTCTAGTCAACTAACCACATGGCATACCTTTATTGAGCGGTTCGTCTATGAAGAGCGCCAGGCAAGATACAGTGAGTAATTCAAGATGAAAAAACAGGACCCCTGACCTCCTAGCATCCCATCCTAGTGGGTAGGCCAGACATATAAGTCACCCAACTCCTAACACACTGAGCTGAGACCTATCAGGACATAAAATTTTGCTACAGGACCATAGCCTAATGAGTAATCACCAGGAGGAGAAATCTGAAGACTTAGAAGAGACAAGGTTAGAGCTGGATCTGGAAGGAGAAGTGGTATTCTTATCAAACAGGTAGAGAGAGAAGCACATTCTGGGCTGAAGCGCTAAATCTGGCAAAGGCTGGCTAAGGACTAAGGGTCTTATTAGGGTTCGTGAGTAGAACTAAGGTATTAAAACTCAATTGGCAAACTTGGACCCATTAACTTTTATTCCTGATGCATGGAACCAGTACGGTCATGCACACAGGAGCAGTGATCAGGTATGCCTTGAGAAGATCATTTGGGAAACAATATGGAGGAAGATGAAGATAAGAAGAAAAGGAAGGCACAGACCAGGTTAGAAATCGGTTGCACTTCTTTCAACCAGTGATTGTGAGTCTGAAGGTGGGCTGTGCTATGGCTGTGGAAACTAGAAGGAATCGTTCAAGAGACATTGTGTCTAGGTTATTAGAAAAGTTATTTGGGTTACAAAGCAGCATAAAAATCCACTCAAACTGGGTTGACAGTAATGGGCCTGCAAATCTAAAAAGTCTAGCACCATCAATTAGGGCTTCAGCTTTGTATCTTCTACATTTTTCTCAACTCAGCCCAACTTTCTATGTCAGGCTAACTCCCTCATGTTCCCCAAAATGGCTACCATCAGAAACTGCAGCTCTAAACTTTTTTGTTTGCTTTCAGGAGGGGATAGTTGCTTGTTCTCCCTAAGCTTTGATACTAAAGCCTCAGCTGGACTCTAACTCTACTATCCTAGGAAGACACTTGCTTTTGACCCAAACCAAGTAATGACTGGTTACATTCATCCTAAATAATTATGTTGATAAGGCTCAAACCAGTTAAAGCCCACTCTTGGAGTTAAGGTGAAGCCAGTCCTACCCAACCCACAAGGCTTCTATACTGGGGGGAAGAGAAGATGGTTATTGGAGAGGCAAGCACAAACTTTGCCAACCCTTCTGGACATCCGTGCCACTACGCATTTCTTCCCATCTTTTCTCCTGCTTGAACTGACCTCCCTCATGTAGTTCCCTTGAATAACTCCTACCTTACATCAAATCCAGCTTGATTCTTACTTCCCCTTTGAAGTCTGCTTTGACTTCTTGATCTTCCCCATCATTTCCTCCTCTGAAACTAACTCATTTACTTAAAACAACAACAAAAAAATTTTTAATTGCAGTAAACACACATACGATAAAAAGTAAAAATCTACAAAGGTTGGTAAATTTTTACATGCACGTTTACCAGTGCAACCACCACCCAGCTCAAGATATAGAACATTTTCAGCACCCCAAAAGGCTACCACCTTTACCTTCACTGTCCTTACCCACGCCTATGACCTGTATTGCCAGAAATTAGTTTTGCCTGCTCTTGAACTTGGAATTATCCAGTTTCTATCCATGTGCATCTAGCTTCTTTCACTTATCATTACATTGTAAGATTCATCCATGTAGCTGAATATAGGAGCAGGCTATTCTTTTTTATTGTTGTATAGTATTCCATTGTAGTAATATACAACAATGTATATATCCATTCAACACCCCACAAATTCAGGCTTTCCAAATTTTGACTGATATGAGTAAAGCTGCTTTGAAAATTTTGTACATGTCTTTTGTTAGATATATGCAATTATCTTGAGTATATACCTAGGCCTATTATATACCTAGAATTGTTGGGTCACAAGTAGGCACATTTTTGTTTCAGTAGACATTGCCAGACAGTTTTCCAAAGTGGTTTGACCAATTTTTACTTGCACCAGCAATGTATACAATGAACTAATTTACTTTTAAAATAAACCATTGTGATCTATTTATTCATGTGTTGGTATTGCTTCATCAATTAGCCTCGAAACCTCTAAAGGGCAGAGACTATCTTAGAGTTCTTCATTGTTCCAGTGCCTAACTTTGTGTTCTATTCAGGCATAATGAATGATTCCATCAATTTCCAATAAAACTCTAGCTATGACTTTTTAAAATTATATATTTATTATTCTGTTATTAATTAATAATCAAATACAATTAATAATAACATGTTTTCCCTTCTCACTTTTGTGTATATATCCAAAGGAACTGGTAACAGGATCTCAAAGAGATATTTGCACACCCATGTTCATTGCAGTATCATTCACAATAGCCAAGAGGGAGGAGCAACCTAAATGTCCATCAGTGAACGAATGGATAAAGAAAATGTAATATATGCATGGAAAGTAATATTATTCAGGCTTAAAAAAGAAGGAAATCCTGTCATATGCTACAACATGAATGATTCATAGGATATTATGCTAAATGAAATAAGCCAGTCAGAAAAAGACAGATATTGCATGATTATTATATATCTATGAGGTACCTAACGTAGTCAAATTCATAAAAACAGAAAGTAGAATGGTGAATGTCAGAGGCTTGGGGGGGCAGTAAGGGGAGTCATTCAATACACAGACAGTTTCAGTTTTCCAGGATGAAAATTTCTAGAGATCTGCTTTACAACAATGTGCACGTGGTTTGTTAACACTACCATATACTCAAAACTGGTAAAGATGGTATATTTTACGTTATGTGGTTTTTACCACAATAAAAAAAAAATAATAATGGATTTTCTTTTAATTTTAGAATTTTAAAAAGTTAAAACTAAGTAATTTTTGAAATACTAAAATTAAAAGAAAATGCATTATTTTTATTGTGGTAAAACATACGTAATACAACAAAATAGATATACTATAACACATACATATATTCACAGCAAACAAAACAATATAGTCATTATTTCTCTCAAGTTCAATTTTTCCCAGCAAATTTTGAGGATCTAAATTTTACTGATTTGATTCTTTAATCTATTTTTAGTTAGTGACAAATTTTATCATATGTTGTTTTACCCATTTACAGATTGCATTTAGGCTGTATAGTTCTACTAATCGGATTTGATAAAGATTTATTTTTATATTTATATCTTAGCTCACCCACAAGAAACTTCTGAGCAGTTCTCCTTGGGTCATCTAGGATTTCACTAATGGCAAATTCCACTGTCATTTCTTCCATATTTTATTTGCTTCTGTGGCTGTTTTCTCTTCCTATATATTGTTTGGGCTCTTTGTCTTTCTGCCTTAAAATCTCCTGATGAGTTTCCAGATTAAAGTACACTACTCCACACTCCTCTTCCATGGGATAATTTGTGCCTTCAACAAAGCTACCTGTTTGGATGTCCTCACTTCCACCTCTGCAGGAAACCTAGGAAGCCACTGACTTCCATGATGCTTTGCAAACTTTCATGAGCATCACAATAATCCAGGAGACGTGTTAAAACTCATCCTCTGGGCCTTCAAACCCGGAGGCTCTGATTAGCAAATCTGGGAAGGGACAGGTACCCATGCTCCAACCCATACATTGGAACCAGCTTTCTCTAGCTCAGCAGAGGCCACTGTGCACATTCTTCCCAACTCCACATTCAGTGATGTCACATAACTTGAAATCAACCAGTAATAAATGCATTTATAGCATTGAAATCCGCAAATGCTAAAAATCAGAACTCTGCCCCCCACCTCACCCCTCCTTCCCCCCCAGTACACCAGATGTTAAACATTTACCAGCATGGCACCAAATGCATGATTTTGCAAGCAGCCAAGTGATGGTGATTTTGTTAGTCCTGAGACCACAGTTTGAGTTGCATATGTGCAGTCACAAACACACACACACACACACACACACACACACACACACACACATCCAGATTTTTGAACCAATATGAAATAGTTGCATCTATTCTGAAACTGCTGGTAATGCATGGTAAGGTCAGACCATTTCTTTTTTAATAAAGAGAGAGAACACGCGTGCGCGAGTGGCAGAGAAGGGCAGAGGGAGAGGGAGAGAGAATCTTTAAGCAGACTCCATGCCCAGCTCTTAGAAGTAGTAACTTTTGTTGGAACTTAAAAGATCCTTCTACTGTCTTGTCCTGGGGCCAAGCAGTTTGCCTAGGCTTACATTCCATTACTGAGAAGAGTAAATCTGCCTCAGAGTGGCCATCTGTGTCCACTTCCTGACCAAGAAGTGATTATAAACTTCTCTCGTTGAAAAAAAAGTTCCAAGTTCTTACTCCCTATGCAATCTATAACTCACCTATCAAGTCATCAGGGGTTTTAAAATATAAATGGGACAGTGCTATTATTTGAATTCCTTTCCTTTTCTTTTTTCCCTTACTATATCATGCCATGTTTTCACATCACTGTACATAGGTTTGCCTGATTCACTTCAATGCCTGCATAATATAGGAAATACATAGTACTATCACACTTAATGTGTATCAAGCACATTTTTAAATAGATCTAGTTATCAGGACCACACTATATGAGGTAGGTTCTATGTAGATTCTGTTTTATAGTTGAGTAAACTGAGGTACAGAGAAATTCAGTAACTTCTTCATTATCCTAAAGTTAGTAGGTATCCAGAGCCAGGATTGGAACTCAGGCTGTCTGGTGTGGGGGTGCACGGCCTTACCTCTCTTGCCCTGGCCATGCTATGCCTGTACCACAGCTTTTTTAGTCATTGCTTTGCTAATCCTGTTCCAGGGTGTAATCTTTGTTGGCATCCCCTGCTGACTAGCACATTCTTGGATGCCTCTCCTGCCTCGCAATGATGCGTATTTAGGGAATTAAAAAATAACTGTTATAGTAGCGTACCTCAAAATTAAAGTAATTATTAGATAGATGACTCTCCTTTAAAAAATGTTTTGTATTCCAAAATCTCAATAAAAATTACTTTTGGGTTCTCACCAGCTTTGGCAAATCCACATTACATCCACGGGCCATTACCATCGATAATTGAGAACTCACACACATGTTAATCAATCATTTATTCCTGCCTCCCATCTCTCCCGCATGGTTCTAGATGTTGCCTATCTCAGTGTTGGTTTGAGGGAAATAGTGAAATTGTATCACCCTTGGTAGACCAAAAAACTGTCATCGCAGATACAATGAATTAGATAAAATTGGAAAGGTCGGTGGGAGTCGGTAGGGGTGGGGAGGGGATTATGCTGAAAGATTTTCCATTTTCACCGGCAACAATTTTAAACTATGTAGCAACATTTCCTTGTCTACGAAAGGTATACTTTCTACCCTTTCTCAGAAGCTCAAGAAAAAAAGAAACGAAAATGAGCACAGTATAAGATGTAATAGACTATGCTTCTCCATTCAATTCAAGATGAAACTTTCCACTTGGGGGATAATAGAAAAAAGACTGTATTAAGAATAATAAAACCGAGTTCAGATCTTACCACCTGTGTGATCTTAGACAAGGTTTTCTTAACTCTGGCGCTACTGATATTTGGGCTAGATAATTCTTTTATGTGTAAGACTGTCCTGTGCTCTGTAGGATGTTTAATAGCATCCATGGCCTCGACCCACCAAGTGCCAATAGCAGCTCCCCCTCACACTCCTCTGAGTTGTGACAACCAAAAATGTCTCCAGACATTGCCAAATGTTCCCTAGGAAGCAAGGTCGCTCACTCCCTAGAGTGAGAACCACTGCTCTAGAAAAACCTCTGAATTCCTTAGAACTACACTTTCTTCATTTCTAAAAATGAGGATCATTTTATTTACTTTATGGAGTTATTGTAAAGACCTAGTGTATTTACACGAAACTGTAAATTATGAATTGTTACTTAAATATTAAGTTAGGTATTATTGTTATTTATTATTTAGCTTATGCTGTTTTAGAGAATGCTATATCTGATCTAAAATACATTATTATTTTTAAAAATTTATGATAGATATATTTCTCAATTTCAAGATATATTTCTGTGTCTATTTCTGAGACAAACTATTAAAATAGTTATAATAGATGGAGCAGGTAGGCACTAACTATTCACTATTGTCTATAAACTAATAGCGAACATTTTTCTATTTCATAACCACAGGCTGTACCCCTGCTGCTGGTTAACCCAGTTTAAAAAGACCTGCTGTCAGTCCTACAGAAAAATAGGTACCTAGAATGTAAAGCAGATCCTCACCATCCTTATGGCCAGGAAAAAAAAAAAAATCACAGAGTATATGTTATTCAGGAGGCCAGGAGATCATCTCCATTTGCAAAGCACAGCATAGGAGATAATTCTTCCTAAGGAAAAAGCAATTTCTCTGTACAGTCATCCCCCTTATCTGTGGGGGATCCGTTCCAAGACTGCAGATAGTACCGAACCGTATATGTACTATGTTTTTCCCTATGCATACACACCTACCATCAAGTTTAACTTATAAATTAGACACAGTAAGAGATTAACAACAGCAATAATAATAAAGAACAATTATAACAATTTTCCGTAGGGGGTGCCTGGGTGGCTCAGTCGGTGAAGTGTCTGACTCAAGATTTCAGCTCTGGGCATCATCTCAGGGTCTGGGGTTTGAGCCCAGTGTTGGGCTCTGGGTGTTGGGCTCAGCAAGGAGTCTGCTGGAGTTTCTCTCTCTCCCTCTGCCCCCTCTCTCTGCCCCTCTCCCACCCCCCCTCTCACTCTCGCCCACTCTCTCGCTCTCTAAAATAAAGAAATAAATAAAATCTTTTAGAAAAACACAATATGCTGTAATAAAGGTTACATAAAGGTACCTTCTCTCTCACTCTCGAAATAGCCATTGTACTCACCCTTCTTGTGACGATAGGAGACGACAAAAAGCCAAGGTGATGAGAGGAAGTGGGTGAATGACGCACACGTTGTGACATAGTGTCAGGCTACTGTTGACCTTCTGACGGAGTGGCGGGAGGAAAATCCCCTGCTTCCGGAGCGCGAGGAAAGGCTCCCGATGTGTGTAACTGACACTGTGGAACGTGAAGCCCTGGTTAAGAGGAAATACGGTACTGCTGAATGGTCTTCTTACCCTGAACATCATTCAGAAGCTCGAATTGTCTTAACCGATGTTCATGCCACAAGTGCTATGTCCTTGGAGCTCCCTAGTATGGGATGTCATGTCATTTGGAACCACAAGCTTCAGAAGTGTTGACACTATTTTGTCACTCTTCCTGTGTCCGTCTATAGTGCATACAAAGTAACAGGTCCATTCATTGGACAGGCACTGGACACATCTTTATTGAATGACTGGATAATTATTGTGCTGTATCTTAACAACAATAGCTTTCAAAAAGAAGTAGATACAAAGACTGTGCACATAAATTCTAAGGGAAGATTTTAATTCTGCCACTTCATCAATTTATTTCAGGCAGATCCTTCCCTTTTTCTGCTATGCTCCTAACCCCACCCCAGAATTCTTGGAGAACTAGCTCTGATATGTGTCAAGGTCACACACTGGGAGGCCTTCACTGGGGGGTGGAGGCAAGTTTCCTTCCTTTCCTCATCTTCCTCTTTTTCTTCCTCTGTTGTGGGTAGCATGGGCCTTGCTGGGCCTTCCATTGGGAGGTTAAAGAAGGGTTAAGATAGGAGTGCTAGAGGCCTACTTGGAGCTGGCTCTGGTCCAGGTTGAAAATCAGGGCAAAGAGGGTCTTTGCTTTCTGAGCATTGCCAAACCAATGTCAGCAGGGTTAAAAGAAGGCAGGGATTTGGGAAGGGGAGTAGAATGGCAGGGGATGTGGCAGGACATGATCTTCCTAGGGAAGGGGATAAGGAAACCCCTGCATTGCTAGTAACCAATAGATGAAAAACCAACTTCTACAAAGGACCAGCAATGACCTCAGTTGTAAGGAGCCCCATTTTATCACCTTGGAAAGTAGAGTGGCATTAGAAGTTTGTGGGTCGTTCTAATGTCTACCATTTAGGGACTGCCTACTGCGTGGTGGGACTCTTCCAGCAGGAGCCAGGGGAATGGGGAGAAGTAGAAGTGGTGATGGCTGGTGAAGTCACAAAAGGCAGACCATTGAGGGAGGTAGATTGGCACAAGGTTGAGGACCCACCTTGGCAGAAAACAACTGAGATTCCAGCCCCTCTCACTTTTTAGTTATTACAGACTTTCAGCTACACAGGCTTTGTCCACATGAGGGCAGCTGGGATTTCAGGAAAGGGCACCTGGAGGGGCATTTGTCATGAAAGGGAGAGACAACACTGGTAATCCTGACATTGTAACAAGGTGTGGAGGTTGGGCAGGCGATAGCAGGGAGCTGATATTAACACAGTGTGTGGCCAAGGCTGAAAGCCTGCCATACCCTATCACCCAGGCATAGTGACACACTTGGGGAAAATGACTGAAGCAATGAATATGAACTAAAAGAGCTACAATCTTGGAACTCAAATTTGGGGCACCACTGTGCAAAGGAATCTGGTCCATCAGGGCATTGTGCAGATGAAAAATTCCACCTGGTGGTGTGAGCTTTCAGTTGGTGACATCGTGTGGCAGGGCAGAAGTAAAAGGGTCAATGGACTGATTAGATTGTCCACTTCTCTATTCTAGAATGGGGAGGGACATTGGCCCTTTAGACAGATTAAACTCTCTGGGCACCCTTTTTAGGGAAGGAAGAGGTCTCAAGTGGCAGAGATTGGAAATCTATCTGAATTGAACATATGGAGGTATGAATGATTAATTGGAAACATAAAAGAGATGGACTTGCATTAGGACCTCCAAGCTGGTGCAGCAAATCGTACAGTGGCATATGCGTTTCCCACGCACTTACATACAGATACACACATGAACCCACATAGCCTCACATACACACACCCCCCAAAACCTGATGAGGCAGATATCGTTGCTTCCCATTTCACACATGAAGAAATAGGGGTGCAGAGAATTAAGTAACTTACCCAAAGCCACAGGGCTGAGAAGTGGCAGGCACAGTTGAAGTTGAAGTTTGCATTCCTACACACATTGTGCTGCAATGCTGCTATGCTGTCTTTGAGGGCAGTGGTTCTCGAAAAGTGGTTCCCAGACCAATTGCATAGCATCACTTGGGACCTTATTAGAAATGCAGATCCTGGGGCCTCACCACATACCTCCTTATCGGAAACTCTGGGGTGGGGCCAGCAATGTCTTTTACAAGCAATATTTTCTTTCTTTTTTTTTTTCATGGATTTTATTTTATTTTATTTTATTTTATTTTATTTTATTTTATTTTATTTCCAGGGCAATTAACATACAATGTCGTATTGGTTTCAGGTATAGGGGCAATATTTTCATTTGAAGAATGATTTTGTCACTCCAATGTTTGGAGAATAAAGGTCTGAGATGTTTTTGTAAAATCTTCACTCCAAATAACAGGTAATATCTATAACTTACACAGGCTAAATATTTTCTAAGCAAAAAAAAAAAAAAATCTAGGCTAGAAATAAACTAATAATCCAGGTTTGGTCCTGATTAAAATCATATTTATTCAAAGGTGTTTGTTCTTTTAGTGGATAGATGACAATTGAAATACTAGATAATATTTATCTACTGTAACAATTATGTTAAATTAATTCATAATGTTCACTCAATAACATTGTTTGCATATACTTCTATTGCTAGGGAAGTGCTACCTAATTTATTTCCCACACATCAAAATCCAGTAAATTGATATAATTATATTATTTTCTCTAGAAATGCTGATGGGGTCTGGTCTGCATACCTCAGAGGGAAAGGGAATGAGAACAGTGGGTGACATCATGTGCCATATGTTCAGCAGTATCTATAGCACTGGAGGTTCAATGCACAGAGGTGAGAGTATTTATGCCAAATTTCTTCATTGTTGGGGGATGTGATGAATTTTAAGTTCATATTTTATTCATTTCTCAAGTATTGTATTTTTTTATATGCTCTTATTAAAAAAAAATCACTGACACACTAGCATTTGTTCTCATCTTCCAGGGAAACCTGTAAACCAATGGAAATATTTTTGACTGTCGGACCAAATGTCTGATAAAAATGTGCTATTCTCCAAGGTTAGTAGGTCAAGTGATAGATTTAATGTGATGCAGGATTTTTACAATAATTTTTCTGGCAAATTATAAGAAAAATATTGTGTGTAAGATTTGGCGAGGATTTCTCCCATGTTAAAAGGACAGTGGATTCAAAAAGCAACTAATTTCTATTTAACCCTGCTTCTGGCTGCCTTTCTTTGGCAAATTTTGTCCCCAAAGAATCACAGGACAAACCCAAGAGAATCTATTCTCCAAGAGACTAAATAAAGATTTTGGAATTAGATGCTTTAAGTCCTAATCCTAGGTCTGTCAAAAAAAAACAAAAACAAATACCAAAAACCTTTATACGCTGCTATTCACAAGTTCCATTTCCTAGTTTTTAAATATTGAGCAATCTCACAATCTCAGCACCAGGTTGATCATGGAAAGGTTGTCACCGATACAAAAAGCTATCAACCTGTCAATAGTGATTATCATAAAGACTTAATACGTGTAACTCAATTTAAGGAATGAACTCAAGGAAAGAACCTGCCAATATATATTTTTTAAATATTTTATTTACTTATTTGTCAGAGAGACAGAGAGAGAAAGAGAGCAAGCACAATTAGGGGGAGTGGCAGGCAGAGGGAGAAGCAGACTCCCCGTTGAGCAAGGAGCCCGATGCAGGACTTGATCCCAAGACCCTGGGATCATGACCTGAGCTGAAGGCAGATGCTTAACCGACTGAGCCACCCAGGCATCCCTCCTAGATTTTTTCAATGTAGGTTAACATCAGCACAGAATATATAATGCCATAGGTGTGGACTGTGTACACACTTCAGTTACACTTTCACTACACAAATACTATTTCCCTGCCCAGCTTTTCATTCAAGTGCTGGTTTCTAATATCTGTGAACAAATGTGCTTAGCTCTGCTAACGCTGATAAAAACTACAAATCTGTCTCCACTGTTGATCTACGAACAAAAGCGGTATGCCATGCGCTCCATCTCACTGTACCCTTAATGGAAAATCAGCAGGGCTGTTAGCAAAATTTCTTATATCACAAAAAGATAATATTAATTCAAGCACTTTAGGAAAATTCTCCAAATCCATCTTCTTCTCCTGATAACATTATAGAAGTTTTTGATATACTGATATTTTGAGGGGTTTCGGCCTACGACTTACCATCAATGCAATTTATGACACAGTCATGATAAATCATTTTCCCCATAAGCCCAAAACTTGTCGACTATCTTAAACTCCCACCCACAGTAGTGTTAAAAATTTATAATGCACGGAGAAAATTAGTCCCATCTAGCATCTAGCTACCATGTTTCCACAATATGGACCTTCATTATGCTTTAGGGGAAGACATTGAGTTACATACGCTTCTCCATTCTAATTAGTCTATTTGAGCCATTTAGAGAGTCAAAAAGATGAGCCCATTTATTTCTGGTTCCAGAAATTCTGCTTTGTGTGACTTGTTTTTATACAGCACAGTAGGCAAAGAAAGCCCTGGGCTATGGGCTATGGGAATAATGACAACTAAGACAGCGTCCCTCCTTCAGAGGGCAGGGTCTATGCGATTCATTGAGACACGATCATATACCCTCAATAAAGAGGTTTGAAGCCAACGGGGGATGGTGGGGAGTAGAAGGTGTGGACATCAGGGTATACAAGTGCCAACAACTACAACACAAAAAGGTGGGAGACTGCCGTGCTCGGTATAAACTATGTCAACAGTCAGCCTTGTGTTCTAAAGGAAACCACTGCCACTGGAAAAGCCCATAATCAATATTGAAGAGAAGTCCAGAGACATCTCCAGAGCATTTTCATGAAATTCTCTGAGGCAACAGTCTAGAAGTGTCATTCATCAAACATACACTGAGTACTTGCTTTCTGAAAGGTGTATGACGGGTTCTTGATGGATTTAGAGGAATGCTCTGCCCTCCAGGAGTTGTCAAGCTTTGAGGGCTGGAAGGTAGGTTCAGAGCCATTGTAATGAATATACATATGGCTTATGTGTGACTTGTGAGTGGTACTGAAGAACGTTACAGCTGTGAACCCAAGAGCTATAATAGAACGATGAAGGGCTTGAACATTACAACACGCTCAGAAACAGACAAGAGTAATATGCCATGGGCATGAATTAACCTTGAAGACAGAGATGATGTGTGAACTTGCCTGACTCATTCTCTTGCAGCCACTCTAACCTTTTTGCTTTTGCCTCCAGCATATCAGATATGCGCCCCTGGGGGGCGCCTGGGTGGCACAGCGCTTAAGCATCTGCCTTCGGCTCAGGGCGTGATCCCGGCGTTATGGGATCGAGCCCCACATCAGGCTCCTCTGCTGTGAGCCTGCTTCTTCCTCTCCCACTCCCCCTGCTTGTGTTCCCTCTCTCGCTGGCTGTCTCTATCTCTGTCAAATAAATAAATAAAATCTTTAAAAAAAAAAAAAAAAAGATATGCGCCCCTGGGCCTTTCCACTTGTGGTTTACTCTCCTTGGAGTACTTTCCCCCAGATATCAGCAGGCTCCCTCCCTTACCTCCATCAGCCTTTATTGTAGTGTCACCTTTGCTGGGAGGCTTCTCTAATCACTCCATTTGATATTAAAACTTCCATGCTCCAGGCACCTGGGTGGCTCAGTCGGTTGGTTAAGCATCTGCCTTTGGCTCAGGTCATGATCCCAGGGTCCTGAAATTGGAGCCCAGCATTGGTATCAGTCATGCTCAAAGGGAAGTCTGCTTCTCCTCCTGCCACTCCCCCAGCTCCTGTGCATGCACTCTCTCTCTCTCACTCACTTTCTCTCTCTCAAATAAATAAATTCTTTAAAAAAATATTTTAAAAAAACCTTCTATGCTCATCCCTTGTTTGCTTTCTCTTAACAGCACTTACCGCTATCTTCAGTACCCTATATTTTACTTGTTTGCTTACTTATTTATTTTTCAATATCCCTGCTAAAATATAAGCTTGATGAAGCCTGGCTCTGTCTGTTTCTTCACCTGGTATCACCTAGAACATTGCTTAGACTATAACAGGCCCTGATCAAATATTTTTGGAATGAATGAATAGAACTTGTATCAAGGAAAGTACATTCTACAGGTCTATATGCCAAGTACTGACAAAAATGTTTATTAGAATCAGTCACATCTTTGATGATATGCAGAAAATACAATCATTTAGGGGCAGGGAGGGGGAGGATATCCATTTTCATGGCCTAGTGTTTCTATGCAGAGGTAGTCTTCTGCTAAGTAACTTGCTTTTCTTCCCATGCCTTCTCCTGCAGGTTTCTTAAGTTTGGTTGACATTACAGTTCAATGCCTTCTTGGATTCTCTTTTCCTTGGGGAATGCCACAGGTATTTGCACTCTGGTCTGCTCATTCATGCACTATACATGGAGTAGGCCTTTTGCTGTCCAGCTCTACTGGCAACTGTGTGGGTGTCTTTCTCATTCAAGGGTGAAGTATTGGGGAAATTTCTGGGCCTCTAATCTAAAGCTACATTCTTTCACCATCTGTCCTGGGTCTGTTTATCCATTGATTCCAAATTCAGAAGGTGATAAAAAGGATAAAAAGGATACTATATATTGACTCCTTAACAGCTACAACAGGAAGATATCCATCAAGATGGAAAGATTACACCTGGGGAGGTGGTTGACATGGCAGCATGAGGCATTCCAGAGGAAAGAGTCTGGGACAGCACAATTTTATTGCAAGACTTGGCTCTGCCTTTTGTGACATTTGCCATGCTTTGCAATTTCAACAGTATTTTACATGAGCTGGAATTAATATAAGAGAAGAACTGAGCACTACCTACGAGTCCTGGAATGCAGCAATTCTGCCAGTACCATGCAACTCAATCACCTACTGGACTTATATGAAGTGTTAGCACAGGGAGCCCAAGAAGGCCTTCCAAGATTCACTGACACTCACATGAATCCAAACAATGTGGCAGAGCTCTAACCGACTGAGAAATAAGAGAAGTAGAGACAGCGGTTTGGTGCACGAGAGTCTGGCATGAGGCAAAGACTTTGAGGAGAGCAAGATTTTAATCCACAGGGTCAAAAACTGTAGCTACTGCCTCAAATCTTGCTTTAGTAATAGTTACACAGATAAGACCTTGGTTGGGTCCAGTCAACTCTGGGTTGGCCCATCTTTCACGACTGCCATAAACACCTATTGGAGCTTAATGCACCAAAACCCTAGCATTGTGCCCCAAAGCATTCTAGCACAAGAACAACCTTGACTTATAAAATTGGTCTTAACACAGTTTGGATTGAATATTTTCCACACCTACTATGAATTCATGACCAGCTGTTTCCCCTTTCCTTTCTAATAACCATCTGCTATCCTGCCTCACTTGGCCCATTTTTCCGTCAGGTCTCCATAGATTCTCCCAGTGGCATCCAACTTAGAGACTTCCACCCTCTTACAAACTTGAAGCTAGATAGCACATGGTTAAAATTCAGGTTCATTATTTTCTAAAATTGTCATAATGAAAGGGATACTACTGCTCTGTATGATTTAGCTCAGTGCTGTCCAATAGAAATATAATGTGAGATATGTGTAATTAAAAAATTTTTAGGAACACATTTAAAAAATGAAGATAAACAAGTGAAATTAATGTGATAACATATTTTACTTAACCCAATATTTCCAAAATATTATAATTTCAACATTTAATCAATGTAAAAAATATTAACGAGATATTTACATCTTCAAAATCTGGGCTGTATCTTACACCACATCTCAATGTGGATGAGCCACATAGATTTCAAGTGCTCAGTAGCTACTGCATTGGACAGTGCAAACTGAGATGGTGTTACCTTACATATTTCTAGGAAGTTTGGGGATTCAGAGTGATGCGGATTCTTGAGTGTAGTGAGAACCTTTTAGGGCTGTGTGAAGGGATGGTAAGGGGCAGAAATGGAAATATTTGAGAATGACTGTACTAAAATCAGGCTTGTCCTTTATTTTATTTGCTTCTAAGGATTTCTACATTGTGTTTGCTGGTAAAGGTTATCGGACACTGGCAAAATAATCCCCCTGAGCCTCTGATTTCATCATATATTACATAGGAACAATAATAATAATATATAACCATGATATAATAAAAATAATCAGTATCCAGCTCAGTGACTATCCAGCTTACTGGATTGTTGTCATGAAGAAATGAGAAAGCACTAAGCAAAATTGTTCACAATATTAGTTATTTATTTGGTGAAAAATTGGCTTTCTCATACTTAAAAAAATAGCTCTATTGAGGAATACTTGACATTCGGTAAACTGCACATATTTAAAGCGTACTATTTGACATACATACATACTCATGAAATCAGTGAAGAAATGCACATATTCATCACCCCCCCTAATTTTTTTCATGCTCCTGTTATATAGGCTCCCCTTCTCTCTGCCCCTTATCCCGCCATCTCTCACCTCCAGGCCCAGGCAACCAACAGCCTGCTTTCTGCCACCATAGTCTGCATTTTCCGGGATTTGATACACGTGAAGTCATACAGTGTGGAATATGTGTATTTCTTTATCAGGCTTCTTGAACTCGGCATCATTATTTTATAATCCTTCTGTGTTGTTTAATGTAGCAACAGCTGTCGGGGGAGGTCTTCGAGAGGTCATGACCTCTGATTGACCTGTAGGCGGAAGGGGGCGATCGCAGGCCCGCGACTCCCTCCCCTGGCCTTGGAATGTGCATTCCTATGATTCCACCCACGGAGCCCCGCGCTGAAGGACGCAGGCAGCGTTGAGAGAGCCACGTGTTGAGACCAGCAGGAGGGTGTATGTGGCAATGAACACAGGTAAGGGCTCCGTGTGAAAGGCTTAGATTCTTGCGGGCGCTGCCCAAGTATGTCCGCTCCCTTGCCTGTTGAAACTGCCGCCTGGCAGCCCGAGCGGGTGGATGCCGCCCTTGCCCTGGGCGGCCAGGGCCGGGTCTCCCACCACCCCGTGGAGAGCCCGCCCGGAGAGGGAGCAATGCACCGTGGGAAGAAGGCGTCGGCGGGGAAATCCGGGTGGGCCGGGGACTCCCACGTGGGTTGGGGTGGCCTGGCGGAGCGCCGCGGGAGCGCCGGGACCGGCCCACCGGGAACGCTGCCGGCTGCGCGCTGGTGGAGGCGCGGGCATGGCGCGGGCGGCCGAGGAGGCGCGTGGCTGCACCGTGGGCCATCGCCCACGCCCAGTCAGCCGCCCCAGCCGGGGTTAGCAAGTTTGCAGCAAGAGCTGAGGTGAGAGAAGGCGGGTGGGCGGGCGGGCGTCCAGACTCCGCTGGCTCCCGGGCTGGCAGGCCGGGTGGCAGAGCGGGAGAACACGGGAGACCTTGGCGGCCATTTTGCAAAGCGAGGACAGTGTCTCCTGAGCAGGGCCACTGTTTGAATGAGACGTGTCTGTGACAGCGGAAGGGATGGGTTGGGAGCTGTGGGGGGCCTACACCAAGGACATGGGTCTCGGCTCTGGAAGGGGCAGAAAGCCAATATCCTCCAGGCCGAGCAACAGCTCCTAGCAAGCGCGCACAGTGCTCCGGAAGGTGGAGCCTGTCGGGAGGCGGGAAGAACTTCCTTTCCTTATTAAGTGTTGGTTGGAGAACGTGTTCCATGATCTACTTCTGCCAGGGCTCAAACCCCCATGTTGGCTCAGTGGCATGGCTATTGCAGCAGGGGGCACCTTGTCCACCAGCCCACTGCTTCTAGAAAGGTGGGTGCTACTAGGTCCTGTAGCGTATGTAGATCCTCCCAGTGCCCCTGCCCCTATTTCTGTGAAAGAGAGGAAGAAATTCCTGCAGATGGCAAATAGAAATGAATGCAGCAGCCAATGGGGCTGGACTCAGTGATTTTTCTGGTGACCTGTCATGAGCCCTGGTAGATTCCGCCACATTCACTACATAAGTGTTCGTTCGTGTATGTGGAGAAAGACAGTTTTACTTCATTTTCAATCTTGATGCCTTTCTTGCCTTATTGCACTACCGTAACCTTAAATGTAATGGCCAATAGACATGGTAAAACCAGACATTTTTACCCTCTTCCTGATTTTAGAGGGACAGTATTTGGTCTTTTACCATTAATCGTGATGTCAGTTGTAGCCTTTTTTTTTTTTTTTTTAAATAATTATCCTTTATGAGATTGTGGAAATTCCTTTTATTCCTCGTTTGCTGAGAGTTTAAATTGAGAATGAATGTTGAACGTGTTCAACATCACATGGATTTAAGATTTTTTTGTTTTAATATGGTGACTTAAGTTAATTGATTTTCGAATGTTAGACTGGCCTGAATTTCTGAGAGAAACCCGACTCTATCATGATCCATTTTATATATTGTTGTGTTTAATGTATTAAAATTAAGTTTAGAACTTTAGTTTAGAATCTGTGTTCATGAAGAATATTTGTCTTTGGTTTTCTTTCTTTCTTAAAATTGTTGTAAGAACACTTTTCATGAGACCCCCAACATAATTTTAAGTGCACAATACAGTATTGCTAACTATAGTCACAATATTATACAGCACATCTCTTGAATTTATTCATCTTGCATAATTGAAATTTTATACCCATTGAACAACAACTCCCCATGGCAACCATTATTCTACTGTCTGTTTCTGTAAGTTTGACTATTTAAAATACCTCATGCAGAATATATCTTTCTGTGATTGGCTTATTTCACTTAGCATAATGTCCTCTAGGTTTATCCATATTGTGACATACAATAGGATTTCTTTCTTTTTTAAGGCTGAATAATATTCCATTGTGCGTATACACCACATTTTCTTGATCCATTTGTATACTGGTGGACGTTTAATTTGTTTCCATGTCTTTGCTATTGTGAATAACGCTTCAGTGAACATGAGGATGCAGATATCACTTCAAGATCTAATTTCAATTCTTTTGGACATATACCCAGAATTGGGATTGCTGGATCATATGGTCGTCCTCTATTTTTAATTTTTTGAAGAACCACCAAACTGTTTTCCATAGTAGCTGCCCAATTCTATATTCCTACCTACATATAAGGTACAAGGTTCTGATTTTTCCACATTGTTGAGAAAACTTATCTTTTTTTAAAATAATAATAGCAATCCTAACAGGTTTGAGGTGATGCTTTATTATGGTTTTGATTTGCATTTCTCTGATAATTTGTGATGTTGGACATCTTTTCACATAACTGTTGGCTGTTTGTATGTCTTTAGAGAGATGTCTGTTTGAGTCCTTTGTCTATAGTTCAGTCAGGGTTTTTTCTTTGGGTTTTTTGGTTTGTTTGTTTGTATTGCTATTGAGTTGCAGGTTCCTTACATATTTTGATTATCAGCCCTTTATCAGATATATGGTTTGCAAATATTTTCTCCCATTCCATGGGTTGCCCTTTCACTCTGTTGTTTCCTTTGCTGTGCAAAAGCTTTTCAGTTTGATGTAGTCCCACTTGTCTATTTTTGCTTTTTTCGTTTGTGCTTTGGTGTCGTATCCAAGAAATCATTGCCAAGACCAATGTCAAGAAGCTTTCCTTTTGATTGTGGGCACTCTTCCCAGCCCAGTGTGAGAACTGAGTAATGTTGCCTCTGATTTTTTCAGGTGGTTATTTCCTGGGCCTCAGGTAGATCCATCACATCATCTGCTAATCACTTTGATAAATATTCAAGTATGTCCCTCTGTAGTTCTCTTGGGTTCTGTCTGGTCCTCTGTCTTGTCAACTCAAGTTGCCTTGTTCTTCCCAGAATTTCAATTCTGTCTTTTCCACTCAGAACCTGCTGGGGATGCCTGGGTGGCTCGGTTGGTTGGGCGTCTGCCTTTGGCTCAGGTCATGATCCCAGGGTCCTGGGATTGAGACCCCTGTCATGCTCCTTTCTCAGCAGAGAGCCTGCTTGTCTCTATCCACTACCCTCTCCCCCACGCTCGTGCTCTCTCTGTTTCTCAAATAAATACAGTCTTTAAAAACAACAACAACAGCAAAGAAATCAGAGCTTCATCCTCTATAATGTTGACTCTAAAAGATGACTCTTCCGGGGATGTGACTCAGTCTCTATTTTATGTTTTTTCGTTAGTAACAATAGCTACGAACTCCAGACTCTCTAGGCCTTTGTTTTCTCATCTAGAATATGGGGATAATTGTAGTAGATCCTCAGAGTATTCATAGTGAGGATTAAATGAGCGTATCTGCTGTGCTATTAGCTTCATACCTGACACATGGAAGTGCTGAACAAAGATTAGGAAATCTTTAATCTTTAAAGATAACTCCCAGTTCTTGTACGACTATTGAATTTGCAAAATTATCCACATTTGCCTTACTTCCTGCCTTGACCCTTCATCACACATGTGCGTGCACGCACACACACACTTCTTTTCTTTGTAGACTTAAAAGTAACTACTTTGGTTTGTCATAATAGTGATATTTTAGTTAGAAGCATCCAGTTTCAGAGTTGGATGTGCACTTCATGACCATTTTATCCAATATCCACCAATATTCATGTTCTTCAAAGAAGTAAAGTGCAATTTGGAGATATGAAGTGATCTATCCAAGATAATAGAGTTGGTAGTGGTATAACTGGGTCTCTAGATTTTCCATCCAGGTGCTTTCTCCACAAAACAATACTACCCCTCTTTCTCATTCTCTAGGCTTCTCTCAGTTCTGGTAAATACTTTGACATTCACAAATATGAATTTCACAAAATGTTACAGACCCACTTATACCATAGTTCTTTGTAAGATTTTAAATTTTCTTTTTCCTTTTTATATTTATGCGTGTGTGTGTGTGTGTGTGTGTTGGGATGAGGGTGAGGGTGGGGAAATGGGAAACTCTAACCAGACTCAGTATAAACCCAATCAGCTGTCGCAAAAGAAAATCATGCACTGGCAGATTTAAGAGCTCCCCAAGTCCATCTTCATTTTATAGCTGATAAAGTTGTGACTTCGAGAATTCAACTGATGGGTCTTAGTTTGATATTTGGTTAAGCTAAATTTTGGGTAAGCTAAAATTTAGTCTAAAGTACATTCTGTTAAACACAGTATCTTTTCAATAGTTTGCAACAGTTTCCAGGATAGTGAATGTGGATGGTTATTAATGTAGTGTGATACAACTGAGTAAAAATTCCCATAATTTCTTCAAATAATGCTTTTGAAGAAATTAAGAGCTCCATATAACCTTAAATATTAACACTATTGATTATTTACACTACCTTTTTTCCCCCTTTTACTTAAAACATATATAAACAACAACAAAAAGTAGTTCTTAAGCTTAAGCATTATGGTGATAGTGTCTATAGAAATAGTGCACATAAAAAAATATTTAGAATTAGATTTTGGCTTCAGGCGATCTTTGTAAATGAGACACAATTTTTATAACTTTATAAATATCTTTACAACATCCAAATTATCTTGCAATAGAAGTATGAATTTTATTACATCACAAATGTATATTATGTGAATGCAAAATTGGATGCTGTTAAATCCTAGACAATCTGATCTTTAGAATGATTATGTGATTGAAATTTCATGAATAATAATAATTTGGTAGTGGATCGATTATTTTTTTGAGAGTGAATTTATAATTTTCTTGACTGTGTCTGATCCTTGGGTCCTTGGGGGTAAATTTTCAGTACAGCACATGGGGATTTAGCTATGTGAGTCCCATTAGTGTGAAGCGGAGTTTTGCCGCTAAATCCATGAGCTGAGCAGTTGCTCTTTAATGTTATTTTAATATTTAATGGTTATTGCAGGGCTGTCAAGCTGGGACTGTCTCAATGAGAGAGATTTCCAGAACTTATGAGAGAGATTTTAAACATCTATTTAGAGCATATTGCAATATCCTTCGTTATAAGAGGAAGATTCTTTAGGGAGAAACAGCCCAATTCAAAAAAGAGTTTCCCTTTAATTGTGGCAAATTTGAGACTGAGATAATCGATTTCTTATTTTTATTAGAATTATCCAAAGGATTCATTAAATTGCTTTCATGAGGTAACTTAGATATTAATTTAGTGAAATTTTAATGGAGTATCAGATAAAGGGATAAAGCATTTTTTTGTGTATGGATGGTTATTTTTTTTGTCATTCATTTTATGGTTTTTTGAGTTAATTGGCATTCTTGATTTTCCTTAAAATTCTCCAGCAGACTTATAGAGGGTATCATATGTGAAGAAACCTCTATGAAGGATCAATAGTCTTTACCACAAGTTAGATTATTTAGTCATCTTGGAAAATTGTCTCACTATAAAGAATACACAGCTGCATTCTTCCCACTGGGCATGTCCCTAAGTGCCTGGTGGCCTCCAAGAAGTCGTACAGGCCTAAGTGTTTTTGAAGAATCAGAGCATCTGGTGTCAGTCCTTAAAATATACCCCATATTATTTTGGTCAAATCAAAGGAACATAAAACCTGTATCTGACGTACCCCAAGAAGTCATTTAAGGTCTCCAGGTAGAAGTGTTGGAAAGACTCAAAAGAAGAGGAAGAAGAAAAGAACAGCTGTATCCATTCATCACTTATCCCTCCTTTCATCCACAAGTTCAAATTTTCCTCCTCTTGTTTCACTCAACTTACAAAACTGTACAAGTTTCTACATTCCGGGAGCAAGCAAACAAACCAATTTTTCTGTCACATAGTGCTTCCCTCCAGCTATGTTCTTAACATGCCTCCTTCCACTTACTGCCCACCTCTTTGGAAGAACCATCTACCTCCACAGTTCCCTCTTCTCCTTCCTTCCTGCTTGGTGGTGTTACCATTGACTTCATGCTGACTGATTCTGCTGTCTCCTCAGTATCTATCTGACTTGACCACGCTGAGGTTCTTCATACCCTGAAATACCATCTTCTTTTCACTTTTTTCTTCCTTCCCTTGCTCCTTTCTTTCTTACTTCATTCATTACTAAATACATTTTGTCAGGCACTGTTCTAAGTACCTTACACAGATAAATAGGCAAAGTCATATAATCCTTGGGTGGGGGAGCAGTGCTGGTGCTTAGGGCTTAGGGTCTAATGGGAGAAATAGGAAAGCATCCTTTTTATGCTCAGTGATGCTAGAGTCTGGAAATCATATTTCTCCCTTGCTTGCTGGTTCCCTTCTAGGTTTTTGTTAACAGGATGTATACAAGAGAGACCAGAAGGCTGGCGTTGGGCAGAAGGGACTTACTCTTCCCTGTTTCCTTACTCTTCTTGTCAGTGATACTTCACCAAGGCCCATCACTCGGGCAGGGATGGTTGGCTCCAGTCTCTAGCTATCAGCTATCAGTTGGCATTCGCAGAACCAGCTTCATTGTGCCCATTCAGTGGTATTGGCACCAGTTGGACAGTGGTCCACTTCAGAAGTTTGGGTGCCAGCTCTATGGAGCATATCCTCTGAGGTCCTGAGGTATTAGTATCTTCTGGCAGCACTCGGCAGAGGCATGGTTTCCAGCTCTGTGGGCCTGAGCCCTGCAGGAGGTCCAGCTGTATAGCAGTCTGCTCTGCCTCTTGGTTCCATTACGACCCAGCAGTTCAAGGATACTCAATGATCTGTGGCAGATAAGGATGCTCTTAGGAGCCTCTGGTAAGCCACAGTAGGGTAATTACAGTGCAGACCCCTAAGCCCTATTCTTTTTTTGGGGGGGGGAGTGAGGGATAGATGATATATGGTTCTTCATTTTTTAGATGTAATTCCTATGCCACAAAATTTACACATTAAAGTGTTCAGTGCTTTTTGGTATATGCACAGGATTGTGCAGCCATCACCACAATCTAATTTTAGAACCCTGGACTCTCTTCTTTTTCTTTTTTTTTTAAGATTTTATTTATTTATTTATTTATTTATTTATTTATTTATTTATTTATTTAGTGTGTGAGCAGGGGGAGGAGCAGAGGGAGAAGGAAGAGAGAGAATCCCAAGCAGACTCTGCACTGAGCCCAGAGCCTGATGCGGGGCTCGATCCAGCAACCCTGAGATCACCACCTGAGTGGAAATCAAGAGTGGGATGTTTAACTGACTGAGCCATCCAGGTGCCCCATCCCAGGTGCCCCAACTCCCTTTACACACAACTATTCTCTTTTTGAAAAATAGCTCTTGGCTTGTTACTGGGCCCAGGTAGAGTAACCATGAGCCACTGAATGACTAGCAGTATGACCTGGCCAGCATGAACTGAGTGTTGTCTGACCCATCAAGGCTTAACACTCAGTGTGTACACTAGCAGTCTATCCTCCTATGGAAATGTTACAGAAGACACTGTCTCCAGCTGGCTCTGAAGACTCAAGTGAGTTGAATGAGCAGGTGGCACAGACTTCTGTAACTCCTACTGATAGTGCAATACCTCACTCCCTCGGTCCACACCTATGGCCTCACTGGGGAGTTTCTTATGATAAGTTCACTGAGGAGTAAAATCTAGGGCCTGATTTACATATGTATTAGTCTGCTCAAGCTAGACAATACCACAGATTGGGTGGCTTAAAGAACAGAAATTTATTTTATCATGGTTCTGGAGGCTGGAAGTCCAAGATCAAGGGGCCATTAGGGTTGGTGTCTGGTAAGGCTTCTGTTCCTGGCTTGCAGACAGCTGCCTTCTTACTGTATCCTTTTATGGCCTTTCTTCTGTGCATGTGCAGAGATAGAGACAGAGACAGACAGAGATGTCTGGTGTCTTTTCCTCTGTGATAGTTAATTTTATGTGTCAACTTGACTGGGCCATGGGGGGTACCCAGGTATTTGGTCAAACATTATTCCAGGTGTTTCTGTGAGGGTGTTTTTGGATGAGATTAGCATTTGAATCCATAGACTGAGTGAAGTAGATTGCCCTCCAAAGTGAGAGGCAGCACCTCCTGCCTGACGGCCATGAGCTGGGATCTTTCACCTGATTTCTTACTCACACTGAAACATCAGCTTCTCTTGGTCTCTTGCTGGCTTTTGGACTAGAACTTATAGAACTGGCTCTCCTGGTTCTCAGGTCTCAGCTCAGACTAGAACTATACCATCAGCTCTCCTGGGTCTCCAGTGTCCAGCATGCTGACTGCAGATCTTGGGACTCCTCAAATTCCATATCACATGAGGCAATCTCTTATAATAAATCTCTTTATATTGATTCTGTTTATCTGGAGAATTTTGGCCAATATTGTCTTATAAGGACACTAGTCCTATCAGATTAAGGCCCCATCCGTATGACTTCATTTAGCTTGTATTACTTCCTTATATGTCTGTCTTCAAATATGGTCACATTGGGGGTTAGGGATTCAGCATATCAGTTTTGTGAAGGACACAATTTAGGTCATAAAAACATGGTTCTACATGATACATTGGCATGAACGAGAAGTGTACTGCTGTAGTGTTACAGTACAATCTGGAATGTTTTTGAAAGATAATGATGTGAGAGAAATTGTTCAGGTGGGTGGAACTTCAAGTATTCTACTTGGTTGTAATAACAGTAGTCCAGAAGGATGGCTATATATTAATTCATAGTCAACAGATAACAGTTTGATGGGTATGGGTCAAGGACTTGAAAAGAACAGGGATGAAGATTGGCAACAAGTAGGTCTGGAGAAGAGGAACATGGATGGTTTTTTGGAATGAGCACAGAATGTAAAGATAATTTATGTCACATGTAAAAGCTCACCAAGGGGCATCCACTGTAGAGGAGCCTCTCAGTTGTCAGAAGGACAAGATAATACATTCTACTGATGTCAATCAGCCTCTGTCTTGTCCCTGTTATTCCAGTGCTTGATCAGGGGGCCTAAGTACGAAGCGTCTGTACCGGCAGTGGGGAAGACTATGCATGAGCTCATCTTCCCTTAAGCAAGGATGACTTGGCTTCTGCTGCTGAGTGCCTAATCTGCCAATAAAAGAAACCAATATTGAGCTCTTGGTATGGAACCATTACTCTAGCTACCTAGAGACAAGTTGATAACATGGAATTCCTTCCATTGTGGAGGGGCAACAATTTGACTTCACTGGATATGGGTATCCCTTTCCTGCTCATAATGCTTTTCCTGGCACAATTATCTGAAAATATAATGTCTTATTCACCATATTCTATATAATCTTACTTCTCTCCAAGGAACTTATTTCATAACAAAGGAAGTAGGGCAGTGAGCTCAAGTGCATGGAACCCACTGGTCATAGAACCATCCCATCGCCATTTCTCCTTTCTCTCTCCCTTTACCTCATCTCTCTCTCTCTCAGATATTTTGCTCTGGGGGAAGAAAGCTGCCATGTTGTGATCAGCCCTATGTCGAATTACATAAACTAATGTCTCCGCCAGCAACCACTGAGGACTTGAGGCCTGACAACAGCCATGTTAGGGAGGTTGTGGAAGTAGCTTTTCCACGGTTGATCCTTAAGATGACTTTAGCTTATGCTGACACCTTTATAACCTCCAATAAATTCTAAACACTGGACTGCTGTGAATAAAAATGTTTAAATATGAATAAATACTTTAGAAATATCACTGGCATCAGTTTTTAAAAGGACCACTTTGGCATCAATATGGACAATTATGTTGGGTTAGCCTATGGGCAGGAAAATAAGAGAATCGGATAACAGGAGCCTAGGTGTGAAGCGAACACACTGACCGTGAGAACGGAGAAGAGCTGGATTCAAGGAGGTACTTAGGAGGTCGTCTGTCAGACTTGGGCAACCAACTGGGTGTGAAACCCTTTCTCTGTGTAAAAAAATGAGACTCCACTCCCTACTGTATTCTCTCTCTCTTACATGGTTGCTCTTCATTCTCTTCTCCAGAACCTCCCCCTCATCTGTCTCTCCTAAAGTTGTCAGAGTTCCGCAGATTTCATGCTGGGCAATCTCATCTGGACCCATGGCTTCTATTACCACCTGCATGCTGAAGACTCGCACATTCCTCCTCCCAACACCTCTCCAGGGAACACAAGTTTTCTATGTCCTACTCCACACAAAGCCCGTGTTATCCCATTCAGGGGTTAGCACACTTTGGGCTTTGCAGGCCACACAGTCTCTGTCGAAATACTCAGCTCTGGGGTTGTAGTTATGATAGTGGCCAGAGATAATCCATAAATGACTGAGCATGCCTGTGTTCCAATAAAACTTTACTTATAGGCGGTGAAATCAGAATTTCATTTAATGCTCACTTGTCATGAGGTATTATTTTCTTTTTGATTTTTTGTAGCGTTGCGGGGGCGGGGGACTATTTGTAGCTCTTGGGTCTTGTGGGCTCTAATTTTCAGACCCCTGATCTACTCCCCACCATGTTTCTAGCCTCATCTTCTGGTATTCTTTGCACTCAAGAGGCAGCAAACTTAATGCCCTTTTTTATGTCCTGCATTGACTGTCTATGGAGTGTCTATTGCCTTTGATGTCCTCTTGCCTCTCTTCACCTTGTGAACTCCTCATCATTGATAATTACTGGCTCAGTTGCACCCCACTCAGTGCAGCCTTCTTGGATTCCTCCAGGCAGAATTATTTCCTTACTCTTCTGTGCTCTCAAAGTACTTTGTTCCTATCTCCGTTATAGCGGGTATCATATCATAGTGTCATTTATCTCTTTAAGTACCTGTCTGCAGCATTGGCCTATGAACTCCTCAGTGTCAAACATCCACCCTTATTCATCCAGTCCTCACTTAATAACGTCTTGAAATGACTCATACAGGAAAGCCAACATTTTGTGCAATATACTACAGATTTTTTCTAGAAAATTCGACCATAAAGATAAGTGTTTTCATTGAAATGATCGCTTTTTATCTTTGAAGTTTTTTTTTTTTTTGGAGAATAAAATGCTGTCTTCTGAAAGCTAGTTTTCATAATACTTCTCTGAGGATCAAATATTAAAAATTCTTATAAAAATATTTTATAATCCATATACAAATATAAACATGTTAATCTTCATTAATATTATTGCTACTACTCAAACTACAACTTCTACAGTTACTACTGCCGTAGGTATTGGTATAAACCTGTTTTTAAAGAAATTTGTCTCACTGGTATGTGGAAATCAGCCCCAGTAATATAAATTTATCTTACCTCCCAAAGCGTGTATTTTCTGATATATTTTTGCAGATATTTTTGTTGATGATATGAACTCTTTTACACTTGTTATCATTTGTTTTCATACTAAAATTAAACAGTATTTCCTTGAACTTTATATTCTTGTGATTTTTAAAAAAGAAACAAGTGTTTTTCATTTCTTTCTTAAGTATGTCCATCTAACTATGATTTCTCACTCCACCTTCATAAGACATGTTCTTTTCACCAAATGTATTCCTGGAGATAATCTCAGGCACAAGGACTGGCAGCCTTCAACAGTGGACTACTTTATCATGGAGAGAAGTATTTTCAGTCTCTCCCCTATTAATTTCTATCAAAATCGAGCTTTACTCTCTTGTTCCCCAGTGGAACTATTTCTGTTTGATTTCAATTAAAAATGAAATGTCAGCATTTCAGGATGCATTGTGCTGCTTTATGGTGCACACGATTCCAACTCATTAGGGAGAAGGCAGCATGTTTGGAGGAAACCCAGTTGGGATGGAAAAGTAGATTTCCGTTTCACGTTTTTGTTAGGAGTATGAATCAGAATGTATTTTACAAGGCCTCTATTTAAAGGAAAAATCCATGGCAATAGGTTTCCCAATTCCCATATCATTCACTATCTTCAACTTGTCCGGAGGTTTCTTCTATTAGATCATATTTTCCTATTCCCAAGCTAAATTTATCTAAAAACAATCTCACCTTCATTTCTTGTCTATTAATACTATATACTGTTGGAAAAGATTGCCTAAAGATTGGGGAAGTATTTATGGTTCTTTAAAAAGTTGATTTAAAGGTAGTATTTTAGGAGGGTTGGTGTTCAGGAAAAAGATGTCAGTGCTTCAAGTTTTGACAGTCTGAGACTTGACATATAAAAACTCAAACGCATGTGAAACTTCAGGAGAGTTAGTATCATTCTGCTTCTTTTCTCTCAAGGAAATGGGCATATGTAGGTAGTTATGGAAATGCATTGGTAGCGTTGACAGCTTGACCAGGAGTGTAAAATGCATGATAACGGGATCACTTCTAAAAATTTCAACAAGAGTCCTATAACATTTTCTGAAGAGCCAGCATCTGGAAAATGGAATGTTTTTCCACTCAAAAGCAAATAATATATTTTTCCAATTTTATTCTTGTAAAAGAAAAATGATGAAGGAATGTGCTTTCTGACTGTATCACATTTGGCAATACAGAGTACATAAACTGGGAGAAACACAGATTGTATATCCAAATTTCATAAGGAATTACAATCACCAAACACTGAAATAACCTGGCAACAATTTCTGAATATTGACAAAAAAATGACCCTTTCTGTGGTGCCAAAGATTAGCTAATCGATGTGATTACAATGTGAAGGCTCAGAAGGGAGTGACCTGAGAATGGTAACTCTTGCTGTTAAAAAATGTGCTTTGCAGCCCTTCCTCATATTGGGCTGATAGACTTGTGCTCAAAGTTGGATAACTCTAGCTCGTTACATTCTGCAGCTTATGTTTCCCAGTTATTTACAGAGTGTGCTGGTATTAAAGTTTGTGTTTTCTTTCTTTGAATATGTCCAGAATAATTTAGTCAATGAACATATTAAGCATTGACTGTGGGGTAGATATTGTGTGAAGTGCTAGAGAGAAGTGTATTCCAGGGATCACAGGCTTTATGGTCCTCTCCAGTGGAGGGAACAGACAGGTACACAAATACATGAAGGAAGGTGTCAAAGATGGCCTGACAATGGTTTCTTTAGGATACAGTGGAGACACAAGAAGGAAGCGGTTTAGTGCATCCAGAAGAGTCAAGAAAGGCTTCATAAAGGATGTTGAAGCTACTGGTTTTTGATGAGAATCACTTTTAAGGCTGATGGCTAACTGGTTTCAGGACTTGGTAGTAATAGGTGACCTTGACTTTTCTTTCTTTTTTAAAAAATTGAGATCTAATTGATATGTAACATTGTGTAAGGTTAAGCAGGTGTATAGCATGTTGATTTCATACATTTATATATTGTAATATGATTGCTACTGTAGCTTAGCTAACAGCTCTGTCTCATCACATAATGGCCATTTCTTTTGTGTGGTGAGAACGTTTAACATCTAGACTCTCAGCAACTTAAAGTTTATAATACAGTATTATTCACTAATCACTATATTGTTCACTCGACCTCCAGAATTTATTCGTCTTCTACTCATAAGTTTGTACCCTTAAAAACATCTCCCTAATTACCCTACTCCCCCAGACCCTGGTAACCACCATTCTACTCTGTTTCTATGAGTTCAGCTTTTTTAGATTCCACATATAAGTGATATCATACAGTGTTTGTCTTTGTCTAACTTGTTTCACTTGGTATAATGGCCTCAAGTTCCATCCATGTTGTTGCAAAGGCAGGATTTCCTTCTTTCTCATGGCTGAATAGTATTTATATTTATATATTTACATATACGTAATATTCACAGATACATAATTTTCACATGTATAATATTCCTTATATAGGGTATAAAATGTATATAATATTCACATATATATGAATGTTATTTAGCCATGAGTAAAGGAGATATATATCACATCTTCTGTATCCACTCATCCATGTAGGCACAGGTTGTTTCTATATCTTGGCTGTGGAGAATAATGTTGCAGTGAACATGGGAGTGCAGATACCTGTTTCCATTTCCTTTGAATACATGTAACCAGAAGTGGGATTGCTGGATTATATGGCAGTTCCTTTAATGCCCAGAGGATTCAGAGGGAGCATTGGTGAAACATCTCAAGGGGATCGATGACATAAAGGAGGCCTAACTCGTGTGTGGTGTGCGTGTGTGTGTGTGTGAGAGAGAGACAGAGACAGAGAGAGACGGAGAGAGTTTGAGAGAGACATCATTTTCATCGCTTTCCTGGCACCTGATTTGGCCACTAACATAGCAGCAATGAATCTTCCAATTAAACCCCTGCTTTCCTTATTTTAGCTTTCACATTTCAGGCTGAATTTGATAGAATTTAACTATCTTTTAAAAACAAAAAAAGATTTTTATTGAAGTAATGTCTATTATTTTTAATAGCCTTTTTTCACTAATAAAGAATTAACTTTTAAAGATTTTATTTATTTATTTGAAAGAGAGAGAGAGGGACAGAGAGCACGAGTGGGGGAGGGAGGGAGGGGCAGAAGGAGAGGGAGAAGCAGACTCCCCGCTGAGCAGGGGATCATGACTTGAGTGGAAGGCAGATGCTTAACCAACTGAGCTACCCAGGCGCCCCTAAATTATTTTTAAATGTAGTGTTACTGAGACTCCTCTTTCATTATTCATTGAAAAGTTTTAGAAAAATTAAAATAGTAGATGTATCCATTAGCTAAATTAAAGTGTTGATGGTCATTGAAAAATGTGTTTTGGAGGCTTGCTTTTATATGCAGTAAGTATGATGATACCCTAGGCTGATGTGGAAAATATTTATCTGGACCAGAGTTAACCACACTTTCACATCCTTAAAACAAACTATGAACTATTTAGATCAATTTCTACAAAAGAGCCTTTTTTTTGTAGGTCAACAAAATATCCGTTTGGTCAATGACAGCAATAAGTTTGTATTTGAGGCTGGCAAATGAACATCACCTTGTTCTGTGAAAAAGTAATGCATGTGTAGTAAAATGCCAGATTGGAAAATAGTTTCCTTTCGAAAAATAGACACAAGTCAACGGATTTCACAAGAATTGAGGTAAAACAATATGACATATCTTTCTTCATAAATTTATGTCACTAGTAAATAAGTTTATAAATGTGTAAAGTTCCCTTGTAATAAATGCATAAAATTTGAGACTTTATTATGGTTTACATAATGACCTTCTACCAGATAATGCTTTCTTCATGAGATATTTGTTCACTCCACTTTGAAAGAACTTCATGCTTCTACAAACGTCTGGAAAATTCATGACAAATCCTGTTGATGTATTTTGTATGCTGACAAGGAGGGCCCGGGATCACTATCAATGGAAACACTCTTGATGTCAAGTGAAAACATAAAATTCATGCCAATGTTTATAGCTTTCTGGCAAAGCATTGGCTATTAGCCTCCTAAATATACCTAATTAGAATATCTGGATGGTCATGGTGGATGAAAGTTAAGCTAAATTTAGAGAAGTCTGCTGTGTAAGTCATGCTATAATCAGCCTGGCAGCCTAGTGGCCCAAAAATTAGAAATATAATTCTAAAAAGTATTCTTAAAATAAGGTATAGGATACTACCATGCTTGGGTGCTAAAATAACATCAACGCGATTCATACAAATGGCAAAGATAAGAAGTGTGCTGAAGCATGGGACCTGGATAGGTACAGGTATGTGTGCAGCTGCTATAAAAAGGGTTGTCCTAACAGTCGGATAAGCCCATGGAGGTGCTTGAAGCCAGCTTTGAAAGCACAGAGCTGTTCTTCATAGAAACACAGAGGAGGTGAACAAAGGCATGGGAGTAAAATCTATCTAAAAACCTCTATGTAAAAGCACTCCCTTAAACTAAAGTCATAAACCATGTGCAATAGAAATATGAGACAGAAGTCACTATTCTGCTTGCTATAATCTTGGACCACAGGGCTTTTGTAAAACAAATGATTTCTAAGTGCTTAAGGTCAAAGTGGAAGGAAAGGCATTTTATCAAACTTGTTCAGGGGGAGAAAGAACCTCCAAGATGAATGTCATGTCCTTGGCTCATGTATCATTCTTAGGGAATTCTTTAGGGGCTTTCTAAGATTTCACTGCATGTTTACCACATCTGGGTAATTTAAACCATTTTGAACACCATCTGAAGATAGTTGTGTTTTTCAGCCAAAGTAAAGCATTTTAAAGTTGTTTTTTTTTTTTTTAAATTACTATGTCATTAATTTAAAATATAAAGGGCTGGAAATAATGGGCTAACATCCATGAAACTTTGCATTGCCTAATAGTGTGTTAGATAATTATAACATTTAATTACTTGAGAGAAGCAGCCTTTAAAAGTTGTATACTACTTGAGGGAATAATTGAATTAGCAAAATTTTACCGTGTTGACTATAATGGCACTAAGTTCTTACCGTTATGATGAATAATAAGAATTTGTGGCTTGCATATTAGTACAGTGGTACTGTGCCAGACACTTAGAAATCAAAAATAATATGGAGGCCCCTGACACTATTCAACAATATGCTGAGGAGACTGGGCCCATGGCAGGAAAGAAAGGAAATATGGCAGGAGAATTATATAAATGTGTCAGAAGTTCAGAGGAAGAATAAGTGTTATAGGCAGGAAAACACAGAGAGAGGGACATGATGCAAGGTGGTACCAGAGTGGTGAGCAGGGTCAGGACCTGGGAGCCCTTGTGAGACGTATGAAAGATTTCTGTCTTTATTTTAAGAGCAATGGGAAAGAACTTACAGAAGACATGATGTTTAGTTTGACATTCAGAAAATGTCAGCTGCGGGTGAAGAAAAGATGGTAGATATGCTAGAATGAATGCAGGTAGACAAGTCAGAAGACGACACCAGTAGTCCAGGGAAGAGATGGCTATGCTTTGGATTAGGGTGAGGACAGTGGAGATAAAGAGAAGTGGACAAAGACTCCTGACAAATGACAAAGCAGGTAAGGGAGTGATTCCTTTCTGCTCCCAACACATAGTCATGCTTAAAGTATATAGCCGAGCTTGAGGGCAAGAGGGAAGTTGACACCCCCCCCCCAACTTGACCTACTAGGTTCTGAGAGTAGATGAGTGGATTAGGGGACGATGTTTAATGCCTGTGCTGGTAGTGGCAGTTCTTTCCAGTGACTGCAGTTATTCCAATTTGCAGTTTTTCCAAAACTTGTATAACTGGCCTCATTGCACCCTTTTAGGAGCCCAAGTATCAGGTGGCCAGCACACCCTCCTTAAAGGGCAGTAGTTTTAGTTCTGTGGGCTCCCTCCTCCAAGTGTTTCAATTTCAATAATCCCAACCGCATCCCTTTGTTCTCCCAACCCTAGTGGGGGGCAGCCTCTGTGCAGGTGCCATACCTTGGTGCCTCCTTTTTACCTTTTGCCTGATTAATAATTCTTCAGATTAACCTCTGCCTGTTAAAGTCACTGGTATGGGTTCTGTCTCCTGAGTGGATCCTGACCGATAGTCAAAAGGCAATAAGCAGGGAAACAACGGTTTAGAGTTTCTGAGAGTTAAAGAGCTGTATACGTCTTCAGACTGTAAAAATCAGACCTAGTGTTAGAATAAATAAAGACAAATCAATCTTTGGCCTCAAGGATGCAGAGAAAGTCTCAAAAGCTAGTAGAGGGAAAGACAGCTTACCTCCAAAGAATGTTGCTTTTACAGCAGACTTCTCATAAGCAATAGATGCCAGACAAAGAAATTCATCATGTCATTTACTGCGATAGGGAATATTGGAGGAAGATCGTATTTGAATGGGAAGAAACCACAAGCTTGCATGTTTGGGGTTTTAAATACTTTTGAGATATCTAAGAGGAGATGTGGAATAGGCAGTTACATACAAAGGCTTGAGTTCATAGGAGAGGTCCAGGCTGTACTTTTGAAAGGCTTTGGCCTGTGGAAGATTATCTGGTGAATTAGTTCTTTATTTCTGTATAAAAAGTTAATCCCAAACTTACTGGCTTAAAACAACAATACACATTTAGTATCCTTGCAGCTTCTGTGGATCCCGTACTGGGGAGTAGCTTTGCCGGGAGGTCTGGCTTGTGGTCTCTTGCGGTGTCTGTAGTCAAGATGTCAACTGGAGGGGCAGTTAGCAAGTTCATCTGAAGGCTGAAGGAGCCTGGAGCGACCATTTCTAAGGTGGCTCACACAGAGTGGTGGCTGTTGGCACCACTTTTGTGTTTTTCTCCAGTGGGGGCTCACTCTAGGGTGCATGAATGTCTTTGTAGTATGGTGTTTGGCTTCCTCCAGAAATGGTGATCCCGAAGAGCATGATGGAAACTACAGTGCCTTTCCAAGTAGTCACATGCGTCACTTCTGCCACACTGTGTTTGTTATAAGCAAGTCACTAAGTCCAGTCCATATTCAAGGCGGGGGGGGATCGGGTTCCACCTTTTGAAGTGAGTTTTGTTGAAGAATTTGAGGATATATTTTAAAAACCACCACACCTAGGTGTGAAAGGAAAGAGGAAAGGAAGAGAGCTTAGCAAATATTTTAAGCTTTGTAGGACATACAGTGTTTGTCACAACTACTCAGCTTTGCTCTTCTAGCATGAACGCAGCCATAAACAATACTTCAATAAATGGGTGTGTCTGAGTTGAACCTAAGGCAGGCTGTACTTGGCCAATGGGCAATAGTTTATAAACCTTTGGCTTAGAACACAGCTGGGAAAAACTACATACAAAATAAAAGACTAAAATAAAACAAAACATGATCATAAAACCAAAGAGAAAACTAAACAAAATAATCTTTCTTATTTCCTAACTCATAAAAGGGGTAAACCAGGTGCAGTAGGGGGTTTAGGAGCTAACAAAAATATCAAACTACTATAATTTATACATAATTGCATTTAATCTCCTAAATGTTCCTATTAGTTGTTATCTTTTTTTTTTTTAAGTTATGGAAACTGAGACTCCTTTTGATTTAAGAACTTATCCAAGTTACTAGTAGCAGATAGGAATTTGAAACTAAATATGTCTGATGTTTCTGTTCTTTTCACTAAAACTAGAAAAAAAAAAGTCCCATCAAGTGTGGAGAAATACTTGCAAATATGGCCAGAAAGATAGTTTGGACCATACTTGGGCATTGGATATGAGGGGGTGATGAATTATTAATGGGTTTTGAGCAGTGGGTTGAGAGTTACACGATTGGAGCTCCAGCCTATATTAAGTAATCCAATAGTGGTTTATTGATTACTTTGTGGAAGGGATATCAAAAGAAGGGAGATTAGACAAAAGGCTGATTCACCAGTCTAGACAGGAAATTGTTAGGTTGTGAACTTGAAAGATGGTAATGAGAATGTACAAGTGATATTTTCACACAAAAAATAATCCAATTGAACTTTGGAAATAGACTATAAAAGGAAGAACCAAAGATGACCCTGAAAATGGTGATTGAAGGAAGGAAGTCATAAGGGGAGCTAGTTTATGCAGAAATTAGGAGTTCTATTTTACACATGTTGAATTTAAGATGCCAACGAAACATGCAAGTTGGAGGTGTGTTAGAGAAAGAATGCATGAATGCAGTTAGGGCTAGAGATGTAGTTTTAGAAATGTCCGTGCTGGGGCACCTGGGTGGCACAGCGGTTAAGCATCTGCCTTCGGCTCAGGGCGTGATCCCGGCGTTGTGGGATCGAGCCCCACATCGGGCTCCTCTGCTGTGAGCCTGCTTCTTCCTCTCCCACTCCCCCTGCTTGTGTTCCCTCTCTCGCTGGCTGTCTCTATCTCTGTTGAATAAATAAATAAAAAATCTTTAAAAAAAAAAAAAAGAAATGTCCGTGCTGGCAAAGTTCTTGGAGAGAAAGCGGTGACCATGGACTATGGATTTGAGAAGCAACCAACTTTAGGGTTATGATGGGGAGGAGGGAGAAAGACAGGAGCAGTGCAGAAGGTCAGACAAGGCAGTGTGCAGTCTCAGCAACCAGAGGAACGGATTCAAGAAGGCATGCCAAGTGTAATGGAAGTGGGTGCCAGTGAGGTTGAGGAGCTACAGAAGACTGTTTTATTTGGCTATCGAGAGGTCATTTATGATTTCAGTTTCTACCAAGATACTAAACTAGCCCAACTGCTGGTTCCTGCCAGCAAGATCAACCTGCAGGAGACGGAGTAGTAGTTCTCAATCCTGGCTGTACATTGTAATATCCTGGGATGTTTTTAAAAATGATGTGTTGGTTCCATCCCAACAGCTTCTAAATTAATTGGTCTGGGGTGTAGCCCAAGCATTAGGATTTTTGAAATCTCCCCAGGCGATTCTAGTATGCAGCCAAGATTGAGAATCATGGCCTCAGAGGGAAAATATCAAACTATGGGAAGACCTGTGAGAGATTCCTGGAGTGACACTAGCTGATCTGAAGTTGTGCGTTTGTGTTTGGGGAGCGGTGAGGCTTTGATCTGGGACAGGAGGCAGCTCAGTGCTTCAGTGGGAGGGTACAATAGGAATGGAGCTTAGGAGCTTTAAGTTTTGTTCTTACCTCTCCCAGATTTGCTGTAGGATGAATAATGCCCAACCTTTTACCCACAGAGACTCTGACATCTGATCCAGATGTCCTAAAAAATAAAATCAGAGCAGTGCTGAAGTCTTAAGTTTGTGAGGTGCTGAGGAAAATAGGGACACAGTAACCTCCTGATCACTTCTGCACTCCTTTTCCTTCCCCTTTGGGTCACCAGAACGGAGATTAACAGACTATGGAGTGTCCTTTTAATGTAGCTTTTCCCAGGAAGGGCAAACAGCAAAGTGCTGAACAGAGCTTTCTGTAAGGTGGGACTGATGTTTTCTGTCGTTTCCATAAGACTCTCCACCCTAAATCCCATTCAGCTACCCCCACTCCTGCACTAATTATGTTGATGAGGCTGAAGTCTGGCTTGATAAAATAACTGAAGCCATCAGGAGAAATGAGCTTCCAGGCCCAAATAACACATCTTAGGAACAGGACAACTATTTCAAAAGGAAAACAAACATTGGATTATGTATTTCCTCAGACGCAGAACTGTTAGAAAGACATATAAATCATTTAAATCTAACCTAATAAAAAATTCTAAAAGACATACGGAAAGGAAAATACTAACAAAATGAAATAATAACAAAATATATAATAACCAAGCAGAAATACTAGGTAAGAAAAATATAATAGTTGAAATAGAGAACTCTAGTGAGATAAATGACAAAATGAATACAGCTAAGAAATGAGTTAGTAAATTGGAAGATAGGATTGAGGACATTGTCAGAAGGAAGAAAAGACAGAGGAATTATAAACGTAAAGGAAAGTCTATGAAAGAGAAATATAATGACAAGATCTAGATAATAAGAGTCCCATAAAAGAAGTAATAATGGAGAGAAAATATTTAAAGAAATAGATTTCCCACAATTTTAAATAAAAATAAAATATGAAAGCCCTCATGTTAAAAGATCCCTCAAAGTGGTAGATAAAGAAAACCTACATTAAACATATTACAATAAACTAGTTACAAAGAAAAATTCTAAAAGAGCAGATCACATTCAGAGGAACAAGATCAGATTGACATCCTATTAAAAAAAAAAACCCAATGTAATAAATAGTGATATTTCAAAAACATTTCAGAAAAACAATTTAGAACCTAGAATTTTGTGTCTAACCAAACCGTCATTCAAATATGAGGGCTGGATAGGGGCATCTGTGTTGCTCAGTCGGTTCAGCATCTGACTCTTGGTTTCAGCTCAGGTCGTGATTTCAGGGTCCTGGAAACAAGCCCTGTGTAGGGCTCTGTACTCAGCATAGAGTCTGTTTGGGATTCTCTCTCCCTTTCCCTCTTCCTCTGCCCCCTCCCCTGGCTCGGGCTCTCCCTGTCTCTCTCCAAAATTAATAAAATCTTAAAAGAACAAACAACAAATATGAGGGCTGGATAAAAATATTCTCTTACACACAAGACACTGGAAGGTTTCCCACTCAAAGATTCTCACTGAGAAGAGTTTCAGATGAGGTACTTAAAGATGTGAAGAGATGCCACAATAAATATGTGGAGAAAAGGTGATTTAATACCTTGGTAGCTTTTTGTTGTTGTTGTCCTTAAAAAGTTACTAAGGTGAAAGAAAATAAAATAGTGCATCCATAATAATCTGGAAAGTATAAAAGTCTGAATAATAGGGGCGCCTGGGTGGCTCTGTCACTTAAGTGTCTGACTTTGGCTCAGGTCATGATCTTGGGGTCCTGGGATTGAGCCCTGCATTGAGCTCCTTGCTCAGCAGGGAGTCTGCTTGTCCCTCTCCCTCTACCCCCCCGCTTGTGCACTCTCTCTCTCTCATAAATAAATAAAATCGTTTAAAAGGGAGTCCAAATAATATCAATGAAAAGAGGGTTTGAAGGGCAACTGAGGTATATGTGCTCAAGATATTTTATTATGAAGTAAATATAGAAACCCAATTAAAAAAAAACAAAGCATAGAACAGACTTTTAAAAAGACATAGAAAGAGTGGGAAATAAATTAGGTAGTTAGAAAAATGTCTTAAAAATCAATAATTATGATAAATATAAAAGGACAAAAAGATGTTGACAGATTGGGGGAAAAATCGAGAATTATGCTGTTCCTACTAGGCAAACCTTAGACATTATAATATAACAAGATTGCAAGTAAAAAGATTTTTTTTATTAATAGAATATTTTTTTAAGATTTTATTTATTTATTTGACAGAGATAGAGACAGCCAGTGAGAGAGGGAACACAAGCAGGGGGAGTGGGAAGGAAGAAGCAGGCTCCCAGTGGAGGAACCCGATGTGGGGCTCAGTCCCAGAACCCCGGGGCCAGGCCCTGAACCGAAGGCAGACGCTTAACGACTGAGCCATCCAGGCTCCCCAAAAGTAAAAAGATTTTTAAAACAGGGGAATACCAATAAAAAATTTGTGTACATATATTAATAACTAATTAGATGGACTTTAAGATACCCCCCCCCCAGTGAAGAGCATCCTTGGGAATGGGAATAATGGTAAATGATGAAATGAGTTCAAAATATATAAAGCAAAATTGAAAGAGGTACCTCAGTCCTCATATTGGTATCATGTTAGAAGCATGTTGAATAGGCAGTGTAGGTTATATTTCTGTTGGGCAATAATGAGACCCTCTTTCTTCATGTCAGTGGAGATCATGTAGAAAACCTGGACTTTCAACCCCACGTGGCAATAAGAAGTCACCCTCCCTTTCCTCACTGAGGAATGAGGGATAGCTTAACACTACGGAATACTAAGGAAGAGAGTTAGGACTTTTGCCACCACCATTGGTAATGAGACCACCCTCTATCATGGTATTTGCAAAGGCTACCAGAGAAGTGGTAATGAGGCACTCCTACCCTTCCCTACCAAGGAGTTATCAGTGGTGGTCTGCTGGGAAATTGGACTCCCTCCCCTTCCTGGCAATAATGAGGAGCTCCACCCTTCAGACATGCAAGAGAAACCTAGACTTTTACCTCTACCTGGCAGTAACAAGACATTCCTCCCTTCCTTTGCTGGAGTGGTGTTAGTAGAAGCTAGCTAAAATAGAGGTTTAAATAAGATCAGGAGTCTCATAATATAATACCCATAATGACCAGGTTTCAATTGAAGAATTACTCATCATATCAGGGTGACTAGAATTAGGAAGATCTCACACTGAATGAAGAAAAATCAACTGATACAAACATTAAGATGACAGAAGTAGGATTACCCAACAAAAATTTTAAAGCAGCCATCATAAAAATGCTTCAGTGAGCAATTATGACGAACTTAAAACTAATGAAAAAAAATAGAAAGTCTCAACAAAGGAATAGAAAACATAAAGAAGAACTAAATGAAAATTCTAGAACTGCAAAATATAGTAACCAAAATAAAAACCCAAGGGATAGACCCAACATTAGAGTGGAGGGACAGAGAGGGAAGAATCAGTGAATTAGAAAATGGAACAATAAGAATTACCTAATCTGAAAAATACAGAGAAAATAATCTGAAAGAGAGAAGAAAAGAAAACCCCCCAAAACAAAAAACGACCAGAGCCTCAGGGACTTATGTGACAATAACAAAAGAGCTAGCATTCATGTGCTCACAGTCTTGGGAAGAGAAGAGAAAGAGGGTAGGGCTGGAAAAAAACACCAGAACAAAACCCACAAAGAAATAATGGCTGAAAATGTCAAATTTTCATAAGACATAAACCTGAAGATTCAATAAGCGGAGCAAAATACAAAGAAGATATACCCAAAGAAGTCCACAGCAACACACATCATAGTCAAATTTCTGAAAACTTGAGTTAAAGAAAAACTTTGAAAGCAACAAGAGAGACAACTTAGTTATAGGAGAAAATAATTGGAATGACAGTGGATTTCTCTTCAAAAACAATAGAAGGCAAAAGGAACTAACATATTTCAAATGTTGAAAGAACTGTCAACCCAGAATCCTATATCCAGTGAAAATATCCCTCAAGAATGACCAAATTTAACATAATGGAAATCATACAGAGTGTATTCTCTAACCATAGTGGGATTAAACTAGGAAACAAAAATGGAAAGATAACAAGAAAATTTGCAAATACTTGCAAACTAAACAACAAATTCCCAAACAAGCCACAGGTTAAAAGGGAAATCTTAAGAGAATGAAAAAAAGAAATTGAATTCAATGAAAATGAATTTTTGTGATGTAGAGCTAAAGCAGTGCTGAGAGAAAAATTTATAATACTAAATGAATACATTAGAAAAAATCCAATATTAATAAGCTAAGCTTCTGCTATAGCCTAGAAAAAGAACAAAATAAATTCAAAGAAGAAGAAAGGAAATAATAGAAGATATCAATGAGATTGCAAACCAAATACAATGGAGGAAATTAATGAAATAAAGAGCTGGTTCTTTGAAAAGAGCAGTAAAATTGACAAACCTCTAGCAAGACTGACAAAGAAGGAAGAAGAAACAGATCACTATTATTAGGAATAAAACAGCATATTGCCATACACCGTATTGACAACAAAAGGGTAATAAGGGAACACTACACATGGCTCTCTACGTGTAATTTTAACAACTTAGATGAAATGAACGAATTTATCAAAAACCACAACTACCGTAACTCACTGAATATGAGATAGATAACTTGAGTAGCTCTGTAATTATTGAGGATATTGAATTTGTAATTAGAAGACTCCCAGTAAAGAAGTCTCCAGGACCATATCTTTTATTGGTGAATTCCACCAAACGTTAACGGAAGAATTAGCCAAATTTTACACAATCTCTTTCAAAAAATGGAAGAGGAGAGGACACTTCCCAATTCATTTTAAGAAGCTAGTATTACCCTGATACCCAAACCAGGAAAAGACAGTTTGAACAAAGAAAATTACAGAAGAATATGTCTCATGAATATAGATGCAAAAATCCTTAACAGGATATGAGTAAATAGAATTTAGCAATAAATTTAATAATTATACACTGTGATCACATTGTGTTTACTGGTGCAGGGTAGGTTCCATACTTGAAATGAGACAAGGATGTCCATTATCACTGCCTCCTTTCAACATTTTAGTGGAGGTCCTACCCAGTGAAATAAAACAAACAAAAAAATGAGATACATAAGAATTTGGAAAAAGGAAGTAAAACTTGAATATTTGTAGTAATATGATCACTAACATAGGAAATGAAAAACAATTTACAAATTATTAGAAATAATTGGAAAATTTAGCAAGATAAACACGAAGGCAGTTGCATTTCTATAAGCACACAACAGTCAACTGGAAGATTAAAGACATGATGACATTTGCAATATGGTCAGAGAATATCATGTACCTAGAAATAAATCTAACAAAACATGAGCAAGACTTCCACAGGAAATTACAAATTCTTATTAACAAATATTAAAGCAAACCTACAAAAATAAAGAGATGTATCGTGTTTATCAATAGATGGAGTTAGTATTGTAAAGATGATATAGCCTTCATATTGATTTATAGATTCAGTGCCAACTCAATAAGTCCTGAATGGGTTTTCATGAAGATGAATACAGTCTTTTAAAGATTTATTTGAAGGAATGAAAAGCCAAAAGTAGCCATGCAAGTCCTGAAGATGAGCAGAGAGGGGAGATGTGTCCTGCGAGGTATCAGAATTTATTATGAGGTTGTAGTAATGAAGATAGTGTGATATCAGCAATAGCATACCCATGTTAGCCAACAGAATAGATTAGATGCCCAGAATACACCTGAGACTGTATAGAACTTTGGAATTTGATAGAAATGGTGAGATCAGTGGAGAAATGTGGGGCTGTTCAATAAATGGAACTGGAAAAAAGGTTACTCTTTGTAAAAAAAATACCTAATACAAAAATGGTTCCAAATGAACTAAGAACTTAAAAATTAAAATTTGAAGGCGTGGTAGAAAAAAAATTGAGTATCTTTTACATCTTGAGATAAGACAGCATTTCTTAAACACCACAGAAAACATTGATTAAAAAAGAAAGATTAATACATTTGCATACATTAGAGTTAAAACCTTTTGTTCATTAAACAAATCTTAGAGATAATGAATAGCAAGTAAAGACTGGGCTAAGATATTTATAAGTAAGTATTTAGTATTGATAATATGCAATTAAACTTTAAGTCAAAATTTCAAAGAATTGATAGTAAAATGGGCAAGCGACATGAACAGTTATTTACAGATGAGAAATCACTTATGTCCACTAAATACATGAAAAGATACTCAACGTTATTAGTCACCAGGGAAATGCAATTATCTAGATCTTAATTAGGTAACACTTTATATCACTTTTATTGGCAAAATAGAAAAATCTGACACCAAGTGTTGGAGAGGATGTGAGTCTACAGGGTCTCTTATTTATCACTGGTGGGAGTGTGAAATGATTCAGCCACTTTAGAAAACAGTTTAGTATTTCTTCTTAAAATTAAGTATTCACATTCCTTAAGATCCAACAATTCTTCTCCTAGGTATTTATCCAGGAACAACTTTTGCACATGTACAATCAAATACACATAGCACATTCTTCAAACAGCAAAAATCTGAAAATAACCCAAATGTTCATTAACAAGACCATGAATGAATATACTGTGTTGTATTTTCGAAGTAGAATATTAGCTCTTAGTTGATATAAATGAGTGATAGTGACATGAAACAATGTGGATAAATGTTAACGATCATTAAGTGAAAAATCTTAGTCTCCAGAATATTTACAAAGTGTTTATAAAGTAAAACAACTAAAACAAAAATATGTTCTTAAGGAATGCATGTTGTTTTGAATGTTGCTCATGTGTGCATATTACCCCCAAATAATAATAATAAAAAATAACCCGATTGAGTTGATAGAGTAATGGAATAGCACCATAAAAACACTTTGTAAGAGCTGCATTTTGTTCTGTGAATCTTGGACATTGATGTAGTAGAGTGTGTTGCTAGGTAAAGGTAAAGGAGCAAACAAGGAAGAAAGGATTGAAAAACATTTATAAATGCAATCAGTGATGGAGCGAATTTGAGGAGGAGAAAGTATAGACCCAATACACTCAAGAGATAGAAGAGTTGTCCAGGTGCAGAAATGGAAACAGTGTTTCTACAAAGTCTGGGAAATCTGTAAGCTCAAGTTTAAGATTTTTTGTTCTATGCTTTATTTATGTATTGTTGAATTTATTCTTTTATGTCTTTTGGGTCATTATTAGATTTGTTGTAATACTTTGAAATACTTGGTTAGATTGGTATTAATTATGTGTAAGTGTGCTTTGAAACATTTCAAGTGAAATGAAATTATTATTATTATTATTATTTTAAAGATTTTATTTATTTATTCGACAGAGATAGAGACAGCCAGAGAGAGAGGGAACACAAGCAGGGGCAGTGGGAGAGGAAGAAGCAGGCTCACAGCGGAGGAGCCCGATGAGGGGCTGGAGCCCGATGAGGGGCTCGATCCCACAACGCCGGGATCACGCCCTGAGCTGAAGGCAGATGCCTAACCGCTGTGCCACCCAGGCGCCCCGAAATGAAATTATTTTAATACTAAAATTTAATTTTTTTTTGTAGACTGAAAAATAGTTAAATTTTTAAAAGATTTTCTGAATTTGTTGTAGTTTTCTCTAACAATCTACCATAAAGAAGAGTTTGATTGTTTTGTTTTGATAGTTTTGTTGTCATTTCTTGCTTGGTTTAACCCTATCTCTACCAAAAGCATTTGAAGTGTGGTCTCACTTTTGCTAAGGAGTGACTTCGCCTACAGAAACATGTAGATAGAATAAGTTAACTGCACACTCAAAATAATGTCAGTAATTACGCCACATATTGTTCATGGGCCATATACTTAGACCAACAATTATGGTCACACTAGAAGTAGAAAATAATCTATCTATTCAGTTCAGTGTTGTTCCAAACAATAGAGTATGGAGTTTAGTTGTTCATGTCACCTTCCAGAAGAGAAGAGATGAAATAAAATGGGAGGAGCCAAGTGGCTTTAGGTTGACTCATGCCTCTAGGAAGCACATTCTAAGACAGTCTGGATCCCTTTATTATGGCCACTCCTCATGTGGGCCAGATCCCTGGATGAGCCTGGATCTTGCTACACAGCTATGTCTGGACAAACTGTGAATTAGAACAATTTCAGCTTCTTAATTTTTTGACAACTAAGCTCTGTCTCCTATTGAAACTAGCTTGAAGAAAGAAAAAACATTCTCTTAAGTCTAGGAAAATTTACATTTAAGTAAGTTTGAATCATTTCCCTCCCCCACCTGTCTGTGCATTCCACCTGTAATTGTGGAATGCAAAGCTTACCTCCCAGATAAAGATATTCTCAGAGCAGACAGCAGGCTGCTGGTGGGAGAAATTTGGCAGGAAGAGGGGTGGAAGAAAAGCACTTGCATTGTATTCCATAAGATGTATTATGCCATGATCTGAACCTGCACTTGTCTAGGCTCCACACATCTACATCTGAAACAGAACTTTTTTGGGGAGAGTGGAGAGGCAGAAAGTGATACACTTAGTCCTTTCTCAGCTTTCAGAATTAAATCTAATTAGCCAAAATAAGAATTCTATAAGCAGCTTAAAGCCAAATGGGAAATCCACGCACAGTAAAAGACTAGATCAGATGAATACGAAATATTAAAGAGAAATAGTGATGTCCTGTGGGATAAAAATGGCAAAACCAGAAGATTTTACACTTAAGCCGAAAGATGCAATAAGAATAAGTAAAGGATAAAGGCAAATATCCTTTAAGCAGATTCAAGTCAAGCAAAACACTCAATCAGAAGGTTGGCAAGGGAAGATACAAAGAGCGGTAGAAGAATGTTTTCATGCACTAGATACATTTGAATATACAAACCCTGGTAATTTTAGAGAAGAAAAGAAAATCCCGCGTCATTATTTTTTTTTGAGCATTTGTTGCTTATAGAGAGTTTATGTCATGAAAGTTAATGAAAGATTGACATGATAGTTACATTTTTAAAAAGATTATTGTTATGTAAATAGCAATTTACATAAAAATAAAACATTTGATTCAAACTGATACTAATACTGTCATATTTCACATTTCCCCTAAAGGTCTTCAATGGAGTAGAGATGGAAAATAAATATAAATTTAATCATATACTGATGCAGAATGAGTAACATCGTGGTCAATATCGTGTTTATAGCGAACTCTCTTCTTTTGTTTCTGTGTGTTTGTACAAATACATTTTTTTTTTAAAGATTTTATTTATTTATTTGACAGAGATAGAGATAGCCAGCGAGAGAGGGAACACAAGCAGGGGGAGTGGGAGAGGAAGAAGCAGGCTCATAGCAGAGGAGCCTGATGTGGGGCTCGATCCCACAACGCCGGGATCATGCCCTGAGCCGAAGAGAGACGCTTAACCGCTGTGCCACCCAGGCGCCCCCTGTACAGATACATTTTTACATCTCCAGTATTTTGTATTTTTTATACATATACAGGTACACATTTGGGGGAGAGAATGAAGAGTAGGGCAAATCATTAGCAATAAAAAGTTGACAATAAAATTCCGCCATTCAGAAATCTCTAAGACCCATAATATACTGCAAGATGATCAAGGCCACTAAGTGCCTTCAGGAGATGATGGAAGTAAAATGTCACTATAGTTTACTTTGTGCTGCAGACCAAATAGGTGTGTTGTGATGCTTAAGCATATGGTATAAGAATTACACCTACCAGCTTACGCCTGGCTCCATTTGCCTGGAACTACCACCTTAAATGGATAGACGGTGCTCCCTCCCTTTGCCCTTTATTTTCTTCTTGTGCCTTATCCTGAATACTGTGATTCCCACTCTCTCTCCTTCTGCCTCCACTTTGCCAGCCACCCCTTTTGCCACAACATACATGCCTTCTCCTTAAGTTTGGTTGCTCTTCGGAAATGTGGGAGAAACTCCCGCTAGCTCTTTGTGCACAGCTTTACCTCAGATTCTCCTTGTGGGAGAACCTCCTTCTAATCTTATGTGCTCCTTCTAGTTCTTTGTGCTTTTTTTCTATTCTACAGGGGTCTAAGTGAAATGAGAGGGCGCAGAAGGAGAAAGTGTCGATAGCTGTGTTCACCCTTGGAATCAGTCAGGGCTCAGTGTGGGGAGAAACTGATTCCTCAGGGAGTAGCTACTTCTTGGGCTACCACTAGTGCTAGGTTGGAAGCAAGGGCACCTCTTCAGCTGCCCTTCACAATAGGAAGCTAGAGAGTGGACCCCCAAATAGTGGTGTTGAAATTTGGAAGTGTGGGGCTGTTGACTGTTTTCTTGCTCTGCCGACTTCTCTGTGTGTGGCTGTGTGACTTGGAGCATCTTTCCTTCAGTAAGGGTTGAGTATACTTCATTTCACTGACATCAGGCATGGCCATATGATTTCTTGTAGCCAATGGTTTGCGAGTGGAAGTGAAAACATTCCATATCCACGTAGAAGTTTTATAAGGTGTTGCTTACTTTACCCTGCTCTCTGTATCCTCTGCCTTGTAAACAGTAAACAGGTCTAATAGGGGCTGTTCTTTAGCTCAGGTCCAGAAATATAAGCATGTAGAAGAGAACTGTTGACATGTGATGTGAACTAAAACATATATTTATGGTTGTAAGCCACTGAACATTCGGTATCATTTATTACTGAGATTGCTTTTGGTACCTTGAAAGTGGATCCAGGCTGAAACAAGAGCTATTTTTTTAAACTTGGAGAGGAATAGAAGTTTAGGTAATTATTATTTCAAAACATCCGTATTATAAAAGGGAAAATGCATACAACTTCTGGGAAGACCATTCCTTTAATGACGATTTTCAAAGATTTTTGGTAGCAGAATCTTTTATTCAGATGGAACCCGAAAACAAGGGGCTTTCTTCCATGAACAAAACTGATCATTCTGCTGTCATTTCTTGAAGAATCAGTTCCCATAACAGGAAGTGGACATTTGGAATAAGATGACCCCTACCCTTGCTCTCTGGGCCTGGATACCAAGCAATCTGGGTATACTCAAGGATATTTCCAGGTACCTGGGTAAAGATGGCCCCAGTCCTTAAGTACTGAAACTGTCTGAGACAGATGACAGCAGAGTAGATAGCACCCTGTGGGAAGATCTGTTAGCTGGGTGTTTCCTGTGACCTTGAAGGCACAAGCTATAGCCTGAATAGATGAGAGAACACAAAAGAGAACTCCTCTCATTCCAGTCAACTCTCTTTGACATATCAGAAGGAACCTTGAGAGTGGGCTGATGGCCTTCCATTAGTCAAGTGGGGAAACTGAGTTGTTGAAATGTAGATATACAGATAGTTCGATTAAGTTATGTCATTTATACCTGCAAGTTGATGAAATTTGAGGATGTGGTAGATTTAATTAGTGATCCCAATATTTCATCCCCCCTCCATACTTTGTCATGTAAAGATAGCAGTCCTTCCTACAAAAGATATAATGTAATCTACACCACTTGAATTCGGGCTTCACCTTGCGACTTGCTTTGGCCAATGAGATGTTAACACGCTTGATACAGCAGGGGCTTGAAATATGCTTGGGCATGGGCCTTGCCCTTTTGCTATCATCCCCAAAAGAATATGCCCTGGCTGGCTTGTTGGTCTGAGGAGGAGAATGAGAGATGTATGAAACAGACCCACCCAGCTCACTGACTGAACAAGAAATAAATGCTGTTGTATACAGCACTGAGATTTTGAGGTTGATGTTGCGTGGCCATAGTTGATTAATATTGGAGGATACTTGCATTATGATACCAAGTTCAGTGGATGCTTTAGAGACAGGATGATGGGGATAATGAGAGGAAACTGTTCTTTTTCTGATATAGATGAAAATAAAGAAATCCTTATGGGCAGTAACAGGTGGTTAGAGTGGAGAGGAATGAAGGCAAGCCATTCTCCATAGAAGCAAAAGATTGGAGTTCCCCAAGTGTTATATATTCCTTGTTAGATGTGAGCCTCCATGGATGGAGTTTTTACACTGTGGTTTTAAGTGGATGAACGCAAGTAAAAATGAACAAAAATGCAGACTTGGAGAAAAGGAAAAAGACTGATGAGAGGGTCAACAGTTCTAATAACATCACTATTATAGCTTTAGGGTGAAGAACAAAAGTTTCTAGGCACACTGCAACCTGGGAGACATACCTCAGAATCCCCCAACTCCTAAATCCCCATCCAGCTGCAAAAACCATTTGTTATCTTGCTAGGGGTTTTGCACGTAGAGGTGGATTGGGCTTTGTATCGACCATAATGGGCAAATCATAGTTGGAGTGTGAGAACAGGGGGAGAAGTGCATTTCTTCTCCATGGTGTGGTCCTTTTTGATCTTCTCATTGTCAGAGAGAAAGGTCCCCATTGACCCACAACTGACAGGGTTCGGTTAATGTGAAGATAACAGGTGGATGGTACAGGGAGATTTTCCTTCTGCTCTCTGTCTGTAGCTAAAGCAGATAAAGCAAATAAAAAGGAAGACATTGAGAAAGTGAAGATCCAGGAAACAAAAATAATTTGGCCCTTCTATGGACATTTTTTCAGTGTTTTGACAGTTGATGCCCTTGTTGTCGAAAAAGAAATCTGTTTATCCTTTATTTTCCAAATTAATCCCAATTAATATACAAAAATACTGCATGGCACTATTAGACAATGGGAGTTTCACATTTGAGAGGTATTTATTTTAAAAGTTTTTGTGATATATTTCTTTCAAAGTATGATTCTTCAATAAAATAAATTATGTGGTATGATATTCTGAATTGCTTGAGCAAGAAAAGGAAATAGAAGTCTGAGATCACAAGATTTTTTTGAAGGCAGATGCACCAGAATTTGTACATTTAAATGTACAATTTTACAACTTTACTCAAAATATTAAATACGCTTCTCTTTTAGAAATGCTTTTAGAGCTTGCAGCTCACTAACATGAATATCCTCAATGATGGTACATGTTTATTTTTAAGGGTGAATTTTATTTCTGAAAATAACTCTAAGTTATTTTGATTCAAGTTTTTGGGCAACCCAAAACAAAAGCTTTTAGGCTGAATTTCCTCATATGTTTAACATATTGGCTCAGATGCATCTGTGGAATGACTTAACTACTCTCAGGGAGACAAACTTCGTATCTTGATATATTTGATAAAATGAAGTTAATCTCACTCTGTAATCAGATCTTGTACCTGAATCAAAGGAGATCAATGATGACTCATGCATCTTTTCACTTTTATTTTTGGGCTTTGATTTTTTTTTTCTTTGAATTAAATTAAAAACATTGTGGCTCAGTTTGACTGGGAATTAGATACCTAGACATTTGGTCAAACATTGTGGGTGTGTCTGTGAGGGTTTTTCTGGATCAGATTAGCATTTGAGTTGGTAGGCTGAGTAAAGCAGGTTGTTCTCCCCAGTGTGGATGGGCCTCATCCAATTGAAAACTTGAACAGAACAAAAAGGCTGAGTAAGAGGAAACTCCTTCTCTCCACTGTCTTGAGCTGGGATGTTGGCCTTTTCCTGCCTTCTGACTGGAACTGGAAAATCGACTCTTTGTAAGTTTTGACCCTGATGGCTTTTGGATTGGAATTTGCACCAGTCAAGCTTGCCAACCACAGATCTTGGAACTTGTAAATCTGTAATCCTGTGAGCCAATTCCTTATAATAAGTAAATTGCTCCTTCCCTTCCCTTCCCTTAGCGCCTCTCCCCTTATCTCTTCCCCCATCCACTCTCCTCCCCTTCCCCTCCCCTTCTTATTGTTTCAGTGTCTCTGGGGAATGCTGACTAACACAGCTTCTCTGGCTAAGATTGGTGGAGGATGATGGAATTGAACCTTCAGGCATAGAGCATTAAATGACTTCAACTTGTAAAGGCTGGATAAATCTTGAGAATGACGTTTGGTTTTATCTTAGTAACTACTATATTGAGAACAATATAGTACTAAGCTATGTCCCTGAAGACTTCCATTTAAGCAAAAAAAGTGAGTTGTATTGATTCAGTCTTTTGGTTATCCATTATATCAATACATGAACTTTAACTGAATGTCTGCCAAGTTTATGTGCATTAGCTTTATCTGCTTATTGAGAGATTTGTAAAATTAAGACTATATCCAAAACTTAGATATCACTTAATGAAATATCAACATTTCTACTATGGTTTTGTACTAGTTCCATTGTATTTCAACATTAGGTTTATTAATTAAACTTTAAGGTTAAAATGTTGCCATGTGGAAAGTTTATTTCAGCTTTTTTAATGTTGAGACAATTGAACCAGTGTTAATAAAATAATTCCAAGCGCATTTTGTAATTGGTTTCTCCTTTACATATTTTTAGCAATACAATCAGGAGAAGCAAGTTAAGTCTGAAGGAGATTTGCCAAGGTCATTTCCAAGTCTATATGCTCTGGGGTTAGGAATTGAGACTGGATGTTTTATTGAGGAAATGCTTTGTCTCTATGACAGCATGGCTATTGTTCTGTATATTAAGAAGGCTTATGTGCTCTGATAACATTTTAATAACAAATCATTCTGAATATTTCTAGAAGGTTATTTTTCCAAGGAAATTTTCTAAATTATGTACTAACTTGTTACTTTGTCAGCTTTTCAATTTTATGTCATTAAAGAAATAAATGCAGACAACAGTAGCAAATTACAACAGCATAAAACCCCTTTGTAAACCACATTCTACAAAGTTGAATGGAGAATAAAATAAAATGGGATATACTAGATAAGGCATAGTAAATAGTAAGTATATTGAATATATTGGAACTTGCTTGGAAAATTAAAGAGTGATTACCAAATGGAAGTATTTTAGTGTGCAAGTTTTCTGAATAGTAAAAAACAAAACAAAACATCAACCATAACAACATTAAAAGCACTCACAGCTAAAATATTATCAAGAAACCATTTAACAGATTTTTTAAAGGCCTTCTTTTTGACCCTTCACCAAAGGAATGAGATGTCTCTTCCTCCTGTTGTAGAATTTTTTCAGAGTGGAGAAGAGTGTCAGATCTGTTTGTTTCTTGCTGACCTCCCATGGCCTCCTAATCACTAATGTCAACAGGAGGTAAGATTCTAGAGGACTCCCCCAGAAGAAGCTGATGTAATAAGAGAAGTTTAAGTTATAATCAGAGTAATGACTTGAAAATGTAAATGATATACAAAGGCTCACTACATCATTTCATATGTTTAGTAGGGACATCTTTAATTTTGTGGAAGACATTCTGGTTATAATAGAACCCCTCATTAGTAATTTTATTTTGACCGGCAATATGGTCCCTTTCTGACCAATAGAAGACAACAAGAAAGGAGTGGAGAGGTCTCAATTTTCAGTAGGTAGTTTTCAATTGATCTCTCTATTTCCATCAAAATTCTTCAGCTGTGCTCTTGGGTATACCAGATCCCATATCCAGAATCTTTTGGTTTTATTGAGGACTGTGGGCTGTGGGAGAGACGTTCCTACACTATGATGGTTCCGGTGGAGAAGGGTAGAGGGGATCCAGGAGTTTAAGTGTTCCTTAAAACAAGGTAGAACCTCTTGTGTTTTCAATAGCTGCTGTCCTAAGTGTTTCTGAAGTTCTGTGGAGCTAATTGGCTGGCTTCTTGCTGATTTCTTCTCCAGCAGGCACCTAGTTTTTAACTTTCTCCTCTCTGTGAGGTGATTGGTACTTATCCTTGTTTTCAGGCTTCTGACATATTATTGACATCTCTTGGGCTTCTGTCAGATCTCTTCTTGGTTCATGCTTTAATGATTTTTATTTCACTTAAAAAAACCCTTTCCTGGGGCACCTGGGTGGCTCAGTCGGTTGAGTGTCTACCTTCAGCTCAGGTCATGATCCCAGGGTCCTGGGATTGAGCCTTGTATCGGGGCTCCTTGCTCAGTGGGGAGCCTGCTTTTCCCTCTCCCTCTGCCAGCTGCTCCCCCGGCTTGTGCTCTCTCTCTCTGTCAAGTAAATAAATAAAATCCTTAAAAAAAAAATCTTTTCCTATCATTTTAGTGGGTTTTGGAGGGAGCAGAGAGAAATGTAGGTGTTTAGTTCCCTAGGTTTCATTAAAATCTCTAAAGCATTTTTTATTGTAAGGTGACACTATGGTTATTCTCTTTTTCTTTTTACATTAGAATGCTTCCAGGGATCAGGGCAGCACTGTAATTTATTTTTTATTGATATAAAATGCAATTGCTAACACCATTCATGAAAACAGCTATCACTAACAAGGAATAGAAGGGGAACTTTCTCAGCTTGATAAAGGCTATCTATAAAAACACAATAACTAACATCATACCTAATGGTAAGAAACTTGAAGTTTTCCCCCTAAGATCAAGTATAAGACAAGGATGTCTCCTCTTACCACTTCTTGTAAATATCATACTGAAAGTTATTGCTAATGCAATAAGGCAAGAAAAGGAAACAAAAAGTAAACAGATTTGGAGGAAAGACATCAAATTGTCTTTGTTCATAGATGATGTGATAATCTGTGTAGAAAATCTGAAAGAATCAACAAAGAAAATCTGGAACTAGAAAGTGATTAAAGCAAGGTTTCAGGATATAAGGTAATATATAAAAGTCAATTACTTTTCTATATGCCAGCCATGAACAAGTGGAATTTGAAATAAAAATGCAATACTATTTATATATTAGCAGCTCCTCAAACAAAATACTTAGGTATAGATCTACCATATATGTATAAGATCTATATGAGGAAAACTACAAAACACCTATGCATGAAATAAAAAAGGAACTAAATAAATGGAGAGATATTCCATTTCATGGATGGGAAAACTCAGTATTGTCAAGACGCCAGAACTTGATCTATGTATTTAATTCAATCCTAACCAAAATCCCAGCAAGTTATTTCATGGATATAGACCAGTTGATTCTGAAGTTTATAGGGAGAGGCAAAAGACCCAGAATAGCCAACACAATATTGAAGAAGAACAAAGTTGGAGGACTGGTACTTTCGTATTTCAAGAATTACTATAAAGATAGTAATCATGACAGTGTGGTATTGATGACAGAATAGACAAAAAGATCGATAGAAGAGAATAGCCTAGAAATAGACCCTATTAAATATAGTCATCTGATCTTTGACAGGAGAGCAAAGGCAATGCAATAGAGCAAACATAGTCTCTTCAATAAATGGGGCTGGAACAACTGGACATCCACACATAAACAATAATGAGTCCAGACACAGATCTTATACTTTTCACAAGAATTAATTCAGAATGGATCATACACCAAAATGTAAAATGCACAACTATAAACCCTCTAGAAGATAACAAAGGAGAAAACCTAGATGACCTTGAGTATGGTGATGCCTTATTAGATATAACAACAAAGCACCATACATGAAAGAAATACTTGATAAGCTAGACTTTGTTAAAATTAAAAACTTGTGCTCTGTGAAAGACACTGTCAAAAGGATTAGAACACAAGGCACAGACTTGGAGAAAGTATGTGCAAAAAGACACATTTGATAAAGACCTGTCATCTGAAACAAACAAAACACTCTTAAACTCAACAGTAAGCAAACAACCTGATTGAGAAATGGGACAAAGACCTTAGCAAATGCCAAAAAAATATACAGACAGCAAATAAGCATATGAAAAGATGCTTCACATCATATGTCATCAGGGAAATGCAAACTAAAACAACAATGAGATACCGCTATACACCTATCAGAATGGCCAAAGTCCAGAACACTGACAATACCAAATTCTGATGGCAATGTGGAGCAACAGGAACTCCAGTGGGAATGCAAAATGGTACAGCCAATTTAGAAGATAGTCTGGTGATTTCTTACAAGCCTAAACATACTCTTACCATACAGTTCAGCAACCATGCTTGTTGATATTTACCCAAAGGAGTTGAAAATTTATGTACACATGAAAATTTGCACACAGATGTTTATAGCAGCTTTATTCATAGTTTAGCCAAAGCTTGGAACAACCAAGATGTCCCTCCATAGATGAATGAATAAACTGTGGTATGTTTAGACAATGGAATATTATTCAGCACTAGAAACAATGAGCTATCAGGCCATGATAAAACATGGAAGAACCATAAGTGCATATTATTAGGTGAAAGAAGCCAATTTGAAAAGACTACATGCTGTATGATTCCAGCTATATGACATTCTGGAAAAGGCAAAGTTCTCGGGACAATAAAAGCATCGGTAATTGCCACAGAGTAAGGCGGGAAGGAAGAGATGAAGAGGCAGAGCATAAGTATTTTTAGGGCAGAGAAAATACTCTGTATGAAAATTATAATGATGAATATATATAATTATACATTTGTCCAAGTTCTTAGAATGTGCAACTCCAAGAGTGAACACTAGGGTAAATGATAAACTTTGGGTGATTATGATATGTCATCCTTGGTAACAAATGTAACATTATGGTGAGTGCTGTTGATATGATGGGGAAGGCTATGTACGTTTGGGGCAGGGGGTGTATAGGAAATCTCTACCTTCTTCTCAGTTTTGTTGTGAACTTAAAACTGCTCTAAGAAAATAAAGTTTTTAAAAAATGCAACTGCTTGGGCATGTCCAGCAGTTGAGGTAGGCCCTCAGAAGGCTGTTGCATGACATTCTGAGGACCCTCTTGAGATTACGCTGTGCTGGGTGCTTTGCCTCTATTATCTCTAAACTCCACAACAACCCTGAAAGGCGCTATGATTGCCACTTTACAGATGAGGAAACATGTTCATTGAGGATAAGTGACTTACTCAAGGACCCGCAACTAATGAAGGATATAGCCAGAGTTTGAAAGTGGGTCTGGCTAATCCCAGGCCTGTGGATTTTCCACTTATTACTGTTTTGGTTGTCCTTTGTTCCTATTATAACAGTGTTTTAGAACTATTTACAATATGCCTGATAGTACTTTATATGTGTGTGTATACATGTATTTATATATCCCACTTTTAAACGATGTTGTTAACTTTTATTGTGTGATTCTTTTTTTAGTGGTTATTTGAGCAAAATATAGAGTAATTCTTATTTTGCACAAACTATTTAGAAAGGATTATAGCCTTCTACTTTAATTTTATAAGCTCTATTGCCATAGAATTATAATATTGGTTGGAGCCTTGGGAATGGCTCTTGGTAATGTCCCCTTGACCCTGAGAAGAATGTAGTCAAACTAGTCCACATAATTGCCCCTTTCTGGGCAGACACAGCCAAATCTGATCCAATGAGGAGACACTGTTGATAAATTAAAACCTGTTAGTTGAGAGCAGGCTACTTATATATAGGCTAGCGCTTCACCAAAATTTCACAAAGGATAGGGCTAAATAACTAAAATCATCTTCACAAATAAATCAAACTCTCTGTACACACTTGGTACTCAATTTTCTTAAAGATTTTTACTTATTTGAGAGAGAGCGAGAGCAAGAGCTAGCAAGAGCTGGGGGAAGGGGCAGAGGGAGAGGGAGAAGAAGACTCCCTGCTGAACAGGGAGCCCAACATGGGGCTTGATCCCAGGACCCTGGGATCATTACTCAAGCTGAAGGCAGATGCTTAACTGACTGAGCCACCCAGGAGCCCCTTGGTAGTCAATTTTTAATATTGAGTTTTTCTGCTGTCTAAATTGTAAGTCCCAATGAATGGGCATATTAGGTAAATTCTATCAGAGGCTCCTTATACTCATTTTCCTCTATGCCTCACATTTTTATGGCAGCCTTGTTCTAACCATAACTTTTTGATTCTCAAGACATTTCCTTTGAGCAAGTGGGAATTACCATTTACGGAAACTTAAGTTAACTGAAAATTAAATTAACTTTATATGAGATAAAGGAACTTGTGCAAGATAATGGAATAAGCATATGAAATCAGAGGTTTCTCGATGCATAGGGAGATAAAAATTTCTTGTTGGTGTATGTTATTTTATATAGTATGTATGCTAAAAAGTCTTTATTAATCTAAAGAAAATACATATTATATCATTTTATATAAGGGGAAAAAACGTCATTGTCAAGCGATGTATTCCAAAGGAAAAATGTCAGAAAATATAATCTTTTGTGATATCAGAAATTTTCCAAAAAACAATTTGTTGATTGAAGTTGTTGTCTTTATAAAATTATGCTTACGGAGAAAAAAAAAGATTGTTGCCATTCCTCCCAAAAGTTCTTAATAGAAATGAAGACTTTCTCTGTCCCTTCCTGACTACTAAGCCAGATTAATTTATATTCATTTGCCAGTGGCAAAGACCAAGTTGACAAGGTCAGAGATGTCAAGGACAAGCTGGAATTAATAAAGATAAGCACTCAGATTCCAAAGGAGGGGCCGGTGTCTCTACAAGCGTTCCATAGGGTAAAGCGTAGTAAAGGATCCTGGGACACATACGCACCCACACTCAGGCCTTTGCCTTTACAATTTTCCTTTTAAATGGTAGGACTCCTTTGCTTTCCACCAGGGCTAAGAATCTTTATTTCATATTAGAAACAGATAATTTATACATTTTTAAATTAGACTAAAATCAGAGTAAGTCAGTGATCACATCCTGGACTATAAATCTGGAGCCTGCTGCTGCTCACTGGCAGCTTTTCTGACAGAAGAAAGAGAAACTCATAATATTGTATAGGCTTCAGAAGAGTGCAAGGCCAAGCTCTAATTGGCCTGGGGTTTATTATTGGCTCTACTGCCTTTGAGCAGCTGTGTGACCTCAGGGAATTCACTTAAACTGTCTGCTCTTCATTTTCCTCACATGTGTTAAGATTAACTTCGACTAACAATTTCTAAGATCTCTTAATCCCAACAGATCTATAATTCTAATTGTAAACCCCAGAGTGGGGGATGATCTAAGCAATTATGGGTGAAGATAACTTTAATATTAAGACAATTCAAAGGCATACAAATGCGTGAGGCAAATGGATTGGAGAGTAAGGAGTTCTTTTTTTAGCCAAGACGAAAACTATTAGACTTAATATCCTGCATGAAACAACTTAAAAACGAGACAAAATTTCTGAAACAATAGTTTCCAAGACATTAGAAATCAAGCAACAGACAGTGTCTCTGAGACACAGGAAACAAATGGGATGAGCTGTATAGTGGCCTCAGCTTTAAGGCTTTGGTGTAGCCTCCAGGGCATGATGCAGGGAGGGTGGTCTCCCTGAGTTCCGTAGATGGAGTTGGGGATCTGGCGAGGCCAATGTGGTTGGAGTTCATGGGACAGGATACAGAGAGGAGATGGCTGCAGAGAGAGAAAGAGAACAAATTCTGGAGATTCGCAGAAGGCCCTTGAGTCTCCAGCTGAGTCCAGATCAGTTTGTGCCTGTGAGGAAACTGTGTGAGACTGGGAGAGAACTACTGGGTGAGGGTGAAGGGGACAGTCCTCAGAGCTCACACAGGGCTTGGTACGTTTCCTGTCCACCCACACCAGAGGGTAAAACCTCATAGTCATGGGGCATTGGGTCAGCAGGGGGACAAAATCAGCCTTTAGACTTCCCACCTCACAAAGGTTGAAAACAAGACCCGAAAGGATCAAACTTTTCACTGTGAAACTTCTCACTTAACTGTGTCCCAAGAAGCTCAAGAATTTTTATATGAATACAAGAAGATCCAGTACCCACAAGATAAAATTTGTGAGGGGCAGTTAATAAAAATTACTAAGCAGGGGCGCCTGGGTGGTTCAGTCTGCTGAGTGTCCGACTCTTGTTTCGGCTTAGGTCATTATCTCAGGTTCCTGAGATTGAGCCTGGGCTTTGCACTCAGAGAGGCGTCTGCTTGAAGATTCTCTCCCTCTGCTTCTCCGCCAACTTACACCCCCCCCAATAAATCTTCAAAAAAATTTTTTTTAAATTACTAGGTGTTCATAGAAGTAACAACAACAACAACAAAAAACAAACAAACAAAAAACCCAAACCAAAAAACCCTGCAAAACCCCAAAATAAACCAACAAAAACAAACACAAAATGATCCAGCAACCACCCATAAAGAGAAAAATCATTGGAAATAGAGCCAGAAATGACACAGATGATAGAATGAGTAGACATTTATTATGACTCTATTCCTTATGTTTAAAAAGTTATGAGAGATGGAATATATTAAATAGAGACAAGGAGGACTTAAAAAGAATGGGAAAACTTCAAGTGGTGTAATATATGTTTAATTGGGAGGTGAAAGGAAAAGAATTTTCTAAGTTTGATGAAAACTATAACCTCTCAGATACAAGAAGCTCAATGAATCCCAAGCATAAGAACCATGAAGAAGTGACCCCAGATTGCTTAAAACTTGTGATAACAAGAAAATATTACAAGCAATCTGAGTAAAGACAAGTTATGTACAGAGAAGTAAAAAGGTAATAGTAGATTTTTCCTCAGAAAAAGTGCACGTCAGAAGATAATGGAGCACATCTTTAATGTACCAGAGGGAATAGACACTGTCAGCCTAGAGTTCTGATAAATTGTGTTTCAACAAGATTAAGAACTTCTGCTCAAAAGATAGTTAGAGAATAAAAAAGCCACAGGATGGGAGAAAATATTTATGATTTCATGTACATTGTACTTCATTTAATATTTATAAAATTTCATGTCTGATAAAGGATTTGTATCCAGAATATACAATGAAACCTCAAAAGTTACAGGTAATAAATACTTCAGTTAAAAAATTGGCAAAGCATTTGCACAGACACTTCATCAAAGAAGATATATAATTTTTTATTGTGCATATGAAAAGATCTTCAGCCTCATTAGTCATTTGGGAAATGCAAATTAAAACCATCATGAGATACTACCACACAACCATCAGAGTGACATAAATGAAAAAGTCTGGCCAAACCAAATATTGATGAGGATGTGGAGCAACTGGAATTCGCATACACTGCCACTGACACTGTAAAATGGTGCAACCACTTTGAAAAAACACTTTGGAAGTGTCTTAAAACTTAAACCTACATCTGCGATATGATCCAGGCATTCTACTTCTAGATACATACCCCAGAGAAATGACAAAGACTTGTAAACAAATGTTTATGGCAGCTTTATCTGTAATAACCCCAAACTGGAAACAACTCAAATGTCCATCAGCAGCTGAACTGTGAACGAATCGTCGTACGTGCACATCCAGAAAACTGCTCGGCAGTAAAAAGAAATGCGCTGTTGATACAGGCTATGGTATGGATGAGTCTCTAACTAACGTGTCTTGTACTTTGTGTCAGGTGCAATGCTGGTGACTTCCATGATAAAGATTGTGCCGGAAATATGGGGAGGACTGTTGGGGAGATATCACTTCCTAGTAGAGACTCAGGGGAAAAGATAGGCAACTCACTCCTTGTACAATTTTTATGTAAGGAGGAAGCTGACTGGCTGCAAGTTCAAGGCAAGAATCCTGGGCGATATGGTGGGACCTGCAGCATCCCTAACATCTCCCCTATCTACTTATCTACTTTTCTGGCTGTCTGTCCATCTGTCTATCTACCTACCCACCCACTTATCTACCTACTGACCTAACTGTCAATCTGTCTGCTTTGGAGATTTTAGATATTTTAGAGATCTATCTGTATCTCCAAAATACCCAGAATCGGGGCGCCTGGGTGGCTCAGTCGGTTAAGTGTCCGACTCTTGATTTCCGCTCAAGATACTTATATATATTGATCTCAGGGTTGTGAGTACCAGCCCCATGTTGGGCTCCATGCTGGGTGTGGTGCCTGCTTTAAAAAAAAAAAATCCAAAATTAAATATCAGCTTTTTAATGTTTATTTTTGAAGTGACTATTTGTGACATCAGGAATAGTCTTTCAAAATTCTCTTGGTCCTTCGGTCGTTTTTTCTTCCTTCCCACCAGAGGCGATCAGAATGTTTCCAGAGTTCTCAGGTGAAGGTTTTTGGTCCTAGTGCCAGGTATTGGGAGTGAGATTCAATTACAACATCAATAGATTCTTTTTCATTTTTAAGAAATCATAATTTCAGGTTTGAAGTGCTTCTTTTAGAACAAGGTACAATAAAGGGCGGTAGGTAGAGATTTGAAAACGGTGCTGTGTGAGTATAGGCATTGGAGCCAGATTACTCTGACAGAAGCCAGCATCAGGCAGGAGTGGCTGCAAGAAGGAGAAAGTTTTGGATTGCGCTTTGTAAAGCAAGTTAAAACTCCCAACAGGAGCAAATGGCATTGGGCCAGAGGGCATATTAACCTGGTGGAAGAGGAACACGCTCAGGGACAGGGAGGTATGAAGAAACCGGACTTGTTGGAGCGAGGTGGAGGCCCTGTGCGCCACAGGTTAAGAGTAAATGCTTTTGTTCAGCCTTTCTAGTTCATACAATATTCTGCTTAATGAAATAGACGATTGCCATGTATTTCATTCATAGATTTCAAGTCAGGATGTAATAAAACACGTTTGCATCAGTGAGAATTCAATTGCAAAAAAATGAACTGCCCCAAATATCTTATGCAGCATGGGAGTCAGGCGCTTTCAGAACTGTTGAGAAAGCTGGAGAAGGGGATTGCAGGTGCACCAATGGGCTAGGTCCAGGGGTGACTGGGAGGCACCACAGCTTAAGTGCATGTTCGTTTCGTGATACAAAAAGAACTCTAGAATTTTTTGATGCCTCAGTTTGCCTGGAATTAACACATAGTAGGCACCCTGGGAATGTGAAAAAAATCAACGAACATATGTGAAGGTCAGTATTCCGTAAAAGTACAGATGTGCTCGTTAATAGAAATTTCATTCTTGAATCTCCCAAGGGCCTGGCACCATAGCTCACACATTTAGTAGGCAACTCATTAATATTTGTTGAGCGAATTTCCTAGGAAAATAAATGAATCAGATATTTACTGTTACGGTAATTTCAAATAGATTGCACCTATTTTTACCACTCTTTAAAAAGGATGGTGTATATATCTAACCTTGGAATTCTGTCACATCAACACAATCAATGATATGACGCTGTTTATGTAATAAGACTTCAAGATAAAAGTACAACTCCTCGTTTTTTTAAATCCATAAGTGATGTCAAGGAAAACGGCTTTTAAGTCATTGAATGTTGATGTCTGCTGGTTTAAGAAATGTGCCTGAACACATTTGATCTTTTTCAGGTTGGGTGGCTGCCTCAATGCATAGCCAGAAATGGAGGAAAACACTTGGCTAATAACATCCTAACTCCCCTTAATGTTTTTGTTTACTCCAGCCTTGCATGACCAGCAGCAGGGTAATTGTGTTAAGTTTGGGTAAAATAGTTCTCATCACGCAGACCCCCAGCAGGGCACAGGAAGTTAGTTTAACTAAACTGTATCTATTTTGGAATAGAAATACATGTACTAAAATAAAAACAAGGAAATCTTTTTCACATTTAGGATATTAAAAAGCCAAATGGACTTGGTTGGTGGCTCAGTTAATAGAAGGTAGATGTCATAACTTAAAGTTCTTTGTTATTTAGGAATTTTGGGAGTCCTCTTTACTGTTAGATGAAGAGTGTTTCTTTCTAGAAGCAGATACATCTATCTAGCTAGCTGGCTATCATCTGTCTGCTTTGGAGATATGGGATATTTTATATTTCATAAATATTTTATATTTTGTAGATACTTATATATATTGATATATATTATATCTATCATATTTATATATACATATCTGTAAAATAGATTTTATGCATATGTGTGTATATATATATATATGCAGAGAGAGAGAGAGAGATCTCCAAAATATCCAAAAATAAAGCATCAGCTTTTATTTATTTATTTATTTATTTATTTATTTATTTTTTAAAGATTTTATTTACTTATTCAACAGAGATAGAGACAGCCAGCGAGAGAGGGAACACAAGCAGGGGGAGTGGGAGAGGAAGAAGCAGGCTCATAGCGGAGGAGCCTGATGTGGGGCTCGATCCCACAACGCCGGGATCACGCCTTGAGCCAAAGGCAGACGCTTAACCGCTGTGCCACCCAGGCGCCCCAGCATCAGCTTTTTAATATTTATTTTGAAGTATTTATTTTGTAGCATCAGGAAAAATATTTCAAAGTCGGTTTGGAGGAGCGTAACCTCTTATTCACCTGTAATGGTACAGTATGGGAGTATAGTCATTGAACCAGGAGTCAGGGCAAAGCCCAGTGATGTACTCTGGTGTTTTCCCATTTCCCTGAGTGATTTCATCTCCTATTCTAGAAATAGGATAAAATGGAGATGGCTTCACGTGCTTCCACCTCCCACATATGTCCCAATCTTCTCCATCATTGAATTAAAAAAAAATGTACTTGCAAATGAATCATTAATTCCATAAGGAGTTTTCTTCTGTTTTCCCGGGCAGGTAACATTTTGTTTCACAAGCATCAGTCGCTTAGTATTTCGGGCTTGGCTTTTCTTATAATAAACCACATTACTCATAAATGTGAGCAACGCTCTTGGTTGTTTGTTCCAGTTTGTTTCCCTTTTTTGAAGCAATGCCACTCAATCCTTGCGTGCTTCAGTTTTCAACCTGGCAAGTGGGGCCAACTGCGTATCCCAAAAGGTACAGATTTTGATACCTTGTTGAATGTGTGTTTATTTCTAATAAGACCCTGAATATGACTTCTCTATGACTCAGAAACATTTTAGGAATTGTGATCACATGGGATGTCTACTGAACTCAGTTTCTAATAAAGGAATTTTTAAAAGCTCAAGTCCCTCTGTCTTCACTCTAAGCAGGAACTTGTGAGGGGAAGTGACCGATGTGCCAGCTTTTCCAGGCAACTTGGGGGCTTCTGTGTCACTCCTATCTTTCATAAAGGAAAGAGGCTATTATCCGTGCGTTATTTTCATTAGGAATACAGTGGGAACATCTTCATTAGAAACAGAGAGTGCGCTTGATGTGCTCTGTTGTGATAATGAGGGGAAGGGTGTGAACAAGAAGATAAGAGGAGCAAGTATCTCACTGGAAGCATTCCACCTGGCTTCTGCTTCATTTTATTTAATTGGATGAGGAACATTTTCTGCCTGTGAAAACTGCCAAATGTCCCAGATTGGGAGTCGAGAAGCCAGGATTTGAGGACATTATCGATGGCAATGCCTCAAGTCCCTCTTTCTCCCTCCTATGGGTGCCTCAGTTTCCTAAACTTTTAGGAGAACGAGGGGACTCAACACAGGACATTTGGAGATGTGAGAAGGATGCAGTTTAGGGGGGGAAGGTACTGTGGTCTTTTCATAGTCGGTCTTGAATAGAATCATGTACTAGATAAATTCTGCTGTCAAGCCTTTTTAGGTTCCCTTGCGTATTTCTCTTCTTTTACCGTCTTTAGGCTTTATGCCCATGCTATTTATATATTTGACCCCTTTATGAAAACTCTTCTCTGTCCTGTCCCTTCAGATCTGTGCTAAATACTGATTTAAATTAGAAGACTTATCAGATTTGCCAAATGAAATAACTGGATGTCCAGTTAAATTTTAACATCACATATATAACAAAATTTTAGTCTGCATAGGTCCAGTGTGATAACATTCATTGTATATCTGTTATCCAAATGTAACGGACAATCCTATAAATTAATGGTTTGTAAATTTATTTTTCAAGCATGCCTGGAGTTCAGCAGAAGTGCCATTGGTGATAGGAGGATGACTGGAGGCAGGGGGTGGAGGCCGGTGCTGCCATCAGAGTAAGAGGGAGGTGACACTGGCTGTTCCTGTGCTGATCGAGCTCTGTTCTCATCTGATTTATGTATCAGCATTGGGTATTTAATTTCATCTGATGTAAGCGTTTTTTTGCTAAGAAAAGAAGCCTGAAAACAACTGGCTGTCCTGGCTATCTGGCGTTTGTCTCTACGGATCCACTTCCCTTCTTTCTGTACCCAGCTCTGGGCCCCTGGAGATTGTATACATCAATGGGCTCTCTGCCTTCTGGCTTCTGGGGGGCTGGGAGGAGACTGAAGGCAGAGAAAAGAGTGAAGCCAGGTTATTTAGTCCCCTGGCTTGTTGCCTGCAAATTAATTCAGGTAATTTCAAATTTGGGGTCAAAAAGAAATTATCTTAGCCATGTGGAAAGAACCATTCACTGTGTTTTAACCCAATTGTGGCTTATATGAATAAAAATTTATTTTTCTCACATACTAAAAATTCTGGAGTCAGGCAGCTGCTGACAGTGGTATTTCAGTGGCTCAGTGATGTCAAGCTAGTATCTCTGAGAGCTCATTGACTTTCCCTCATGATTACAAGATGGCTGCCAAAGTTCCGGACATCAAGTACATGTTCAAGGCAGAAAGAAGTGAGGAAAGGAAGAAAGCTTCAAGGTGTAACCCATAATTAGAAGAGAAAAAAACTTCCTCAAAGACTCCCCATGGACTTCACTTACATTTCGTTGGCTAGATCTTTGTTATATGCTCCCCCCTGGTTGCAAGGGACACTAGGAACATAAATATTTAGATTTTCCAGCCTCTAAACAGTGCAGGAGAGAAGAGAGTTGAGAATGGTGTTGGTTTAATCAACTAACAGTGTCTGGGGTGAATTAGCTTTTGACAGGGAATGTCTAAGAAGTCAGTGCATCAATCCTAGGAATAGCTTTTATTTTCTTAAAGATTTATTTATTTTAGGGGGCTGGGGGGCAGAGGGAGAGGGAGAGAGAGAATCCTAAGCAGACTCCCTGCTGAGTGTGAAGCCCAACATGGGGCTCGATCTCCGGACCCTGAGATCAGGACCTGAGCTGAAATCGAGTCAGACACTTAATTGACTGTGCCACCCAGGTGCCCCTAGGAATAGTTTTTTAATGGAATCATTTACAGACACTCTAACTTGCTTATGAAGAAGTGTTTAAGGCAAGGTATTTCATCATGGCCCCTTAATTTATACTATGTAGGTGATTTTGTCTATTCTTTATCTTTGGTCATAATTTGAAAGGCAGAATAATCTCAGAAGATTAAGGCCTTCGTCAAATTTTAATGCAAATACTTCCATTCCCCCTTTATTCTTCCATTTTTTTTTTCACTGCTGTCTCTATTTCCTAAATATACTGGTGAAATCAGAGTAAAACAAAAACAAAACCATGGAAAAAAACATGTGTCTAGAAACTAAGTGACCTGTCTCCCTCCCTTCTTCCCTCCCTCCTTCTCTTTTCCCACCAAATAACTGTGTTCAGGTAGTTTTTTTCCTTTCTGAATCTCTCTTCTTTATCTGTAACAGGAAGGTTATGTTGGATTAGATGATCATTTTGTTCAACAAATATTTATTGAACATCAACTATGAAACATACTGTGTTCCAGGCTCCGGGGACGGATAGGATGGTGATGATTCGGACAAAGTTCCTTCCTCATGGAACTTACATTCTAATGGACAGAGACCCACCATAAGAAAATAAAGAAATGATAAAAGATTCAACTAGTGATAGGTGCTATGCAGAGAAGCAAAATAAAGTGAGGTGAGGTGTAAGGGCCCCGATGCCTATTTCATTTAATGAGGTCCAAAGACCTCTCTGAGGAGGCAGCATTTAAAGTGAGATAGGGAGAGGAGGCGAAGGGGAGGCACCCGGGTAGCTCAGACTCTAGATTTTGGCTCAGGTCATGATCTCAGGGTCCTGGGATTGAGCGCAGTGTGGGGCTGCATGCTCAGTAGGCAGTCCGCTTGAGGATTCTCACTCTCCCTCTGCCCTCCCCCTTATTCTCTCTCTCTAAAATAAATAAATAAATCTTTAAAAAATAAAATAAATAAATAAAGATCGGAATGCCCAGAAACCAGTCTTGTAAGGGTGGAGTGCTAAAGCTTCAGGAAGAGGGAGCCTATAAATGCATAGGTCCTCTGGAGATCAGGCTTGACATGTTTAAAGAACAAAAAGATATTTATTGAATTTAACCACCATTCTGATTTCCACGGCTCTATCTCCCATTTTCTGGAAATGCAAATTCTCCACTAATCTTATTTCAGTGTATGTTCTTAAAACATCAATAACACACCATCCTGGGATCATGGAGGATCTCTTGTGTCTGCCACAGGCTTAACGCTCATGGGGACAGACCGCGTATGAGGGCTGAGAGTGTTGCCTTGGTTGATCCTGGTGGTGAATCTAGTACACTGATAGATCTATGTAGAGCACCTCTCATGGCTACCCCACCTTTCATAGACCAGTCATTCACATGCTTGATTATTAGAGCATTCATCTCTAATGCTCTAAAGAAAATGAGTCCCGTGAGTTAGCGGTCTTTGTCACCGATTTACTCCCCATTGCATATGTTGCTTCTATTTGCCCTAAGCTCAATGTCCTCTCCTTTTAATACCCTGGGATGTGATGATCTAGGGTGTTAATTCCCTGACGCCAGTTTGTAAATTAGCACCTGGCTGTGGATGGCGGTGTGGCACAAGTCCCTGATGAGGTTTGCACCAATCTGCCCTGAAACTGGAAACCGAGGCCAATGAGTGACTTTTTTCACAAAGCTAAATTTATGCAACTTCGGAAAAAAATCTTTTTTTCCTCTGAGCTCATGTCGTTCCTAATTTTTTGAATTAATATAAATTTTTATTGCGATGGTAAAATATTTCTTTTGGGAAAAGTAAATTGTGTGTAACCTTTTATCAGAAGCCCATTTTCCCCCCGTGGGATTTTACTGGGCCCTGAAATCCAAAGGCCTGGAAACTAGAATTGGTCAAAGCCCATGCATTCATGTTCACCATGTCTGCTCTCAGAAACCCTATGAACATTAATCTCTGATCTGAGTGTCAGTGGGGTAGGATATGTGTGTGGGGGAGGAGAGTTGGTTTAGATGCTTCATCTCCATTACCTGTCCCACTGGCAGAAAAGGCACTGCCATTTCCGACTGCTGCTTGTGTATTTTTAAGGGTGTGCTCTCCATTTCTCTGCTTTTGTTATCTTCTCGAAATGTATTTAATGCTGAAATAAAGTATCACAGTAGCTTAGATGTATACTTTGCTCTAAAAAAACTACTTGTGAGACTCTTCCCCTGATTTTCTTGGCAGTATTATTTCAAAAGATAGTGGCTTGGCTGTTGCCTTACTGACACTTCCTTGATAAATAAAGGTGCATTTTTTTGTTCATCTTGGCTTCCTTTTTTTCTGTCTCCTCATTCATTCATTTCCTGAGCACTGACTGAATGCTAAGTCCTGATGGGGAGTGTTGAAGAGCTTTGTGAGGGATTCACAAACACAACAAATGATTTAAGGGCGATACCTGGGCGAGGAGGTATGTGCAAGGCACAGCCTGGGAAGACCCATTCCTTCTGCTTAGGAAAGGTCAGAGAATATGGAACAGGAAATCGGGTGAACTTCCCATTCTCTCTGCCCATTCGTGGAGGCAGCTAGAATTCTCCCATCACCCAAATGCAGTTGGCAGCAGAGTTTGGGAGGAATATGCTGGAACTGTGGGTCAGCAAGCTTGAGATTACAGCCGAACCTGCTGCTGTGCCATTGTGGGACCACCAAGGTCGGGCCACTCCAGTTTCCTGTGTGTGTTTGTGGACCAGGCATAACATATCTGTGACGTCATCCTTCCTTCTTCTTCTGACCACCTTCAAAAAACCTCGTATCCCACATGGTCTTAGGCACTAGAGGTACGCAGATGAATGCAGTGGAGTTCACCTCGCAGAGTGAGATGGTCTAACAATGGATGAGGGCTGGTGCCCACTCCGAGTGCCATTAGAGGAACACCTGTCTCTTGAGGTTACTGGAAGGCAGCAAGGAAATCTTGTGAAAGTATTTTTGAAAAGGTGCAAAACAAGGGCTAGCATGTGGTGGTGCTATTGGGGGAACTGGATTCAGGGCCAAGATGGAGGCCTGCAGGCCAGCATGCCAAAACTCCTGCTCTGGTGTTGCAGTGCAGATACTCTAGGAAAAATGCATTCATTGAAAGGAATTTCAATATCCGTAGTAGGCTTCTGAAATTTTCATAGGGAGGTTAAGTTTAAGTTGGCATAGGGGAATATTAGCTTTAGTGCTTAGGAGGATTTATTTTATTTATTAGAATCAAATCAAAAAAGCACAATCAGAAGGCACTTCAGCATTAAAGGCATTTCATATTGTCCTCTGGAAAACTTGCTCTTCCTTTGAATTACCAAGATGTGTAATGTAGCCATTGTGTTCCCCTGAGTTCATCTCCTCCATGTTGACTTTAGCGTAAGCACGTTTTGAAACAAATATTGTCGTTCGTGGCATGGAATCCTCTCCCACAGCTGTCATCCTTCAGAATTAAAGATAATGCAGTCTGGTGTTAGTGGTGTCTCCTCCTGTACACAAAAGTGGGGCTAAACCAGAGGGACCAGAAATGTTTGGGTTCAGAGGTTTTTAGGCAGTGTTGTCTTCCTGTTCCCACCAATGGGGCAAAGGAGAGTTTGAGAGTAGACAAGGCATGGTTGCATTCCCACCTGTGTGCTCCCTTTAAGGATTTCCTAACTCTGTTCAGCCCTTGATATACCTGAGAACTTGCTGGAACACATCAGGGATTCTACTGTGCTTTCTCATAGATCTTGCCTGGTTTTGGTCAACTGGTGATCTTGTCTACCACGTCTTTTCAGACATGCTCATCCTCATTAGGGGGCTCTGAGGAAATGTCTGGACAGGGAAGGAGTCAGGAAGCCTTGTGTGGAGTCTGGCTCTCTGTCACATTTTTGTTTTAACCCAGGCAAATCTTTGAACTCTGCGATCTTCATTTTCTCTAGCCATCAGCAGACGTAGTATTGTATGTCTTCTTGTGTACTCACAGGCATGTTGTAAAGATCAAAATGAGATAATTTGTGGGGCAACATGTTTGGAAAGTATATACATTATACAAACCCTCACATATAAAAAGAGTTTAGTCACCCTGGTTCGCAATTATGTCCTGTGGAGCAGATGTACGCGCAAGCATGCAGAGGCTCACCGGACCTACCTGCCCCGCCTCAGCATGAGAAGTAGAAGTATGGAGAATGCATGTGCCAAGGGTGTGCTCATAATTCGACAAGGTGTCTCAGAATCCTGGGTCGGAAGCTGAGCTTTTTGATGCCCCGTGTCCCCTTCAGGATAGAAAACAGGAAAAATGCTTGGTCTGTTATTCCATTGTTATTGTAGATGGTTGCTCTGTGTTAACTCCAGTTTTTCCAGTATGGTCTGACCAAGGAAGGTAGGCTGGTTAGAACAGAGAATAGAGAAGCTAACCTCTGTCTACTGGATTTCTGCTCCTCTTTCCTGGGACTTCCATCACCCCAGCCTTGATGGGCCCCAGTGAACATGCTTTGAATACCCAGGCCAGATACAGCAAAAGGTACGGCTAGTGCCTCTTGTTCTAGCCGGTGTGCTATATATTACTGTAAGAATGATCCTCATAATCCTCGTAGGACCCCCAAGACTTTGTGGTAAAGTCCAAACTCCTGAACTTTATTCATAAAGTGCTTCACGCTCAGACATCACATTTTCATTTTCTTGGGGGCAGGTACTTGTCCATCTGCAGCCTGGGCCTCAAGCAGGAGAGCCACTTGCTTAAAGTTAAAACAAATGACGTCCCCTTTCACATAGGAACCCCTCGGGAACTCATCCTTCTACTTTGCAGACCTTTCCCCTAATTAAACTTCAGTTACCTTGCAAGTCTCATGACAAACCACAGGTATTTGAGAAACCTTCCCTGACTCACTTAAGCTGATGAATATTCTTTTTTTGCTTCTGTAACAATCCAGGCATAACTTTTGTTTAACATGTATTGCTCTATGTTCCAAGTTTTAAAATTCTGATCAGCCCACTACACCTTAAAGGCAGGGTCTGATTAGTGTATTCCCTTTCCCTTGAGTGGCACCTGAGAGCCTTCCATTTGCTGAATGAATGATGAATGAGTGAATAAATGTAAGCTTTCAGAGCGGAGTGTTCACGTCTGATTTAAGGGCCATTCTTCAGTACTTTTCCCCAGATTCCTTTTCTTGCCCTTTCTAACAGCAAAGTGCTTTTAGCAGACTCTTGATAAATATTTGTTGGAATTACAAATGAGTAGTGTCTTTTGATGCTTTTGGTAACAATGAGTAGTGTCTTACGCATCTGTTCTACTTCCATATCTGCCAGTTTTGGGGATTAGATCCCTTCACCATCACTACCCCAAAGAATTACACTTACTCCTGCAGTGGCTGATGGTGCCCCAACCTGAGGGTCTGAGGAATATGGCTCCATTTCCAGCCATGACACTGAATCATGTCCTGGCCTTAAGCAATTGCTACACCATCCATTAAATGCGGGCGGAGACCATCCCCTCCTTTCTTAAAGATGTTATGAAGATTAATGAGGTAATGTCTGCAAAGAAAGGTATTATTCTAAATACTGAGCGTTATGGTAACATTGCTTTCATCTGTGTTACCCATCGGTCTGTGTTCATCCAGGCAAGGTGCAAAAGTAGGAGAGTTGCTAGAGCAGTTGAATTGAGAGAAGAGAGCAAGGTCTTATTCTGAGAACTGCTGATTACCAATCCCGCACTGTGGGTGTTCCTTGTGCTTCCATCTCTTCTGTCTACAAAAGCTTGCAATAGCACTTACCCACAATCAAAAGGGTATGTGGAAAATTAATGAATTTGTTTTTGTAAAGTGGATGGGTCCTTGGATAAAAAGCTTTGTAAAACCACGAGATATTATTTCAATCCCAGGTTTCTGTTTCTCTTCCTTTCTTTTGAAACGATATTCACTGAGCTTATCACTTTCTCAGGATTTTTTTTTTAATTACTCTTAACTCAGTCTTTTATGTACAGCTGTATACTTCTATTGAGCTGCTTTGTTTCCCTCCAGAGAGGTTACTGTTTGAAATTTCTCACTGTCGTCTTTCTGTTTGTTTACTTATAAACCAATAAGCCAACAAACAGCTTTTGGACAATAGTCTTCTTCTTCTTCTTCTTCTTTTTTTTAAGGAGCCATTATTTTTATAAGTCACAGCCCTTTTGAAATGTGTTTATTTATTAATTTATAAACGGCTCCCATCACACATTGCACCTGTGTGACTTATATTAATTAGAATAATAATGCAATGAGAAATGAATAGGCTGTTTTGATTTCTGTGCTAATCCAAGTAAACCTAGTGTCTAGTATTTGAGAATTGGATTGTTTATTGCAACTCAGAAGAGTACACAGGAATGGAAACAGTCTACGTTATCCTGTGCCTAGGATAATTTTAGAATTTTTAGAATTTTACTGGATAAATGTCAGAGTTTGTATTTTTTTAAAGATTTATTTATTTATTTGAGAGACAGAGAGTGTGAACAGGGGGAGGGACAGAAGCAGACTCCCAGCTGAGCATGGAGCCCCACACCAGACCCTGAGATCATGACCTGAGCCAAAATCAAGAGTCGGACATTTAACTGACTGAGCCCCCTAGGTGCCCCAATGTCAGAGTTTGTATTAATAAATTTTAAAGAAATAATCTTAAAGCAAGTATAATCATTAGTATATATAAATAGTGTATAATTCTTCATAGCAAGGTTTTTTTTTCCTTGTAAGTGAATCATTCAAAAGGCAAGGTCTGTCTATATCACAGCAATATACTTAGTAATTAATAATTTTGAGGATTAAGCAATCAGAAATAGTTGAATGCTTGTTTTACACCTAACACCATGGATTAGTTTGCACACTACAAATTGACCAGATAAGTGCTGCATTTAGACTTTCAATGGAAAGACTAGATAGCTAGGACCTACCTATCACCTTTCAATGGAAAGACTAGATAGCTAGGATAGCTAGGACTTATCTGTCAACTTTTAAGACAAGAAAAAAATTAACTTGTCTGAAATTGCCACATTAAAGGTCTTCATTGACCAAAGGTAAATTCATCCCTATAGACACAGACTTGTTCCGAATTCACGAGGAAAAGATTGCTATTTTTAAGAATAAATGTATCTCAAACCCTGAATGTATATCAGTGTGCTGTTGTTTATCTAAACCGAATCCATTGTTTTTATAGAAAAGAAAACTGAAATGCTGAAATGTTGTGAGGTTAAGTGATTGTCCAAGGTCACGTGACTAGTTAATACTAAAACTAGGACCCAAGTATCCTGGTTTCTAGTTATTAGTAATACCAATAATAATAGGTTTCAGGTGAAAATATCCAGCCAGTAGCTCTTGCTCATGAGAAAACTGTGTTATGGAGTGGGGAGACAGACCAGGCACTGGGAGGAGGAGAAACCTAATTCCATCATGAAATTACTTGTCCTTAGGAATGTTGCCTACTTCTTCAAGTTTCGCATCTTTGAAATGCACGAATTTTACTGGCATCTCCAATTTGCTTCCTCACTCTGGATTCTCTGATTTTTATGAATGAAATTGAACCAGAAAATTGACGTCACAGGCATATTGGCATAAAATCTCATCCATTTACTATCTGCTAATATCTATTTGAAAATTCAGTATTGGTAAGGCCTGATACACGTCAAATATTTAATGTCCCTTGAGCTGAGTTCTCCTTCCCAGAAGCATGCCATGTTCTGTTATGGACTTTGGCTATGGGGAGCACCCCATAAGACACATTCATCATATGTAGGAGTTCCCATAAGCACTAACCAATATCTGATAACTGTTATGTCCAAGATGCTCTGTTAGGTGCTGACTGGGCTCCAAAGGTAAAATGACTGCATCCTTCCAACTTGAATATATGCAAGAACATTGACAGCATTTTTATGGTCATTCCATATTGAATGCTCCTATCATTGAGCCATAGTATTTTAGAATTAGAAGGCATTTTCGTGGTTTTCCATTCCACATCATTCATTTTACAGTTGAAGTTTTTTATCTGACAACTCAGCTTTAATCCTAGCTGAATGTGTATAATATTTATAATATATAAAGATAAATATTTCACAGAAACAGTGTTAAAAAGAGAGATCTTCTTTTCCCCCCATGGTCCACACAACTGTATTTCATCCTAGATACAGGTCTTTGTATTTCATGTCTTCTTTCAGAATGTTTCTTATCTTCCGCAGCTGCCATTTTGATGAAAATCAAGGCTGATAGAGGAAAATATGTTGAGGTCACTAACCTATTTTGTTAAAAGAAATCAAAGAAAATTGTTTCCTGGAGGTTTCATCAGATATCTTCCATAAAAGCAATAACGTTTTTAAAACATTGCTGGTCCATATGCGTTTTGGTTGGAATATATAATTAGGTGGGCATTACTTGGGATGCTCATGACTTGCATTGTAGAGTCACCAGTGTGCCCACAGTGCATGTGTATGTGGGAAGAATATAACTCCTGTGCTTTCTACAAAGTAAGCGTGTTTTTCCTTGAGAACACACACTCTGATGAGGTCTCCGGAAACTTATCAATTAAAAATAGCTCAATGTGTTCTGGTTTAAATAGCTTCCTCTCAGTCCAAAGTTCAACTCTCTTCGTTTAAATAGTCTCTATACTTGATCTTTTTGGGCGGGTGGCTAGACTTTCAGAGATCTGTCCATTCACTGTTTTTTTTTTTTTTTTCCTGCGAGATGGTGCAGGTAGGAAGGTATGAAGATTTTACATCTGCTTAGTGGCAATGGAGGGGCTGACCCTTGCACTTCCTTGCTTTCGAGTGGCCAGACTGTTGGCCACTTTGCAGGTTTGAGCACTCAGGGCACTGAGTGGGCCCCTGACACTGGAGGTGGTGGCCTGTCGTTCGCATCTGGTCTCTGCACACATTGCAGGCTCAGTGCTCTCATTCCAAGCATCGGGGCAGGTCCTCTAGCATTCTCTGTTCCTCAGTGACCCTTTATGGCAGCAAGGGGAACTTCTGTTTTTCCATCTGCTCTGTCTCAGGGACATTTATCCAAACCTCTTCCTGCCATCACCTCCACATTGAACAAAGCATCCAGCCAAAAGCAGCAATACTTCCAGGAGCCTGCTGTGCTCATTCATCCTGACATTTTCAGGCTTTTAATTTTTTTAAAATTTTTTTACCCATTTTTATGTTTCTCTAGCCATCTCTTTAGCTCAAGGATTGGCTTCGAGGGATGTGGGACAAAATTTCTTTTACTTCTCTTTCTTGGCACTTGACTTTTATTTGACTTTCCCTAAGTCATAGCTTTCGGCTTCTGCTTTTATTCTCATAGCTCAATCCTGAAGGCCAGCTCATGCACAGGGAGAGAAACCAGCACCCAACCAAGCACCACAAATTACAGGCCATTTCCGAACCAACATGTCTCCTATTCTATAGACTGAGAAAAAGCCTCTTCCTCCACCACCACCTCCTCCTCCCTGTTCCCTTCTCATCCCATTCTCTCTCACACTCTCTTGCTGGTATCTTTCCCTTCTCTCCTCCTCTCACCTTTGCCCTTCTGTCTCTCTCTCTCTCCACTTGCCCCATATATTTGTGCAAATCAGTTTACATTTCACATTTGAAAATCTCAGTTTCTCTACCTTTTATGTGGGGAAAATACAACTTCAAACCATCTTTTATTTCTTTGCAATCATAGAAGAAATAATTAGTTGGTGGTTATAGATGATCTTGAACAACTTTAACCACAATTAATTTGAACAATTAACCACAGAAGTATAATTAATATTTGCTCAAAGTATTGTCTAATGTTATTTTTTCATAGCTATCTTTATGATTTTAAAATTCCATTTCCGGACAGGAGAGTAGTCTGCTAGCTACACGGAATAGCACATGAGGCAGGACATCACGGGCCTAGGAGCATGGGATATGAAATCAGATTGCTTGGATTCTTCCTTTTTTTTTTTTTTAAGATTTTATTTATTTTTTGACAGAGAGAGACAGCCAGCGAGGGAGGGAACACAAGCAGGGGGAGTGGGCGAGGAAGAAGCAGGCTGCCAACGGAGGAGCCTGATGTGGGGCTCAATCCCAGAATGCTGGGATCACGCCCTGAGCCGAAGGCAGATGCTTAACGACTGAGCCACCCAGGCGCCCCTGCTTGGATTCTTCCTGAATCTGCCCCTCTAGCTTAAGTTACTTATTCACCTCATGCTTCCATTTTATCATCTGTAAAAAGGAATAATAGTTACCACATCAGAAGATTATTGAGAGAATTGAAGGACAGAGTCCATGTAAATCATTTAGAATTGCACTCTTCAGTATGGAAGACACTAGCCATAAGCTGCTATTGAGCACTTGAAATGTGGCTAGTCCAAACTGTGGTGTGCTGTGTGTAAGTGTAAATTACACCCCAGATTTAGGCAGAAAAAAACATATAACATAACCTCATTAATCGTTTTGCATTGACTACATGTTGAAAAGAGAGTGTTTTGGATAGACTGTGTTAAATAAAATATGGTATTAAAATTAATTTTACTCGTTGGTATTGAGTGACTGTTTGTATCTCCCTCAAATTCATGTGCTGACCCCCAACCTCCACTGTGATCATATTCAGAAGTGGCGCCTTTAGGAGGTAATTAGGTTTCGATGTGGTCACTCGGGGGAACCCTCATGATGGGATTAGCACCTTTATAGGAAGAGGAAGAGACCAGAGTCCTTTCTCCATCATGCGAGGATGCAGCCAGAAAACTGCCATCTGCAAACCGGGAAGAGGATTCTCAACAGATGCCGAATCTGCTGGAACCCTAATCTTGGACTTCCAGACTCCAGAATTGTGAGAAATAAATGTCTATTGTTTAAGCCACCCAGCCTGTGATATTTTCTTATAGCAGTCTGAACGAAGGTACTGTTTCTTAAAAGAAAGAAAGAAGGAAGGAAGGAAGGAAGGAAGGAAGGAAGGAAAGAAGGAAGGAAGGAAGGAAGGAAAGAAAGAAAGAAAGAAAGAAAGAAAGAAAGAAAGAAAGAGAAAGAAAGAAAGAAAGAAAGAAAGAAAGAAAGAAAGAAAGAAAGAAAGAAAGAAAGGGAGAGAGAGAGAGAAAAGGAAAGAAATGTGGATACCAGTAAATTTACTTTCCTTATGTGGCTCACATTTGTGGTTTGCATTATATTTCTTTTGGACAGCACCAATCTATCATGCAGTAAACACTCAAAAATGTTAAGTTATTATTCTAGGGCACTTCTCACTTTCATATAAACAAAAATACTTGTTTTTACATACCTCTTTATGATCCAGGGGCCCATTAAAAAAAAAAAATCATGTTAGCAACAACTATAGTGGAGGTAAGAGTGTTACTTGGTTTTGGGGGGAAGAATTGTCCTGAATTTTGCTCAGTGATAGGAATGCTTTTGGTGTGATCAAATCAAGGTTTTTCTCCAACAGTGGACTGAGTAATGATTGCAAACTAATTACAGCATGCATATTGCACTTTGCTTTGCAGTAACAGCTTTCTACCAGCTGTTTCCTTTAGCAGTTGTTCATTTCAAGTAGGTACCAATGTTGCTGGAAGTGTAGAATGCCAGAAAGCAATTTCAATTCTTTGCTTCAAATTGAAATCTGTATTTTTTTTTTTTTTTGCATTTTTTTTTTCCTTAAGGGCCCTTCAAAATCTACATAGCTCTAAGGCTAATTTCTTAGCACCTTTTCTGGTCCCTTTTTCAGAAAAAAAAAATCTTTTGAAGATGATATACAGAATGATACAAAATCTCAAGTTTAATTAAGCTTTAGCAAAAATATCCTTTAACCATTACATTTGTTTCTTGCTTTATTCCCTCATAGCCTGCAACTCTTCTCAAGTATACTTTCAAGTAGAGATTCAATAGAGCCATTTAGAGTAGTTGTTACTGTGGATTAAATAACTATTCCCATCTGGTTCATGAAATATATAATCTGTATTCCTCTCTGGATAATAAATACAGTAAGTAACTACTTACCATCCCTTAGACCATCGTTTTTGTCTGTCCTAGTGGGTTTTTCTTTATTAGGACTTTTCATTAACTCTTTCCTTGCATAGAAACATGTCATGTGGGCTTATTTTTACAGAGAAAAACATTAGCCCAGTTTCTTTGACCCCAGTGAGGCTTCGGACGTGTAATGGTGGCTAGTAATACAATGGCTGGCATTTATCGAGCACTTACTATGTATTAGGCACAAAAGCTTAGGGCCAGTGCTTAATGATTTGTAAACATCAGTTTATGCAGAGCTTTTCAAAAACCCTCTGAGGGGCACTATTACCCCCCTCCCTTATCATCTAGGAAACCGATTCAGAGTACCACAATGTGCAAGTGGCTAACCAGATTGTATCTGGATTTGTGTGACTCTGGGTCTGGCCTATCATCCTCACTTCAAAATCACGGGCTCCAAACGGTGTGAGCACCCCAGGGGCTGTGCTGTGTGATACACTGGGGTGTGGGGATAATGTATTAGAACTTTTGCATGTATGTATACATTTTCTTTTTTAAAAAAAATTCTATATTTATGTTTTACATTGTATAAGGTAGAAAAATACATCGGTGCTTGTAGGAAATATCTGCATGACTTTATGGATTTTGGGAATGCATGCTCAATTTTTTTTCCTGATATGTTTTTACTATATAAAAAAAAAAAGGTCCCAATTTTACCACAGCCGTGGAGGAACTAACAATGCCTCTCAGATCATCCACACAAAAATTATAAAACATGAGATGCACGACAGTGCATATGATCCAACATACAGACTTTCTTAACTAAGAGTCTTCCGTTAAAGCACTATTTGTCCTTATCTTCACTATAACTCAAGCAAAGCGCTCCATTCAGGAGTTACTTTCCCTTTGGGGTTAGATAATTTTTCTCCCCTTCATGTCTAAGTGAATAGATGCTTTAGCCACTTGACTACTGCTGCCTGTTGCTACCATCTAGTCTCAGCTCACCTTGGGTCTCTGCTTGCTTGACTGCTGACATCTACTTCCTGAAACTCTGAGATAAATAATTACCCATGATACAGTGTTGCTAAGCCATGAGGCTCCAACCAAGGCAAAGAGGACTGTGGCACCTTTTTTTGCCTTGGGCTCTAATTATCCCCATGCAACTAATACAAACTTGCTTTCTATACAACAGCCTTTATTAAGATTGGTGGCTGAGGAGGAGAGTAACTATTATGATGTCAAAAACTGGATTCTGAATATGACTATTTCCAGAAACCAAGAGAAAATGAAAAGTTTTGTCTTCTTAAGAATCTTGTTTTCTTTTTCTTCCTCCTCCTCCTTTTCTTTCTTCTTCATGGACGGGATGGGAGAGAGGTATTTCTTGAATCCTTCACAATGCAACCTTCCATTCGCCTTCAGGAAAACTTTAAATCTTTATCTCTCATTGGCATGGTCTCACATCTTCCCTTATCAGAATAATATAATTATATATATACAGTAATTCACAGCAGCTGAAGACCACACATTTGAGTCACTTAGCCTAGAAGAACAGTTTAGAGTGGGATTTACATTATAACTGCAATTCCTTCAACAGTTTTCCATAAGCAGGAGGCAGAGATCTGTGCCTGCCCTTCTTCCTGTGTCATTTCAGTCTCCTGTAGGGAACTCTTGGATGGAACACACATGCATACTTATGCCTCCAAAGGACAAACAATAATTCTCCAAGATGGTAAGACTTAAAACCATATAAGGAAGAGAAGCAGTGTTTGAAAACCGTATGGTCTGCAAAGATTGTCCTTGCTACAATGTGATTGTATTTTGCAATATTTTGCTAAACCGTTGCAGTCCTCATGTTCTCATCCCCCTAGATCTGTGCCACACCCACCCTGTCAATTTCATTTTGATCAAATTCAACAACCACTGTTTCTAATACCTAGTTTGAGTCCGATTTTGAGATACTGAGTGTACAGGTCAATAAAACAGTGCTTGTCCTCAAGCACCTTATAAATAAGAACAGGGAAGTAGACATAAATAGTTGTTGAACACAGTGTGATGAGTTGTATACTTATGTGCAAAAGGCTTTGAAAATATTGAAAATGAGCAAGAATTTTTTTTTAAGGGGGAGAGGAAATGATTTATGGAGGAAAGAATAATGATGCCAGGCTTTAAAGAACGCAGAATATTTCACCGGGCAGGGGAAGTATGACAGAGAATGGAAATCAAAGGAAAACTTGTTCCTTACTCACTTGTTCTACATTTAAAATATCCCATTTTCTTTATGAGACACAATGAAACCATCCTGTGACTGTAAGGAATGGTCTAAATGTGGGGGACAAATTGTACCCTTCCTAGTCTCTAACATATTTAACAACACATAAAAGAAATACCCCTACAAAAAAAAAAAATCCCATTTTCTATCAACTTGTCCAAAATCGACCCATTTCAAATATCACTTCCAAATTGGAGCTTTTTTCTTACCGTATTGGTTGATAAAAGTGACTGTATCATTCCTTTGGAAGTTTTCCTACTCTGCTTAGCCTAACAGTGATTATTTTTAGCTATATATCCATCATTTCCCCAAGAGAGGAGAATATATATAGATTACATACTCATATACATATTGGCCAACAGTTCTCTTTAACCCACAGGGCCTGTGCAGGGATTTGCATATGGCAGACTTTCAACAGGGTTTGTCGACCATAGTAAAACCTGTCTCAGTTTGTGTAAAGAGCCACATCTAGAGTTGGAGAACTCTGACATTGGTGTTGTATTTGGGAGAAAATACAAAATAAAAATGTAAAAGAGTAGCATACAAACAAAAATATTCCTGGTGAATTTGGCCTAGGTGGCAGGTGGGGAGGAGGAGTTGGGACAGGACACACTTCAGCCCATAACAGGGACTGAGGGCCTCAGAGTAGGACCAGAAGATGAAGACAGAGCAGGCACTAGAGCATGTAGTAGATCGTTACTATGGGAAGCTGGTCAGGGCCAGAACTCATGACTCATGGAATTTACCACAACTGTGGACCAGAAAAAGAGATCTAATCATGGTTTTTATGGTCACATCAGGAGAACTAAGGTTTCTAAACCTCTTTTCAAGATTCTTATCTGGAATAGGTGCAAGTCAATCAAGGAGTTGCCCAAAAACCACCTGTTGGGTAAACAGATGGTGAGCCCGGGTGCAGGAGTAGGTAATTCTGACTTTGATATCAGGCACTGGAGGTAAGGGCTTAGTAACCTAAAAAATGGGCAAAACCATCAAGACCGCAGGGACCAAGGGTGAGGCACAGGTATTCACATAAACAGAGGATTCCGGGGCTGGTGGGCTGGTCAAGCAGGTGGAAGGCAGAGCCAGGAGAGATTCCAGACCACGGTAAGGAGCTTTTTATACGTCACATGTGACTGGCCCTGCAGGTGTCCAGTGAGATATGAAAGCTGCCAAGCTTGTCTGGAGGAAGTGGCAAGACTCAGACACTAATACCGTAGAATTGAATGTTCCATCATTAGCATTGTTTTTAGGAACTTAAGTCTCCTTTTTAAAGCCAACATGTCTCCTCAATGGGAACATGTGGAGTCCACTACAGTTTTGAGTTGGTGAAAATTATCAGAATCACAGGATTTGAGAACTGGAAAGGCTTACCTGTAGAGCAGTGGTCCTTAACCTTGAGCGTATATCAGAACCACCTGGAGGACTGATTAAAATACAAGTGACTGGGCTCCAACCCCAGAGTTTCTAATTCAGTAGGTCTGGAGCAAGGCCTGACAATTTGTATTTCTAATATGTTCCCAGGTGATGCTGATGCTGCTGGTCCAGGGAACATACTTTGAGAACTGCTGCTTAAATGCATGGTTTTCAACTTATATGCACATTAGAATCACCTGGGAAGCTTAAATTAAAATCTCCACACCCAGATTGCATTCCAGACCAATTAAATCTAAATGGAACCCTGGCATCAGCACTTTGTAAAGCACCCCCAGATGATTCCCATATAGTGGTGTTCGGCAACAAGTAGTTTAAAAGCGTTCTTAGTCCTTTTCTTAGTGGGAAATGATCACAGTGCCTGCTGTGGGAATGTGAAACATTGGGGTGCATGGCACTTACTACTGTCCCTTAGCTATATTCTCATTTTATCGTTGGGGAAGTAGGATTTTACAATCAGAATTTCTCTACCACAGGTGGTAGACTTAAGGACACTCTAGTGGTCTGGGGTAGCTGAACACCATGAAGCTAAGAGTGGTCCTAAGATTGGCTGAGAAATGCTTAGGCCAGGATATTGACAATGTGGAATTGCCAATCCTGCTTCTTTCAAAGGTAAAAGAGGAAATGGAGGAAACATATTTGCATATTAATTAAAACCACAACAGACACAACCATTCATTCATGGAGTATGATGCAACTTCATTTGAGTGTGGAAATTTTGCAAATGTTTAATTTCTGTGCATGTAGAAGTGATGTCACCATGGGGGAAGGCATGCTGTCTCACGGAAAGTAAGTTATTGGGCAACACAAGCATTCTATTGGACAAAGACGATTTGGACATTGGCTAGTAGTGTGTATTATGTAAAGAAAATACTACAAAGTTTAGTATCTTATACCGCCATGTAAAGTTGTCATTGGAACATCTCACAAGTAAGATGGAAACAGGTACCAATCACCAATCCTACACATCATGGCAAGTAGAAGTGAAGAAAAAGCCCATGACCCCTTACCAGCATTGAAGGGTCATGTAATATGCTCCACTGAGAGCAAAATCACTACCAATTTCAGCAGCAGGGAAGTTATTTGCTGCCTGGCACTTACTCTACAATCATTGTGCTACAAACCAAGAAATAAATATGGTTTAGTGGTGTAGAGCACAATAAATAGCATGTAGGGAGTGAGAATGGCTTTAATTTCCTCTGTGCTAAAAAGTCAGCAAATATTCTTCAGCCCCTTAAAGGGGGCAAAGGATTTCAGAGACTGGCTTTGGCTGCTGGTGTTTTTCAATTTGATTTTCCTTTATTGGTAGCCAAACCCCCAGCGAGAGGAGTTCATATGAAGGTAAAACGAAAACTTAATAGAACTTAGAATTTCTTTCCTTTTTTGTCCAGGGTTGCACTCACTTCCTCACTTCTGACTGTCTACTGAGCTGCCCCTCCCCTCCTGTTCCTTCTTTCTTCCCAAGAGAACCAACCTTTTTCCCATCTCCACTCTCTTCCCCTTGGCCCCCCGGGGGGGAGAGCTGTTTTAGGACCACCTTATTGGTCTCATTTCTCTCGCTAATGAATTATATCGGTATGGACATGAAATCCGGCTAGAGAAGTTGGAGATGTGTGCTGGGAAGGATCACCTGATGATTTAAAGGAGATAAGCAGAAAGATGGTGGGTTTTTTTTTCCCCCTGGATGCGGTCATGGTTCCATAGTCACTATTTTGGAGCTTTGAGAAATACTCAGAGAACAAATGCAGAATGGAAAGGTGAGGATGTTGAGCCAGGAAATTAACTGTGCCTGGAGAGCTTGTTACATGAGATAATAAATGCCTTGTTTTTGAAGTCCGTTGATTCAGGGTTTCCTGTTCCTTATAGCTGAAGGCACAACAACTGATTCATTTGGTATCTTGAGTACGTGTGTGAGAGTTAAGCCCTTCCTAGCATTTGCCAAGATGGAAGATATTAGAGAAAAACCAATATATATTGCCATACTGCTTTATAAATCCTTATAGAAACTGCTCTTAATTTAAAAATAACTTCCCACATTTTACTTTTATTTTTCTTTCCATTTAACTTAATCTTAGCAATTATCTTGACAGATTTAAGGTAAAGTACTTCATTCATGTAATAAAATTTGATTGACAGTTTTAATGTGTGGAGGAGGTTAAGATATGACTTTAGCATTAATAAGCTTTTAAGCTTTACATAGTACAAGCCAAACACACATTTAGAAGAATGGATGCAAACCATGAAAGTCTTCCTAAATATTACCAAGAAAAATTCTCCAAAAATTAGTTTTACTTGGTGTTAATATTTATTTTTCAAAGTTTCATATTCTGTAATAAACTTTTTGAGGTGCTATTTATATACAGTAAAATGCACACATTATAAGTGCACAGTTTGATAAGTTTATATATTTCGGTAACCACCAACCCAATCAATCATCCCAGAAAATTTCCTTTTACTCCTTTGAGGCCAATACTTCTATCCCCAGCCCATACCAAGCAACCGGTATATCACTATAGCTTAGTTTGGCTGGTTCTATGACTTTATATAATCAGATAGCACTATTTTGTGTCTGGCTTATGTTTCTCAGCCAAGCATTATTGACATTATTCCGTGTTGCTAAGTATATCATTAGTTTGTTTCTTTTAATTGCTGTTTAGTATTCTACTGGATGAATATACCACAGTTTACTTATCCCTTCACCTATTGAAGGACATGTGAATTGTTTCTAGTATTTGGTTATTATGGACAAAACTACTATACAATATTGTATACGTTTTTGTGTGCGTATTTATTCTGGGTCACGTGATAAACTTTTATAAAGCTTAACTTCGTAAGAAACTGCCAAATTGTTACCCAAAGTGGTTCTAACATGTCGTATTCAGCTCAGCAGTGTTTGAGAGTTCTGGCCAACATTTACTATGATCAGCCTTTTTACTTTTAGTCATTCTGGTGAGTGCATTATAATAGGTCATTGTGGGTTTTTTTTTTTTTTAAGATTTTATTTATTTGAGAGAGAGAGAACATGATAGAGACAGCACAAGTGTGCTGGAGGGGCAGAGGGAGAGGGAGAAGTAAACTCCCCACTGAGCAGGGAGCCTGACATGGGGTTCGGTCCCAGGACCCTGGGATCATGACCTGAGCTGAAGGCAGACGCTTAACCTAATGAGCCACCCAGGTGCCCCTATCATTGTGGCTTTAATTTGTGTTTCCTGATGTCCAGTGATGTTGTGTATCTTTTCATGTTTTTATTGACCATTCATATACCACCTTTTTGAGGTCTTTGTTAAACTCTTTTGCCTTTTTATATTTTTCTTTTGCCTTTTTAAATTAGAACATTGTTCTTTTTGAGTGGTAGCAATGCTTTATATGTATTGGCAACATGTCCTTTTTCAAATATATGTACCACAAATATTTTCTCCCAGTGCGTAGCTTTCTTTTTTTTTTCCTATTCTTAATGGTGTCTTTTCAAGAACAGAAGGTTTATTTATTTATTTATTTTTATTTTTAATTTTTTTATTATATTATGTTAGTCACCATACAGTACATCCCCAGTTTCCGATACAAAGTTTGATGATTCATTAGTTGCGTATAACACCCAGTGCACCATGCAATACGTGCCCTCCTTACTACCCATCACCAGTCTATCCCATTCCCCCACCCCCCTCCCCTCTGAGGCCCTCAGTTTGTTTCTCAGAGTCCATAGTCTCTCATGTTTCATTCCCCCTTCTGATTACCCCCCCTTTCTTTATCCCTTTCTTCCCCTACCGATCTTCCTAGTGCTTATGTTCCATAGATGAGAGAAATCATATGATAGTTGTCTTTCTCTGCTTCACTTATTTCACTTAGCATTATCTCCTCCAGTGCCGTCCATGTTGCAGCAAATGTTGAGAATTCGTTCTTTCTGATAGCTGAGTAATATTCCATTGTATATATGGACCACAACTTCTTAATCCAGTCATCTGTTGAAGGGCATCTCGGTTCCTTCCACGATTTAGCTATCGTGGACAATGCTGCTATGAACATTGGGGTGCATATGGCCCTTCTCTTCACTACGTCTGTATCTTTGGGGTAAACACCCAGTAGTGCAATGGCTGGGTCATAAGGTAGCTCAATTTTTAACTTTAAGGGACCTCCACACTGTTTTCCGGAGTGGCTGTACCAACTTGCATTCCCACCAGCAGTGTAGGAGGGATCCCCTTTCTCCACATCCTCTCCAGCAATTGTTGTTTCTTGCCTTGTCAATTTTTGCCATTCTAACTGGCATAAGGTGGTATCTTAGTGTGGGTTTTTTTTTTTTAAAGGTTTTATTTATTTATTTGACAGAGATAGAAACAGCCAGCGAGAGAGGGAACACAAGCAGGGGGAGTGGGAGAAGAAGAAGCAGGCTCATAGTGGAGGAGCCTGATGTGGGGCTCGATCCCATAACGCCGAGATCACGCCCTGAGCCGAAGGCAGACGCCTAACCGCTGTGCCACCCAGGCGCCCCCTTAGTGTGGTTTTGATTTGAATTTCCCTGATGGCTAATGATTTTGAACATTTTTTCATGTGTCTGTTAGCCATGTGTATGTCATCATTGGAAAAGTGTCTGTTCATATCTTCTGCCCATTTTATGATTTGTTTATTTGTTTCTCACGTATTGAGTTTGAGAAGTTCTTTGTAGATCTTAGATACCAGTCTTTTATCTGTAGTATCATTTGCAAATATATTCTCTCATTCCGTGGGCTGCCTCTTAGTTTTTTTGACTGTTTCCTTGGCTGTGCAGAAGCTTTTTATCTTGATGTAGTCCCACAAGTTCATTTTATCTTTTGTTTCTCTTGCCTTTGGAGATGTGTCATGAAAAAGGTTGCTTTGGCCGATGTCGTAGAGGTTGCTGCCTATGTTTTCCTCTATGATTTTGATGGATTCCTGTCTCACATCGAGGTCTTTCATCCATTTGGAGTTTATTTTTGTGTATGGTGTGAGAGAGTGGTGAAGTTTCATTCTTTTGCATGTAGCTGTCCAATTTTCCCAGCACCATTTATTAAAGAGACTGTCTTTTTTCCACCGGATGTTTTTTCCTGCTTTATCAAAGATTAGTTGCCCAAAGAGCCGAGGGTCCATTTCTGGGTTCTCTATTCTGTTCCATTGGTCTATGTGTCTGTTTTTGTGCCAGTACCATGCTGTCTTTGTGATCACAGCTTTGTAGTACAGCTCGAAACCTGGCATTGTGATACCCCCAGCTTTGTTTTTTCCTTTTCAACAGTTCCTTGGCGACTCAGGGCCTTTTCTGGTTCCATACAAATTTAAGGACTATTTGTTCCAGTTCTTTGAAAAATGTTCTCGGTATTTTGATCGGGATAGCATTGAAAGTGTAGATTGCTCTGGGTAGCATGGACATTTTAACTATGTTAATTGTTCGGATCCATGAACATGGAATATTTTTCCATCTTTTTGTGTCTTCTTCAACGTCTTTCAAGAGTGATTTATAGTTTCTAGAATATAGATCCTTTACGTCTCTGGTTAAGTTAACTCCAAGGTAACATATGGTTTTTGGTGCTATTGTAAATGGGATGGATTCCCTAATTTCTCTTTCTTCACTCTCATTATTCATGTATAGAAATGCAACTGATTTCTGAGCATTGATTTTGTATCCCGCCACATTACTGAATTGCTCTATAACTTCTAATAGTTTGGGAGTGGATTCTTTTGGATTTTCCATGTAGAGTATCATGTCATCTGGGAAGAGAGACAGTTTGACTTCTTTGTCAATTTGGATACCTTTTATCCCTTTTTGTTGTCTGGTTGCTGTTGCAAGGACTTCTAGTACTATGTTGAATAATAGTGGTGAGAGTGGGCATCCTTGTCGTGTTCCTGATCTTAAGGGAAAGGCTTCCAGCTTTTCCCCATTGAGAATGATATTTGCTGTAGGCTTTTCATAGATGTTTTTTTATGAGATTGAGGAATGTACACTCTGAAGGGTTTTAATCAGGAAAGGATGCAGTATTTTGTCAAATGCTTTTTCTGCATCTATTGAGAGAATCATATGATTTTTGAATTCTTCCTTTTGGATAAAATCTGTGACACTGATTGATTTGTGAATGTTGAACCACCCTTGCATCCCAGGTATGAATCCCACTTGGTCATGACGGATAATCCTTTTAATGTACTGTTGGATTCTATTAGCCAGGATCTTGTTGAGGATTTTGGCGTCCATATTCATTAGGGAAATTGGTCTGTAATTTTCCTTTTTGATGGGGTCTTTGCCTGGTTTGGGGATCAAGGTAATATTGGCCTCATAGAATGAGTTTGGTAGCTTTCCTTCTGTTTCTATTTTTTGAAATAGCTTTAGGAGAATAGGTATTATTTCTTCTTTGAATGTTTGGTAGAATTCCCCAGGAAAACCGTCCAGGCCTGGAGTTCTGTTTTTTGGAAGGTTGTTTATCACTGTTTCAATCTCTTCATAATTAATTGGCCTGTTTAAAAAATCCGTTTCTTCCTGTTTCAGTCTTGGTAGTTTATAGGTTTCCAGGATGTCCTCCATCTCTTCCAGATTGCTTAATTTATTGGCATAAAGCTGTTGATAGAAGTTTCTAATAATCCTTCCAATTTCATTCGTGTTGGTTGTGACCTCTCCTTTTTCATTCATAATTTTATTAATTTGGGTCCTTTCTCTATTCTTTTGGATAAGACTTGCCAGAGGTCTATCAATTTTATTAATTCTCTCAAAGAACCAGCTTCTAGTTCTGTTGATCTGCTCTACTGTACTCCTGGTTTCTAATCCATTGATTTCTGCTCTAATCTTGATCAGCTGCTTCCTTGTGAGTGGATTAGGCCTGTCCCTCTGTTGCTGTTCCAGCTTCTTGAGGTGAGAATATAAAAATTGCATTTTAGATTTTTCTATTCTTTTGAATGAGGCTTGGGTGGCTATGTATTTTCCCCTTAGGACTGCCTTTGCAGTATCCCATAGGTTTTGGACCGTTGTGTTTTCATTCTCGTTGGTCTCCATAAATTGTTTAAATTGATTTTTGATTTCCTGGTTTATCGAGTCATTCCTGAGCAGGATGGTTCTTAGTCTCCAAGTGTTTGAGTTTCTTCCAAATTTTTCCTTGTGGTTGAGTTCCAATTTCAAAGCGTTGTGGTCTGAGAATATGCAGGGAATAATTTCAGTCTTTTGGTATCGGTTGAGACCTGTTTTGTGACCCAGAACATGGTCTATTCTTGAGAATGTTTTATGGGCATTAGAATAGAATGAGTATTCTTTGGTTCTAGGGTGTAGTGTTCTGTATATATCTATGAGGTCCAACTCATCGAGTATGGCATTCGAAGCTCTTGTTTCTATGTTGATTTCTTGCTCAGGTGATCTCTCTATTGCTGATAGTGGAGTGTTGAGGTCCCCTACTATTAACGTATTTTTATCTATATGACTCTTTATTGTGGTTAAGAGTTGGCTTGTGTATCTTGCTGCTCCCCTGGTGGGGGCATATATATTTATAATTGTCATATCCACTTGTTGGATACATCCTTTAAGAATAATATAGTGCCCTTCTGTGTCTCTAACGATAGTCTTTAGTTTAAAATCCAATCTGTCTGATATGAGAATTGCTACCCCAGCTTTCTTTTGAGGTCCATTGGCGTGAAAGATGGTATTCCATCCCTTTACTTTCAGTCTGAATGTATCTTTAGGTTCAAAATGAGTCTCTTGTAGACAGCAAATGGATGGGTCATGTCTTTTTATCCAATCTGCAACCCTGTGCCGTTTTATGGGAGCATTTAGGCCATTCACATTGAGACTGATTATTGAGAGATATGATTTTAATGATGCCATGTTGCCAGTAAAGTCTTTGTTTCTATAAATTGTGACTTTCTGTTCTGTATCACTCTTGGGGCCTTTTTACTTTTATAGAACCCCCCTTAATATCTCCTGTAAGGCTGGTTTTGTGGTTATGAAATTGGTCAATGACTGGCGATTCTGGAAGGTCTTTATTTCTCCATCAATTCTGAATGACAGCCTTGCTGGATAAAGGATCCTTGGCTGCATGTTTTTCTCTGAAAGAGCTTTAAAAATGCCCCTCCCCCAACCCTCTCCCTCATTTCAGGTCTGTGTAGACAGATCTGACATAATTCGGATACCTTTGCTTTGGTACGTGAGAAATTTCTTTGCCCTGGCCACTTTCAATACTGTACCCTTGGATCTAATATTTGCGAATTGCACTATGAAGTGACGTGGCATAGGTTTGTCGTGGTTGAGCTTGGAAGGGGTCCTCTCTGCCTCTTGGACACGAATGTTTGTTTCCTTTGCTAGATTAGGGAAATTTTCAGCTACAATTTGTTCAAATATCTCTTCTAGACCTTTGTTTTTCTCTACCCCCTCGGGGATGCCGATGATTCTGACATTGGAACGTTTCATTGAGTCAGTAATCTCCCGTAACCTACATTCTTGAGAATGGATTTTTTTGAGCCCAGATTCTATTTTAGCTTTCTCTTCTACTAACCCATCCTTCAGTTCGCTGATACGTTCTTCTGCCTCATTCACCCTGGCTGTCAGAGCTTCTAGTTTTGACTGCATTTGGCTCATAGAATTTTTAATTTCTGCCAGATTCGCTCTCATTTCCACCCTTAGAGATTCTATATTCTCGTTAATGTTTTCGCTAATACTTTTTTCAAGTCTACACATCATCTTGACCACTGTTACTCTGAATTCCATTTCTGATAATTTGGTTATATCCATATCCATTAGTTCTGTGGCAGAGGCCACAGACTCATCATCTTTTCTTTGCTGGGGAGGATTTCTCCTTCTCATCAATCTGATGAGGAGAGGTTGTGGGGTTGTCCAGAGCCCAAATTATTGCCCGGGACCCAGGCCGTGCGCCCTTGTTTTATAGGGATCTTAGGGTTGTGGGCTTCTTGATTTTTCAGCCTGCCTTCTGGGGGAGGGGTCTGCTGCGCCGATACTCAGGCAACCCTGTTTGGGTAGAGTCTCCGTGTTCCCTGCGAGGGGGGATGGGGATGGGTACACTGTGAGCCGGTATTTCCAGGCTTTTGTTCTCTGGCGGCTTTCCCTGGCGGTTTGCTGTGCCTCTTCTGAGCGTCAGAGCAGCAGTAGCTGAATCTCAGCCTCTGTCTCAGAACAGAGGGTTCGCGGACTGTTCTGCACTGATGTTCTGGCCACTTTAACTCTGTTTCTGTTGGCGCTGCTCAACCCTGCAGTGTCCTGGGATGTGCGCCCCACACACAGCATCCCAGCCCTCACTTCCAGGGCCGGCACGTCTCTGTCCTTTGTGTTTCTAACACCGCCAGCCACCAGCCGCCAGCTGCCCCTGCGTGCTCTGGAGCTCCCAGTCTCAGTCTGGTTCCAGTGAGCACACCAGAGCCCCGTTTCAGTCTGTTCGCACGCGTTCCCCGGCTCATGGTCTCAGTCTGCTCTCTCGCGGGTGCCGGTCCGCGAGTCTGCCCACTAAGAACAGAAGGTTTAAATCTTGGTGAAATCCACTTTGTCAATTTGAAAATATTGGTGCCTTTTTGTGTCCTAAGAACACATCTTTATCTACTACAGAGTCATGAAGATTTTTTTCTTGGAAATGTTCTTCTAGAGGTTTCATAGGTTAGCTTTTATGTTTAAGCCTATCATCCATTTCCAATTAAATTTTTTGTATAAAATGATGTAAGTGTTAGGGTTCGTTTTTTAAAAATATAAATGTCCAGTTGTATTATCACCATTTGTTGAAAACATAATCTTTTACTCATTGAATTAACTTGGTACCTTTGTCAAAAAGCAACTGAACGTATACATATGTGAATCTATTTCTAAGCTCTCTGCTCTGTTCCATTAATCCATTGTTCTATGCATATGCTATTACCACTCTGCCTTGATTAGAGTAAGTATTTATAATAAATCTTGAAATCAAGTAGCACAATTCTTTCAACTTTGTTTTTGGTTTTCAAAATTGTTTTGGCTATTTTAGGTTCTGCATGGTTCCATTTTCTTAGGATCATCTTGCCAGTTTAAAAAAAAAATTCCTACAGGACTTTTGTGTGGGAATAAATCAGTATGGGGAGACTTGATATCTTAAAAATATTAAGTCTTCTAATCCATGAACATGGTATACTTCTTCATTTATTCAAACTTTAAAAACAAACTCAATATGTTTGTATTTTGCAGCGTATAGATTTATACTTATCTTTCATGTTTGATGCCATTATAAAAATATTTTCCAATTTTTTTTGTTTATATATAGATACAATTGATTTTTATGTATTGACTGTGGGTCCTTTAACTTTTGTAAATTTACATTTTAATATGAAAATTTGATTTTGTTTCTTTTTATTGCAGAATAGTAGTCAATTGTAGGGGTGAATCAATTTCTCTACCTATTCTGTTGTGGACATATGTTTTAAGTTCTTTTGAATGATTACCTAGAAATTGACTTCCTGGGCTATATAGATGCATGTTTAATTTTATTAAACATTTTATTTTTAGGTAGTTGTAGATTCACATTTAGTTTGAAGAGATAATACAGAGAGATTTCATGTACACTTTACCTAGTTTCCTCTAATGGTAACATCTTGCAAAAATGATAGAAGAACTTCACGAATAGGATATGGACATTAATGGAGTCAAGATACAGAAGGTTCATCATCATAGGGACCCCTTGTGTTACTCTTTAATAACCTCCTTTGTTCTCTCTCAGCTCCTTCCTTAACTTCTGGCAACTAACAATTTGTTCCCTATTTCTATAATTTTGTCAATTCAAGATTGTCATGTAAATGAATCATATAGAATATAACTTTTTGGGATTGGGTTTTTTAATTCATCATAATTCCCTGGAAATTCCTACGAGTTGCATGTATTAAAGGTTCAGTTTTAATTGCTGAATTATCTTTTATATGTTTAATTTATAAGAAAGTACCAAACAGTTTCCCAAAGTGGCTGTGCCATTTTACACTCTCACCATCCATTTGATTCTTATTTTTAATTTCTGTTTTCCCAGTAAGATTCTTTATCTGTCTATTCATTAAGATCACATTTCTCTTAATTGTTTGAACATATTTTCTCTTAGTTTTTTTAACATATTTGTAGTAATTACTTGAATACTTTCATATGCCAAATCAAACATCTAAGCCATATAAGGTTTGATTTCTGTTGATTTTACTTTCTTAACTATGGATCACATTTTCCTCTATCTTTGCGTATCCAGTAATTTTTATTGTGTTGTAAATGATACAGGATTTTATTTTCTTCCTCTGAAAAATGATGATGTTTGTCCTTCAGGCACTAGTTGGTTATCCTGTGTTGTGTAAGGTTGATTTTATACTTTGCTAGGGTTGATCTTTGGAAAGCCCAAGGTGTTTCCTAAGTCCCTCTTAATTGATGGGACTTTCTCTCCTCTGTAGATCTTGTCAGGACTTGCTTTTATCCTATTGTGGGGGATCTAAAGTGGGACTTTCTCTAGGGCATAGTCCTTACTTTTGTGGTAGAGCTTTTCCGATGTTTCAACAGGACGCCAAAAGGTATTACATGATGTTAAAAATCTCTCTCCTCTCTGACTGGGCAGGAAATTCAACTTCCCTGGCACTGGTCAATTTCTAGTGTGTTCGCTTCTCTCTTACCCCTGCAGCAGCTGCCCCCCGCTAGGCCTCAAGTAGTTTCACCCTGTGCCCTTGGCCAAGGACTTGTAGGGAAACCCCACATAGACTTCTGGAGCTCACCATGGGTCCATTAATCTTCTCTCTGGTGCCCCACCTTGCACATTCTAGCCACTCCAGCTGCTCCAAACCCTGATCTCTTCCTCCTCACTTGAGTAGGACACCATGCATATTTGTATCCCAGCCCTATGTACCATGGATAGAAAGTTGTCCCTCAGCAGAGGAGTGCATTGATTGTGGAGCTCCCCTTGTGAGTTGAAGTCTCAGTGGTCACAGTCTCGCATTGCCTGTTTTCCGATGTCTTGAATATTTGTCCAGTTTTATGGTGGTTTAATGTAGGAGGGATAGCCTAGTACCAGCAACTCAATCATACCTGGAAGCTAAAACTCACAGTTTACATTTTTAACCTCTTGTTTCATGTTTGAGACAGTCTGTTTGATTTACGTGAACCTTATCTATTTTTTTTGGCAGAGTATAAATTGCATGCTAGAAGATAGCCCTTAGCATGCAATTTTGAGTAGTAGACTCAGAATTTTAGAGTTAAAGGAGCCTTTGCAACCACTGATCCTAACTTTCTTCTGTAATGAATGAGGAAACAGGTCCAGAGAGATTAGGTGATTTACTCAAGTTTGCACAGGTTGTTAGTGATTTAAAGCACCTGCTCTTGGAGGCAATAAATACCATAAAACTGTACCATGGTAATGAGTGGAAGCTGCCTTATCTTCGCACTATATATGAAAAATAAAAGGATCCCAACAGTAAGCATTTTCAGAGTGTAAAGATTGCAAAAGGAACGCTTAGCCTGGCTAAACTGCTTTCAAGTTTTTAAAATCCCTTTAGTCACACTCTTTTACATAAAGCATCAAATGTGCTAATTAGAAAAGATGCAGATCTACTAATCAAAAGTTCTTTACTTAGCAAAATTATAAGTAATAAAATAAACTTGCTCAAATAATTTTGCTTTTGTCTACCCTCTTTCCCCGAAGGAGTAAATACTGTTACTTTGACACCTTCTGAATGTGACATATAAAATAATCTATATTGTTATATAAATTAGTATTTCAATTTTATCCATGAGTATTTAAGTAAGTATAATAAGGAAGTAATACGAAGTTTACTTTCTAAGCTAGTATATATGTCTAAAACTCAGGTTTCTGATTCTTACTTTAGTGCTTGTTTTATTAAACTACCTTATAGTAGGTTATGTATCAATATACCCTATCAGAGGGGTATGCACTGTGTCATATAAGTGCCCTACAGTATAATACAAAAAGAAAAGAAGAGTACGAATTTGAGCACATTCTTATTAAGGTCACCCACACACACCAACTGCTAATGTAATGTTTAAAATCTTGAGAAATTAAGAACTGCTAAGTCTGGAACATTTAAAGACTACCCGCTGTGCACTAGAGATAGTGGCATTAGTGTGCACTAACCTTCCAACCCCGGACGCTGCCTCGATAAGCAAACCAGAGGTGCTCTCTACACCTTCTATGGAAGCCATAAGAGCTGCTATCAATATATCCACTTTCACAGCTCTATACACTAATACTCTCTAGACTTTTTATAGACTTTATGTCTTTTTTCTTAGAGGATAGGTTTTGCAAGATTTAAAGGAAGATCAAACTCCTTGATTGTCTCAACTTTGAACTTTCAGCTTCAGTAAATTTGTTTAAAGAACTAGATAACGTACCATTTATCAGATTTTTTCATTTAAGTCAAAACTATTTTGCGGAGTTGCATATCCAGAAAACAAACTTCTTTTTCTTATTCCCTAAATAGAAGCTATATTGTTGTAAGAAACTGCTTAGAATGGGGATTTCTAGTAGTTACTTTTGTATTACTAGATAATATATGTATTGTTAAATGTTAAAAAAAATACCCACTGTGTGCAGAGAACCAGATATTCTTTTAGAAAGAAAAAATTTAATAAAGGAGAGAAAACATGGTAAAAATAGCCAGTTACCAAGCTTAGTGAGAAATAAATACTATTTAATGGCAATAAAACATTATAATGCTAGGAATCACGATATATTGGGCTCTTTTTGAAGAAGACAACTTTACTGAAGGATTTTAAAAAAAAGCAAAAGAATAAATATTCATAGATGAGAAGGCTCAGTAATACAACAATGTTGGTTCCCCACAATTTTTAGGCTTCATACTATTCAACAAAAATTCAAAATGGAATTTTTTAAAAATTGACTTTCAGAATTAAAATCAGAATTAAAATTTTTCAAATGACACATTTTGAAGAAAAAATTTTATATTTGATAATCAATGAAAGTTTTTAAATTCTGAAGAATCTTTGCAAATCTTAAAGGAAAAAGATGAATAATTCAATAGAAAATATTGACAAAGAACATGTACAATTTACAAAATGACTAATAACTGCATTAAAAAACCCTCCTGTCTCATAATCCACAATATACAAATTAAATAACACAATTAAAAATTTCAAATACTAGTTTGGTAAAGGTGAAAACAACTTAATGTTGGCAAGGGTTTGGGGAAAGGACTGCTCTTTACACTCTCTACTGGGAGCTTAATTCAATTTGACAGTATGACAACAAACTAGCTTATTCCCTTTAACAAGGTAACTTTAGGAATTTATGTTAAGGAAATAATCAGAGATATTCTGAAAGATTTCAATACAAGTGGGTTCATTACAGACTTATTTATGATAATGAAACTTTGAGAATTTTTAAGTAAGTTGTCATATATTTAAATGTGATATATAATGGGATGCTAAACAGTCTTTAAAGTAATTTGGAAATATTTAATGGGATTAGAAAATGCTACTTATTATGTTGCTTATTCAGTATTATTAATTTTATTTAAAAATATAAAAGTTAATATGCATACGCTTTGAAGACATGCATCAAAATGTTAACTGTGGCTATCTCTAAGGGGTGTGTTTATGGATTTCTTTTTCCAAAATTTCTTCAAAGACATTTATTAATTTTATAACCATTAATTTTTATGTGGAAAGAAGAGTGGACTAATAAAATATGCATCTGTAATATAAATAATGAGATCATGAAAAAAATGCCTAACTGTAACAGTAGAGAGAGACATTCTTAGAGGGTTTCAGTGTGGGTCTGCAGAATCATTTAAAGTAGTGATTCTCAACTGGGGCGTGATTTTGTCCTCTGAAGCACACTTGTCAATGCCTAAAGACATTTTTGGTTGGGGAGAGGGGGTTGCTATTGGCATCGAGCTGGTAAAAGCCAGGGATGCTGCTAAACTTTCTACAGTGTCCAGGACCAAGACTTATCCAAACCTGAGAGTTCAATGATGTTGAGACCGAGAAACCCTAATCTAGGGGAAAGGTTGTGACGTTGGGATTCTGAGATCCACATCTCTCTTGAATCCATTGATAGTTTACTGACCTTGGCAGAATCACTTGCATCTTGTGTCTCAGTTCTTTCATCAGTAAAATGGAGCTAGCAATTTTTTTCAGTTGCTCCTTTTCAGGAGGTTCTGAGACCAAGTGGCAATAACACATGTAGGAGTAATTCCTATTTGAGATGAAGAATTACCAGCATTATCCATTTCTCTTTTCTTTGAAGCAGACTTATAAGGATTTAAGTGTTGCATAAAGGTTTAGAGGAGTGTAGGAATTTGACCGATTCAACTGTATCTCCTGTTGTATGCATTAAGCACATAAAAGAATTTCCTGCAGTCCATTATAAGGGTCAATAAAAGCCAACAAAACATTTCAAGCCAAATTGCCTCACTCTTTCCAATGTCAACTTGGAGTATTTTGAAATTATAGAAAGAGAATTTCTTTTCCACTTGGATACACAGATCTCAGTTTTCTTGCCCTTTTCATTTAAAAAATTATAAGTTCTCTTTGAAACTAAAAGCATTTCTCATTTTTTTACAGTTATGTTAATTTTTATTTTGCAAGTTTCAGTGCTATGTTATTAGGTGAATACAATATAGAATTATTTATCTTCTTACTAAATTGAACATTTATCGTTTTATAAGATCCTCTGCTTCTGTTAATGGTTTTCAACATTTCTGTGGTTTTAATATTTAGATGTGTTTTTCTTTTTTCTATTTCATTTTTTAATTAACATATAATATATTATTTGTTTCAGGGGTATAGGTCTATGATTATCACTTTTCATTTTTTAAAGATTTTATTATTTATTTATTTGGGAGGTGGGGAGGGGCTGATGGAGAGGAAGGGGGAGAGAATCTCAAGTTGACTCCCTTCTGAGCAAGGCGCCCAATGCAGGGTTTGACTTGAGCCGAAACCAACAGCCAGACGCCCCACCGACGAGCCCCCCCAGGCTCATTTTTTAAGAGGAAGTTGCTAGATATTTTTAAAAACAGGACTTTTTATATAAGTTATTTAGATAAACAGCTAGAATTTTAGTTCATGGTGCTATGCATTCACCAATTCCACATAATAAATTCTTTATTCTTCATTTAAAAAATAGGGTAATGATATTTACTTGGTGGTCACTAGGATTAAATGCAAATAGAATGTGTAGGGCAGTACCTGACACAGAGTTAGTTCTTGGTGGTTTCCTGTTGCCTTCACGATAGATCCTGGAGGATCTTTAATACACTCCTTTATAATCTGGTCTCCTTCACCCTTTTCCCTTTTGGGAGCCACCCTTTCTGTTCTACCAGGCAAATCCCTACTCATTCTTCAGGTATCACCTGGAGGCTACTTGCCCAAGGAGATCTTCCCTTTCTCAAGATTAAGTTTGGCTGTGGCTGTACGTAACCATGGCACCCCGTACTTCCCAATACATATTACCTTTATGTAATTTGATTATTTCTTCAATGTTTGTCTTCCCTTCTCAACTATAAGCTAAGATGGAGAAAGAGGGAGAGTGGGATTAAATATAACTTATTCACTGCTATATACCTGCTATTTTGATCCATGCCTGGTGCATAATAGGTGCTCAGTAAATATTGAGTTGAAAGAAGCAAGGCATGATAAAATTATAATCTAGAAAATTAATAACTGAAAGCTGATTTCCTCTAATAAAATAAGGCATTAATTAGAAAGTTGCTTTGTGGCCCTACTAACAGTGTTGGTATGTGAGTTGATATTGGAGAGTATTTGGAAGTTGCTTGGGCTGCCAGAGCAGGGTGTATGGCCAGAGGGGAGTGAAAGACGGGATGGAAGAAGCAGGATAAGTCATCTTAGGTCTCTCGGAGGTACCCCTCAGTTCACACTCCTTAAGGCACTGATTTACCCACAGGGTCTCTAGCTAGCAGGGTTTATGTCCCAGGATGGTTCTGTGGCTGAACCAGTACCCACTGCCTGGGTACTTTAAGAACCCATTTTCCATCATTTTGTGGACATTAGTAAGTTTTTTGATACCATAAGGAAAATGTATTCTGTATATATGTTCATATAGTTTCTGAAATAAAAGTTTGTTGAAGGAAAGTCACCTAAACAGTTTTGATTAGGAATTAATATTGAGTACCCAGTCTATCAGGGAAGGTTCTGACTGCATACTCACATGATTTGGGGTTCTTAATGCCAGCTATCATCAAAAATAAGGAAAGAGCTGCCTTATTGATGTAGAACTCATCTTTGTCTCAAGCCATACGGCAGTCAAAAACCCCTATCTTAGTGACTGATCTGACACTCTTCCCGTTCTTCCTATTAAGGACCTTAATTGACAGATGTAGCTCAGACCTGACTACCTTTCCTTTAAACTTTTATTTATATTTGTTCTTATTTTTGGTTTAAAATTTGACAGTATTGCTTATTTTAATTGTATTTTTTATTTGAATTGCATTTTTATGTCCAAAAATAAATACAGTTTATACTTTTACTTATAGCATATAATACTGGTTTTGAATTTACAGAAGTGTTAAAGTTTTCTTTGTAAAACAGAAGTACTTAAGTAAAACAAGTGAATAAGAAAAATACTAAGAGTAGGTGGTAGACTCATAAAACAAGATTTGAAAGTTTGTGTATAAATAATATTTTAGAAATCTTAGAATGCTATGAAGTACTATATAATAGGGCTAAGAATATAATGTTATAAAATATTTTAATAGAATGCTTTCTCTTGGCTTGTACAAAGTGTAGATGGGCGTTTTCTAATGCAAGAGGACATATATACCATTCATGTGACTTGGGGATCTTGAAGATCTTTTGTTTCAGGTTATATCATAGGCACAGTGTCTGTTGCAACTGTCAGATCTGAAATCCTAGAGGCTGGGGATTAGTGGGTATCTACTCTTTCCCCAACGAAGCAGACATTGACATATAGAGATTACCCTATTCCCCCACCTATACGAATTTACTATTCGTATAGTTCAACTTGTTACGTTAATAGTATTAGAGTCCATTTTAGGTCTTAAAGCACTTGTAACCCAGCCAGTGCTGAAGAGCTGATGATAAACCACATTCTTTGGTAAAATATTGTAGTGAAGAGTCAGATTCTAGAGACTTTATTGAAATTTTGACTCCTCCATTTATTAGCTCTATAACCTGGGCCATAGCTTAACCTCTCATAGTGTAAGTTTCTCAATCCATAAATAAGGGACAGTAAATAGTTATTATGGGATTAAGTGAAATACATAGAGCATATACAATCTTGTTATTTTTACTATTAGCTATTGTTATGGGTTGAATTATGTCCCACCGAAAGGTATGTTGACCTCCTAACCCCCGTACATCAGAATATGATTTATTTGGAAATAGTGTCATTGGAGATATATGCGGTCATTCTGGATTAGGATGGGCCCTTAATCTTATATGACTGGTGTCCTTAAGGGAGGTGTGGAGACAGGCACACAGGGAGAACACCATGTGACAACAGAGGCAGGGGTTGGAGCGAGGCCATTGCAAGCCAGGGAGCCCCCAGGATTGCTGGCTATCACTGGAAGCTGGAAGAGGTGGGAAAGCATTCTACCCAGAGTCTCAGAGGGAGGATGGCCCCACTGACACTTTGATTTTGGACTTCTGGTTTCCAGGATTGTGAGACAATAAATTTCTGTTATTTTTAGCCACCCAGCTTGTAATACTTTGTTAGGAGAGCCCTGAGAAATTAATACATTAATGCAGTGCAAAAACTGCAAATTTTATAAAACAGAAATTACATGCATATAGATTCCTCCCCCTTTTGCTCTCTTTTCTCTGCTAAAGTCCAACTTTTTTCTAAAACTTTCTTGGTTCTTGATGTACCTCTTTGTACTAATTTTATTTTTTCCCCCATATCCTTTCTTGGTTGAGGATAGTATGTTTAAAAAAACACACATATTGGCTTAGAAATATGGTTTAAAAAAAAAAAAGAGCAATTGCTCAAACAAAGAGACCAAACAACACACAGGACGAAAACAAGAAATGACCACGCGAGAGGTAAAAGTGCTGTTTGCTAAGGCTGAAGGTATGAGAAAAGACTAGCTGAGTGAATAACATGAAGATAAATAGAAGCTGGACATGAAAACTATTATTTAGATGAGTACACAAATGGAACCTTTCCTTGTCCAATTCCAGCAACCCTGTGTTTAAGAAGGGAATTTTTATATCATAATTTCTACATGCTGAGTATAGTATAGAAACTAAATTGCTTCTCATTTGTTTTTCAAGATAAGTTCCTAAATTTTGCTCACTTTGGAAACATTTAGGTTCGTTTTTGCAAAACAAATCTTAACCCTTTCCTCGGGTGAACACATGAGGATAGAAGGGTGCTTTTTCATCTGTCTCCCCAGGAAAAGTAAGTCTGCACAAAATAGTCTTCTCACAAGGAGAAAAGACAAGGTGGATCCCTTGACTCTTGGGCTTCCTCCAAGTTCCCGGGTTTAGACTGAGGGTTGGATTCCTTTGCTGTTTCCTTGGACCATTGGAGGATTTAATCTTAAAATGTGAACTCTAGAGATACATTGTCAAGATAAATAAAATACATGTTTCAACTTTATTATTCTGGTCACGTTGATATTTAATCCAATGCGAGTCATGATTTACTGAAAACATTTGGTTTGGTTTCCTTCTTTACTTTATACTTCTTTCTTTTCTCTGCCCTTCCCAATGGACTTTATTTTTCAAGTAACATGGAAAAGGTAGGGAGAGCAGTTGGAGAGGAAGAGAAGGCAGGGCCTGTAAACAAAATAAATGAATCCAGTACTCTGTTATAATTAAAGCAAGCAGCATTATGTTTTGGGTTATGGAAAAATATACTGCAAGCCTTAAATATAAATATTTATAAAGGCATTGCCTATTATTACTTATGATTATAGTAAAAATCATCCTAGTGTTATGGTAACAAAATTTGCCCAGGACTGATTATTGTCCTCGATGTCCCTCACATTTTTTTTAAAAACTCAAATATGAAGGCACATCTAAGAATTTTTAAAATATAATATATCCCCATATTGACATCTTAACATACAGATAATCAGATGTATTATACAAATTTCTCTCAATTTCTGAAATAGGTGTGTTATTGAAAACTTTATTATTCACTCAGTAAATACTTATATGGCACTTCCTATGTATCTGGCATTATTTTAAGGGCCTTACGTATATTTACTTATTTAATCCTTCTAACATTTCTATGAATTAGACACTGTTACCATTAATTAACCCTATTTTAAGATGAGGAAACTGAGGAACAGAAAGATTAAGTAACTTGCCCAAGGTCACACAGCCGAGGATGGCACTTGAACCCAAGCAATCTCCACCACTGTGCCATACTACATCTCCCATTTCTGTTAAACTTTTTATTTGTACTTTTTTCAGTAGAAGAAGTCCTGTGGTAAATTTGAAATGCAAAAATCCATTTTGTTAAGTGAATTTTTATCCATCAAATTTATCTTGTATGAAAACTTCTTTTTCATAAACTGTTTTCCTTAAAATAAGATCTATGTATAATTTCAAATGTCTTTGTAATAAATATAAAATATAAACATATGGAATCTTTCCCTTTGAGGAAAAAAGGATTTTGGTAATCGTGTATAACAGACTCCTTTCTACCATAAAAATTCATAGTCTTCTATCTGACGTTTGTGTTAGAAAATTCTAAAATTTCTTTTGCATTTCTATGCTTCATTTGAATCAAGCAGTATGTGATAAAAAGTGCTGGCTCCTGCTCTGGCCATTTCTTTAAGAAAGGCAACCTTATCCACAGTTATTTTTTCTCTGCCCCTCCCAGATTATTTTCCAGTGAAGTAAGGGAGTAATCATGGAAGACTGCCATAGGGTAACAGTGAGCCATGTCAAACACACCCACCAATGGTAAGCAAGCCACCAATGATTAGGTGACTTTCCATTTATGACCTGATAAGGACAAGTACTATCCTAGGTACAGAGAGTGCATGTTGTAACATACAAATTGAGAGCTCACTTCTGAATTGAAAGCAATTCTGACTGGTTTGTAGTGCGAAATCTCAATAGTTACACTTGCAGCCAGATGACAAAGAGTAAAACACACCCAGTCATCTCTGTATCTGAAAAACCTTGTCTGGGGAATTTGAAGAAATCGCCAGAATTTCCCTGCAGTTTCCAGGTATTTTCTTTTCTATGGAACACACACAGATGCTTTTCTGTTGCTCTTGGACAAATAGTGCATGTAATGAGAATGTGTCTGCTCCTTTTGTTTCATTCACATGCTATTTTAATGATTGGAAATTTAGTCAGAATTGCTAAGGATTTGTTTGTTGCTGAAAATCTGCAGGAATAAAAGGGAGAGGTGTCATACACAGAGCTGGAGCAGTTGGTATTGTTCATCCGGTACCAGATTTTTAAGAGGTATCACCTGCCCTCCATGTCCTCCCCTGTACCTCAAATAAACAGCAGCCAACAACCACAGACTCTTATCTCCACTCCCAGAGGACTGTGGGAGTTTGATGACTCAGGTCATCTCAAAGAAAACACTGCATCTTAGAGAACAAGCTGTTTCTTTTAGTTGGAACAACACAGTAGCAAACAATAATACATAATAATAGCAAAGGTAAAGCCATGAGCGTATGACCTCACTCCCATTGTGATTCTCCTTCAGGGCTTTCTGGGAGGGTCCTGAGAGCCAATTTCCTGAGCAGCTGTGCAGATTCTCCAGAAAGGCCCATGTCTTTTACCCTCTTTTTTTCATGAACGGATCAACACCGGGAGGGGAACAATTGAGTTGTGTGTATCATCTCCAACCATCACAAAGCTTTCACTACAGATTTCAAAAGAATATGTTCCAACCACAATACGCACTGAAATGTGAGTACTGAGAAAAAAATCCATTGGATTTTTGAAAGGGTGGTTTCAGTTCTGTAGAAAGGAGCGACTTTATCAGCTTATAAAGCAAGCCAGTTCTCTAGTGATTTTAGCCCATGACATGTTACTTTCCACTCTCACAGTTACCTATTCGGAACCTGGTTGTCTGATTTCAGTAGTAGGTTTAGGTTGAGTTGGTTGATTGAGTTGGTTTGTTAAGTTGATTGGGCTGTGAGCAAGGACAATTTTCAACTGTTGGAAAGATACAACCATTACCAAGAGCAGATACATTTCTTCCCTTTCCTGAGGAGATTGGTTATTGGATCAATTGTGGCTGAGAAGTAGGAGATGATTGTTCTGGATGAGTCCGGGGAACCCTAGCAATATCAGGACCTCTTGGATAGTCCAGGCCTTTCCACTCCAGGGCTTCTAGTACCAGGGGCAGGGTGAGAATGTCTGCGTTCCTAGAGTGGCCCACAGTCAGGGTTTTATAGTTTTTTCCAATCTGCTCAAAGATGGGGTTACTGTGAAGCCTCATCCAGGAAACAAATACAGATACTTTATGTGCATAGTGATTACCCATTTATCCGGGAGATCAAGCAGAGTCATCTTCATTAGCCAAGGACCCATTTCACAGATCGTGACTGTGTGAATTGGTCTGGGTCTTGTGGATTCGTTTTTCCAGGAAGCAGACATTGAGATGGAGGTTAGCCTGTAGGAGTTTATAGAGAATACTTTTACGATCAACACCTAGAGAAAGAGAGGTAAGGAAGCAGGATTTAGAAGGAGAAGTTGGACGTTGTGATGTAGTCTCCGTGTAGACTCCAGCCAATCCTGTGGGGTATTGGGAGAACGGGAGGACCTTTCAGAGTTTCTCACATTTGGATGAGGGGTCAGGCCTTCATATACCACCACCCAACCATCAGTCAGTCCATGTGGCCTGCCCTTAGATGAGGTATAAGCTTGGGCTAGGTGACTCTCTTCAGCAGACACAATGTATATAGGAATTGAGACTTGAGAGCTGTCTACCAGAAGCACTTCCAGTATCTGGGGAGTATGTCCTTCATTTGTAAGGGGGAATCTGAGTGGAATATTACAGTGTCTACCACACAAGGATGTCTCAAAGGCCATTTCCGTACATGATCCTTCCAGCAACAAATTCAGTAGAAATCTCTGCAATGATAGACATACTGTATATCTGTGCTAGTACAGTAACCTGAGCCACAAATGGTTATTAAGCACTTAAAATGTGATGATAGTTATATTGAGAAACTAAACTTTTAATTTTATTTAATTTCAAGTAATTTAATTTTTAAATTGATATCTATTCACATATCAGAAAATTCACCCTTGTAAAGTGCGTAATTAAATGGCTTTTAATATATTTGCAAAGTTGTGCAACCATAATGACCCTTTAATTCTAGAACATTTTCAGCACTCATAAAAGAAACTCCATACTCATTAGCAGTTAGTCCCCATTCCTGCCTCTCCCCAGCTCCTGGCAAACACTAATATATTTGATGTCTCTATGCATTTGACTGGCCTCATAGGACAAATTAGCAAGTTTTCTCTCCTCTTCTATTTTTTTTTGAAGAGTCTAGGAAAGATTGGTTTTAATTTTTCTTTAACTGCTTGACAGAATTCACCAGTGAAGACATCTACTCCTGAGCTTTTCTTTTTGGGAAAATTTTCAATTACTGATCCAATCTCTTTACTTGTTGTAGGTCTATTTATGTTTACCTCCTGAGTCAGTTTCACTAATGTGTATTTTTCTAGGAATTTGTCTGTGTTTTCTAGGTTATCTCATTTGATGGCATCCAGTTGTTCATATTCCCTTAAAATTCTTTTTATTTTTGTAAGATTGATAGTAATGTCCCCTCTTTCATTCCTGATGTTAGTAATTTGATCTGTGCTCTTTTTTCCTCAGCCAGTCCAACAAAAAGCTTGGCAGTTTTGTTGATCTTTTCAAATAACCAAGAAATAATTTTGTATATTTTCTCTATTGTTTTTCTATTCTCTAGTTTATTTATTTCTTCTCTAGTGTTTATTATTTTCTTCTTTTTCCTTGTTTAACTTTAGTTTGTTCTTCATTTCCTAGTTTCTTAAGGGAAGTGTAGGTAACTGATTTGAGATCTTTCTTCTTCTTTATATAGACATCTATGGTGATGAATTTACCTCTAAGCATTGCTTTAAATATATGCCATAAATCTGATATGTTGTCTTTCATTATCTCAGAGTATATTTGTTTCTTTTGTGATTTCTTCTTTGATTCATTGCTTATTTTAAAGCTTGTTGTTTTATTTCTGTATACTTGTGTATTTCCCAAGTTTTCTTCTATTGTCCATTCCTAATTTCATTCTACTGACAGTGTACTTTGTGTGATTTCAATCTATTTAAACTTGTTGAGGCTTGTTTTATGGCTGAACGTGTTGTCTCTGCTGGAGAATGTTCTGTGTACATTTGAGAAGAACATTTATTCTGCTGTTATTGGGTGGAGTTATTTATAGATGTCTCTTAGTTAATTTATATTGTTTTTTGGGTTTTCTATTTCCTCAATGATCTCCAGTCTAGGTTACTAAAGTCTCAAACCATTATTGCCAAAATGTTTGTTTCTTCCTTCAGTTCTCTTAGTTTTTGCTTCATATATTTCAACCTCTTTGTGTCCTTGAATCCAAATTCTGTCTCCAATGGACAGCGTTGGATCATTTCTGGGGGCACCTGGGTGGCTCAGTTGGTTTAGCATCCAACTCTTCATCTCAGCTCAGGTCTTGATCTCAAGGTTGTGAGTTCAAAATCATTTCTGCCAGTCTCTGCCTTTTGATTGGAGTGTTTAATCCATTTACATTTAATGTAATTACTGATAAAGTACAATTTATGTCTGCCATTTTGCTATTTTTTTCTATGTACAATATAAATTGTTTGCTTATTCTTTTATCACTGGCTTCTTTTGTGTTAAATGTATATTTTCTAGTGTGCCATTTTTATTCCCTTGGTTTTTTCTTTTTATGATTTAAAATGTTTTATGGTTGTCTTGGAGATTAGAATTAACAGCTTAATTTGTAACAATTTAAGCTGGATTCATATCTACTTAATTTCCAATACTGTACAAAAACATTTTTCCTATGTAGCTCTGTTCCCTTCCTACTCCTTTGTGTTTTAATTGCCCTACAAATTACATTTTTATAGTAAGTGCCTATCAACATAGACTTATCATTATTGCTTTATGCAGTTGCCTTTTAAATCAGATCAGAAAAAAATAGAGTTACAAGCAAAAAAATCTTAATACTGTCTCTTATATTTACCTATGTACTTACCTTTACCAGTCTTTATTTTTTCATGTGGATGTGAGTTCCTTGCATATAAGCTATATTTCCATTTCTTTACATGTCTCATAATTTTTTGTTGAAATTTGAACATTTTAAATAATGTGGCAACTCTGGAAATCAGATTTAAACCCTCTGCAGGATTTTTTTTGTGTTTTGTTTGTTTAGTGGTTTTCCTGAATGAATTCTGTAAGTCTGCATTATTTGTCACTATGACCACTAAAGTGTCTGCTTGATTACATTAGTAGTCAGCTGATGTTTGTACAGAGATTCCTTAAATGCCTGAAACCAATAAGTCTCCCAGGCTTTATTGAGAGGTTCTGTGTGGGTGTTGGAGCATGTCTTCTAATATTTGGGCAGACAGTTTATAACTCTGCTTTAGTCTGTACTTCCTGCTTGCATAGAGCTTCAGGGTCAGCAAAAGGTGAGAATTTAGGGCTTTCTCAAGTCTTTTCTGGGCATGTGCACAGTTCTGGTCATCTGTACAGCCTACTCATGCATATACCCTAGATTCCCAGAAATATATTAGAGCTTTGCAAAGTGTCCTATGGATATATTATTTTCCAGCTTTTCCTTAATTTTTTTTTTCTCAGCTTTTTTTGCTCTGTTAGTTGCCCTAGGCAGGTGTGCTATTAAACAATTGCCACTGATTGTTTTCAGCAGATAACTCCTACTATTTTTACCATCGAGCTGTGAGAGTCAGGTCAAATAAAGGCAGGCTCTGCAAGTGGAGTGTACAGGTATTTGGGGGGAGCTTCAAATCTATTCTTCTCCCTCCACTGGATATTTGATTGTTGCTGGTTTCAAAACTACTACTACTACAGCCCTGAGAGAGAAGGATTGGAATTGGGTCAGTTAAAATGCTACAAAGCTAATTATTCTTAGCAAGAACTAGTATTTTCTTTGTATCAACGCTCCTCAGATTATCACAAGCCTTGGTTAATTTCCAGGGTTCTAAAGATGGTAATTTTTACCATTTTTTCCCAGTGTTCTTGTTGTTTTTATAGGGGATTAGATTTTCAGAGGTCCTCTTCTATTTTTGCTGGTGTCACTCTATGAGAGTATTGGCTATTGTGCTTTCCAGTCCAAATTTAGAGCCTTTGAGGAAGATTTGGCCTCCATAGAGTTGATGTGAGTAGTGAAGACTCAAACAGAGAGGTGTAGTAATAAGCCTCGAATGATATTCAAGTTGAAGTTACCTTAATCTCAACATTATAGAGTGCCTCATTCTTCTTTTCAAAGAATAACTGCTTCCTTTAGCAGGAGAGAGAGGGACAAATGAGTTCTGAGTAAGAGTTGGTATCTATAGACTAACAGAAGGCTTTAGTTTTGGCTTACAAAATAAGCCAGTTTGCATTGTTTGGGCATTTGTCTGGACTTTCTCATTCTTGGGACACCAGACAGGATTCCTAAATCTAAATCTTGATCTAAATCACCTCCTTATTAATGAACTTATTAATGTTAGGGTTTCCTGGGTGGGAAAGTGGAGACCCATGGAGTGTGCAGACAATACTATTGGCAAATGCTATTGGTGGTAGCCCCAAAAGAAATATAGGTTGGCATTTCCCAAAAAACAGAGGCATTCTGGATAGAGAGCCAGTAGAGGACCTGTGAGCAATGATTAATGATCGACAGCTTCTTGGTGTAGTTTGATCTGGATGTTGTTTTTCAGGGGCTCCCCAGGGCCATGTTTACTCACTTAGGGCTATGCTTGGATTGGATGGCCATATGTCATTGGGCCTTCAAGGCCTGGTTTACAAAGTTGCCTTAGTTTCTTATGATTTGATACAGAAACAAATGCTCACTACTACCAATTCCACACGGATGCATAATGACTCTTGGTAGCTGAGCATGGGGAACTCTGGGGGACAATACAAAGTGAGGTTAGTCAGTTCCTCTTATACTACTGGACCGTGGCTGTTTCTGGACTGGCTGTGATGCTCTAGGCCTGATCCCCAGGCCCCTTCTTCATAATTAGGTGCTGCAAAGGATGAAGAGTTTGTTCTAGGAGCACCAGAAGGAGGTGAACTAGAGAAGTTGACTATGTGTTCTTCTTTCTCACACTTACTTTCCAGCCAGGAGCTGAGAATAAGTATCAAACCTTGCTTCATAGAAAATTTCAGAGGAAGGGGAAGGTTTGATGTGTAGAGTCTTAGGATGGGACAGGATTTGTTACATGGGATGTAATATATGTTCTTTATGGTAGTTAGGACAGCAGACCAGCCCCATACAATAATCCTCTTTCCTGTTAGGATTTTACTGTGAACTATGAGCAATTTGTTCCTGTGTAGGGCTGCAATATTAGGAAGAAGCTGGGCCATCTGATGGGTTGTCCCTCATCTCTCAGGGCAGTGGAGTACGAAGATATGGGAGGGTAAGAACATTTGGAAGACAGAATGACTACCTCTACTGGCTGGGCTCTGAGGACTGTGAACCTTACTTCTGGTGTTGTGATTATATCTCATAGCATTGGTTGTAAGGCCACTGGGTAAAGGGCTTTAGGACCTAAGGCCTCAAGTATAATTCCCTGTCTTGGTTGAGGCCTTGGCCAGCAGCAGCACTATGGGCCAGAGGCTATCAAAAAATATAATTAATTAAAAAAATACAGCTGTCACCAGATCTGTGGCTGATGCTAGAACTGGGACTGTGTGGAGACAGGAAACTTAGTTAAGAGTTGAAGTTGAGAAGCTCAAGCAGAGTATACACTGGAGTTTCTAATATTAGTTGTAGGGCCTGAATAAGAAGGCTGAATATGAGAGCAAGAACATAAAGTAGAAACTCTATCTGAACTTGGAACAGTTAACGTCTACTGAGCGTGTCTGCAGTGGTGGGAAATGTTCCAGGCACCAGGGAGATGTTCTAGTAACTCATTTAATTTTTACCACAACTTTAGGACATAAGAACAACTGCTCCCGTCTTTTTAAGATGGGGAGACCAAGGCAGGGCTAATAAATGGTAAAACTAGCATACTATCTTTGCAAGTCTGGGCCCATGGCTTGAGCTCTTGACCACTATTCTGTTCCCTCTCCTGATGCATCTTGCCTGTGGCTTTCATGTGCACACTTCAGGATTACAGTGAGTGGATTCAGTCCCAGCTGGAGTGGGCTAGCAGTCGTAGAACTTTTGGAACGGGATTAGGCAGGGTGAGGGGAACTGGTGCTGGGAGAAATAGGATTTCATGGTCCTAGAAAGAATGAGATCCAAGGTACAAGTGTAAGGATTCACTGAGGCAAGGAGAAAGGACAAGATACTCATTGAGTGGCAACAGAAATGGGTCTTGTTGACACTTATGGACCCAAGTGATGTTTATGTCTTCATTTCTTTCACTTATGTACCAGTTATTTCCATTCATGAAGTTGTTCTCAGTGAATTCTGTTGTTACCTATTTTAGGTTTGATTCTAGCACAACCTCACTGAGATTTGATTTCTTCACCTATAAAATGGGGTGAGAATTGAACAAAAGGATTCATTTGTAGGGCCTGGAAATGAGCCCAGCACACCCAAGGCCCTAAATTAATATCTGTTTGCTCTCTTTAGTCATCCCTTTGGCCTCTCCCCATCCTATCTACCAGCATATAATAGACATCTGATACATATTTGATGATTGCTTAAGTTATGTCTAGTCTTATATAAGTATGGATAGTCCAGCAGGCTCAACTAACGAAACCGAGCAAATGTCCCTTCACCGTCTTCCATTCTGTAGCAACTGCTAACTGGTGCATCAGAAGCAGAGTCAAGCTCTCTGTTGACAGATGCACAGTCTGCACGAGCTTCAGCCGCAGTGTCAGCACTAGACACCCAAGATGACAATTAGGAAAAAGAACAAACAACTCCAGGGGAAAGGTGTCCTTAAAATTGGTGAGCAGCAGAGTAAGCAAGCAAATAGCTATAAAGGAATCAATCACTCAATCACCACTGATAGCCGGCACTGTCCAGGGGGATATTATCTGTTGGATGCAGCTGTGGAAAGGTGATCTGAAGACCTGCTTTGGATTCCCAGGCCTGTCTCAGATCTTTCTCTAGTCCTAAGAAAAATCAGTTCACATCCTTTTGGCTTTCAGTTCCATTAATAACAGCCCACTGTTATTGAGCACTTACTATATGCCAGGCATGGTTTGATTTTAGTGATAACCCTAGAAGGTAGGTAATGCTAATTATTCCAATTTACACACGTGGAAACTGAGCCCCAGGGAGGTTAAGCACCTTGCCCAAAGATGGGATTCAAATCTGGACACTTAGTTGCAGAGTCCATGTGCATATACATTAAGCTTTATTATTTCTCATGTTCTAGAAGGATGCGAAAAACTGTTCACAAAATTAGTGAAGCAAATTTGTTTTTAAGTGTTTGGAATCATGTTTGGATTTCTTATTTTTAAAGGCTGAACAGTGTTACAATTGTCATGTGTCAGATATAGAATAACTTCCTCAAATGCTTCTAACTGAAAGCATGGTCTTGATGCACTTCAGTCTGTTAGACAAAGTGACCTAATATTTCTTTAACGCTCTCTTGCAAATTATGAGTCAGGGATTCATTATGACCATACATTGCTCATCTTGAGCTGGCAAGCACCCAGAACAGTTTTATATATTCTCACAAGACTAGGAGCTAATGGAGGCAGCCCTCCAACTACCCAGGAGAACACGAAAGCTTCAAGACTAGGGACAACACCAGCGCACACCTGCATGTCATCAGTGAAGTCATTAACTGAGCAGACAAGAACAGCCTGCCATCATGTCTGCTTATTGTCAACACTGAAGAAGTATTGACAGTGTTGAGACAGGTTGTCACTGGAGGAAACTGAGACCGAATCAACAACCAGAAGAACATCTACCCCAATGGAACCCGTTCCTCGAGGTGCTACTTCAAAACAAAATGTATGGAGGGGGGCGCCTGGGTGGCTCAGTCGTTAAGCGTCTGCCTTCGGCTCAGGGCGTGATCCCGGTGTTCTGGGATCGAGCCCCACATCAGGCTCCTCCGCTGGGAGCCTGCTTCTTCCTCCCCCATTCCCCCTGCTTGTGTTCCCTCTCTCGCTGCCTGTCTCTGTCCAATAAATAAATAAAATCTTTAAAAAAAAAATGTATGGAGAGCCTACATACATGGGCAATTCTCCACCCTGCCTGCTCAGACACAAAGGCTGTGGATTCTGTATACAGCAGATAAAGTATTGCATGGCTACATTGGTGAAGAAGTGACTACTGAACTGAGTTCAAACTCAGAATGGAAGTGGAGCCAGGATCTCTTTTTCCAGGGCACGATTGAATTTTACTCCTCTCCTACACACAGATCAAGTAGGAGCCACTAAAAAGCGTTATCACAGCCTTGCTGGAAGGGCAGCCCATCTCTTTTCATTGAGCACATAAGAATTTGCAGCGTTTTTGGAGGAGGCCAAGCCTCACTCACAGGAAGATTGTATTAATTAAGTGAACATATTGTTAAGGAATGAATCCTAAATGAAACACCAACATTCTTAGTGACATAAGTGACTTGGTATATTCTGGAATGGTAATGAAAAATATGAATCCACAGCAGCTGAGAATTCAAGTTAGGTGAAAGAAGTAAGGAAAAATCGGATTCATTTCAAACACTGGACAAAGTGAGATAAGAGGAAACAGAGAGAGAGTCAGAGAGGGAGGGAGTGAAATTATGTGCGTGTGTGTGTGTGTGCACGTTCCATCTTTGCCTGAAATTTGTTCCACATTTGCTTGGAGTCCTAATTGCTTAGGGGATCCATTGTAGATGAGCCTGTTCCAGGTATCATGGAAAATAGTTCCCTCCTCTATTGTTTGGAATTAAGACTCTGCCAGTGGTGGAGGGAAACTTTTAAACACAATTACACTATCAAGATAAGATGTACAGTGAGTGAGTCAAAGGCCTGGATCAGCTTGGCCTGAGATGATAGAATCAGAGGTAGGTCATAAATCTCCAGCTGTGTTAGAGTGTTTGCCACGATGCAGAATGAGCCAGTGGCCCTGTTTGTGACAATATCCCTGCAGGGGTGATGGATGAGCCAGACTGACATCAGAACAGGTGGGAATATTACAAGGAATATTAACAAGAAGCTTGATGAAAGAGCCCCAGCAATTAAATCCATGGGAGAGGCTTAATCCAAGTCATAAAAGACGTTGTAGAGTGGAGATATTTTTCCATTTGACCAATTAAAAAAGGCAAGCCATACTTGGACTGGTAACCTCAAAGTATTCCTAATAAGTCCATGACATATTATATTATTAGAATTAAAACTTGAACTTTGTTTTTTCCCAAATAATTGGGTGATTGGATGACTACAAATTCTAATCAATTGCTGATTGCTTTCACTTAACTATCACCACCATTTGTAAAGCTGTTATTGATCATAATCTTTTAGAGAACAGGGATTAGTTTGTTGGTATAATCTGTTTGCTGTCTAGGGAAGGGTTAGTCAAGGTATGAAGTTAAATGGCACCTGAGGCCATGGTGAAACACTGTCCTGGTTTACCCCTGCCTTGCTTTCCTCACCCTTGCTCGCCCCTCTTGTCTTTCCCTCCTCCCCTCCCTTTCTCTCTTCTCCCCTCTTTCCCTCTTTTCTGTTTCCTCTCTCTCCCACTTGCCTCGACTTTATTCGGTCTTCCCTGCTGAGCCTTCCTAACATCTGACTGCCTGTCAGGCTCCTGTGGGCATCATTTTGTGTCTCTGGTATCATTCAGAGCTAAAGTTATGACTGAGCTTTTAATGGTTCTGAATCTCCCCATGTAGAGAGATTTACCTACCACTGGGATGGGAAACTTATACTTTCTGCAGTGTTGGTCATCTGAGATGGGGCTAAGGAAGGATGGGAGCAACCACCCTAGACTGTAGCCACCCACTTAGAAATGGTAGCAAAATCTTGGAAGAGTGAACTGCTGAGCTGCTGAAGTTAAGAATGTTTAAAAGACACACGGAGGCTATGTCCTAGGGTTGATGTATTTTCTTGAAATGAGGAATCCATTTCTACCTCAAATTTAGTCTGAAAGCACTTGCCAAAAATAAAAACAATATAAGACCCCCCAACTTATGTCTTCTGTAGCTGGCAGAACACACTGCACAGGAGCAGAGCACAGAGGTGACTGGCGATGCCAAAGAGAGAGAGCTCCAGTTAGAGAAAGAGCTGGAACCATGCTGAGGCACCATGCGAGCAGAAGTCTAAATAACCGAGGCCAGGCTTCTAGAAGATAGTTTGGGAAGAAGCCAACTCTTTTACCACTTTCATAAGAAACTGTACTTGTGTCAACATTGGGCAATTGAATGAGCAGAGACTGCAGTGTAATGTAATATGATGTAATAAGGAGTCTGACAGGTGAAAATGGCATCCCAACATTGACCAGTGCATGATGAAAAAGAAAGGGAGACATAGAAGAAACTAGATAAGGCAAAAAGAAGAGAAATCCACGTCCTGATCAGAGCAATGGTGATTCTCTAGTAGTTACTGATAATTTCTTAATGACATGAAATGAGAAATTCATATCTGAACCCCAGTCTGGGTCACTTGTAGTTTTATGTATGTAATTATGCTTAGGATTATTCTAGAGCACATCTTCTCAAACTTGGTTACATTTGGAAAATACCCAAGAAGCTCCTGATGCCCAGACCCCACCTCAGAATAGTGAAACAGAATATCTGGGAGTGTTGCCTGGACTTCAATATTAAAAAAAAAAAAAAGATGTTTCCAGGTGGTTCATCAAGATTGGGAACAACCACTCTAGAGTAAAGACTATTTTGATTTTACTTCATTGTGTGGTTTCAGAGCTCTTCAATAAAACTTTTGTTGTTTTCAGAAAGTACTGAATTGAGCAACCCTTTCCAAAGTGGGTTTCTTAGAGTGCCAAACCTTTGAGATATTAAACAAAAAATAAAGGATTCTTTGGTCAAGAAGTCTGGGAAGATGGGGTGCCTGGGTGGCTCAGTTGGTTAAGAGCCCGACTCTTGATTTCAGCTTAGGTCATGATCTCAGGGTTGTGAGATCGAGCCCGTGTTAGGCTTTGCACTGGGCATGGAGCCTGCTTAAGATTCTTTGTCTTACTCTCTGACTGCCAGCCACCACCCCCCATTCCCCCCTCACTTCTGCCCCCCAGAAGAAGAAGTCTGGGAAGGCTCTAACCTTGATGACTCACGATGCCCATTAGCATATTAAAGACGTTGGGAAGTCCTACAATACAGAATTTGACCTAATGGAGCACTTCCCAATCTCACCCCAATCTCCCAGAATGGGCAAAACAAGAAAGCCCTACAGCTTAAAGTTGATTGATTTGGATGGCGGTTCAGCTGGGTGGCCAGAGTTTGCCTTCCAGCTCTGGAACTTACTAGTTCTGTGTCTTTGGGCAACTGACTAGCTCCCCATGTGCTTCAGTTTCCTCATCGGTAAAATGGAGAAAATAACATTTTGACTTTTGATGAGTAAATTTTTTAAAAAGCAGAGTGAGAGCATTGACTGAACATTCACCAGTATTAAAAATTGGAAAGCACTCTACAGTTTTACTACCTTTCCAATTTCCTGTTTGACATTATCATTTTAGTGTCCCACTGACTGTTCAGTCTCAGCAAGATTGAACAGTAGTTTTTTGTTTCTCATTGAAACGAATGCCAATTCTTGATTTTCATATTTTTTTCTCTAGGACTATCATTATTATGGTCCCTGATAGTCTCCAAACCTACATGTCATCTGTGAATTCTTCTCATTCCTTGTGGTTCCCATTTAATCTGATTGCTGCCTTCTTGATGTTATTTGCAGTGGTCATTGCGTCTACCCTTCAATTCCTGTTCCCGGTGCTCCTCCTAAGATCAGGAGTTTCTTTAAACCTGGATGATTGGAATAGCCTCTCTTTGTTTTCTTTCCTCCAAGACATCCAGCTCAGTAGTAGCGGGTTAATCTAGAGATTATTATTGCCTACTAAGAGTTTCCTGTTGTCTCCCCAAGTAATTATTACTAATTATTATCAGCAATAATTAGTAACTAATTATTACTAGGGTTTATTGAGTACTCACTATGTGCCAAGCTCCAGACCAGGCCTTGAGTGTACAAAGACAGCAAGACAGACTTGATCCTCATGACTTGACGGGGGAGCGAGTGGACAAATAAACGACTGCTCTACGATGGGCAATGCTGGAACTTTACAACATGCTATGTGAGTGTGTGTGAACACGGATGACAGAGAGTGTGTACGTGAGTGTGTGTGTACATACATGTATATAGTTAATATTCCCTGGGGAAGGAAGACTTCAAAAAGGTGTCACTTAGTTGAGTGCTTGCCCAGTACCTGGTTGCAGGTGAGTGGGAGTGCTACGTCATCTTGGGGCCATTTCTCCTTTCCATTTGGGTCTCAACTTACCCAGTTCAGCTGAGATCTCAGTAATCTGTCCCCACATGAATCCAATTATTTTACTCCCTGTTTTCTAAATATGCCTTGCCCACGTACAAACCTTTGGTCATTCTGTTTTGTCTGTGATTAGTGCTCCCTTCCTCCACTCTCATTTTTACCATTCATTTTATTCAAAATACATTTGTTATGCCCCTGCTCAGATCTGCATATTTTGTGTACTGAGATGTTCCTTAAGGCAAGATTCATTAAGGCAATGAAGGTGGTTAATATCTACTATTAAATTTGTGTACATCCCTATGTCAGTGGGGCATTGCATTTGTCTATAGCTAAAAGACACCAAAAAGTAACAGCTGAGATAAGACGTGGCTTATTTTTCATATAAAAAAGAAATCCAGATGTTGTCAGTCTATAGCTGGCGTAATCAACAGATACCTTGGCTCATTCTATAGTTCTTTGTCTATAGTGTTAAAGGAAAGCCTTTATTCTCATGCTGAGAAAATGGCTGCCATAGCTCCAGCCATCATGTTTGAGTTTCCACATATAAAGAAGGAAGGAGAGAAAAAGGACAGAAGGAGCTCACCAGCTAAGTCAACCCCCTTTAAAGAACTTTCTGAGAAACCCCAAATACCAGAAGTTGTCTTAGGCCCAGGCTTTACAAGGCCCACACTGGCCCTTCTCTGTATTAAGGGTTCCTTAATCCACTAGGTCAAATGAAATGCCCTCCAAAAGCCCACCCACTCCTTCTAGACAGTGCTCTGAATGCTCTGGCATTCCAGCCAAAAGGGACCTGAGCCCACTTCTGGGTCTGTATGGGCCTCTTCTATGGGTCTGTCCTCCTGTGGGCAGAATGTGCCACAGGTGTGAATAACCACAGGCCTGGGAGTTGGCTGAGGGGAGAGCGTATATGGGAGGTAGGTGAGTAGAGCTGTAGATGGAGTTTGGTTGTGAAGACTCGAATGTCCACATGCATAGGCTTAGTAAGTCCCCTTGCTGTGTGGGCTGTAGCTGAGGGTAGAAAAAGCAAGTTAGCAGGCCACCTGGACTGACTCTCCCCATAGCTTGGAACTTGAAAAAGGCCAAGTATCCAGGCCTTCCAGATGTTATGAAGGTATACTTTTATTTAACAGTTCAGTAACTCAATTTGTAATATGTAAATATGTAGACATCTACTATGTAGACCATTTGTACTTTGTGCCCATCCCAAATGTTGGGTCAGGCTTCTCTGTACTCATTTCCATTTGCCACTCCTTGATCACCATGTTTGCAAGGGAGGTTTGGAGACATAGTTCTCTCTCTAAGCTGGAAGATGAGTAGAATGGGTATTGGATTTCGGTTAGACAGCCAGCAGCCTATGCCACGTGTGTTTGTGAAGGAAGTTGGAAGGAAAGATGTCTTTGCTTTTTCCCGAAAGCATTAACAATTGTGTCCCTATCACAATAAATTGCAAATATGGAAACGGAGAGTTTCTAGATGAAAATGTGTAGATAATTTTCACACACAATTTGGCAGCAGGCCTCACACTAACAGCAAGGCAAAGGTAAAGGTAAATAAGTCTGCAGAGTCCCCCTGGCAGGTGCTGGGTGTGTGGAAATGCAGAGCTGGAGCCCTGGAGAGAACGGGCAGTGCTGTGGCTCCTGGAGGGGTAACCCAAGACACCCCAGGGGAGAGAGCTGGGATGTTCTGTCAGCAGTGTCCAAGGGGTCAGGAAAGGAATCCAGGGTGATAGAAGGATATTGAGGATTAGGGAGGAAGCCCAATCTCAAAAGAAGCCTGGATAACTCAACTGAGTAGGTACTTCCATGCTGAATATTCTCCTTTTCACTGGTAGGAGTTACTCATGAGCAAAGTATTTTAAAAGGCTATAATAGATCCAAAAGGGACTATTTAATGTGGTTTTGGATAGTTAGCATGTAATAAATTTCTTCCTGTCTGTTGATCCCTTGGGTAATGAATGTTAACAAAAACAACCCAAAAAGATATATAATCTGCAAACATTAGTGATTAATGTTTGTGATCTGTGAACACAATGTTAGGATTGACTGAAAAGAACACATTTATTTAAAAATAAGATGCTTCCAGTGCTTGCGATCTTTAATAGAAATGTTCTAAGGAAGAAAGACAATCTCTCTTTGTACTTCTTTGGTGAGGAAGACAGAAATGCAAAGTGTCAATAAAGGCATGGGTATTGGATAAGTGGAAAAGCTGAGTGTCTAGAGTAAAGATGTGTTTCTTGCATGAATAACTTCCGAACAATCTGCTGAAGGAGTGATTTTATATCAAGCTGAAACCCCAAACCAGCATCATTTTAATTTGCCAAGCACCTGTGAAGGAATACAGCTGCAAGGCCATGGGAAAACAATAGGAACTGTGACAGTTCATTAATATAAACCAGCAACTAGATTTATTTGGAAAAGGCATTGATATAGAATTACCCTGGAGGATGCAGTGACATTCCTGAAGCAGGCCAGCAAGCAACTAACTAAGATTATAGATGTGTGCACATCATTTGAAACCGAACAGTAATTTGGTAACTATTACGATTTATTGTGTATGTCAAACAGAATAACAAATGTGTAAAGAGCCATGATTGCTTTAGGAAAGTTAGGTTTGTGTTGTATTCAGTTGTTTGGCTTTTTGCATGCAAGGTTATTTTGTTTTGGAAAATCAAGATAATGGTGTTGTCTCCAAAATGATTACTTGTGTGTATATATGCATAGAAGGAAAATATGAAAGTACACATTCTTGTCTAACAGCTCTAAGCCTTAATATAATGCTGATAAGAAACTAAAGAAGTTGTTTATTGCAATCAAGTCATTGCTGTCTTGTGTCGGTGGTGACTACAAATATTTTACGAATGATAACTCATAAGCAATCTGGCTTGCATAAAATGAAAGGTATCAACAGATCTGGAAGCAGAGAAATAGATCTGCTAACCACTCACTTTTATTGCAAACAGTAAAATGTAACTCTAGAAAATGGGAGGAAAGCAAGATTCTTTCATATACTTAAAGCATCTGGGAAAATCTCCGTGTCTGGCACAAATGCAACCAGCCTGTCCATTGAACTTGTTCCCAGCCATGAACTTGTTCCCAGCCATGAGACAGGCAACATTAGCCAATAATGTAGGAGCAAATGAAGAGAATGTCCCCACACCTCTTAACGTTTCCTCTTTAAATGCAAAGGAAACGCAACAGTCCTTCAGCTAATTTCCTTAGATGGTTTTCTTAATCCTTCCACCACCAATAGTGAGCATCCCTGGTACTGTTACAATCATTGGAAACTGACTGACTTGAACTGTTGGTTGTCAAGAGTTAGTTTATAGCAACCACTGAGGACTTGCTGAGTGGGTAGCAGCGAGTAAGGACACCATAACAGCATTGCCAACCTCTGGGGCCTGGGTTTTTATGAGCCCCCTGTAAAGGTGGTCATGGTACATTGGTGTTGGCAAGGGACATGGAGAACATAGCGGGTGTGTGCGTATAATCTGCCACTGGGAGGGAAGGAGTTTATAGACCAAGAGCATCTCACTGGTCCCTTCAAGTATTGTCTTCATTCTTAAGATACTAAAGTTCTTTTTTTTTTAACCTGAAAAAATAAAAATGACCTCATATCCAAGAAAGATCTGATTTGAAACAGAAAATCTGGGATTTTAGGAAAGGCAATCCATTAAGAGACTATTTAAATGTATGATTCTAAAAGACGGCTCATGCATTAAATTATCTGCGCTACACGGTTCTTAATTTTAGCATTACTTTCATTCTTTTTTCAAATCCTCTGATTCTAAAAGACTTTTCGAGTGTTTGGAGTTGCAAAACATTATGTGATGGGAGAACGTCCAAGGCTGGTTCTCATTTTGTGAAATTCTCTGATGGCACTACTTAAAAATGCAACTTTTCAAATAAACACCACGAGTTTTGTTTTGTTGTTTGTTTGGTTTTCCCATCCTGATTGAAAAGCATTCTGAAAATACGAAGCAATTATAAAATTCTCCAGGTTCCCCTGTAACAATAGTGCTAATGCATTCAAAACAAAGGCAAGCCACATGATAAGTGAAAGATGTGGAATTTCCCATAAAGCTTTAGCCACCACGTCGACTTTAGTTCTTCCAAACAACTAGACAAGGTGTGGATATAAATTGTTTTTGCTAGTTCAGCCCTATACCTTTTACATGCAGCAAAATCCATGTCTAGCTCATGTGTGGCAATGCAAGTCTCAGACAACAAATTTCTGCTTACAGTTGTTAAGTGTTTGAGGAAAGAAAACAGAGGTTGGAACCTAGAAACATAAAAAGCAAATTGGATGTATGGACAGGTTCTATTTAGATATTGCCTATAAAATGGCTGGCAACGTTTAAAATGGGGATTTATGCAAAGTTGGATTTGCCACTTTTCTTGAAAAATTAGAAGATATGATACCTGAGCTCATGATCCTTCGTTGCATACTGGGGTGGGGGAAGGAGCGGTGTTTCTCAGGTGAGGCAGAGGCTCTCTGTTAATCTTTCCAGGTGACTCTCCATGCCTACTGATTCCAGCTATTCACACATGCTCCTGGGACAGGGATAATCGCTTGGTTTATTCTAAACCTCATGTCTCCAAAGATGGCCCAGTGCCCAGAGCAAGACCAGCTACATACTTGCAAGGCCCAGTGCAAAACGCAGAGATGGAACCTGTTGTTCAAAACTTACTAAGAATGTCAAGATGATGACAACAGAGAATTAAACCACATGCGGGGCCCTTAAAAACTTGGGGCTCTTGGTGACTGTATGAAGCCAGCCCACGGCCTCAGAATGGCTTTGGATCCAGGGGCTACCTTTGGTTTCGTTGTGACAACTCAAGAACTGTGTTGCATGGTTTTCTCGAAAGATAAAAAGTTCTCAAAGTTTTCTGAAAGAACTTATTATCCTCGAAGGAATTGCAATGGGCAAATAAGTTCCCAGAACATACAAGTAAAAAGGCAGAGATATGTTTATTTGTTTGTAGAAGGTTTTAAAAATTCAGTTTTATTAAACCTAAGTATTTTTAAATGATAAAGAGTAGTACCTATGTATGGTAAAATGTCATTAGTATGAAACATAGAAAATGTTTCATTCCTTCTCAGAGCTTCAGACTCACATCCTCATTGCTTCTTACATATCCTGTTACACATCAGTTATTACATATCCTTCTAGAAATTTTCCACATGCATTCATCTGACACAAATGAGAGCATACCATATTTAACACCTGAACTTACAAAAAAAGTTATTAATGTAACTTAGTGAACATTCTGTTACCACTACATGAAATTTATCCTAATCTCTTAAACTACTGCATACTCTTCCATTTCATGGATACCTAATTTTGCTTAATCCAATCTGAAAAGATGAACATCACGTTGTTTCCATTATTTTTGGTGGTTCATTTATTCTGCTCTTATACATAACCACTGTTACACTACGTGCTGTCCGCCCAGAAGTTTGCATGGTCCTCTTTCCCCATCATTTGGATTCTTGTTCAGACGTCACCTTCTCAGAGCAAACCTCCGTCTGTCACTCTTCTTCCTCTTGATTTCATACCACTTCTCACTATCTGAAATTAAGTGAACTATTCACTTGTTTGTTCAGATAAGTTGCATGAGGGCAAGGTTTTGTCCTCTTTATTCACTGTTATATCCCTCCTAGGGATACCCATGCTTTGTCACATGTGGGGACTCAGAAAATCATTGTTTAATAAACAAGTAAAAGCTTCACATACATGTTTCTCCCTTTGGGTGGAGTTAAACATGTTGGTAATGGAAAGTCAAAGTCCTTGTGTGTGTCATTTTTTTTTTCCTGGGTAGTGGCAAATTGTTTCACTGAAGGTTGCACCAATTTACACTTCTGCTAACATTCTTGTTTCCTCTCACTGTACTTAATGTCATTTTTAGAAATACTTCTCTGTCTTCAGCAAGTTGTTTTTTTTGTGTGTGTGTGCATTTCTTTAAGTATAGCATGTATTTATGTGCAGAGCTGTATTCTGTCATATGAAGTTTGGGAGGAGGGGGATAAAAAGGGACAGAAAAGTCTGGTAAAATTATAGGCTTGCTTTCTATAGAATTCTCTATAAACTACTGTACCAGTCTGCGTGTTTAATGCTGTCACACTCGCCTTGACGGCTGTCCCGTCAGCCTGGTGAATTCATCATCCCCTCCTCTAACCTGTCACCATCCTATTCATTCTTACTCAAGGACCTGCTCAGAGGTCACTTTTTCTAAGAAGACCTTTTCTATCCCCCTTCTCCCATCTTACCCAGTAAGAAATCACCCTTCTTGGTCAGGTCGGTGACCCGGTGGGTAGCCCTATCAGGTCTTACGTCCAGCCAGTCGAAGGCAAGCCCGATCCTTCCACAGGACTACCTGGTCCCTGTGTGTTGGAAAAATCTCAGATCTCTAATCCCTCCACATTCGAATGTGTGTTCAAATGATGGCATAATATGGCATTTTGAGACCAAGGAGCACTTTCTTCCTTCAGAGAGTCCAGCTGACAAACACCCAAGCTCTCACTCCCCTCTTCCTAGAGTGCCCCGGCCTGACCTGGCCCTTGATGGCTCCGCGTGCTCTGAGATAACAGAGCAAATACAGTAGCAGGCCGGCCCCCACGTCACCGCCCTCCAACGCTCCCAGGCAGGAGGACGCGTTTTAAGCCCACCTGGGGTTTTTGCCAGTACTTTATCTGTGTCACCCATATCTCCTCAAAGTATGAGCAAACAAAACCACAGTGCTTTATCAGGGCTTGTAATTCCTTACATCTCTCTTATCACCTGAGATTACCCAATCCTACCGGAGCTGTAGGGATCTGCGTGCTGGATAACAGGACCCTTCTGGTAGCAAGTGGTCTTATCGCCCTCACAGCACTCCAAGGGTTGGAGGAGGCTTTCGTTTCCACCCTGGTATTTTTTCTGATACACTTGGAACTTTACTAAAAGGCCTGGCTTTATGACATGGGTTAATTGTCATTAGGAAACTTCTTGCCTCAAGTTTGTATGGCATTTGCATCCAAAGCAAGTAAATGCAAATAGCTGTGATTTAGGAAGTATTCCCTGTGTTTCAGACTCCAACGCCGTCTCCTTTCATCCTCAGCACTACCCTGTCAGAGACACCAGGGACTTTGGCTAAATGAGGAAACTGAAGCTCAGGGCAGGGGAATGATGCCTCCAAAGTCACAAAGCTTTTAAGCATTGGAGCCTGAATTTGAAGCCAGGAATATTACGGACTCCAAGGTTTAATGCACCCACTGTGCTAGTGTGGTTGACTCCTGGATTCTGTCTGGAACCGAACTGCCAGCTTTGAATCTTGACCTCCCTACTTAATTAGCTGTGTGACTTTAGGCAAGTTACCTAACTTCTCTGTGCCTCAGTTCCGCATCTGTAAAATGGGATTAACAACAGTATCTAGTTCATGGAGTTGGGGAAATAAAATGTTTATGTGTGTGTGTGTGTGTGTGTGTGTGTGTGTGTGTATTTGGATCAATTTTTATTCTATAGATAATGACTATTGATAATTTTATTTCCATTAAAACTTCTGCCTCTCTGAAACAAGGGAAAGGAGAGTTGAAGCAATTTTCCCGATGATAAAAAACTAAACATATGGAAGGAAGGAGAAAGATCTAAGACAAGAGAACAGTGTTTGCTTGTTTGATTGTCGTGTTCTTTCTTTTGTTCTTCCTTTTTCTGGAAGTATATCTATTTCCCTTTTTGCTTTGATAATAGATATCTGTCTTGCTTTTGACTTTCCACCCTAGAATGCTCTTTACATTGAAAAAATACGAAGACACATGGACATGTAATTTTTTGGTTGTCCATGCACTTTTCTCCTTTGTATCTCCCTCATATGCACATATATAGAAACACAAAAAGGCGTACACGTACACACATACTTACCTTTTGTTGGCATCTGAGGGCAGGCTACTCCATTCCCACGAGGGTCTGTGCGTGCGTGTGTGTGTGTGTGTGTGTGTGTGTGTGTGTGTGATAGGAATCAATTCCTCACTTGTTATCACAGGTGCGACAGCTTGCGTTTCGTGAAGTTAAATATTTGTCTCGCTCACAAACTCCTACACTCTCAGGGTTGGGAGGGATCATAAAAGTCACCTAGTCCAACCACTCTTCTGATGTTTGAATTGCTTCTTGGGACATCCTGGCTAGGTGGCCCAGTAGCCTATATTAGGATATTCCCAAAGACAAGAAGTTCACTAGCTCCTAACACAGCCAGTTCCATCTTTCCATCTTTTTAGGGTCCGTAGTCAAAGATGACACTAATGCTTAGCTCTGCCAGGCTAATAAGGGACATCTACTTGAATTAAGCTTTAAAGCCATTTTTGGTAGAAAGAGCTATTTTCAACATGTCAGATAATAATGTCCCTATTCAACAAAAAAGAACTTACAAATTATAAGAAAATGATATAGACTCCAACAGGAAAAATAGGCAAGGTAGTACACATTAGTAATTTACAAAAGAAGAGATACCAGTGGCTAAAAAGTGTGGGCAAGACATTCAACCTCAATAATAATCAAATAGATGCTATCAAAGTAACAATAACAAATCCTTTGTTAGCTTTCAGATTGGTAAAGCTAAAATTAACTCTGAGGATATTCAGGATTGAGGATGAAGGTGTGAACGGGGGAAAGGGCAGTCTCCATCACAGCTGGCAGGGACGTGTAAACTCATAAAAACAATTTTTCTAGAAGGCAGTTTAGCAATATGGATCAACATTAAAAATGTGCACAGTGACCCAGAGATCCCACCTGTAGGATTTTATCTAGATTTTTCTTTAGCAGATAATCAAAGCAGCACACAAATATATATAAGGACACATGTGTCTATGTACGTATTCATACACACATGTAAGTATCTATAACTGCACTATTGCTCTACCAAAACATCGGTAATGATTTAAATGGTGTGCTGTAGAACTATTTAAAATGATTATATATATAACTATATATATATATATAACATATATATATATATAAAACATATATATATATGTTATATATACATATAGGGAAATATATTTCAGTAGGGAAATACATCCAAGACATATTTTTGAGTGAAATGCCATGTTACAAAACAGCATGAATAGCATAGTCTCATTTCCATAAAATTTATGTATGTAAATATGCCTTAGTCCCTAAATTCTACTATGAAATAAGTAATCATATCTACGTATATGTGTGCATATGTACATATAGCTGTATATATATATATATATATATATATATATTAGAGCCCTTGAAATATAATTCACATATCATAAAATTAACCATTTTAAAGCATCAAATTTAATGGTTTCTAGTATAGTCACAGAATTATGCAACCATCACTACTATCTAATTTTAAAACGCCTTCTAAATCACCCCGAAAGAAGCCCTGTGCCCATTAACAGTTACTCCCCATGTCCCCACACCTTCAGTCTCTGGCAACTATTGACCTACTTCCTATCTGTAGGGATTTGCCTATTCTGGACATTGCTTTAATGGAATCACAATGCAACTGGCTTCTTTCACTTAGCTTGTTTTCAAGTTTCCTCTATGTTGTAGCATGCATCGATACTTGATTCCTTTTTACCGCCAACTAACATTCCATTATGTGGGTATACAACATTTTGTTTATCCCTTCATCAGGTGGACATTGGATTGTTTCTATTTGGGGCCCATTATGAGTAACGCTGCTATGAAGTTTTGTGTCTAGGTTTTTGTGTGGACATATGTTTTCAGTGGTCTTGGGTATATATATCTAGGAGTGTAGTTGTTGGGTCAGATGGTGACTCTGTGTTTTAAGATTTTGAGGAATTTCCAGGGGCGCCTGGGTGGCTCAGTCGTTAAGCGTCTGCCTTCGGCTCAGGGCGTGATCCTGGGGACCTGGGATCGAGCCCTGCATCGGGCTCCTCCACTGGGGGCCTGCTTCTTCCTCTCCCACTCCCCCTGCTTGTGTTCCCTCTCTCGCTGGCTGTCTCTCTGTCAAATAAATAAATAAAATCTTAAAAAAAAAAAAGATTTTGAGGAATTTCCAAACTATTTTCCAAAGTGGCTGCACCATTTTATATTCCCCACCAACAATGAACTAGAGTTCTAATTTCTCCACATCCTCCATGCTTGTTATTGTGTGTCTTTTTGATTATAGCCTCCCTAGTGGGTGTGAAGTGGTTATATATACTTTTTTTAAATCATTTTTTTAAAAGTAGGCTCCATGCCCAGTGCAGAGCCCAATGCAGGGCTTGAACTTATGACCCTGAGATCAAGATCGAGCTGAGATCAAGAGTCGGACACTTAACCAACTGAGCCACCCAGGTGCCCCTATAAATATTTTTTAATCAATACAAATCCAAGTCCAAGCCTTTGTCCCTCTGTTTTGGGATGAAGTTCAAACTCTTACAATTCTTGAGGCCACAGATTTGTGGAAAGAATAGAAAATGGAAAGATGGAAGGAATCGGAGAGTTGGTTTGAGGTAGGGATGACCAGGAGAGAATGCTGAAATGTTAGAGTGAGCTAGACACGAAGGGTCTCTTGTTTGATCCTAGATCAAAATGCCCCAAATCAATTTGCTCGATGATCAAATTGCTGAACTTAGATATTTACCCAAAATATTTCTTTTAACTGCTACAGCAATTCATATTGAATGGGATGGTTTTAACAGATGTTAAAGATTCTGTAGAGTTTTAGTTGATTGCTTTTCATTCAGTCTTCATAGCAGTATTTTAAATATTCTGCATGTGGATGCTAACAGACACAGGGTGGTTTAATTTTATGAAATATTTAATATTCAAGATACATTATTAGGAGCCAAATTTCTATATTTCAAATACATATTCAAGCAATTCATATTGATTCCTTTCAGGTCTTTTAAAAATCATTTTCCACTTTGCCAATGTTTTTGCATTTTTTTTAAGGTCTCTTTTGCCAATTTTTTGAAAGTATGCCCCATTGCCTTTTTAGTTTATTGCTATTATTATTATTTACTTTTACCCATCCTTTAGCACTTTTTGGATTTTAAATCTATTTTTTAACTCTTTTAAAATAATTTCACAGTTATAGATAATGTACATCAAAATTTGAAGCGTTAATCATATGAATCATTTTAGTAATCCTCTCCAGGTGGCTTCAATTCCTTTGAACAGATTTATCCTTTCAAGTCCTGCTTTCTTAAAAGCTCTTAGTAAGTCGGTATATCCCAACTGCTCTTTATTAGAAACCAGTTTTTTCGCATTTCATAAAATTCAAGAATTATATAACATTTGTTGCAAATCATAGGATTTGGTGGTTTTTTGGAGTTTTAGGTTTAATTTGGTTTATTTTGGATTTAGCTTAGGCTCAGGGCAGTCATTTTGCCAAATGGTTTCGCAGTAATTTGTCAGACCACCTTGACTTAATGTCCATTTCATGTGTGATTCAAATTTCAGACACTGGCCATTTCTCAAATGCTTAAAACTAATGGAAAATATTCATTTCATTAAGCAGGTTTTATGTAACTGTAAGTTTCAAAATGTGCAAAAGGCAATGATTTAACTCCTGGATACCACAAACAGGTAAAAGTGGATGATCAGGTGTCCATGATAGGAATTACCCCCAAATCTATTTATTAGTAAACATTTTTGGAGAAAATTAGAAATGTGTACCATAGTGTGCCATTCTTTCAATTAGATTTGTCTCAATATACTTCCTTGAGCATGACCTGCCTGTGCCACCACCGTCTGAATAAGCAGCATATTATTCTTAGTGTCTTCCGTGGAAATAAGTTGCAGTTAGTGACTGACCCAGGACAACATAACGTGCAATCAATGGAAAAGTAAATCAAAATAAATTCTTTTCATTTCAAATAAAGGGATTTCTTTTAGAGTTGGCTTCCAACATATGACTTCCTCATAGTGATAGAATTGAGGATCTGGTTAGAGCTTATATTTAATGTTAAATTGGAAGATTCTAAAGGGAGGCTCTGTACCAGTAGATGTTTACCATACCGTGATGTAATGGGCATATGATCCACTTTGGGAACTGCAGCAGGCTCCGCCGCCACCCGATACCAGCATGAAAGCAGCACAGTGACTGTTGACCGAAGGTGATAAAAATGGCAATGGCATTATGGCCTCTGATTCTAGAAAACATTCCTAGGTGCAGATAAGGCTTCTACATTCTGATGCAAGGAAGAAAAAATGAATCCATTGCTCCAGAGACCTTTATATGGGCTGAATTTTGCCCCCTGCCCCACCAAATTCATATGTTGAAGTCCTAACCCTTAGGACCCCAGAATGTGACTGTATTTGGACATTGGTCTTTAAAGAGATGACTAACTTAAAATGAGATCATTAAGATGGCCCCTGATCCAATACGTATGGTGTCTTTATGAGACGAGGAGATTAGGGGTGCCTGGGTGACTCAGTTGGTTAAGCATCTGCCTTTGGCGCAGGTCATGATCCCAGGGTCCGGCGATCGAGTCCCACATCGGGCTCCTTGCTCAGCGGTGAGCCAGCTTCTCCCTCTGCCTGCCGCTCCCGCTGCTTGTGCTCTCTCTGTCTCTCTGTCTCCAACAAAGAAATAAAATCTTTAAAAAAAATCCTATTGTATCTTAGAATCTTATTAAAAAAAAAAAGAGATTAGGACACAGACACATGCAGAGACAAGACCATGTGAAGACCGTGGTAGAAGACAGCCGTCTACAAGCCAAGGAGAGAAGCCTCAGAAGAAATGAAGCCTGCCGACACTTAGACCTGCCGATCTTAGACTGCTTGCCTTAGGGTTGTGCGAAAATAAATTCCTGTTGTGTGAGCCCTCCAGTCTCTGGCACTTTGTTAGGACAGCCCTGGCAAACCAATCTCAAATCTCAAACTTTAATCTCAAATACTCAACTTTGTGACATACGATATGGAATGGATTTCCATTAATAATGATAAGCAGATATACTTTTGTTTTAAGACACAAAGCAGTGTCGTTGGGTCTTTTCTTGACCAGTAGCTGGTAAAGGGACAAGTTTGTTCTATGTGGATAAGGTGGAAGCCATGTCCTGGATATCTGTGAAGCGCTCGAGGGCAGGCATTGTGGTTTCTCCCTTGTGCAGGGTAGCAGGGTGTCAGCAGCACGGTGGTTACAGGCACAGCCCGGGGAGTTGAAAGGCACCTCGCTCAGAAGGTGATCCCAGAGATTAATGTCATTAATATGTGCTAAGCGGTGCCTGGCACGCAGTGAATGCTGTCAAAGTGGTAGCTCTTTTTATTATTGTGGAATGAGTGAAATTAGAAGTAAAAGGGGCCTCCTAAGTTATTGTTATTTTTTCTTCCTAAATTATTATTACCATGAGCAGTAGTAATAAAAAACTAGATGAGCAGCACTGACTAATAGCTAAGTTCTAGAGGGGATGCAAAAGCTTTGGTGTGGTGGGTAGCCCATCACCATTTGCTACAGCCTCTTCCCCTAATTTAACACATCTTCCTTTGGTCTAGTCTCCCCAGTTCTTTTTTTTTTAAAGATTTTATTTATTTGAGAGAGAGAGCAGGAGTGGGGGGAGGAGCAGAGGAAGAGGGAGAAGCAGACTCCCCGCTGAGCGGGGAGCCCAGCATGGGTCTTGAAATCAGGACCTTGAGCTCAAGACCTGAGCTGAGATCAAGAGTCTGACACTTAACCGCTTAACCGACTGCACCACCCAGGAGCCCCCTCCCCAGTTCCTTTAAACTTTTACTAACTTCACCTTTTGTTTTTTCATACATCTTTTTGGCCCTTTTGATATACTGTTTTCTTTCTTCTGAATCTTGAACTGCCTATGTTTTTTTCAGTCCTCACCTCCAGTACCAGTATCTGGCTTGGGGGCCTCAGAATGCTCAGTTGTTTTTAGAATCTTCTCCATCTGAAGCTGATTTGAACAAACGAACTCCTCTGGGCTTCTAACTTAGGGAAAGATGACGTGGTGATGCTGCTGTGGCCAGAACACTGTAGTCCCACTGACATCTCAGGGCCTTCCAGCAGCAGGGCCCAATCCTGAGGGGAAACAGGCAGCCTGCAGTTTTGGGGTACGTGGAATTTTGCCTCAACATCACCACTTTGCATCTTGTCTATGTGGATATTGTCCTCTGGAATTGTGCAGTGTGCAGCCTACACAGCCATTCACAGTAGCCCCTTTTTAGTTCTGACTTCTGTGCCTCAGCCCCTGACTGAACATCTTCCACTGGTTACCTTGGCCCTCATCTTGCTTCCTGGAGACACAGACTCTTAATTAGGGAACTATCCATGAACCCTCAGGACCCTGCTCAGGACCTTATATGCTCCCCAACCCTGTCTCTTTCCATTAGTACTTGTCTGTCCTTTAGATGTTAGCCTTATAAAAGGTGAGACTAACCTGAAAAATCGATTTATAAGAAGTTGTGAATTGCTGCTGCTGACATTGTATGTATAGTATTGAGCCTGGATTCTAACAAGATTTCAGTAGAACTTGTTAATATTACTCTCATTGATGTTTTACTGTGTACTGCCTTAGCCATGCTATTTGCCTTTTAACAGTGGTCTTTAAACTATTGACTGAAGAAATGAATCTCTAACAGTAGAAATCCCAGCACTGAAGAAATTAATTTTGTAGGAAAACTTTATATAAGGATAATACTGGAAGACCTAAAAAAACCAAAAACAAACAAAAAGTCTGCCCTATTTGATCTACTACGGTATCAGGAATTCTGTTATCAGGCAAAGAGTTCCCTTAATGAGTGGGAACATTGAGTAGTATGGGAGTTCTTAAACACGGGGTGTTTATCAGAATGAGTCCTGGGCTGCATCCCTAAAGTTTCTGAGGCATGAGGTCTGGGATGGGAGATGGGAATTTGCATTTCCAACAGTTTCCTAGGTGATACTGATGCTCCTGGTCTGGAACCACTTTGAGAACCACTCATGTAGTGGGAAGAACAGCGGGTCAGCCAGAGGAGACACAGGTTCTAGTCCATCTGAGTCTCCCAACATGTGAGATCCTAAACAAGTTTCTTAAATGTCCTGGACCTCAGTCTTCTCATGTGTAACCAGGAGGGTGGCCTGGACGGTCTCCAAGTTCCCTTCCAGCTCAAATTCCTTCTCGTTCACATTCTGAGCCGATCACACCACATGGTCCAGGATGTGATGGGGACCAGCATAGCCTCACTGGGGGCAGCTTCCCCTATTTGGGGAGACCCTTACTTCATTCACAGGTGCAGCTGCCATCTTTAGGGTTCCAAAGAAGCCTTTTCTCCAAAGGAGCGGGTCCTGGAGGCTCAGAGGCGAGAACTCGCTGGCTTTGGCAGCTGCACCTGTCGGCGCCACCACACCCCACACTCAGGGCTCCTGTCCTAAAAATCTGTGCTTCACCTATTCATCCCTCCCCTTTTCACCTGCCCCTGAAAGCCACTCATCTCTGTACTGTCTCCAGAGTTTTGCCTTTTCCAGAATATCATATAGTTGGAGTCATACAGTGTGTAGACTTTTCAGATTGGCTTTTTTCACTTAGTAATATGCATTTAAGTTTCTTCTATATCTTTTCATGCCTTGATAGTTTGTTTTTCTTTCTTTCCTTTTTAAAAAATTTTTATTTAAGTATAGTTGACACACAATATTACATGAGTTTCAGATGTATAACATAGTGATTTGACAAGTCTATAGGTTATATTATGCTCACCACAAGTGTAGCTACCATCTGTCACCATGCGACACTGTTACAAAATGTGCTGTGCCTTTCATCCCTATAACTTATTCATTCTAGAACTGCAAACCTATATCACCCACGCCCCGGCCCTCGGGCAATCATCAGTTTGTTCTCTGTATTTATGGGTCTGTTTCTGCTTTTTGTTTGTTTGTTTTGTTTTTTAGATTCTGCATGTAAGTGAAATTATACAGTAATCATCTTTCTCTGTCTGACTTATTTCACTTAGCATAACACCCTCTAGGTCCATCTATGTTTTTACAAATGGCAAGATTCCATTCTTTTTTAGGGCTGAGTAATACTCCATTGAATGAATATATATATATGTGTGTGTGTGTGTGTGTGTGTGTGTGTGTGTGTGTGTGTATACACACACACATACATACATTGCATCTTCTTTATCCATTTATTTATTGATAGATATTTTGGATAGCTCATTTCTTTTTAACACTGAATAATATTCCATTATCTGGATGTACCACATCTTTCTAATCCATTCAGCTACCGAGGGACATCTTAGTTGCTTCCAATTTTAGCAATTATGAATAAAGCTGCTATAAACATCTGTGTGCAGGTTTTTGTGTGGATAGAAGGTTTTATCCCCACTGGGTACATACCAAAGAGTGTGGTTGCTGGATCATCTTGTATGTTTAGTTTTGTCAGAAGCTGCCTGACTCTCCTCCCCTGTTGCGTATACCATCTTGCATTCCACTAGCAGTGTCTGAGAGTTCCTATCCGTCTACATCTTTGCCAGCATTTGCTGTTATTAGTGTTCTATATTTTGGCCATTCTAGTAGGTGTGTAGTAGTGTCTCCTTGGATTTACTTGTTCTTAGTAAACTAATGTTAGGTTCAACGATTGCTTCTACTTTTCAAAGTTATTCTTCTCTTCTAGTCAGTGATTAGTAATGCATTAGAAAATATTAATGAAAATAAGCATTAAACTCAGTAGTCTAGTAGTTTCTGAAATTTGCCTTTTATCTTCTCCCTTTCTTTTTTTGGGAAGACAAGACAGTATTTCCTTATATTGTTCTGGTATCTCTCTTCTTCTCCATTATTTTTCAAAGACTTTTAACATTGATTTTGAGATCACATTTGCAAGCGCTTTCAGCATCCAGGGATATAATTTGTTTGGGCCTGGGGATTTGAATACAGTCAACATGGCTAGTTGGAATCATTGCTCCAAGCTTGTGTTCCCTTCTCTCTTAGTGATATCTACTCTTTGAGGTTGATGATCACGATACTATAGTGAGTACATAAGTAAATAGGAGCTACTCTTTTATCCAGGAATAATATTAACCTATTAGCAACCATGTGGCAGGGGAATGAACAATCAGAATGAAGGCCTGTTTAGGTTCTTGCTGGCTGGATGTCAGTTTGCTTTTATTCCAAAGGAGATCTCAGGATCCTTGGCTCTTTCTTGTTCACCTAACTATGAACATAAGCCATTAGAGTGTTGATCTGTAATTAGTTCCATAATACTGATAGGAACCCTTTTGGGCTCTGGATTATCTTTTTCTGTGTTTGTTTTTGATTATACAACTAGATTGTGAACTCCTTGAAAACACAGACTCTTTCTTGTACCACTTTAGCTCATAGCAACCTGCTTGATACTGATGTGGATATGTCAGTAACATTTTGATTAGTCTTTAAAGAAAAATCTAAGAATTAAAAAAAAAAATTGAGCCCTGGAGCCTTTTTGCCTAATTATCCATTTATATAGAAGCATGTCTGTAACTATTACTATGTTCCTCCTTTTCCCCTAATACATACAAACTTCCACAAATATCTTGCAATTTCTACTTGGTCAAAATACATTTAAGAGTTTAAGTGAAAGCCCAGTATCATATTTCTGTTATTTCTCTGTAAACTTGTGCAGGGGAAAGTTTGCAATTGAAGGTCTCAATTAATCTCTGTTGGACACTTAATTCTTAGGGAGGTTTACTGAATACTTCAGGTGCAATTATAAAACTGGAGCTCAAAGAAAGGTAGAGGATCAGAGAATCAAAGTGGAAAGAAAAAAAAAAAGCCACCTCCACATGAGAGGCTCAGCCTGGTGTCATCACATTTGTCTTGCAGAAATGAATGGTTTAATGGGTCCTGCATCTCAGGTCAGCAGGCTCGGCCAGCTGATGGGGCTCTGACTGTTCTAGGGTGGGCTGGCAAGCGAGACACCTGCTCGTTTAAGTTCCAAAGGTCTCCTGAGTCATATTACAAATACATTCCTGGGGAATTTCATTGAGCTGCTTTTAAAGCAGTTTATGTGCCCTGCAGTAATGGGTAAACTAGCTATTTTGACACATTGCAAAAGAATGTTTTTGAGAAGAGAAGCACTCCTAGTGAAAACAGACAAATGATTGAGGGATATTTCATTGTAGCTGAACTCTGTGTTGATGTAGGTGTTTAAACAGCCAGTTCCCCACTTGCTATTTAAATATCTATATACTGAATTAGTTATTCACCAGGGGGAGATGTTGAAGAGAAGCAAAAATGATACAATTAAGTTACAAATATAGGAGGTACAGTCCAAAATATCCCAACTGTCCTCTTTTTCTTCTTTAACGAGTGTCATTATATTTTGATGTGTTTAATAATACAGCAGAGGTTAAATGAAACATGAAAAAGGGATGTACATTAAAATTGAGATAACTCTTCCTTCAGTGAAGTGGAACCCAGCAGATGTAGCAGCACACTGTAATTGCTGCCTGTTTCCTGTCAGTCTGATTAAGTTGCGTTGTCCCGGCTCCAAGTGTAAGAATCAGTGGCTTCCCATAGGGCACAGCATGGGATGACGGGCTGAGGCAGTGGCATAACTACGTGCACCTCCTGCTTCTCCTGGTAATAGTGTAGACATACAATATACATTGATGACATATAAAATCAATAGGCTGTGGAGTGTATTAAGAGCACACTGTAATCCATCTTCTCAAAGTTACATCCCAGGAAAGCCAAGTAAACAGTAACACCCTGAAATCGGAGGCTCGGTGGACCAATCTGTTAGCTCCCGAGCCAACAACGATGGGGAGCTCATTTTTAAAGAAACGTGTGTACGTTTCAATGTAATCTACATTTGTCCAAATCTTGTCCAAATCTGAGCTCTATCTCCTGCTTTTAATTCTTCCCCCATCCCGACTGTGTCTTGTGTTTCTGAACTATCCAGTCAATTGACAGATATTTCCTGGGCACAAAAGGAAGTCCAGCCTTGCGCTAGGATTTGTAGGGGAGAGATCCCAGAAAGTTTATGATCCGCTTAGGGAGACAACACCAACAGAACATGGAACAATTAAGAGATACACTATACGAGCGAGAGTTTGGGGGAAGGGGCAGCCTGGTGAGCCTGGAATAGCGGGAAAGGCCTCGGGAGAGGATGGACCTTGAAATAGGCCTTGGAGGATAGGTGGGGTTTAAGTAAGGGAAGGGGAAGAAGGAAGGCACAGCATGCGGTGAAATCCTGGTGACCAAAGCTGTCCTAGTGGACATGAGCTTGGGAGGCCTGAAAGAGCTCCGTCTAACTGGAATGCGTGGTATAGGAATAAAGTTCAATAGGGATTTATTATATGAGTATCCCAATAAAGGCACCATCCTTCAGTGAGTCTTCACCCTCTTTAAAAATAAATGTATCATAATAGCTATCAATAGAAGCTATTGATTTACTTTAGTTCCACTGAAATTGGTTTAGTTTCACTGAGAAAGTCTCTGAAATGCACTTTCATATTTGATTTAATGAAATGCACAGCCATAATAGAAATGGTTGAAAGGTGAGAGGAAAGGCATCATTTGATTTGGTCCCCATGAAGTGATTTGACCAACTTTTTTCTAACTCTGTTAGAAGTGCCGATCTCATGTACATATAACCAATACTGACATATGATAAGTGAACCAAAATATACTATATCATGTTGGATGTAAACAATTTGGACTTCTCACCTAAAAGGGAGTATAAGGACATTCAGTTCTGGAAACTGCCCTCAATGTGCTGACTTAATAAAGTCATAAACATAACAATAATTATATATAATATAATCAAACAAACCATAATTATATATATAAATAATAATACCACATAGACAGGGCTAAGAGGACAATGTCTAAGGAAATTCAGAGGAGGGAGGGATGACTTACAGCTGCCAGCAATCAATGCATATTATTTCTTGTATGCAGGGTTTTTTTTTTTTAAAGATTTTAGGTGTGTACGTATGTATGTATTTGTCAGAGAGAAAGAAAGCACAAATAGGGGGAGTGGCGGGGCAGAGGGAGAAGCAGGCTCCCTGATGCACAAGGAGCCCCATGAGGGACTCCATCCCAGGACCCTGGAATCATGACCTGAGCCAAAGTCAGATGCTTAACCGACTGAGCCACCCAGGCGTCCCTTGTATGCACTTTGACTCCAGTTTGACTTCAAGTTCATATCCTCAGGCAGTACATTTCGCCTGGGGGTCCTGGCAACTAAGTTCCTGGGTGTCAACAGCTTGGACTTAATAACTTCCAATCTAATGAGAAAACTTTAGACCTCCAAAAGAGGAAGAAAAAAAGATCAGTCAGTCAATCAATTATTATGTGTAAGCCCTTGATACAACTTTGGAATAATCATGGTCCTTTAAATGTCCAGAAAAGAAATATTTCCTTTGAGCTGTGTAGACACAAAATGACTGAAATGAGATTGAATTAACTGGATTCATTTGTACGGCACTCAGGTTGTAAGAAGCCAAGCTGTTTTAGATACTCTTAATGACTATAATCTGTTTCCCTAGCTCATCCTCCTTAGCATGACTGGAGGAATTCCAGGGACCCTTCAGTAATTTCACCCTTTATACTCTCAGGAGAGTTGGCCTATGCTTCTGTCTGCAATACCATTGGCTTCCATGTGGCACCTGCTTTTTCCTTTTCCCTGGCCCCAGTGTCTGGCCTTGTGGTTCTCTGTCAACATACTGCCCAGGACGGGACTGATCTGATGGTCATGGTCAGGTGACATAGGTCAGCATCTCTTGCTATAAGGTGTTAACCCCTGGGATGTTCTCTGCTCCTTCCTGTCAGTCTCAGTGGTTTCATGGAGGACCAACAGTTAACCTCCTCACAAAGCTTCTACAAAGCTGATTTACATTTTTGGTTACCATATTTATTTCTTAGCAGTCTGACATAAATTTTTGGTGGGAATGGTGGAATCAAAGGATAATACCATCAGTTGTTTTTGAAATAGCTTTTTCCCTCACACAACAGCCATTAGTCCTTGACCGAGATGGTATGACTCCACCTTTTCTTTTCTAGCATGTACTTTTCTTCTTCTGTTTTGTTTTGTTTTTAATTTTTGACTTAAATTCAAGTTAGTTGACATATACTGTATTATTAGTTTCAGTGGTAGAATTCATCAGTTGCATATAACGCCCAGTGCTCATTTAGTGCTCTCCTTAATGCCCGTCACCCAGTGACCCCATCGCCCTATCCACCTCCCTTCCAGCAATACTGTTTGTTTCCTAGAGTTAAGAATCTCTTATGATTTGCCTTCTCTCTGTTTTCATCTTATTTTATTTTTCCTTCCCTTCCCCTATGTTCATTTGTTTTGTTCATTAAATTCCACATATGAGTGAAATCTATAGCGTATACTTTTTTTTTTTTTTAAAGATTTTATTTATTTATGTGACAGAGACAGCCAGTGAGAGAGGGAACACAGCAAGGGAGTGGGAGAGGAAGAAGCAGGCTCCCAGCAGAGGAGCCTGATGTGGGACTCGATCCCGAAATGCCGGGATCACGCCCTGAGCTGAAGGCAGACGCTTAACGACTGTGCTACCCAGGCGCCCCCTAGCATATACTTTTCTAAGCAATATCTTGGTCCTTCTTATAAATAGATGCATGACAGAACAACATGCTCCATTGTCCACACAAATTACACATACTGTCTTTCACATAATGCTATCTCCTTAAATTAAGTGGGGATAACATTTATTGGAAAGCAAATTACTTGCTAGAGAGGAAAATACAAAAGCCAATTCTATGGTAATGATATGTAGATATAGATATAGATATAGATATTCCTGAGGAAACCTCAGTGTAAGGTTTCTCAATGTTGGCAGCATTGATATTTTGGACCAGACAGTTCTTTGCTGTGGGCACCTGTCCTGTGCATTATAGGATGGCTAGCACATCCTTGACTTCTACCCATTATGGGTCAGTAACACCTCTCCTCCTATGACAATCAAAAATATCTCCAAACATTGCCAAATATCTCTCGGGGGGCAAATGTCTAGTTGAGAATTACTACTTTAGAAAAGTCACTAAAATCTATAATTTTTAAATCTAAGAACTATTCTGCAACAATCATGTTCCCAACTTGAACTAACATTGCTGTACTGGAACTAAAACTAAGAGTTTGGGAAAGATCATCCAATCACTGTAAATCTTTTCAAGTTTTCTACAAATTAAAGGAATTTCACATAAAATCTCCATATCAGCTGGTAATCCTTGTGAAATGCCAAAGAATGTGAAAAGAGGAGTTTGTAAGCTATGGAATGGTAGGATTGATAAACGTTCCCAGCAAAGTTATACAGCATATCATTAAACAGGTGGTTTAATTTAGAAAAGAAAGTGTAATCATAGGCACTATGATGGGTTTATGAGAACTAAGCAAACAAACAATCTAATTTCTTTTTCTTTATCTTTTGGATACGTATTAGTTTGGGTAGTGCTCAGACACCAACTGGGTGCACAGCAATACAATTCTGATGCTTACCACCTGGAGTTAGCATCCGTTCCCATAAGTTAAGGGCTCTGTCTTCCATGGGATTGCCCACACTTTTGATGCAAATGGAGTCTTCAGGACACCCACACTTCTGGGAAACTGGCTTCTAGTCCAGAAGGTTCCCATGGTGTCCCCCTCAGATGTGATAATTCACCAGAACTATTCATAGAACTCCAGAAAGTGCTATACTTAATAATTAGAGTTTTATTATAAAGAACATATATAAGGCTAGGTCTGCGAAAGAGCGCAGAACTTGAATGCCCTCTTCTTTTGGTGTCAGGACCTGTCACTCTCTCAAAACATCAGTGTGTTCACCATCCAGGAAGCTCCACTGAGCTCTGGTTTTTATTGGGGTTCAGGCATGATGGATTAAATTATTGATCATGTGCTTGAACTCCCTCTCCAATTCCCCTCCCTTCCCTGGAGTTTGAGGAGCCTCGAAGTCTCAACTCTAATCTTGTGGTTAGTCTTTCTGGTGACCAGCCCTCTTCCTGAAGCTATCAGAGAGTCTACTAAGTTGTTCATTAACATAACAAAGACACTCCTATCACTCAGGAAATTCCCAGGGCTTTTGAAGCTTCCTGTCAGGAACCTGGGACAAAGACCAGACGAATACTTTACTATACCATAGGTAGATAGGGAGAATTGAACAAATCTATCTTTACTTTAGAAACACAGTTGATAGAGTTTGTTCCCCTCTTAGTGGAAAATATATAGAAATATTAGCTAGTTAATAGTATAGTCAGTGGAATTCATAGTTAGTTAAATAATTATATCCAAAGGGCATTGTAGAATGGATTAACCCAGAAGAATAGAAATTAAATTGGGCCAAAGAAGGCATGCTGTCAAGTTTCCAGATGACATACAACTATGTGGGATAGCTAATGTTTAGGAAAAACAAATATAGGTTCAAAAGGACTTCACACAAAGAAGTAATACAAAGACAGGCACTTCCATAGTCATCAAGGACTCAGGTTCATTCCATCATTCTGCTCTGCTCCACCACCTTTACTTTCCATTCTCAAGGTTACTTTATGGTCCAAGATGACTGCTGGAGCTTCAACAATAACATTCATATTCCAGGCAAGAGGAAGGAAAAAGAAGAAAGGGAAAACGGGTACATCTCCCAGTTCCCTTAGTGTCTTTTAAAAAGCCTTCCCAGAAGTTCCCCCAAAATTTAACCTACAACTTATAGGGTTGTGCTTAATCACTTAGCTGCAAGAGAAGCTGGGAAATATATATTTTTTTATTTTATTAAACTTAATATAAGGCTGTCCTACCTCCAGAACCAACCGACCAACCAACCAGACAAACAAACCAATAAACAATAAACTTTAACGTCTTAAAAGTCTGAAATAGGATAAATACTAACAAAGTGAAGCTAACAAGATGAATAAATCATCTTGATTTTATATTAAAATGAGTTTAAAAATTATAACAAATACCACTTCTAAGAATAGGTGAAAAAGACCTATTGCTAAATAAAATATTAGCGAATGTAATCCAGCAATGTAGTACAGGAATGATACTTGTCAGAGTAGGGATTATTTCAAAATGCAAAGATGGTTTAATATGCAAATCCATTTTGTCACTTCTCTACTCAGAATTCAGGTGTTTGGGCTCCTCTTTTGACTCAGGCATTTTTTTTTTTTCAATTCTTATTCTTCAAAATTAAAAGCTATGCTACAGTAAGTATACAGGCAATGCTGTGATAAAAAAAATTTTTTACATCTTTTAGGACAATTCATAGTTAAAAATTCTTTTTTTTTTAAAAAGATTTTATTTATTTATTTGACAGAAAGAGACAGCCAGTGAGAGAGGGAACACAAGCAGGGGGAGTGGGAGAGGAAGAAGCAGGCTCCCAGCGGAGGAGCCTGATGTGGGGCTCGATCCCAGGAACCTGGAATCACGCCCTGAGCCGAAGGCAGACGCTTAACGACTGAGCCACCCAGGCGCCCCATAGTTGAAAATTCTTAAAAATGGAATTGGTAGGTCAGAGTGCAGGCACATTTTACATTTTGTTGAATCTGACAAGCCGCGTTTCAAGAAGACAGTACTGATTCACAATTGAAGGCATTGTGCAGGAGTGCCATTGTCATGGTCCCAGAGTCTTGGGGTGGAGTCCTGCATCAGGATCCTTGCTCAGCGAGGAGCCTGCTTCTCCCTCTGCCTGCTGCTCCCCCTGCTTGTGCTCTCTCTCTCTGTGTGACAAATAAATAAACAAAATCTAAAAAAACAAAAAAAACAAAAAACAAAAAACACACCAAAAAAACCCCCAAAAAAGCCAGGAAATTGACTCTAGTAGTTAGTAATTAATAAAACCAACAGCTTCAAACCAGTGAGGAAAATGCACATTATTTTAAAAAGAATGAGAGAGAGGGGGCTGGAATATTATGATACAGTTATTTTGCCAAAAATGTAGTTAGATCCTTATATCACACTCACAGATAGCCTAGAGAGTTAGAATTCTGTTTTTAGCAAATCATTTCAAAGAAATAATCAAATATGTATATATACACTTATATAGACATACATATATATGTATTATATACATATATAAACACGAAGAACATGAAGAGTAAAGCAGTGAGCACCCATGTGCCCAGCATCTGTTCTTTATATGTTGATAAAGAAATAAATCATTATCAGTAAAACTGAAACCCTTTGTGCATCCCTGTGTCCTGATGCTTTCACCTACCTTCCCTCCAGGGGTGAATGCAGTGTTTAAAATTACGATGGGCATTATTTAATTACAAACTTTCCATATGTCCAAGTTTGAGGGAGCTGATTAAATAAATTATGATACCTTGAAGCAGTGAGCTGTTATTTATTAAAATAAGGGATTAAAATCTATTTTTATTATTACACATATAGTACACATTATTGGGCATTTAGAAAAACAGTATCAAAATGAAACAAAATTATAAAATCATCCACAATTCTATATAACTATTATAACTTTTGTTGTAGTGTCTGTTGGCCATTTAATCTTTTAAAATATAGCTATGTATTGTTTAGAAATTAAATCACACTATACAAAAATCTTATAATTTGCCTTTCCTCTTAGCAACCTTCAATAAAACCATTTCATTTTACAAAATATTCTCATAAAATTTAACAGCTGTGTGGTATTTCATTGCATGTGAATATTTACTCCAGTTTTTGATATTTTTATATTATTTCCATTTTTCCTTGGTATAAATGAAATGGTAGTAAATTTCTTTGTTGCTAAATCTTCACTATATAACAATAGTTACTTATTAGTTTAATTTCTAGAAGTGAAATTTTTTGTTTTAAAATTTTAATCAAAAACAATCATTCTTTAGAAGGACATTTAGTGACATGATACATTGCTAAGTAAAAAAGTAAACTACAAAAATAATATATACAGTATGTTTGCAAATGTTAAAAGATGTATGCAAATGAAAGGCTGGAAGGAAATACAGTATATCAAAATTTTAACAAGGTATCTCTGGGCAGGTGGATAATGAGTTATTTTTGTTTGCTTCTTTATTCTTTTCTGTTGCTCAGTTTTTCTGCAGTAATCATTATTGCCTTTTTGATCAGAAACAAAATAATAGTTTTTAAAATAATTGAATAAATATTAGACATATACACAAGTAGAGAAAAATAAAGAAAAATTGCATATGTACAAGGGTTGGTCAGGTTTCACAACTGTCCTTGTGAGAAAGATCTGGAGGTTATAGTGAACCACAAGTCAACAAGATATCAAAGGTGTTTAAGAATAAAATGCATATTACGTTGTCTAGAACAGAGCAAAATAATAGTTCTTCCACAGTCTAAGTCTGTGGGACTACACATGCCACACTGTATTCTATAGAGATGATATGGTGCGTTCAGATAAGTGGCACTAGGTTGTTAAGAGGGGTCGGAAGCTGGTACAAATTACTGGGCCCAGCCATCCAGAGAGGCACCAGGGGCTGATTATATTGTATGTCAACACAAATCCGCTGTTGCTGGGGATGCCTGAACACAATATTTTTTTTCATTAGGGTTCTAACCCCTTTCTTGGCATCCTCCTCTTTTGAGCGTGGAGGTAACTAGAAGCCTGAAGCATGGTATTGAAGGAGGAATGGTAAACTCAAGTTGAATCAAGGCCAGCATGTAACTCTGAAGAAGTACAGTCTGGGGAGTGGGGCAATCATACTTCCAAGGGGATGATGAGAAAGAGGCAAGTTAGCGCACTGTGATATAGCTGACATGCAAGGTTGGAACAGGCACCGGGAGAGGACTCCAGCCCCAGCAAGAGCAGGTTAAGTTTTCCGGGAATCACGGAGTCTAGTCCTATAGCTACACTATGGAACCCAGCAAGGTTTACCCTCCGCAAAAATGCCCATGCTTGGGACCCCAGTTAGTGTCACTGTCACAAGTAGGACAGCAGGAAATGTAAAATGTCAGTATTTTTCTACTACACTAAATTTTTCTTTTGAATTACCATTCTGCCTAGTGGCAGAAAACTTAGCCAGGTTCATCTTTGTTTATTTAATTACTGATCACTTCAGCGTTTTTCTACTCACTTTGGGTCTATTCACAGACACTGGGACTCTGTGGTGAGGACCTCCCAGCTTCTGGCCAGTCCTCCTCTCTGGGATAGAGTCTTGTCTTGTCAGCAGCCTCGTGGTTGGGGTTCACTTGCCAGGTTCTGAAGTCATCACTGACCCCCGAATTCTTCACCCCTTGTTCTGCCTAATGATGGATTACTCTGCTCCAGCTGCCCATCCAGAGTCAGACCCTGGGGCAAGTCCCCCATGACGCAACTTGTCCCAGATGTCAGATCCTAGCTGGATCCTGATTCCCTCACCTCCCTGTCTATTCTTCCTGGGCTCTAGTAAATCCAGTTCTTCATTTACAGCAACAATTGTCCTATTGCTATTTTATTCTTATACAAGAACACTACTGACATTCTATATTATACAGGGTGAAACCACACATTCTGATTTCCTCCCTCGATTTCAGAAATTTTCGTAACATAATTGCACTGAGTTTGATAGAAATACAATTTCATCATCAATCTCTCTTGAAGTGATTTAAATTATTTCAAAGCAGCAGAAAGGTAGTATGTGAAGCTAGGACATCTTTCTGGTATATTTATCATGCAAAAGCAAATCCAGAGCTACATGCAAAATGAAGCCACCTCAAAAATGGCAAATATGAAATTCTTTAAGGAGCAGACAAACCATGGGAACAGATGGGCAAACCAAAAACTTACCAAGTTTATCACCTTCTAAAATAAGCTAACTGAATTATTGGTATATGTGATCTGTGTCATATTAGGAGAGTGTGAGCTGACCAAGAGCAGATCTCAAAGAGCAGTGACAATTATTTCAAAGGAGGGAGAAAAATCTGGCATAAAAAATAAGAAATTGATACCACTACTTATTCGGTAGCATTTGTTGACTATATTGGAGAGGCATGTGCATGCACACACACACACACACACACACACACACGAGAGAGAGAGAGAGAGAGAGAGAGAGAGAGATCCTAAAATAGTGCCTGCCAGTAGTAGAGGCTTAACTGTTATTTGTTGAATGAACACACTGGGGTTAGTTGAAACTCCAATCACTCAAATGGAATTGATAGAAAAGTCCCCCTCTTAAACAGCTCAAGTTCAATTAAACAGATCTTTCTTTGAAAGGAACCTCTATTTTGTGTGTGTAGGCACTTCTCAGGTCATCTTTGCAGGGCTGCTCAACCTCAGAGATACACTTACTGGCCAAAACTGATGCTTATGATGATTGGTGTCTGTTCTGATTGATCGATACCCATGTAGTACTGGCAGTTCACTACAGTACTGTGACGAGCTTCTCTGCCTCTGTATCAGCCAAGAGATCTCTGATGTAGACTCACAGTGAATAGGTGGGGAAGGGATGGGTGTTGAATTGACAGTACTGGAAAAACTGCCTAGCTGTTTTTGGGAAAAATCAGATCCTAACTTCATAACACAATAAATTATAGAAGCAATAAAAACTTAAATGTAAAAAAAAATCATTATAGAAATACAAGTTGAAAAAATAGGTGAAGATCTGATTTTCCATAGAGGAACAGAAAACAAAAAAACAATTATCAGGACATGTTTGATACATTGATCAAAGTAAAAATTTTAAAATATATATCAAAAGTCCTGAACAAGATGAAAAGGCAGAGAATAAGATGGGGAAAAATCATTTGACACAATGAAAAAAAACGATTGATGATATCAAGGGTTTATATAAATAGATTAAAAAAGCATTAAGCCTTCAATAGAAAAATGGGCAAAGGACATTAATAGGTAATTCGAAAAAGAGGAAATGGCTAATGAACATCTGAAAAGCTGTTTGATGACAAAAGTTTCAAATAAATACAAATATAACAACAAAACCTTTTTAACCCATCAAATTAAAAAATATATATTTTTTGGCAATGATATTAGTCATTATTGGGAAGAGTAGGAGAGAGAGCACTCTTTATATATCACCGCAAAGACTGAAAATTGCTACAACTCCTCCCAAAACTCCATTTGACCGTATATTTCAAGAGCCTTAAAGAAGATTTATATATATGGATCTAGTAGTTCTAATTATAGAAGTCTATCATACAAAAGAATCTTAAACTCAAAGATTTATGCACATAGATTATCATTTTACATAATTTACAGTAGCAAAACTGGAATCCACAAACATTCAACAAGACAGAATTATGTTGTATTGGTATGATGTAAAATTAGGCAGTCGTTAAAAATGAAGTAACAAATAATTTTTAGTGACATAGGGGAAAATAAGTGTAAGAAGTAGAATGCAAAATTTTATACACAGTAGGTTCCAACTGAGGTTTAAAAAAAGAATGAAAAGGTAAAAAGACTGGAAAGAAATCACCAAAATATTAACAGTGGATAACTCATTGGTGGGAATGAAGGTGTTCTTGCTTTCTTCTTTATAATTTATTCTCATTTTATACTTATGAAAAGTCCACAATGAGATGTATTACTTTCATAATCAGAAAAAAAATTCATTGTTTTAAAGGAAAGTCTCTGGAATTAACCTGGCTTTTACTTGACAAAAGACACCGAAGGAAAGCATTTTGATGATATTTTGTTTTGCAGTACTTTTTAAAGCAGGATTTCATAGTTATTTTCAAACACAAGCCCCAGGGTAATTAATAACTAAGCACAAATTGTGTATATTTAATTTTGTTTTTTTTAAATGGTTAAAATATCTCTATTAAAAAAAAACAGTGAAGTATAAAATTCCCTTAGCTGAAGGTTTAAGTAAGAACACAAACATTTTTGTCTCATGTCATCTTTATTAGCTATTTAAAAAAATTATACAGGGGTATTTTGCTTCAGACTTCATTTCTCGCAGTTTCTGAAAGTATTGTTGTTTGATCTCAAGATCAAGATGATTTATGATGTAGAGATAAGTTCCTCCATGCTTTCCATAATCATTCTCCTCCACCTTGTCAGACCTTCATGACTTGCTTTTATAGCTGTCTGTCCTCTCTTGGGAGCCACAGTAGATTCACACAGTAGTGAGAACCCATGTCTTTCCCCAGAGCCAGCCCCAGGCAAAATTGTCGAAGAGCTGAAGTTAGTGGCACTTCCTTTCTCCAGCCCCACGTCTGGTGCATTCCCACCCTCTCAAAATCTGCTCTCACATGCTTTAATCACACTAAGCGACACTAACACTTTTGAGCATCTACTATACACCAGGCATTCTGTTAAGGGCTCTCACCCACACTATTTTATTTTATCCTCACAATAACCTTGCAAAGGTTTATTTGCCTCCTTTTACGTATCAGGGTGCAAGGCCCAGAAAGGTTAAGAAAGTTGGCTGTTGCCACACAGCTAGCCATAGCTGGCCCGGTTCAAATTCACAGGCAGAGCTGTCTAATTCCAAAACCGTGCTTTTTCTCAGGGGGCGGGGCTGATACTTTGGATCATCAGGACACTTTCCGTGCCTTTTAAACTCAAATCATACAGACACTTTGTTTCCTAACTGAAATTCAAATTATTCTTAAATTCGGAAGAGTCCAAAGCTTTTGAGTTTTCTCCTGAAATAATGTAAATTTCCTGAAGAATACTGACATGGACTTAATTATAACGAGTAGGTCTATCAGTTGAAAAGAACATTCCTAAATGAATATGGGCACCACTCAGTTTTCTCAAATTGTCACACCTTTCCTGATAGATAACAAGAAAATTCACAGGCTTGTCTTTCTGTGAGCTTAACATCATTTCTCCACTAATCTAAAGATCCTCCCAGAAGGTAATTAATTTCCCAGCTTCCTTCTATAACTAATCGAGATTTAAAAACACGAATTCTCAAGGAATTCTTCTTTACCCCTTAATCAGGTCTAATTCTGCTCCTAACTAGCTATATGCCCTCAGGCAATTTACTTTGGGCTTCTGAGCTACAGGTCTCTCATCTGTAAAAGGTGGATTGGATCAAAAATCAGACCTTTCTGCCAAGGTTGTGGGGAGAATTAAATGAGATAAGCAAGTAACAATGTGGATACATGGGGGGCTCAGGAAGGTGCACTTCCTTATTCTACACTTCCCTCTCCTTTGCTCATTGGTACCTTCCCTATTTAAAGGTCACTGGATCTGCCTAATGATTTTCTTGACCTTTTTTTTCCAGGACACTACATAATTTCTATTTCTCAATTCTTTTCCAAGAGACCTTGCTTTTCAATCATATACTGATCCCAATAAAGCAAGTAACAAATCTCTTTTCTGTCTCCCTTTCCACTTGTTCCCTCCCCCTCAGAAATCCTCCCCCCAGACTACACCAACATACCCAGAGAAACAGGGAAACAAGCTCTTCAGAGTGATCAATTACACAATCTTCCTTCAGTGGTCCAAGAAAGTATGTTTGTCAAGAGGGTAGCTTAAAAGTAAGAAAAAAAAAAAAAACAACAGGCTTTTCCTAACCAGCTTTCTGCTTACCATCCATCAGCAGTGCCTTTGGAGTCTCTGCTTTGCACACGGGCAAGGTGCTGTGGGGCTGGTGAACCACCTGGCCGCGGGTTTGTGGGAAAGCCTGGCCAGTACCTAACATCTTGGGTCACGGAAATGTTTATGGTGAATATGATACAATGAGCTGGGGGAACCGAATATTTCCCACCCAGTATTATTTAATGGAAACGTTTTTGCTTGCTTGATTTTAAAGAATTCTTGGTGGTTAAAACCAAAGAATTGGGGAGCTACAATCCTGCAGCTGGAGGACAGCCGAAGAACCCACTTCACCTTTTAGAGCTTAAGGAATATCAATAGTGTTCAGAAAACTTCCCCACACTCTCCTGTTAGTACATCTACTGATTTACAAAGTGCCAGGGGCCCTGGAAATGTGATGTTTCTGATGGATCTCTCTCAGTCTCTTTCTCTCTCTTAAATTTGCTCAGGGCTCCAGACAGTTGGTGCTTAAGTGTCTACAATTTAAAGTTTTACATCTCTTCCTTGGGCTGTCATATGTCTACCTATCCCGTCCAGGACATTTCCCTAAATAATCTCTGAGTGGAGAATGACGACCCTCTCCTAGGGAATTTATCCGAGAAGGAACGTGCGCGGGGCGGTTCAAATTCCGTAGCTCAGATTTCGTTCCCCGCAGGTCAGATGGTGCGGTCGGCGGGGCCAGAGATATGCACAGCTGTCCCTACGAGAGGCATGGAGCACAGGTGCTCGGCCTCCCGCCACCGAAGTCGCAGGGAAACTGCTGCGCTGACATGTGAGTCCCAGGCATTTTTAACCTCGGATGTGCGAACCCCGTGGGCAAAAAGTCTGAACCACGCACAGGGCGATTGTCACGATTAAACCCCCTCTGTCCTTCTGCGGCCGGCCCTCGGTTCACACCAACGAGGTGACTTGAATTTGCACCTCGCTGCGGAAGCCTCCGCGTGCTCCAGCCTAACTAGCATCCCGCGCTGTCTGGTCGCGTTCGGCGGCGGCCGCGGCGGCGGGGTCCGAGTCGGTCCCGGGCGGGGGCTGGTGAGCGTAGCCCTCGGCCCGCAGTGGGGGCGCCCCCCGCGCGTCCCGCGCCCTCCTGGAACACCGCTGCCTCGGTCGCCGTCCGAGCGCGATGCGAGCTTCCTGCCGGCGGGGCTCAGCGCACGCTCCAGGCGGTCTCTGCGCCGTTCCGAGCGCCCTCCAGCCCCGCCTCGCGTCCGCGGGAACCCGGCGCCCTGGCGACCCCGCCCGGATGAAGCCACAGGGCGCTGTCGCCGCCGGCCTCGCCACGCGGTGCCTCCGCCTGGGCGCGGAGCAGCCGCTGCCTCGCCCGGCCTTGTCGCGGATCGCGCTGCAGCGCGACACCGGGGACCCAAAAGGTGCCGTTTCCTTGCTGGCCCCGCGGCTCCCCGGCGGTCCAGCGGCCTCCCACCCAGGAGAAATCCACATCTGATGGGGTGCTTGATCAATCCCAGCGTTTTCCCAGGTGTTTAGTTGCCTCGATTTTTAATTATTTTGCATTCCCTTATGACTCATCTCTTTCCTCTTTGGGGTTGCAGGTGGTTCAAAGTTTAGGCTTGGAATATTAAAAAACGTTACTCACTGTTTTATAAGGAGGGACAGGTGGGGGTGGGGAGCTGGATACTGAGTGGGGTTTTAATTTATGGACAAAAATAGTTTCACTGCTGATCCAGGGTCTTAATTTTCCCCTCTCAACCTCAACTACTTCACCTATAAAATAAAATTTTAAACAGTTACATCTCACCTGCCTTAAAGTAGAGAGTTGGTTAGAAGACCTCATGAAGTATCTTCCAGGTCTAGGATTTGTATGATTTTGTGATCCGTGGATTTGAAATTTAAGGTAAACATATACCATTTCGTTAAAGCAATGAGTGAAAAGCATTTATCTGTGAACCAAGTATCAGAAGCAGAAGGTCTTTTTCTCTCCCTTCCACCAGTTGGGACAGGCTTGGGGGCTCCACACTCTGATGTCAGTGTCACAAACACTTCACCAGGAAATCGGATATGGGGATTATCTAGTCCTTTAGAATTCTTTGTGCCATTGATTTTCTCTCCTAATATTGATAACACAAAGTTAATTATATATTTTGAGTTTTTCCTTCTTGCCTCATGGCTTCCATCCTGGAGAGGGAGAAAGAAAAAGCAACCAGTTCTCTTCTTTAAAAAAAAAAAAAAAAAAAAAAGAATCAATCCCATTGATCAACGTGGAATACCAAAGACCCAAATCCCTTCCATTACCTTCCACTGTGATTAAAATTGGAGTGTTCTGAAAAATGCCATTTCAAATTGAAAGGAAGCAGACTCTCTCTCTGTCTCTCGTTGTGTGTGTGTGTCTCTCTTTCTTGTTTTAAAGGAGACACAGGGGCATCTTAGGGACATGGCTTTTACATCTTTTTTTGATCCAGGCATTCTAAGAGGCCACAAATTAAAGCTGGCTGGGCTGGCTGAATGCTGACTTTAGGCCCAATATGAGGAATGTAGTGCAGTCTTCAAAAAGAATCCAGGGTATTTTTACAGAAGGAATTACCTGTGTCTACATTACTGAATCATTTTCATGTATGTTGTTGTTTTGACCCATTCTTTCCCTGGGATGCAAGAGCCAACCTTCAGTGAAAGGGGGAGAAAAAGAAGGAAGATGTGTGAGCTCCCCCTGGTGCTCTCCTGCATTCAGGCTAACTGAAAGGAATTGCAAGGAAACACGTCTACACAAGCATAAGGGAAAAATAATTATCTGGATTATTTCCTTTTGAAAGACCCATCTCTATGCTGGCAAGCCGAATGTTTCAGATCAAGGATTCCTGGCTTTGGGGTTGGATTCTGTATGCCACCTTGTCAGTGTAGACCCGGCTTTATTATCTAATGTCATTTCTGTCAAGAGTTAGAGGAGGAATCCCTGCCTTGTCAGAGAACATGTTTACAAAGCGAAATTTGAAGTGGGGATTTGGCAGCCGCCCTGTGGATGGGATTACTCTTGGAATCAAATTGGATTACTTTTTGTCCAGAATTGTTCTCTTTGTTAGTTTATAGTTATTCATTTGACTGAATAATTTTCACACATTTCTCTCTGTGTGTGTAGACATTACAGAGATGTCAAGGGGCTCTGGTATGAGCCAAGTCAACCAGTGGAGCCTTTAATTCTAGACCATATCTTCTGGCCCCCTAAAATCCCGTGTTCTTAATGGCGTCTTTAACACTCAGGGTCAGAGACCTCTGAGGGCTCTGGTCATCTGTAACGACTGTGGGGGAAGTTCCATGCAGTTAGTGGATAAATTCATTACGGTGGACTTCAACAATTTATTAACCTGTATTTAGTGAGTCCTGCCCTTGGTCCACGCTGTAGAAAGTATTAAAGATGTATGCAACATAATCCCCGCTGAGACCTGGTCAAATCAGCCAAGGGCCAAACTTCAGTGTTCATTAACATAGATGGGTCAATATTATAGTGATTCCTTCACCTCGTAAGTAAACACAGAGCTTTTATTTCATTTTGTTTTGTATGTGGGATTTTGGTTGAGTGGGAATCTCATGTAAATCCAAAAAGGGACCCCACCTTTTCTGATGGTTCCTGGTGTACTCCTTTTCCCTGAACTTAATCACGTGACAGTGAAGCCCACTCAGAAAACCACAGTAAGTTTTAATTAATCTATCTAGCTTGTAATCTCAGATTCATTCTGCTCTCCGGTTTTTATTTCTCCCAATACATCCTGCTAATTCTCCCTTTACCTCCGTTGACTCAGCCATCCAGCAACTACTATTCATTATGTCCAGGGTGAGGCTCGCCTCTTTCCTGAAAACTCTTGCCTGTTCAAATTGCTCCCTTTTCTAACTCTTTTTGGACTTTTTGTTTGTACCCCACAATGAGCTTTTCTTACAGAGAGCCCCATACTCTGGTTTATAAAACCCATGTGCCTGTGTTACCTCTTGTTCTGAATTGGAAGGTCTATGGAGAAAGGGTAATGTCTTTCGTTTCTTCTGTATCTTTACACTACCAAAGTGTTGCTGAGATTTTTAAACAGTTCTTTGTTAAATGATTAAATTGAAATAATAATCCTGAGGGATTTTTTTTAATCTCAAAAAAATTTTAAGTCCCATGTCTCTTAAAGGAACAATTGTCAAATTAAGGCGCCATTTCCAGGATTTTAATTTATGTAAATAGTTGTGCTTTGTCTCCACCCCAAAGGGATTTAAGGTGGGCTTAAAATATTATGAAAACTTGACAAGATTATTAATTCCATTCCTGAAAGCTCTAAAATCATATAGTTTTTGATATCAATTCAAACAATGGAGAGGTTTTTTTTTTTTTTTTTAAAGATAAAAGGCATGCTTTATGATCTCTCTCATTATCACATTAACGGGAAAAAAATCACAGATAAAAAATTTCAGAAATATTTTTGCGTCTTCTTTGCATATCACACACACACATACATACACACTCACACTAGAACTGTACTGGCAGTGAACATGGGTTGTTTAAAGTATAGCTATTCAACTGTCATATAAAGTGAAATCTATATTTTCTCTCCTTATATGACTATATATTTAACATCTCTATGCATATGTGTGTGCATACATATGTATATGTTATATACACACACTCCACATTATTATTTCAAAGGGGATTTTGCTCCTTCTGGCTACCAGCAATAACTAGTCAATATTTACACTCTTGAATATCGATGATATCGTGCATACACAGGAAAACTGTGGAAAACATCTCCATTTTCAAACAGAGTTTTAATTATTTGTAAAGACTTCAATTGTTCACAATCTAATGTCATGGATTGGTCCTCACAGTGTGAAGTGCAACTGTCCAGAACCCCCACAGTATTATAAATAGGCTTCTAAAGCCTGCTTGATTGATGTTTGGCATAAAACGCTATTCCTCTGAGCACATATATTCCTTCTGTTCACCATTTTCATAGAAAAATACCAGGGCTGATTTTTTATTCAAATCTCCAATTTATGCAGGGTTTAAACTACTAAATACTTAAAGCCTTTTTCAGATCTTTTTTCCCTTTTCTGTTAGGTAGGTAACTAAACCTTTTGCTTCAACACAAATAAGAATTGGAGAATTAGCAGATTCCTGTGGGGAAGAGAAAGAGTTTATTAATTATATTGAGAATCAAATAATATGCTTCTTTGACACTAATGTTCCATCTTTCTCCACCCCAAGTATCCTGTGGGACAACTTTAAAACCTTTATCAGGGTCTAGATTACTGCATTTATGGTTCCTTAGAAGAAGGAATTTAATGAATGGCATTCTGAGTTGAAGGGAGAATTTGAGATGTTTTAAGATTTAAGCTCTAACAGTGAAGCTATTTTTTTCAAAGTATGTCCCAGGGATTGTAATATAAAACATCAAAAAAAAAAAAGCACAATAATGTACATTTTCATGAGTTTTAATAAATTGTTAATACTGATGAAATGTAAATTTTTCCTTCACGGACCCTTATCTGCATTTGACAGAGTCCTACAGAAACTTTAAGTACCCATTTAAAGCAATTTACAAGATATTGTAGAGATTCCCAGCAATAAAGAATGATTAGTGATCTTCTTAAAAATTTTTATATTGACAATATTAAACCAAGTGCCTTATCCGGATTGAGCTGGTTCTGGCTAGTGTCTGTATTGGTACCTTTATCAAGAGGGCACATTTACTTTATAGGCTCTATATTAGAAACAAATTCTACTTGAATACCATTCTGAAACTACCTTACCTGATGGGTAACAAAGTAGTTAATATTTACTGGGTATTTATTACATATCAGACACAGTGCTAGGCACATTCCGTGTATTACTGCACTGGGTTCTTACAGTTACTCTAATGGAGGATCATACCTAGTTATCACTCTTTTTTTTTTTAAGATTTTATTTATTTATTTGAGAGAGAGAAACAGAACATGAGCAGGGAGAGAAGCAGAGGGAGAGAGAGAGAAGCAGACTCCCTGCTGAGCAGGGGGCCCAAGCCTAGGACCCTGAGATCACGACCCGAGGAGAAGGCAGATGCTTAACTGTCTGAGCCACCCAGGCGCCTCAAGTTATCAATCTTTTAAGGGTGAGAAATTTGAAGCAGAGAGAGTCAGTGATTTACCTGCTGTCTTAGTCAGCTGAGGCTAATAGAACAGCATACCCTAGAACAGCATACCCTAGACTTGGGTAGATTATAAACAACATAAATTTTATTTCTCACTGTTCTGGAGGCTGGAAGTCTAAGATCAAGATGGAGTGGGGAAGGGAGAAAATTTTTTTATGGGGCTGATCCCATTCTTGAAGACTCCTTCCACATGACCTACTCACCTTCCAAAGGCCCCCACTGCCTAATACATCATATTGGGGTTAGATTTCAACATATGAATTTTGGGGGGATGCAAGCGTTCAGATCATAGCACCTGCTTAGTAAAAGTAGTGAAAGTGAGGATTGGCCAGTAGCAGTCCAGATCCACCATCCACTATCTGGAAAGGGCCAGAAAGCAACTATTTTAGGTTTTGCAGGCCATGCTGTCTCTGTCACAACTGCTCAGTTCTGTGTTACTGTGACAGCCATCACAGATAAGATGTAAATGAATTGTGTGGCTGTGTTCCAATAAAACTTTATTTAATAAAAAAACAGGGGCTGGGTTGGATTTACCTTGTGGGCTATAATTTGCTGACCCCTGCACCATCCTATTTCACCTGCTTCTTCAATGGCGAGAAAACCCACTAAATGTACCTGTTTTTGGAACTGCCAGGTCTCCATGCCAGGTCAGTTGTCTGAGCGGGCAAAAGCAGTGTGAAGTGAGGACCTCAGAAACTACCTCACATCTGAGCACTTGACGTAAACATCACCGTCGGAGACTTTGGAAGGCTCCACTCAGAGTATACCGTACTTATGAGAGTGGGGTCTTGAATTAACTCTCGAGTCCTCATTATTATTGCTTTGTGAGTTAGAATTCCTATCATGAAGCTGAATTCCATGCCTGCCTCAATTTCTGGTGTGCTGAAGGCCACTTAACCTGACCCACAAGACAAACTTACTTCATTTTCCAGGGGTTGTTGGAGCCCCCAGTTACTCTTACTGTTTAATTGCAGTTTTAACCTGTTCCACGGGATGTGGCTGGGCTGGTGACTTACTGGTTTTCTAGTCCACTGATGCCTGAAGATGTGTCTTATACTTCTAAGTCTTTAAATCAAGAACTAGATCTATTGGCCAACTTCTCTGGTGCCAGGTCTCTCTCTAGAATTCTACTTTCACCTGTTTCTAGATGCTCTGTTACTACAGTTCATCCATGACCACATGTTAGAAAGTGAATACTCTATCTCCCTGTCAATGCCAGATCCATTGTCCTCCTCATGGATGCTAGATTCTGCAGGACCAATTGAACTTTTTAGCTACTAAGCCTTATCAGTGGCTGCCTGCTTACCTCAGTGGACAGATGAAGGTCGCCGCTTGTATCCTCTCAGTTGGCTCTAATGGTAGGTTATCAGCTCATGCTTGTCCATAGGGCAGGGATAGCAACATGGGCCAAGGCACCGAAAACAAATTCCCCTACTCTACAGCTTTGTCTAAAGTAAAATGTTAACCTTTCTTTCATTCTCAAAAGCTAAGTAATATGATCATAGAGGGTAGTTATTACTAGCTCTATGAAGAAGAAAATTGCATGAGGATTTGACTTTATATTTTCTGAGGATTTGACTTTATATTTTCTGAAATGGCAAGATAAAGAGAATATAGTCTTCGCCTGATAGGTAAAATTACAGATGCACCTGGGTGAAAGAGAAACCAAGATGATAGTCGATAATTAAGAAGAACCAAGATTAAACCTCAGCTGTCATATGATTAACAGTGTTCTCTCTTCCTCACTCAAACAACTTTTATAAAACTCAATTTTTATCAGAAGTCTCAGTGATGATTTTTGTATTGAAGAACAAAGTGAAATTTTTAACCAGAAGGAAAATTCTCTGGTGTTGGATTTAATCCTTGAAATCAATCAACAAGTCTTTTAAGGTCCTTTAAATCATCACGACATGAAAGGATTCTTGGGGCTCAAAGCCAAAGTAATCCCTTGTCTTGTATGTGACCGAAAAGAATGATTGTAAGCAGTGATCCCTGCTCTTAAGTAGATTATAGTGTCATTGCAGAGATAAAATTAAGATGTGAGACAATTAGAACAACTAAACAGATTGGCACTTAGTCTATGAGTTCAGAGTAGGAAAGGATGATGAAACAATATAATCAGTGCTTTGTAGAGAAGGTTGGATTTGATATCTGGGAGCCACTAGTAGTTTTATACAAGGGAACAACTTGAATGTGGGTTTCTTGAAGTTAGAGGTGTCTTAATCTCTTTGGTAACTCAAATACAGGGTGCACATCATGGCATAGTAGGTGTCTAAGAAAATTTTATTTAGTATGAAAATAGAATTTCAGCAGCATGGAAGATTTATTGGAGAGATTGGAGTCAGGAAAAAGCGATGACAATGTCTTTGATGAGCAGCAGTGTGCCCGATTGCTTTTGCCAGCCAGGACCTGTAACAGCGACCAGTATTGGGTCACCTCTCAAGACATAGTCAGTGAATTCAACAAGTTAGTCTTAGACATCGATCAGCAAGCTTTTTCAAGTGTTTTTAATTCTCCAAATACTGTAGACTTCAAATTTAATGTGAAGAAATAGATCCCTTCTTGAGTGAAACCACAGAATGATTGTGACTGATTGTATTTTCAAGGGGAATAGCGTGGTAGAGAATCTCATGTACTCGGCAGTCAGGTCTCAGTACCTAACTTGGTCACACAAGTTGTTCATGCGTTATTAGCCGAGGGGCCTTTGGTAATGTCATTTTCCTGTGCCTCAGTTCTGTAACCCGAAAAATACAGATCATGATATCTATCCAGATGGATTTTGGTGAGGATCAACATTTATAAAATACACATTCCAGTTCAGGATAAACCATTCATTGAGGCTCTTTTCACTTTCCTTTCTCTGCCTACAGCATTGAATGAGAGGGGCTTCACCCTGGGCTTGGGTGAAGCCAGGGTGTCCTGAAGGTCCTCGGCTACAAGACTAGAGCAGCCTTGGGTAATGGGCACCAGTGCCATGGATGCCATCAGTGTGCAGGTCAGGGCACTGGTCCTGAGCATGAAGAATTCTGCTGGTGAGCACAGACAGAAAAGCACCGAGCACTGACTTTGCCTTGTGGAATATCCGTTGTTATGGCTCAAGACGTAAAAGGAAAAAAAGCTATATATGTATTTATTTATTTGACAGAGAGCGAGAGAGAGAGCGCGCGCATGCGTGCAAGCACGGGGAACGGGAGAGGGAGAACCAGGCTCCCCACTGAGCTGGGAGCCCAATGTGGGCCCAATCCTGGGACACTGGGATCATGACCTGAGCCAAAGGCAGATTTTGCTTAACCAACTGAGCCCCCCAGGTGCCCCTATATTAAAAAAAAAAAAATCGATTTACTTGCAATGAAAAGCAAACGAGCAAAAGAGATGATATTGTTCGTCAATAATAATACTATGTAAGTGCTTTAAATTTTTGCAGAGTTATTTCATTGTATGTACACTGGAGGGTTAACTAATAAAAATGGGTCCTAATGGAAGCTTAAAGTGAGATAGCTGTGTTCTGCTAAAAAGGATTCTTTTTCTTCTTCATGGGAGCAAGAGGAGTGGGTCTGTTAAATTAAGAAGAAAAGTGTTGGGAAAAATTGGGGCATGATTTTATTTCTGCAGTGGTGGAAACCAGTTTTCCAAACAGTTGAAAGTAGATGCCTCTGTACCAGAAGTGGAAGTTTCTAGAGCCTGGGTATTTCCCAGAGGAGCTTCCATTCAATGGCTTGCAGGTTATTCTCATAGGCAGCAGTGGATGGAACAACAGAAGTCTGGGTGGAGGGTGCTGCTCAAAGAGCCCTCATTTCCCTCTGGCTTCTTCCTTTGTTCTCTCAGCCCTTGCCCTGGGTACATAGTTGTGCTGAGTGAAGTGTCACAATGTCTCCTGAGACCCTCGGGTGTGTTGTATGTTGGTTCATCCTTGGCTCATGTGGCCTCATGCTGAACATGGGTGGGTCAGCTCCTCCTAGCCCGGGTGCCCGAGCACCGTGCATGGGGGCATCAGCCCTTCTGTCCATGGGCCACATGGCATCTCTTCATCACTATGGTCACCTCTGAAGTCGCTGAGTCATTTGCCAAGCTTCATGGAATAGCAGATAATACACCTGGCATTAAAATACAACTCTTCAGGTTCTCAAGTTGTTTCTGCGGACTAGTAATCATCAGATAGGGGAGGAAACTTCTCTATCCCTTCTGCCCCCACCAAAATAGCATATCATAATTAGGAGAAGAGAGCGTAGCTTGGAAAAACATTCAAATAATTCTAAGTACCAAACCACCAAAGGTAATGCTGTTCAGAATCTTCTTGGTTCGTGAATAAGCAAATGTCATAGGTGGTCCTAGTGACTATGTGATGTAGTGACCTGAGCTTCAGAGACAGGAAGGAAAATGAGAACTGAGAAACGTCCCCTGGTTTTGCCAGGTGGAAAGGAGTGATGACCCTTAAATCCTAGTTTGGGTTCTATAGCGAACATGGAAGCCAGGTTGCAGGGATTAAGAAAAGAATGGATAAGGAGAAAGTGTTGGTTAGGCATGAAACAGAGCGGTAAAAGTATAGGAGGAAAGTGAAGTAGAAACTGGCAGGAATTCAGCTCTGTCTCTTGGCAGGCTGGGTCAGGGGCTAGGCCTCTGTGTCCCCCAGCCTCAGTGACCCCGTCTCTCATTTAATGCATGGGTTACTTAGCAGTTTATAATAGAAAAGTGGAAGAATTGTATTCTCATATATTAATACATTTAATATATTAGTAGGTGTTTGTCTATCCCTGAGGTAATTTTTCTACTTGTATCCAAAGGAAATCCCCCATCCCGCTGCTCTTTGCAACCCTCCCCCTCCTCCCCTCCATACCCTCCTGCAGTACTAGACAGCTAGACAGTGAATCACCCAAAACAAAGGCTGAACACATTTGAAAATCCTCTGGTCTTAGTGTATATCAGAAAGATTTGTAGGCATACTTGTTGAGCAAGTTTTTCTGCCTTCAGAGACTAATCTAGTTCAGAGATTAGATTATAGATCCCCAAGGGCAGGGAAGGGGAGGAGGCGAAGGTATCAGATGAAGGGAGAACAGGAGATGAAAAAAACCACAGGTCTCTACCAGGGAAGGCATCCTTTGTCCCCCACTCCAGTGAGGTACATAGAAGTCCACTTAGCATCTGCGTTCTCCTTCTCATTGCCAACTGGTGAGGACCATCCTTGGGCAGCAGTCAGTGTGTCACTGTGGAGCCAGGTTTGTGTATTCCTCAAGATCCTGCCCACACCTCATCTAATTTATAATAACCAAGATGGTGGGGCCCAAGATGGTGGTGGGGCCCAAGATGGTGATAACAAGAAAAGGAATCCCCTCCTCCTTCCCAAGGTGTTGTTAGATGGAACCAGATCGAAATCTTCCACAAGACATGGAAAGTGTGGGGCCCGCTGTCCTGTTATGTAGACGTTTATGAGTTTGTCTTCCCCATCATACTGGGATACTCCTGAAGGCAAAGACCATTTCTTTCTTACCTTTGCATGCTTCAAACTTGGGATAGTACCTGGCACAGAGCTTAATTAGTGTTTGTTGAATGAATAAATGAACAAATGGCTGATTGATGAATAAATAAAGAGAGAATGTTTAGAAGTGAAAGTCAGAAGAAGCCAAAGGAGAGATAGAGGAGAGACTAAAGATGTTTGAAGAGGATGATTATTTGAACCGCACCAGGAGGTGACTGGGGAAGGAGGGGAAGGAGAGACTGAAGGATGAATCCAAGACCTTTTGGAGCTTGAGGAAAGGGATAAAATGATAGACGGCGAGGCTCTGACATGTTGGGATGAAAAAAGAAGGGGATTTTTTTTTTTAAATTGGCCATAGTTAACACTAAATTTATCTTCTTCATAGTTCCATTTCTGATCGTAATATGTGTCCAGTAGAGTTAGCGGGTAATAAATTATCAAGATGATCTGAGAATCTATAAAAGATAAAGTCATGGGGTATTATTTTAAGTCTTTCAGTCTTCACATTTAGAAAAGCATGTCACGATCATCATCGGATTATTCTTTTTATGATCTGAAAACAGAATTCTGCTATAAAGTATGTTCCAAGTACCAGATAAAATTGTGTGTTCTTAGAGTTTCAAGGGGTTCCACAGTTATTCATTCACTAATTTTTCACTCTCATTCATTTATTCACTCATTTAGAGGCATGAACTCAGCTCCTGTTATGTGGAGATGCTGTGAGGCTGCCCAAGATCCAGAGAGGAACACGAGGTGGCTTGTCTCCAGAGAGCTCAGGGGGGACAGACGCCTAAGTGTGTATTTAGGAGTCAAGGTGCTGCTCCAGCACTGAAGCCTGAGAGCATGAAGGCTGGGCTGACCGCTCTCTACGCTGTTCTCACATCTCTCAGCCCAAACTGTGGATTAGCTGCCTGCTTCATCAGCTGCTGTCAGCCAGGACCTTCCATCTAGAGCTCCAGACTCTTGAAGCTCTGCTTGGTTGTTCCCAGGCTCTTCCTAGGAGCTGGATCTTGCCTCCTCCCCAGCAAACAGAGCTAGACCTTGTGTTCTCATTTGGCCTTTACTCCAGTACCACTTTGTTCCAACTGTGGTTCAACCCAAGTCTGACCTTGACATGGTTTTTGCACATTAGCTCTGGACTACCCAACTAGGGCCATTCTTGGCATTTACTTCTAGGCATTTCTACCCTCTCTTCATTGCAGCTCTCTCCTCTCTCCTGCAGTGCCTTGCTTTGAGCCTATCTCAGGCTAAAGTCAGCTCAAGACAGCCCTTCCTGCCTACCTCTGCCAGCGCCCCTGAACTGGGATGATCCTTGTGGATTCCTCTTTGGTCAGAGGAACTTCCTTTGGATACCCTTTAGAAGAAGAGAACAAGTTCTGGCTCCTGTCAGGGCTGGCCCAGGCACCGAATAGCCTGGGCCTCTCAGGGGGCTGTTTCACTGGGTGGCCTCGAGGAAGACTGTGCAGATAAGAAATGGTATGTTAGCTATCCATTAACTCCATCAGAGAGAGGCCGATGTTTGGATGCTTGGTGCCCATTTCAGGGAAGTGTAAAGCTGTGGATTAAATGACTCGATAGAATACATGTAATGTTAGCAAAAGAGATATAAATGGAAGGAAATATTTCTCAATCTCTAGTTTTAATCTCTAGATCATGTTAATAAATTTTGGCATATACTTTTTGGTGTGAGAGGATATTTCATTTGGAATGTAACAAGGTTTAAGAAAAACTTTCTTTACATAATATCAGTCCTTAATTTAACTAACCTTTAGAATTACTTTTGTTGCTAAACCGATTTGTCAATTTGCCTCACAATGTTGTATTTCTCTGTGCAAGAATAACTGTTCAAAATATATAAAGACACCACAAAAAAGGGAAAAAAAACAGCCCTCAAACTGTTATATTTTGGAGGCAAGGGAGCTATTTCAAAATCAGAGCACTGCAGTCTTAATTTCCAGCCTTTCAAGTCTGTTAAAAAAATAAGTATTTATGTATTTTAAAACAGGCAGAAATAACGTCTTTATTATAAACAGGATATCACTGAAAATTCAAATTTTTGAGCCGATGGAGAAAAAAACCGTGAATCATCAGTTTGTCAAACGTCAACATCAGCTCAAGCAAATTTGGGTTGACTTTTCAATAGGTTTCTAATAGCTGGGGTGGTGGAACCGGCTAGGTCTGGGGAGCGGGTGGGGAGGGGCACGCGTAGATATATTCCCCGTTTGGGATAAATGGCATCTTGCTGCTAAAACGAGCTTCACACGTTAGCCGACAATCATTAGGTTGGTGACTCTCCCGATACCCAGGAGATGCTTGCACTGGGAATAAATTTCTATGTCGAAGCATTTGACAAGCCTTAGTTCCTGATGTCTCACACCCAAGCCTTACTTTATAGTCACATCTGTTAGTTTAAAGCATTTTTAGTTTATTGAAGAAGCCTTCACAAAGAAAAAACAGATGATGAAAATCTCATCTGTCAAAACTGTTATTAAAACCAGTAACAGTGTGAAATTTTGTTTAAATTGAAAGCATCATTTATTTTTATCAAACATTTTATAAACAGTCACATTTGAGAAAGATTTGGGGGACCTGGAGAGCCCTCAACAAAATGCAACTCATTCTGTCGCTTTGTTGAACGTGTGGCTCAGGGATAGGCTGGGGCTACTTCCCGCTCTCCCCGTGTGAGACCAGAGGGGTGGAGAGATTCCCAGGAGCAAGGCTGCCAGCTCTGAGGAGGGAAAGTGAGAGGATAGAGGAGGAGGCCTGAAATGGAGGCTGGAGACCCGTGTGGCCGTGGCAGACAGTGGGGGCACCTCACTGGCTCTCTTCTGATGGACTGTAGTGGGGGGACATAGCGTGTACCTTGAAGTCCCTTAGAGGGTTTGGGAAAAAGAAAGGAAAGGAAAGAAAGGGTATTCATGGAAAGAATGAGCAAGGCTTCCTTTCTTTTCTTGTGTGCAGACAGTTGATTTCATGCTCAGATCTGCTACTGATATCAAAGGGTGTTTCACAGCCAGAAGGAGTAGAAGCCAGCCTTAAAAGGGGAAACAAGATGAACATCAAATCCATTTAGTTGAATCCTCATTCAATCCAGATGTTTGGCAACGTGGAGACAAAACATCCGACACTTTGCTATTGTGTAGACTCAACCTTAGAATACACAAAAGATCCAGTTTCACGTTCTCAACGGCGTCTCATACTCCTTTGGCTGTTTGGTATTAGCAGCTTTGGAAAAGAAAATATATCTAAGGAGAGTAGAACCATGTAAATCTGAATGATTTGTCCAAGCAGTGACCTTTCTTTTCTTTCTCCAGGCGATACCGTGCTTCATTCTGTCACACTTTGAGATCAACCCCTGGGTGCCAGCAAAGGCTCTCACGGGGCACAGCCTCTGGAATGGGGGTGCACAGAGAGTTAAGGAGCTTTCCAGAGCCTGGAGTTTCCGTTCACACTTTCCTAAAGCTCACTGTTCTAAGGACTTGCCTATCCTCCTTTCTTATCTTCCCTTCGCAATCCTTCCTGCTTTTATTTGTAGAAGAAAACCTTATCTCTTACTCATCCTGGATCTCACTGGAGAATGCTGGCCCCAGGGGCGTCAAGAACTTTCTGTCGGTTAAAGGAGAGTTTGTGTATTTTGAAAGTGTATGATTGTGGATATGAAATTAGGTTGTGTATCTGTCATTCGGGGGCCTGCTGGGGATAGGATGGCACACTTTACCGAGGGAACTGAGCTGAGTTTACTTGAAACCAGTTTACAAAGGTGTGGACGGGGTGATGTGACACCTAATTGGGGGCAAAAGTGGGTAGGTGTAAAGGGAGGGAACAGTCACCAGTTCCTGGAGAGTGACTTTATCTCAGGAGAGAGCTGGCCCTGCAGTAGCTGTGCCCTTTGGTGGAAGATAGAACTGACCTGCATTCTAGAGGGAAGGAAACCAGGAGAATAAATGTCTTGACCATACTGTCTCCCTGCTGTCCTTCCTGTTGGTTCATCCCAACTTGTTACAAGTGGTGACAGGCCTTAATCTTTTACAGTTACTTTATAATGATTTTTTATTATATTATGTTAGTCACCATACAGTACATCCCCGGTTTTCGATGTAAGGCTCGATGATTCATTAGTTGTGTATAACACCCAGTGCACCATGCAATATGTGCCACTTTTGATAGCTGTAGGTTTTTGTTTTTTGTAGATGTCCTTTCTCAGATCAAGGAAGTTCTTTTTCTATTTATAGTTTTTGAGAGCTTTTATCATGAGTTTCTGTTGAGTTTTGTTAAATAATTTACTGCATCTATTATGATCATCATGTTTTCACTTCTATCCTATTGATAAGGTAGATTATATCAATTAATTTTTAAATATTAAAGTAACCTTGCGTTCTTGAAATAAACTACATTTGGTCATGAAGTACTATCCTTTCTATGTCCTGCTGATTCCATTTGGCAACATTCTGTTAAGAATGTTTGTGGCTATGCTCATGAGAGATTTTTTTCCCCCTTTCCCTTTCTTGTAATGTCTATGTCTTGGCTTGTTATCAGGACAATGCTGGTTATCATAAAATGAGTTGGAAAGTATTTCCTCCTCCTCTGTTTCCTGGAAGAGTTTACGTGGGGCTGGTATTATTTCCTCGTTAAACGTTTCAAAGAATTTACCATAATATCATCTGGGATGGAGTCATGTGGTTTTTTTTTTTTTTTGAAGATTTTAAATTATGAATTCAATTTCTTAATTGATACAGATATTTTCAGGTATCTCCTTTTTCTTGAGGGTGCTTTCATAATTTGTGTTTTTCAGGAATTTGTCTGTTTCGGGGCGCCTGGGTGGCACAGCGGTTAAGCGTCTGCCTTCGGCTCAGGGCGTGATCCCAGCGTTGTGGGATCGAGCCCCACATCAGGCTCCTCCGCTGTGAGCCTGCTTCTTCCTCTCCCACTCCCCCTGCTTGTGTTCCCTCTCTCGCTGGCTGTCTCTATCTCTGTCAAATAAATAAATAAAATCTAGAAAAAAAAAAGAATTTGTCTGTTTCATCTAGGTTGTCAAGTTTGTTGATGTGTAGCTGTTAATATATTCCTTTATTATCCTTTTTTTGTTTATATCTGAAGGCTCCCTTTTCCATTCCTGATATTAGTAATTTGTGACTTCTCTATTTTTTTCTCCTGATAAATCTAGATAGTAGTTTACCATTTTTACTAATTTTTTTGTATTATAGCTTTTGGGTTCATTGATTTTTTCCCTATTATTTGTGAATGTTCTATTTTATTGATTTCTATTTTTAGCTTAATTATTGTCCATCTACTTTATGTTTAATTTGCTTTTTTAAAATCTTCTTCAGGTGGAAGCTTAAATCATTGATTTGAGACTTTTATTTTAATTATAAGCATTTACATCTGTAAATTTCCCCAAGCACTGCTTTGGCTGCTTCCCATAAATTTTGACATGTATCTTCATCTTCTTTCAGTTAAAAATGGTATTAATGTCCTTTTTGAAATTTTCTTTGAACTATGGGTTGTTTAAAAGAAGTATATTGTTTGTCAAATTTTCAGAGATATGTTCAGGTATCTTTCTGTTACTGGTTTCTGATTTAATTACATTATCTTAGAGAACATAATCGGTATGATTTCAATCCTTTTATCTACTGAGACTTTTTTAAGGCCTAGAATACGATCTGTCTTTGTGAACACTCCAGTGCAGTTGAAAAAAATGTTCTGCTGATATTGGTTAAGTGTTTTATAAATATCAGCGAAATCCAGTTGGATGATGGTCTTGCTCAATCTCCTTATGTTTTCATTGATTTCTTATCAAGTCATTCTATCAATGGCAGAGAAAGATGTGTTGAGGCCTCAACTATAATTTTTTTTAATTTTAAAGGTTCTAATCTGTCAATCTCATTCAGTGAATTTTTCATTTCTGATTTTGTATTTTTTTATCTCTAAAAGTTATATTTGTTCTTTTTTTGTATCTTCCATTTCTTTTCTTATTATGTACATGTTTTTCTTTAAATTCTTGAGCATCTTTTACATATTTATACTGGTTGTTTTAATGTCTGTATCTGTTAATTCCATCATCTCTGTCATTTCTGGGTCTGTTTCTCTTGGCTAGGTTTTCTTCTGGTACGTATCATATCACATTTTCCTGTTTTTTTTTCTCATATCATAATATTTGATTTGATGAGGGACATTGTAAATTTATACTTCTGGGTACTGGATTTTGTCGTATTCCTTTAAAGAATGTTAGACTTTGTTTTGGTCAATAGCTAAGCTTCTTGTGGCTTAGCCGAACCATTTTATGGCTTCAAGTTGTTTTAGAGCAGGTCTAGATTAGTCTATACTCTTGGACAAATTCAGACTCATTGTTAAAGTACGTTCCTTCTTGAGTCTCTACTGAAGTATATATTCAGTGATGTGTTTCACCTCTAACCAATGGGACATAAAATTGTTCCTGGCCCTATGTGAGCTCTGAGAATTTTATTTATCTTACAACTCCCTGGCAATTGTTTCTTCCCCAGAAGTTTTCTCATTCAAATTTGTGGAGTTTTATCCTGTATGTACATAGATTGGTATTCAGCCAAAGATTCAAGAAGACCCTTTATTCGAATTTCTGGAGCTCTTTTTCTGTGTAGATTTCTTTTCTCTGATAGCCTATCTTGCATATTTTAGCTACATCTGCCACTCTGAACTGTAATCTCTATCTCTTCTACTCAGCAATGCTTGAGTTTTCCCTGTCTGGGCTTGAGGCGTGCACACTTCTTCAAGGCCGGATGCCACTGCAAGTGAAGGACTCACCTTATTTTTTTTTTCTCTCTCTCTCTGTCTCTCTCTCTTTTCAGAGATTACTGTCCTATGCTGCCAATTGGTACCTTAAGACAGTTGTTTCATGTATTTTGTTTGGTTTTCTGTTTGTTTATGGCAGAAAGATATATCTGAACCATGTTACTCCCTTATGGCTAGAAGCTAATGTCCTTGTGTCATCTTTAATTTCTCTCTCTCTCTCTCTCTCTCTCTTTGCTTCTGCATCCATGTTGTTTCTATTCCCTCCAAGTCCTATCACTGCCATATCTCTCACAAGTCACCTTCTTCCCATTGCCCTACCATTTCTTCAGTCAACAATTACCTGTTTCCTGATAATATAAAAGTCTTTTGTCTGGTCTTCCTACTTCTAGACTCCATCCCCCCAATGTAGCTGGCTCACTCTGTTTGCCAGAATGATTTGCCTAAAATTCTTCCAAATGTGATTTTAAGAATCTCTTAAAAAAATAAAAAAAACTCTAAAATCTTCAGTGGCTCCATCTTGGTAGCAGAGTCATTAAACACGTTTTAATATTGGTATTAAAGCAACTTTATGCTCTTCTCTTTAGCTTTCATCTGTCATTTTAGCTACCATTATTTCCTTTCCCTTTCCTTCTTCTCTAACCTTTTCTACTCTATTTTCTTTTCCCTAGATATTAAAATTCTTCCTATTTTTATGATCAAGACGAAATTTATGTCTTTTGCAATGCTGTCCTCCATCTCATATCTTAAAGTACCTCTTCTTTCTCTGAATTCTGAGAATAAATTGTTCATACTTCTCATGGCACTTAGTTTTTTTTTTTAAATTATTGAAGTATAACTACATACAATAGTATATTAGTTTCAGCTATACAATATATTGATTTAACAATTCTATACATTACTCAATGTTCATGGTAAGTATAGTCACCATATGTTATTACAATATTATTGACTGTATTCCTATATTCCCTATGCTGTATTTTTTGTCTTTGTGACTTATGTGCTTTATAACTAGAATTTTGTACTTTTTAATACTGTCTATGTATTTCACCCCTCCCCCTACATCCTCTCTGGCAACCACCAGTTCAATCTCTCTATTTGAGAGGCTGTTTGATTTTTTGTTTGTTCATTTGTTTTGTTTTTTTTTAGATTCCACATATAAGTGAAATCATATGGTATTTGTCTTTCTCTGTCTGACTTATTTCACTTATCTAAATCTATCCAATTTGTTGCAGATTGCAAGATCTCATCCTTTTTCTATGGCTGAGTAATATTACATCATATAAACAACAAAAAAAGGTACACCACTTTTTTTTATTCATCTGTTGATGGACACTTGGGTTACTTCCATATGGATCTTGGCTATTGTAAATAATGCTGCAATAAACATATCTTTTATTTTTTTATTTTTTTGGTTGATTACTATTTTTTTTTAAAGATTTTATTTATTTATTTGACACAGAGACAGCCAGTGAGAGAGACAGCCAGTGAGAGAGAGACAAGCAGGGGGTGTGGGAGAGGAAGAAGAAGGCTCCCAGCAGAGGAGCCTCTTGTGGGGCTCGATCCCAGAATGCCGGGATCACGCCCTGAGCCAAAGGCAGATGCTTAACGACTGAGTCACCCAGGCTCCCCTGATTACTATTTTTTTTTTAAGATTTTATTTATTCATTTGAGAGAGAGACAGAGACAAAGAGAGCACAAGCAGGGGGAGAGGCAGAGGGAGAAGCAGACTCCTCTCTGAGCCGGGAGCCCAATGTGGGGCTTGATCCCAGGATCTGGAGATCATGACCTGAGCCAAAGGCAGACGCTTAACCATCTGAGCCACCCAGACATCCAACATTGGTTGATTATAGAAAGGAAAAAAAACCACGAACATGTAATTCCAGGAAAAGTTATCTTTTTTTTCCCCGTACTGCAGTTTGTCTAAAATTAGTATTATTTTTCAGTTTTATCTTTTTTTTTAAATTTAATTAGCCAACGTATAGTATATCATTAGTTTCAGATGTAGAGTTCAGTAATTCATCAGTTGTGTTTAACACTCAGTGCTCATCACATCATGTGACCTCCTTAATACCCATCACCCAATTACCCCATCCCCCCACTCACCACCCCTCCAGCAGCCCTCAGTTTGTTTCCTAGAGTTAAGGGTCTCTCATGGTTTGTCTCCCTCTCTGATGACTTCCCATTCAGTTTTCCCTCCCTTCCTCTATGATCCTCTGTGCTGTTTCTTATATTCCACATATGCATATCTTTTTGAATTAAGTGTTTTTATTTCCTTTGGGTAAATACCCAGTAGTGGAATTACTGTATCGTATGTTTGTTTCTATTTTTAATTTTTTGAGGAACCTCCATACTGTTTTCCGCAGTGGTTGTACCAATTTACATTCCCATCAACAGTGCACAAGAGTTCCTTTTCTCTACATCCTCACCAACACTTATTTCTTGTCTTTTTAGACAAGAATGATAGTAGTCATTCTGACTGTTGTGAGGTGATATATTATGGTTTTGATTTGCATTTCCCTGTGATTTGTGATGCTGAGCATTAGTTTCACATGTCTCTTGTTCATCCGAATGTTTTCTTTGGAAAATACCCATTCAGGTCCTCTGCCTATTTCTAAATCAGATTGTTTGGGGGTTTTTGGTGTTGAGTTGTGTAAGTTCTTTATGTATTTTGGATATTAACCCTTTATTGGGTACATCATTTGCAAGTATCTTCTCCCATTCACTAGGTTTCCTTTATGCTTTATTAATGGTTTATTTTGCTCTATGAAAACTTTTTATTTTGGTGTAGTCCCAGTAGTTTATTTTTGCTTTTATTTCCCTTCCCTGCGGAGACATATCCATAAATATGTTGCTAAGGGCAATGTCCGAGAGATTACTGCCTGTGTTTTCTTTTAGGGATTTTACGGCTTCAGGTCTCACACTGGTCTCACAGTTCTTTAATCCATTTTAAGTTTATTTTTGTGTACTGTGTAAGAAAGTGGTCCACTTTCATTCTTTTGCACATAGCAGTCCTGTTTTCCTGGCACCATTTATTGAAAAGATTGTCATTTCTGCAGTGTATATTCTTGCCTCTTTTGTCACAGATTAATTGACCATATAGGCATGGGTTTATTTCTGAGTTCTCTATCCTGTTCATACCATTGATTTATGTGTCTATTTTTGTGTCAGTACCACACTGCTTTGATTAGTATAGCTTTGTAGTGTATCTAGAAATCTGGGATTGTGTTATGTCCAGGTTTGTTCTTCTTTCTCAAGACTGCTTTGGCTATTTGATGTCTTATACAAATTTTAGGATTATTTGTTCTAGTTCTGTAAAAAATGCTACTGGTATTTTGATAGGGATTGCACTGAATCTGTAGATTGCCTTGGGTAATACATACATGTTAACAGTATTAATTCTTCCAATCCATTAGCATGGTATATTTTTCCATTTGTTTGTGTTCTCTTCAGTTTCTTTTATCAATGTCTATAGTTTTCAGAGTGTAGGTCATTCACTTCTGGGTTAACTACATTCCTAGGTATTTTATTCTTTTTGGTGAAATTATAAATTATTAATTCTTCTTTCTGCTACTTAGTTCTTAGTGTAGAGAAACAACAGATTTCTGTGTATTAATTTTGCACCCTGCAGCTTTGCTGAATTCACTTATTAGTTCAAATAGATTTTTGGTGGAGTCTTTAGGATTTTCTCTTCTCATGGTGCTTTTTACTTTGTGCACCTTTATCATAATTCTTTTTGAATAAGTATTACAGACATCAAATATTGATGGTATATACTGTGATTTTTTTCCCCTGCATTTAATCTCCTATAACAAATAATGGCAGTGAATTTCATTGACTTGGTGCCTAATAAAGTGTTTCTGAAGAAATTATTGCCTATATGAACACCTTGAAGTTTAAACATTATCTTTCCTTCAGGTTTCTTGCCTTGACTCCAGAACAGGAGTTGAATGTTGACCACTCAGTGGAGGGATAAGGTTTAAAATCAACTCTTCTGCATCATAGTCTGTATCATATCATTATTATCACTTGATATCACATATAATATCATTAATTTGACATTTTAAAGACAAATACTATTTTCCATTGATATTTAGAGCCTCTTTTTCCTACATTTATTTATGCCCCAATTTTTATTTTTAGATGTTTATGTTTCTTTTTTACTAGATTGTGAGCTTCCCACAAATAAGCTTTATATCAGTTCTTTAACAGTGCTTTGTGTACACCAGTAGAGGTAATACAGTGTAACTATAAAAACTCTATTTTCTGAGACACATACACATATGTTTTGATGTTTTATTTTACCGAGCATGGGCCATCACGTATTAATGACATAAAAAAGTAAATAAAATGTATGTCTTTAGGTAGTGCTCAATAGGTGTGCATTACATACAAATATTGAATGTGAAAATACTGCTATTTTGTTGAATATTACTTGCTTAATGTTAGAAAATAGTACTAGAATATTAGCCCTAATATGTATAGTCCATAACTGATAGTCAGAGATACTTTAGTTTCAGCATCTCAAATTATGAGGATTCAATTATTTTCTCTAGAAAATACTTGTTTCTCTCAGCCTCATTATCAAAACACTTTCTGCATACTTTGCTTAAAATTACCTTTTCTTCATTTTAATTATACAACTCCAAATCACTTTTCCTCATTGGTGTTTGATAATTATAAGCAAAGAAGCAAATATAAGAACAAGAAATACGTGAGCAATGCAGTCATGCATCTTTCTGTTGATAGCCCTGACTTCACTGAGATGGAGTGTATTTAATTTCAATTCACTGAATGACCATATTCATAATTTGAGTTAATTTCCATTTCGGGCTGATTTCTTTTAAATTTGAATCAATATACATAATTTTTCTTTAAGCATACATGTCTACATTCCTTTGAACTTGTTTTTATCTAGGATAGTGGAGGGAGGAAATTAACATTCATTTTGTATCTCCTTTTGACACAGCCTGTTTTTGGCACTTGACACATATTATCTCATTCAATTCTCTCCACAATCCTGAGAAGCCAGAATTATTATTCTCATTTTAAAGATGAAAAACCGATGGCTAGAAACCAACATGCCCAATATTATTTAATTAGGAAATGACAGAACCAGTGTTAAAACAAAAGCATCCTCTCTTTCTTTTCTTTCTTCTTTTTTTAAATGATATTACATCATTTATTTGCAGGCAAAGATTTTGCAAAAAACTCACAGGAGGCTAGAAAGTTAATAATTTTTTAAACATCATATTGGTTTATTTGTGGTGTGTGTGAAGTCCATGTGTTAAAAATGTTTACCAGAACATGACACTTGAACAGGCTGCACATTAGAATTTTGTGATGTCTCCCTATTCGCTGAAGTAGGAGAGGAGGCTTCAAAGAGAAACATTCCAAAACCACATTGTGAAATTGTTTCTTTCTGTAAGGACTCTCAGTTTTTTGTTTTTTGTTTTTAAAGACAGTGATAAATTGATCTTAATAGCCTATCAAGATTAGACTAGGTGGGAACCATCTGTGTGCTTTCACCATCACCCACAAGTGTGTTAGGTTCTGGGTGACAATAATGGAGAACGTGATCACATTCATTTCCACTCCCAGCAATTTGGTTTCATCTGACGTGCCACAGGTTTCCCCAGGAGTCCTGCTTAATTGAGTTGTAACGTACCCCTTTTGGAATTATTAAACCTCTAAGCATCCCAATGAGAGACTGTAAATTGTGTATTATGATGATACTTATGGTTGTTGTTATCTTAGTGACAACAGTGTTACAAGTGTGAGGCAGTCTATAGGAAACATGGCAGTCAGCTCCGGAAAATGTAAGTTATAATCTCAACCTAGCTATATGAGCCAGGTCAAGTCACTTAACCAGCCCCTAGTCTTGGCTGTCTCCTCCATAAAATAAAGGTGTTGAACAACAAAAGCACCAGTGAAATTTCCTTTTTAAAACTATTTTCCCCATGAGAGAAAAGGTAATAAATGAATGTAGTAAAATATCACACACACACACACACACACACACGCATATATACGGGATAGAAAAGGAAATACGGTAAAAAAACATTTGTCCCATTCCAGTCTCCTAGCCCTTCTCCTTAGATGCAACTGTTAGGAACAGATTTTGTGCACGTTGAAACACATTTTCTATGCCTGTGTAACCAGGTGTGTAGGTATGTGTGTGTGATACGCAACTTATATTTTCATTTTAGCTCAAATGGCAAAAACTATAGTCACTGTTCATTTGAATTTTATAAAATGGCATACATCTTGGACATTTTTTATATCACCATATTTAGATCTACCACATTATTTTTAATAGTTGCATAATATATCTTTGTATGGATATGCCATGGTTTATTTAATTAGTTTTCTGCTGATGGTCATTTATGTTTGTCACAATAACAGTACTTGTATATATGATATTGCAAGTATATATATACACAAAAATATAATGTAGAATGGATTCCTAGAAATGAAATTATTGGACCAAATTAATTTAAAAAATAATTTTAGGATAATGCACAACTTTTTTTTTACAATGTAATAAGCTCTTTGGGGGAAAATATACAAACTTATAAAAATTCAAGCAATAAACAAGAATAAAAAGAAGAAAGAAAAAATCGTCCTAATTCACAACTACTTCAAAATCACCATTTTTTTACATTAGGGGAATACCATAACAGACATCTATTAATGCTTATGTGAAAAGAAAGCTAGATAGATAAAATTTCATTAAAAAGGACCATGATATATATACTAATTTAAAAATTATATTACACTCAAGTTTTATTTGGATCTCATGGGATAAAAAGAAACAGGTAAAACTGAAGGCATCTCTAAATTTTAGATAAATGTTTTATCACCAGAAGAGATATTAGTTTCTAAAAGTTGCCTCTAAAATTAAAAAGGGGGTACATGGGTGGCTCAGTTGGTTAGGCATCTGCCTTTGGCTCAAGTCCCGCAGGGGGCTCCCTGCTCTGTGGGTGGTCTGCTTCTCCCTCTGCCTCTTCCAAGGCTTGTGTGTGTGTTCGCTCTCTCTCTCGCTCACTCTCTCTCTCTCAAATAAATAAATAAAATAAAAGAAAAAAAAAGAAACTGGCAGCTTCTATTTAAAAAAATTAAATTGAAAAGAAAGATATATAAAGATATATAAAATAAATAAAATCTTAAATAAAAAAACCCCGGCAGCTTCTATTTTAAAAAAATTAAATTGAAAAGAAAGATATATAAAGATATATAAAATAAATAAAATCTTAAATAAAAAAAACCCCGGCAGCTTCTATTTTAAAAAAATTAAATTGAAAAGAAAGATTCCAAAAATATTGATAATGGGATCCACTCCTACATGATATTCCACTTTGCTTCCCCAGAGATACCCACCTCCAGAATTTAACTTAAAAAAAAATTTTTTTTTTTTTTAGGGTCTACAAACTTTACAGTTTAGTCTAAGATCATCATTACCTCAGTTTTGTTATATTTTTATATTTAATGGATCCAAGACTCATTATATTTTTAAAATCCCATGGCTTTTTTGAGTTTTTGATTTTGATTTATTTTTTGATAACCTGGATTTAATTGACATCATTATTTTTCAAGAAGGAGTCAGATTACTATTTTTCTAGGTACTTGAGAACATGATTCAGCTGTTCTTATAGAAAAGGGGCCAAATTGGCCAATTATAATATTATTGGGTCCCATTTTCCTTCAGAATTTCCTAGACTCTACTTCTTTAAAGTAGAGATTTACAGTGGAAATTGTCTGATTCCTCCTTTACTTCCCACCTTGAACATGACTTGCTTTTGCTACATAGAAGCCTGAAGACTTATTTTCTCCCATTAAAACAAAAATTTAATTTAGATATGTTTTGATGTGATTTTTCTTCTATGAGAATTTCTTGGACTGTGGTGTACATTTCTGATCTGCACATTTATTTCTTCCTTCATTCCAAGGAAATTTTAAAGTAGTGTGTTGTGCAAGCATGCGCGGGGGGTGGGAGGTGAGGGGCAGAGGGAGAGAGAATCTCCAGCAGACTCCCTGCTGGGTGTGGAGCCAGAAGTGGGGCTCGATCTCAGGACCCTGAGATCACGACCTGAGCCGAAATCAAGAGTCAGGCGTTTAACTGACTGAGCCACCCAGGTGTCCTGACATTAATCATTTTATGTTGAATCATTTTATCTTGGTCCTTCATACCTACTTTCTTCTCTCTGATGTCTGTTTCATCTGTGGTTTTCCTACCAGCAATTTGATTTTCAGGTATGTGGATTTTTCTATTGCTGTGTCTAACATTTCTGTTAAATCAGCAATGCTATTTTTTGGTTCTCTTATTTTCTTAACTCTGTAAGCTCCCTTTCCTTTATTTTGTATGTTTCATTATCTTCCCCCCCAGATCTTACTGAAATTAATTCGTGTTATTATTAAGTTCTCTTCTTCCTTTCATTGTGTTTTATTCCATGTGAAGTTTTAAATGTCTTTTATTGAATTTAAATGCCCCATTCACTCTACTTCCTAGAAATAGTGCCTGTCTTTTTCCATTACTGAAATTCCGCAGGGTCTGGGAGGAGCCTTGGCTATCATTAGTTTTTGTTCTACCATTTCCCCAGGCTGTTTATTCACCCACTCAATATGCTTCTCTCTAAATTGGGGAATATTCATGAGATTAAAACAAAATTTTTCTCTTACATTTTTCTCCAGTTCTATTTCTGGGGAGTAAAGGCATAGTGGCAAGTAGGGAAGAACAGCATCAATATCTTTTATTTATTTCATTGGCCACAACATTTTAAAGATTACAGTATGAAGTTGTTGCTCCTTTCTTTGGCTATTCACTGCTGTACTTTTTTTTTTTTAAACCTTGCTTTCAGAGTTTTTATTGCTCATTTTGTTAGATATTAGTGGGTGTATTTTAATTGCTTTTCACGTAGAAATACTCTCCATGATAAATCTCCTCCAAAATGGTAGCACCAAGTATACTCCACCCAAAGAGACCATGTAAACCCGAACTACCAAACTTGTTAATCTTTCCCGGTTAGGCATATAATAATGTTATTGTTTTAATGTACAGCTCTTACGAACATGTTTGGGTGGAAACATTTTCTTGTTGTTTTGTAAGAGTTCTTTATTTGTTATGTGAAATGGCTTTTACAAGCATTTTCTCTAGTTGTATTTTCTTTTGGCTTTGATTAGGATGGGTTTTTTGGTATTAATTTCTAATTTTCATGGAGCCAAATGACTTATTTTCCTTATATTTCTGACTTTTGCGACTTGCTCAGAGAGGCTTTCCTTAGCACTAGGTTTAAAAAAATATATTTCCTGGAGCTGAAAAAATAGATTCTTGATCACCCACCCCCACCCCCAGTACACATACACGCATGTAAGCCTGGGTCCATGGGTGAGGGACCTAACATGTGTTTTAAAAAGCTTTCCCTGGCTAAGACTCACTGGGCCTTGATCATCTCTACCATGCCTTGCAAACATGACATGCTATGACTGTAAGTGATAGGAAAGTAGCACAAGTTCTGTGAGGGGGCAAATGCAACCAGAGGCGTTCATTTTTTTTTCATAAAGTTACATTTCCACATCAGGACTTCATAACATTTAGAGGTCTATAAAGTACAATTTATTCCCATTATTTAGAGAAAAATGGTAAAATCTAATGCTCTCCGTTGTTGGAGGACTTTGTTGAGATCAGAAAAGGGAGAGATTAGTCAGTCTTTTAACCAGAAACCTAAATACGCCTTCATGATACTGAAAAACATTTGGTGAAGAGCATGAGACAAAAATGGGTTATTGCTAGCTTGGAAGCCAAGCAGATCAAAGGGACCAGAAAGGGAAGAAAGGGGGAAAATGAATATTTAGTAGAGCCTTATTGTCACTGTTATCTCAGAAACACATTTTATCTAAGAAAAAAAAAAGCTCAAATTATTACAGACATGTGCCATCCCATCTTCGGAAGTGGTTCTATTAGAATATCCTATTGTTATCGAGGATGTTTCGTAGACAGGATATCTTTTCTGTTCAACATGATAAGGTGGAGAACATGTAGCCAAGTGAAATTATCCAAGTGGCAGAACATTCGCATATAAAATAATTTATAGTTCACCATAAATGTTGTGAAATCTGGGACTTGTACAATGCTGAGTTATGAATTCAGCCCTTGTTAATGTTTCCTTTGCAAAATGTGGTGGGAAACAGCTATTAAAAATACTAGCGTCACTATTTATTCGGATTCCACATCACCAGAATAAATTGCCTGAGAGGAAACATCTTGTTCGTAATGATTTGGAATACAGAGCTTAAAGTTTCATGCGCTGAATGTTTAGTTTTATAATAAGGAAGCATTCATAATATATGTGTGATATTTGTTAGTGCTAAAGATACAGCTAAATGTTTCATGAAAGAGCTATTGTGCACTTATTTTACAATAAACAGTTAAAACTCCTGGAGTAGATTGGATGCAAGTGGAATGTTTGCTTAGATTTAGCAAAGAGAAATACTGTAAATAATTCACGGGGTGTAATTTGACTCAACGTTTTCCCTGGCCTATGAGGTGTATGGACCTACTATTTTTCCTTGTAGCTTTGCTCTTTTCTTCAGGCAATTCAACTCTGGGGTCCATTGGAAAATAAATTCGGAAGATAAATTGGTGGAAATGTATGTGATGGATCAGAGAGAATCTTGTGGCTTCTTTTCTACATCATCTCAAAGGCCTTCAGGGAGACCACCTGCCACCTCCTTTGAGAAAGACAATGCTAAAGAAGGGAGGTAGGAGGGCTGAACTCAGTTGGCACTCATTCGTTCCCATTCTTCAGTGGCAAAGGTCTCTGCCTCTGACGTCTCCCTCCAGCAAACCAAAGGGAATTAGGTGAGAAGTTTAAGGTGAGACCAAAGTAAATGCAAAAATCTGGTGACTGAGGGCCATTATACCGTGGTGTAGGAGTAGTTGTACATTAACAAGTTGAACTACGATGCTCAAGGCCTTTCCTAAGTGTTGCGCAGGGCTCTGTTGCCTCTTTTTCAGGCACTTATGTTCAGGCAAAATCAGGTTCCAAAGCATATCAGGGGCAGTAGCTTGAGGGGAAAGTGGAGAAAAATGGATAATGGAGAAGGTTCAGCCATCTTTCTTAGTGATATCGAGGGCTTCCTCTGAAAACAATTCTTGGCTTATTCCCTTGCGCACCGTTACTTAAGTTATAGAGATCGAAACATGTATTTCCATTTTTAGTGATTATCAAACTGTTATGAAGTTCTTGGTTATTTCCATTCTTTGATCTGCTATTGATATTTCTTTAGAATGCAGCAAAACAAATAGTATTTTAAAATTGGCTGGAGATAACTGATTCACTAAGGACAATTTGAGCCTGCAGCTGTTTTTTCTTTCAAGTAGGAGTTGTGTGGAAGTAGGCTTCTGAGAGGTGATTACCAGGCCTTATTCTTCCTCCCTTCACTCCTCCCCCCCCCCCAAACCACTCGGAAGGAAAAATAGTCCCCAAGGCTGCAAGAAGGAAATAGGCTCATCTGAATGATAAATCTCCTTAAATCAGAAACGGAGAAACAACTGTGTAGGAAGACATCTATATCAAGAGTACTAAAGCTTTAAAATAATGAGGGAGTGGTGCATAAATCCTTTTTTATCTGCCTTCACGTGTCTGAGGTGGAGAAAGGAGTGCTGAAATCATGTTTCCTCAATGAGCGCCCTATAGACAGGATGCCTTTATCGAAAGCTCTGGGAGCCAGGAGATGCGAATTCTGGTCTTGGCTCCAACACCAATTAGCTAGTGAAATTGGCCCCTTTCCCCTTCAGTTTCCTTATGCATAAGCTGATGGAGCTGGTGAGAAGTGATTCTAAAATCCTTTCCAGCTTTAATCTCTGCTTATTCAAGCCGAGTGTTTCCTGAGTTATGACCTGAGACCTACTAGAAATGGGCCAGAGTTGAACTGCCAGGTTCCAGTGGAAGAAAATTTGCTCCTCGTAATGTGAACTAAGGAAATGTTCTCTTCACCCAGATATGAACTTGTTGAGAAGGAAGGATTCTAAGGATGGAAGTCTGGTGGGGCAGAGGGGTGGGGGTTGTGGTGCTGGATGGTGACTTTATCTAAACACAGAGGCTGGAATAGTAATAGTTATTAACTATGGATCCTCCATTGTCAACTGATATGCCATCTTTGATGCCAGCATGACTCTCCCTGGTAAGCTGAGGACTTCAGGAAGCACAGAGACTCTTTGGGGTGCCTTGATGTACCCTGGAGGGCCTGGGCTATTTCAGTTACTACCAAAGACTCTGTAAAAAAGTCAGTATATGCATTATGATATTATTGTGTGATACCATATTGTGTATGCCACATCCCATTGTATCATACCAGAAGGGTCTCGGAGACCACAGAGTGGTCCCTTGATGCTTTCACCCTGTGAACTCCATTGCCCTGGGGAAGTGGCCCTCAAACGTGTTGATCTATAGATCACTTCCGCTGGCCAAGCCATCCTTGTACCCCTCTCTTTTCTTCCAGACCATCTATGACAAATCCATTTAACTCCCTCTCCCAGTCCTGGCTCCCAACTACCAGAGCAAAATCAGCTAAACCAACCAAGACCCAGTTTCTTTAAGTGGGAAGAAATGGATGTTTTTAAATGAGAGAACAAAGAAAGAATGCGACAGATAAATCATTTTGTGCCAGGAACCAAAATACAGGCATGGGCATATTTCAAATACTGAAATTTCAAGAGTCCACATGTTATCTTAAGGACCCTTAGGAATATACTTAGAGAACTCTTTCCTTAAAGCAAGTTATTTGTCCAGACAAGGTCATCTGCAGCTCTTTTCTTTTTTTCCCCCCTTCTTTCCTCCCAGTAGCCAGGAACTTAGGTTTTGAACTAGTTCAGAGGCTCACAAACCTCTTTTTGAATCACTACTTTCTAAGACAACACTCAAATTTTCCTTGGAGCATGTCCATTCAGGCAGTGACTAGGATGGAACCTATTTAGATTCTAAGACCTGACAGTTTCATAGCCAAAGGTGGGTTGAGAGGCAGTTCATCAAAGTTCCGATCACGATAAGGAATCCGGCCTGAAATGGGAGACTGGACTTGCCGTAAAGGGAGGTATTATTTTGGGAAAGGTTGGCATGTTTATGATTCTTGAGGCTATGTGAGCTCAGTTTTTCCCCTTAAACATCTGCCACAGGTGCTAGGGAAACACTGCTTGTATTTTTGTATGAACATGGTGTAAATAATGTCCACTTTCAATAAACCTTTAAAACCAAAACAGCTGCCATTTGGGGCTTAAAAACAACTTGTGACTTCCCGTAAGTCTGCATGACCTTATCACTATTATCCCTTTAAACATGTTACCCCTCCCCCACCCTCACCTTTGATCTATAGCCTTGTAAAGTTCATAGCCCTTGACTCCGTTTTTCACAAATACATGGCAGTGGCCTTAAGAAATAAATAAGCACTTGTCCTAGATTCTCGGAGGAGGTGCTGGAGTTGGAACATACACCTCGACCCTGGTAAAAACACCCTCAGCTTTGTGATTTTTAAAAAATCTTTTTTAAACTTAACTCTGCTACTCAGAGGGCCTTTTTAAAATGTGTGTGGCTTTTTTCTTATCTCTTGTTGTTTGTTATATATTGCAAGCCACAACAACTAGCACTTTATCTTCTGAATTCTTCTATGATTCCTGAAGATTTGACCGAGGGCAAGGAAGCAATCTATAAAGCCTATGCATGTGATAAATATTAAGTTTGGGTTTTCAGGCATTATATGTTTTCTTTTTTCGCCACACGGGATTTTCTTCTTTCAACCCCAGTAGAATGAAAGTCTGAGAAAGATTTTCCTTGATGTAGCAGCAAGGCTCTTCTCACGTCCTGGGAGCACATTGGTAGCATCCAAGAGACTGTGGGGTTCTACTCTCACTTTTAATACAATGTGGTTTATCTCTTTAAAGATTTTATTTCTAAAGATAAGATGTGAAATGATGGAGCAAAAATAATCCAGAATACTTTTGTATGTTGTGTGATTTTTTTGTGTATAAGGGTTCTCAATAGCTGCCGGGTTAGTAGTTTCGTGAAAGCTTACATACTTGGATCGTTAGCTTGTCTGGTCAAGATCTCGGGCCCAGGTGATTGGGCCCAGTCCCTCTCATTTGGGACAGTTCTACCTCATAGGACACTTGGCAATGTGGTCTGACTATTATAACTAGGGGAGAGTGTGTTACTGGCATCTAGTGGGTAGAGGTAAGGCTCACTGCCAACTATCCAACAATGCACAGGACAGCTCTTCACAACAAAGAATTATCTTGTTAAAATGTCAGTATGGCTGAGGTTGAGAAATTCTGGAGAGAAACGGGACAGTGGAGTGAACACAGGATTGAGAGCCAACAGTTCAAGAGGGCCTAAGAGATGAACTCGAAACTTGCAATTTTCAAATGCCAGTTCCTGGCCTGCCCTTATGCAAGAAACAGAATCCTTCTTCAAGGCACCAGGGTAGAGTTTTGGGCAGTGGGAGACTTGACACCCAACCCCAGAGAGCAGCACAGACCTCTGTGGCGTTTCTCCCACTCTGCCATCGATCTCTAAGAGGCAGAACCTGACCTCTATGACAGGTGTTTCTATAATTCACTGGGCATTCCCATTGCCCACCCGCCATGTTCTTTTTCTTGTTTTTCCTTTGTTTCCTCCCTCTTCCTCCCAGCCCCACCTCCTCCTCCTTCTGTTTTGTTACTTGTAAGAAAATTTGTTTATAGTACAAGAAGATACAAGCTAATGGCAGCTATTTATATAATACGAAAGTGTCTAAAGTACTCTGTTCTGCCCCTTTTTCAGTTATGCTCCCAGTTTGCTGATAGAACATTGCATTAGCTATAGATTCTGTAGAAACTGAAGATTTGCAAGTGGATCCACTCTTCCCCCCAAGTAACGCATAACCCTGAAAACTGTTTTTCATTTAACAAATAATGTGGTAGATACTTTTCAAGCTTATCTCATAGAGATTGACCTTGTAATTTAAAAATTACAAAAAAAATTTTTTTTAAAGATTTTATTTATTTGTGAGAGAGAGAGTGTGCACTAGCAGGGGAGCAGAAGCCAGAGGGAGAAGCAGGCTCCCCACTGAGCAAGGAGCCCAGTACAGGACTCGAATCGAGGACCCTGGGATCATGACTTGAACTGAAGGCAGATGGTTAACCAACTGAGCCACCAGGCATTTCAAAATTTTTAATTTTTTAAAAAAAATTAAGTTTTAAATTTTAATTCCAGGATAGTCAACGTATTACAGTGTTATATTAATTTCAGATGTACAATATAGTGCTTTGATAATTTATACATTACTCAGTGCTCATCATGATAAGCATATAGTCTCGTGGGACTTGGTAATTTTTAAATTGGCTGCATAATATTCTGTAGAATGAATGTACCATTATTTATTCAACCTCCTCTCCTCTGTTTATCAACATTCCTATTGTTTCTAGTGTTTTGCTATTACTAACAGTGCAGCAGTAAATACCTGTGTACATTTTGTTTGAAGTGTTAGTTCTCTTATTTATTTATTAATACTCTTATTTCTGTTGGATTCCATATGGGATGGCTAGGACAAAGAGAATACATTTTTTTGGAAATATTTATTTATTTATTTATTTTAGAGAGAGAGAGAGAGCATGAGCAGAGGGAGGGACAGAGGGAGAGAGAGAGAGGCAGAGAGAGAGACAGAGAGAGAGAGAGAATCCTCAAGTGGACTCCCTGCTGAGTGCAAAGCCTGATGCGGAGCTTGATCTCAGGACCCTGAGATCATGACCGGAGCTGAAATCAAGAGTCTGACACTCAACCGACTGAGCCACCCAGGTTCCCCAGATTATACATTTTTAATTCTAAAAATTACTACTATATTTCTTTAGAAGTTGTAATGATATAGCATCAACAGGTTATGAGGTCCCATCTCCCCACAATTTTGCCAGTAAAAGTTGTTAGTAATCTTTATTTAATGCAGCTAATCGGCTGACATCATACATATGCTAATGTATCCTCATATCTTAAAATAGTCCACTATAGTTTCTTGTATTATATATGCATATCTATATTTATATATATGTACATGTGTGTATATTACAACACTTATCCCTTTAATCTGCACTTTATTTTTATGTATGATGTGAAATAAACACCTAATTCTATTTTCATCAAATGGAAAACCAATTATGAAAAACTATTTATTGTATGACTTACCAGGTTTGCATAGACTTGAGATATGATCTGCATCACATACATTTCCATAATACCAGTGTTTATTTCTGAACATTCAGTTGTGTTATGCTGATTATTTTCACCTCTCCTAATACCACACTGTTTGATTCTTGTAGCCGTGTAATAAATTTTGATATCTAGTAAGACAAGTTGCTCTGTTTTTATTTTGTAAAATACACATAATACAAAATTGGCCATTTAACTATTTTTAATTATAGTCCAGTGGCATTGAGTACATTCACATTATCGTGCAGCCTTCCCCACCATCTATCTCCAAGATTTTCTGTCTCTTCCAGCTGAAAACTCTGCGCCCACTAAACACTAATTCCCCATCCCTTCCTGCCTGTACCCCTTAACAGCCATTCTACTTTCTGTCTCTATGAATCTGACTACCCTAGGTACCTCATGTGAGTGGAATCATATAACTTTTGTCCTTTTATAACTGGCTTATTTCACTTAGCATAATGTCCTCAAGGTTTGCACTGTCTTAGAAAATTATCCATTTCACATACACGTTCTAGCGTATTTTATTAGACCTTATATAGTATTCTCTTAAGGTTTAAACACTGATTATACCTATAGCTGAGCCCCTATTCTCATTTCTAAAATTAGTGTTTTCATTTTTTCCCAACCTATTTGCTGTACTTACTCTTCAGTTAACAATCCTTTGCATTTATTGTACAAGTGAACTATTTTCTATTTTCTGTCTCGATCTCTATATACATATCTGGTTTTTAATCCTTCCTCCCTCCATTCTTCCTTCCCTCCTTTCCTTCCCCCTCCCCTGTCCTGATTCTTTCTTTCTTCCTTTTAGTGGGAGGCTTATTTGTTCTCTATCTAGCTTTTCAAATGTGTGCCTCGTTCCCTTATTTTCAGTCCTTTCTTGCTTTCCATGAAATTCCAAATGTGCCTAAATTTTAATGTGTAGTATTCTGACTATTGTTATTTTATAAGTAATTTGCAATATAAATTATGAATTTCTTTTTTAATTCAAGACTAATTAGAAAATGCTTTTAAAGTTCCAGTGGATAGATTTTAATTTGACCATTTTGGTTGTTAGTGTTTTAGTTTTATTGCATCATAGCTGTGGAATATGGTTTGCATGCTTTCTGCTATTAAAAAAATCTTTTGAGAATTTTTTTTGTGGTTGCATATATCATCAGTGTTATAAGTGTTCCATGGGTATTTGAAAAGGTTGTTTATTTTGCTTCTTTTTGCTTACAAAGTTCTCCATGTATTTATTAAATCAAGCACGTTAATTGTGCTATTCAGATATTCTTGTTGTTCTTTTTTCTTCTACCAATTTCTGAGAGAGAAGTATGGAAATTTCCCATTATGATATTAAATTTGTCAGTGGTTTTCTGGATTTCAAACATTTTTCAAAAAATGTGGTTTGCTAGTTGAATGTTCAGTGGAATGAGTTTATATCTGGTTTATGTTTTATACTGCCTTTGTCTTATTTAATGCTTTTTGCCTTGACTAACTATTATGTTACCACTCTTGCTTTATATTACTAACTTTTGCCTACTATATCTTTGTCCATCCCTTTATATTTGATCTTTCTGGAATATTTTGTTCTAGGCGTATCTCTTGGAAACAGATATACCTGGATTTGCTTAAAGAAAAACCTAATTTGAAATTCTCTGTCTTTGAATTGGGAAATTTATCTGTTGCTGTTTATTAGGAAAATGGAAACATTTGGTCTAACTCTGACAACCCTGTTTGGTTTTCTATTTTTATGTAAATTAGTTTTTACCCTTTCCTGGAGTGATTGAGTTTTCTTTACTGACGTTTTTTTGTTTACCCGGTTGAAAGATATATACTACTACTATTTATCTATGGCTTAAGCTTATTTTTTTAATAACACATTTGAATATGTACCCTTTTATCAATCAGTAACATTAGTTAGTGTCTCTCATCTCTTCCTTAAACAAGACTGAAACTTAGCCTCTCTTGTCTTTTCTCCTGTACTTCCTCCTCTGATAGAAATTTCATTTCACCCTTGTGTTTGAGTTTCTTTAATATCTTGCCTCTATTTTATAAGGATTTATCTCTTAATAACTGGACTAAGCTTAAAAGCGCCATTATGAGTCATTATTTTGATCTAATACTAAATAGTGTGCTGTCCTTATCATTGTTTCTTCCGTCATCTGTCTTTCTCTTCTTTGCATCTGCTTTTAATTTTTTCTGACACAAACTCTTGAATAAGTTTTTTTTAAGGGTGGTACATTTTCTCACACCTTGAATATCTGTAATTGGCTTTGTTGTGTTACTGGCTTAGGAACTGACACCCCAAATCTTTTTCCTTCTGAACTTTGAAGGTATTTTTCCACTGTATTTTAGGTTTCCAATTTTGATGATTTTTTTGAGTGAAACAATGAATGGCAGTGCAGTGACTTGTTCAGTTGGCTGGCTAGTCTATTTTAGGCACAAAATTAGGCTACAGAAATTCACAGAAGCTAACACTGATCTATAAATAAATGTCTGTGGGAGTAAGAGGAATGAGTACCTGAGTGTGCTCAGGATGGTCTCCTTTGCAGAGGAAGCATTGAAACTAGACAGTGAAATTTACTATAGAAATTTACTACAGAATCTATAATCTTATCTACTCCAATTTCTGGTTCTTATGTTACAATGTAAAATAGGCTTCAATAAGGTAAATCTAGACTAGATTAGAATTGCATAGATTTGGTAATAAACATATCTTCCCCCAACTATCAATTAATCTTGTTCTAGTTCTGACATATATAGCACTCTTCCCCTTTTCAGATTTCCTAAGCCAGAGCTTGGTGAACTAAGGTGTGCCATCGGCTTTTGTAAATAAAGTTTTATTGAAACAGCTATGCTTATTCATGTGCACATTATCTGTGGCAGCAGAGTTGAGTGGCTGCAACACAGACTGCATGGTTCACAAAGTCTAAGTATTTACTCTCTGACTCTTTACAGAAAACGTTGCTGACTGCTGCTCTAGGACGTTCATCAACACAGATGACCACGGCTCACACCAGCCTTCCTGCAAGCCAATGAAGGTAGGTTACAAAAGCAAATCTTGACTTCCTCGGGGTGGCCGATGACTATATTGATGCAAATCCAGTGACTCAGTTGGCCTGTATTTTACACTGGATGACGCCGAAGCTTATCTCTCAATATGTCCTGTTAATAATAACTTGCTCTTTAAATTATTTCCTTTCTTCATTGTTGTTTTTTTCTCATGTTCTAGGAGTTGTGCAATTCAGCATTGCGATTTTCATTTCTTTGCGTGATGTGAGGGAAGCTGGCATATTTGCTAATGTGCTGTTGTGTGGGCTCGGGCTGTTGATTGCTTTTGGCCTAGGTGCTGTGCCGAGCTCCAAGGTTTGGCTTTGTGAACACTGCCTGGCAAAACGGAAACATTTTGTGAAATTTCACAAATGTCACATGCACCCGCACACACACACATTTTAAATTGCAAAATTCTCCCCCTTGGCACACAATTTTACCCAGGTTTTTGTTGCTCATAATAAATCTTTAACTATCTTCAGTCCTACAGGAGCTCTTTAGTGGGTTGACTTGCTTTTGCTTTGATAAAACTTGCACCTAAAAGTCCTCGGTTTCCAGGGTGTTTGTATTGTTTCCCCTTTCTCAAACATTTAATATGATCTTTTATTCCAAAAGTAAAGCAGCTTTATTTCAAGCCCAACTGTTCTCTCAGACAAAGATCCCTGATTTAATTTTCAGTGAAAATCATTTTTCAAGATGGGACCCGTAGAGCCTGACCTCACAGCATCACTGTTCTGAACTCAAAATGAGACACAGAGAGTTGATTCAGAGAAAAACTGGGCAAATTACATTCTTTTTGTGCATAAATTAAAGCATCTAAGAAACTGTAGCAAGAGTACTTAATCCCAATGAAAACACTTCTTGTTGTAATGCAGTACTTTTCCGTTATGGGTAGCTAAGAGCACTTTAAAAACAAGTCTGTCACACAGATGAGGGGACAGGTATTATTGTCATGGGTCACAGATGACATTACACTATGGAGAGGTAAGCTTTTGCTCAAGGTCATTCAAGATGTCAATGGGGGCCGGGCAGGCTTTAATTTTGTGGTTGGTATATCTGTTCTAAGCATTTGGCCAATTCTACAATATGCCTCTGGTTTAAGAAAATTCTTCCAATATGACTTCCCAGATTTGCACCTCTCTCTGGGCTTTAAGCTCTATAGTTTCCTGACACTTTTCTTACTGAGACATTACTTCTGATAACAACCCTCTACCCTCATTTCTTCAGCTTGACCCCAGGGTCCTTGGGCCTGGGAAGTGCCATGATGATGGCTTGGCTGCCCCGTGCACTAGTCCTTCTTGGTTTAGATGTACAGGGTGACAATAATCAGGCAGCTCTCTGGATCCAGAGCCCTCAAGTGCAACCAGACCAAATGGGATAGGCCCAGTCACATTATTTGAAACACATCGTGTTTACTGGAGAGCAGACAGTGCAGTTGAGAAACTCTAAAGAGAAAATTAGTGTCTTTATTTTGTCAGTTACAGATCTGGTCCCAACTGTTTGGAGAAGAAAGGAACTAAATGTTCCATTCAATCATTTAAACAGTACCTTTAGATAATGCTCAGTGTTCTGGGGTAATTGCTCAGGACCTCTCATGGAAGTGTTAGAGTTAAAAGTGTGCTCCTGAGTCAGAATGTCTGTTTAAACCATGATTTTGCCACCGAGTAGCTTTGGGACCTTGGACAAATTCATAACCACTCTGTGCCCCTGTTTCCTCATGTGTAAACTAGAAAAAGAAATCAGCCTCTGAGCGATTCAATTTGATAGTGACTGGCCATCTACGCCCATTTAAATTTAAATTTAAAGAAATTAAAATGAAATGAGGGTAACAGTTCATTTTTTCAGGTGTACTAGCCACATTTCCGCTTCACTAGTCATATGTGGCTAGTGGCTACTGTACTGGAGAGCACAGAATAGAACCTTTCTATCATAAAGTCTGTCAGACAGCACTGGTCTACATCACAGGCTTATAAGGAGGAGTAAATGAGTTAATGCATCTAATGCAATGCCTGGCATAAAGAAGGGGTTCAATATATTTATCATTACCATCATCATCATCACCATCACTATCATTGTTTCTATACCTCTCTTCCTTCTCAAGTTCTCTTCAAAATGGTGGCTGGGTCTACTGGGAAAGGATAGGGTTACTGCACTTCCTGGTTTCTAGTTTTTGTACAAATGTTTTGTTTTCTGTACAGTCTTGTAAGCTTCCATGTGATAGGATTTCTACTTCTAAAGAGAGACTCCATCATAGAATAGTTATGAGTAAGTGCTGTAGAGCCAACCAGCCTGTTTTGATCCCAGTTCTGCCATTTAGTAGCTGTGTTACCTTAGGCAAATTATTTACTCCTTCTGTGTCTATTTCTACATCAGTAAAATGAGGATAAAATATAATAAAATCCCTTAAAGATTGTTGAAGAGAATTAAATGAGTTAACGTAGATACTTAGAATGGGAACTGGCATTGCAAGTTCTCAAGGAAATGTTACCTCTCACTTATATTATTTATTATTTTTGCCTTGTTCTCCTCCTCTCTGTAAAATGACACTGGTGTCTACGAGGGAAGTGTTTGGCTCACTCAGCCTCCTGGTGAGGAATGATGTCAGAGTTCTCTAGTTCTTCTGGTCTTTGGGGTGATGTCCGTTTGCCCCTTTGCTGGCTTTTGGGAGTGAGATTTGTGGTTGATTTGATCTTTGGTTCAGTGGGTCAAGAGCCCTTCCTGGCTAAAGTGACCGTTCCTTGGCCTTTAGTGGTACCAGGGACCAACTGCATCTCTGCCGTAACTTCCTTTTGGTTTCTGATTGGGTGGTCACCCCCAGCTTCCATTGCAAGGTCTCTCTCTATTTCATGATGGCTGGTCCCTGGGCATTCCACTCTTCTCCACTAAGTTTCTCAACCCCATTTGGAAGAGCTTCGAGAACTTCTGGGCTCCATCCATGTTGTATCCACAGGTTGATTTCAAGGTGACTACAGTATAGGTAGGTCTGAAACAGATCTATCCTCCATACCTTCTTTAATTTACCTAGCATACTATTCCCTTCCCCCTGTGATTTGAGATGGAAATTACCCCCATCCCACCCGGCAATCAGTTTCAGCCCATGTGGATCCTCTTAGAGGATGAGGTCATCTAAGGCAGGTCCCAGGAGAGATGAGATTTCTCATCAGACATTCTTTAAGACTGACAGCCATTCCAAAGTGCCTTGAGGAGCCTTTGGATCATCATCTCCACCCTGGGCCTACAGATTCCGTGATATAATGACTCCACTACCCATCATTTAGTCATGACTCGAAGTTGGAACCCAGCTTTGGGCATGTGTATCCAGACATAGCAAATGGCCTTATGCCTATGGATTCTAACCCTAACTGGTAAGTGGAATTCTGAATTAGTATGGTAGAAATTAGCATGTCAGCAAAGGAGGGTAAGAGATAAATGCATCAAACACTGTGGAAGGAGGGTTAGTAGGTTTGGCCACTGACTAGATGTGGGAGACAAGGAAGAGAAGATTCAAATCTGACTTCTAGGTGTTGAACTTGGTGATTGGGAAAACCAGGAGAAGTTTACAGGCTGTCCTCCCAGTTGCATCTGCCCCTAGAGCATGGAACCCGAGTATTAGCTATGCAGGGTACGCTTGCTGGTGATGTAAGTGTGATGGATTTGTTTTCATAGGTTCTGAAAAGGTAGGTCCAAGGGCAATCTTACCTTAAAAGTGAGGCTGACATTCATGAGACTGTATAGGATATGTAAACATAACTGGGTTGAAAAATATAATATTCAGACAGGTAATAATTTGGACATCTTATCTCTAGTATTAGTAATTGGGGTTTTCAAATAAAGCCACAAGTAATTGAAATTAAAAAAAAAAATGGGTTCTCTCCCCAAATGGCCTGACAATGTGGGTAAGGTACTGCATCGTCAGTTTAGAGTCCAGTGTGTATCTCAGAAAAGGGAAGTTGCCTTTCTCTTTCTTAAATGAGAATTTGCATGGTATTTATGATTTTGGGCACTGCCATGAAAGAGTAATATGTCCCCAGGTGCACATGAATATTATTTGATGATGATGAGCACTTGATGAATAACTTTCAGAGTGTTGTTTATAATTACTCTGGTAATAGTAATTATAGATCCAAAAGCAGAATTCCTGACTATTAGATTTAAGAATATGAGGTTAAACCTCATATAAAAGTGATCATTTTTAGTGGTTGTGGAGAAAATGTTGAAATGACTAAAGGAACATATGGGGAACTACCAGCAGACCAATTCATGTGTTGCAGCTATTTAACTGAATTACAAATGCAAAATGCATTCTTCTCCCAGTTTCATTCCATTTAAACCCAAATGGCTATGTGAAATGGTGTCATACACCTGGTGAAAAGCTTTGCTTTTTAAAAATCTTATCGCTTCACCAAAGCACTTGGTGTTGAACCAACAACAACATTCTTTCTGTATTTTTAAAACAAGTTTAACCATTTTCCAGAATATCCACTTCTCTTTACATGAAGAAAGGAAGCATCGCAAGAAATTTAATTTAACCCCCTTTTCTCCCTAATGGTTTTATTGACATCAGTGATGATGCTAGTCACTGTTAGGAAAGTAAATGAGGGGAGATTTTTTTTTTCACCTTAAATCTGGGAAAGAATATTTTGTTGTTGTGGTTATACGTGGAAGACTGTGTTATAAAACAGTAAGAAGCACTCTTCCAAACTGCTAAGAGAACGTGACGAAGAACAGAGGAATAAAACCCACAAAGTAAAAACTTTGAATTGTACTTGAGAGTGCAACCGAAGAAAAACAGAAATAACATTTAGTTGAGGCAGAAGAAAATTGAGCTCTCTTATAAAAACACATTAAAATAATATTTGATGTATTTGGGAACTCAGGCTATATTTAGTTACGATGAATTATATAAATTGGACATTGCAAACTGTTGGCCCTTGAGCCACATCTGGTACGCAGTTGTGTTTTATTTGGTCTATCTACTATTCAAAAAAATTCTTATTGACTACCAACATTTAAAAATTGGGAGAATTCACATAAGAATCCACATTTTTAGTTCTTTTGAAAAAAAAAAAAGAATCTGGCAGCATTAGGCTTGTATTTCTACAAGTTGTCAGCTGGAGGGAACTGAGTCCCAACTGCCTCCTTGAGGTGGGGTGTGTTTTCTTCCCTTTACCCAGTTCCCACCACTCCCTACTGCTTCCCAATTGCCTGGTCTCTTTCTCTAATTTTTGTTACCTGGCCAGTCCTGTTGGTCTTCTGAGCTTGCGATGCTTCTAGGAGTATGTAAGTTCTCTCACCGTAATGTGACTGTGTGTTTCTATAAAATATTGGACCATGGCTATGAGGTTAACACAAGCCCTGGGGGTGGCCTACGGCCCACAGCAGTGAGTTTTGGTTGGTCTGAGGGTGTGATCCTCCATGTCCTGCTGTGCCTTGGTACACCTGGTGGCTGCTTTCTGCTCTGAACTGAAATATCGGTAGGATTGACTGGCTTTCTGTGACTGGCCAGGACTTTCAAGACAGAGGCAACAAATCTAGAAATTTTTTTGTTAGTTGGCACCTGTTAGTTAGTCTGATCTGGAGGATTAGGTCTGAAAATAGTCCACCTTCCGTGTCTCTTTTAGAAGGTAAAGACTTTAGCTTGCTCCTTGTTGAACATGAGGACTCAGGGAGGATCGAGCCACTCACCTTTGGTTTGATTCCAAATGGTCATAGTGAATAGGTTGCAGTGTTATAGGTTGTAACTACAGGACGTCCTAGTCCATATAAACTCTGATAGAATGGGTTAATCAACTGTCACACATGTTTAAGCACCAGTGAGGATGTTTTAGGATATAGAAAAAGTTAATTTTCCCACATGCCTTTGAAAGTGTCTTCCAAATAAGAATCTACCTACTCATGATTCTGGCCTTTTGGGTAATTATGATTTAGTTGAGGACCTGGGACATATGTATTAACGAGCAGCAATACACAAGGCAGCACGCGTGTGCCAGATCAATGCGCCAGACAGTAAGTGGTGTTGGAGTTCAGAAGAAAGAGTTAGTGTTGTGGGCTACATAACTTGGGGAGGACTCCTTAAGGAACTAGCTCGGCCTTGAGGTGGATTAAAGAACAATTCTAATGACAGGTTTTGGTCAGAATAATCATTTAGGATAGTCATTCAAGGGGTTGGTTTTGGAGAAAAGAGCTCTCGAAAAGTAGAGAAATGATCAGGCTTTTTCATTGAAGCTCAGAATGATTTAAGTTTACTGGCTCTCCAATCAAGTGAAATTCATGTTAAAAAAAAAAGAAGAAGAAGAAGAAGGAGAGAGAAGAAAAGAAGAACCAAACCAGTCAATCATCCAGCCAGCATTTAATCCCTTTCATCCAGTTCTCGGGACTGTAGGGGCCTCCCCCATCTCTCAGCAGCCTCCTCTTACAGATGAGGAAACTAGAGTTCTGAGAAGGTGTGTTGCCTGAGGTTGCAGAGTTGAGGCTGAGAAGCCCTTGAAGGAGGGTGCACAGGGGTGAGAGAATTTATCTCTCTGATGGGGATTCTGCCTCTTCTGCAGCCTCTGAGCTGCACTCAGGCAACTTTGGAGCTAGGAGTGAGCAGTCCTGATTTCGAGGTTCGCCTGGGGCTACGTCTCCCCTCCAATACCTGAGACAGCTCAGAGAGCCAAACTCAAGTGACGAAGACATCAAAATTTACACAGATACGTGTTGTATGGTGCACTGGGTGTTATACGCAACTAATGAATCATCGAACTTTACATCAGAAACCAGGGATGTACTGTATGGTAACTAACATCATATAATAAAAAAACATTAAAATAATAAAAAAAATTTACACAGATACAAAGCTATGCAAACCTCTTCTTGATTTTCTGTAAGTAGATTTTTCTCATTATGACATCTTCAGCGATTCATATTTTAAGTTCTTTTTGATAGAATTAAACAATCCAATAATATCATTTGATGGCTCTATTCACAATTTACTTCTGGACCCCATGTAGCCCCCAGGTGGCCTTTTAAGCAAAAGCACTTAATTACTTCCTACCACCTAAGGGAATGTGAAATTACAAATACCGCTAGCTTACTAAAGCACATGTTTGGTTCATAATTTGTTCTTCTGCTCATTTCCATCATGCGATGGAATAATTTAGAGTAGGGAAACACGGAGAGCAAGGGGGCATTTTAACCACATCACTTGCATGAACTTTTAAATAAGATTTATTAATTTATTCTTAACATAGAAAATTTGGAAAATGATGAAATGAGTCGTGGAGTTCAATTTATTAATGTGACTCCATTATTTATTTAAAGAATCATAAATTTCCAGAATGTAAGACACACCAATAGTAGATAAACATTATTGTGGAATTGCCCACTATTTATATTATCTGTATCTGTAGCCAATAATATGCAGAACTAAGAGATGGCCAATTAGTATTATGAATTAACTGGTACATAATCAGAGAGTTTATTTGTGTACTTTAAAATTTTAAGTATTACTGTTTCAAGTACAGCTTAGGACTAGTTTGTTATGGGAATCTGAGGGCATAAAGAGTTCAGGTTTATTTTTAAAAAAAGTGATTTTTTAATGGAGGGAATTCCAAAAGCTGAGGCACTTAAAAAAAAAAAACAAAGTCAGAAATATTGCATTTTTCATGACCTTTTCCTTTATGAGTAACTCAGAAAATTTGATTCAAACTTTCCAAAATAAATTTTTCTTTGGCTTGAGACTAAAGCATAATAATTTTCGGTTCAAAAGGAGCTGTTGGTGGACATTTTTTTTTTTTTTGACAGCATAAGAAAGGAAAGAAATTACAGCCCCAAATAGAGTAGTAGCTGTTGGCTTAATTAGGGAGCAGGGACTGTGGTGCCATAATTACTGGAAATGATGCACCCACATCATCCGTGTTTTTAGCTGGTAAATTTACTTTCTTTTCTGAGAAAAACAGGGATGTGTGATCTGAGCTGAAAAATTCCTCCTGATGTCAGTCAGCATGCCATGCATCTATGATTTGTCTATGCAAGGAAAGGAACGTGGGCGAGAAAAATAGAATTTGTGTCTTAAACCATGAGATGAGTGTCCCGATAGAAGAGCTGGAAAGGAGTGGAGACTCTGGAAAAGGTGGGGGAAGGTGGATGAAGGAGGATAAGAATTTATGAGATCCATAGCCACTTTGTTGACACTTCCCTGCACACTGAAATTCCAAAAGCAAGACAGAACTCTTGAGAGTTAATAGTGGGTGAGAATAGGGCGAAGGCATAAGAAGAGTTTTCTGGAAGCTCTGTTGAGGAAAAAAAGATTAGAAAATGTTACGAGCATTCTGTTCACATGTGTCACATAGTAGGGTCTTGTCTCCCCAGCCCACTAGTCTGGAACCAAAGTCAGTCTCAAACATAACAACAGACACTGGGGAGCTCTCCAACAAAAGATCACCTCCCAAAGAACAAGAGGCACTGATGATTGAATGCCAGCCCGAGGAAACAGAAATACTGGAGAGCAACACCAGGGCCCACTGCGGCTCTTCGCTGCCTCTGAATGAACTGCTAAGAGACCAGAAAGTGCGCTGGGAGATGAGAAGACTGGGGAACTGCCCTGCCTTGCAGGGGTTGCTGGAAGCGCCAGACACCTCTCGTGCCACCAGGCTCTGGCCGTAGGCAGTAGGAACACCATTCTTGGTGCAGTACGGGGGAGAGCAGGACCATGACTCACATGTCCAGGCGGAGGGTGAGTCTTGGATTTCCTCCTGGGGTGGAACAGACACAGAAGGCCCATGTGGAGGAAAGCTAAAGCAGTTCATTATCTCTTCAAGTTTATACCATTTCCTCAAAACTGCCCCCCCCCCACAATGGGCAATGGGGAAGGTGGTTTGGTTTCTCCTGACCGCACAGTATGAGTTGTGACAGGCTTGTCACTGTCCATTGCATGGCGGTCTTACTGCACTTCCCTTCCATCAATTTATATTGACATCCTCTACTGAGCACCTGCCCACCGCTGGGCACTCTGCGAGACATTGATAGTAGACCAGTAACACTCAGTCCTTGGCCTGGAGAAGGTCACTGCCTAGGATGGGGAACAAATAATTTTGATATAAAGTATTAACTAGAAGGATAAAGATCTGCCCGAGGAGCACTCAACTCAGGGGAGGACCTTAGCCCAGCCAGGCCAGTAGGGGGACAGGGAGGCAGTGACTCATGAAATTGGCAAGTGGTAAGAAGAGGGAGGCTGGTCCCACTGTTGCTAACACAAAATTACTTAACTCTTCCTTTCACCAAGGCCAACGTTTTTGCGTCCTTCTTCCCATGCCCCTGGTTTGACTCAGTCTTGGAGTTGGCACCAGCAATATGATTAATGTCTGTCTCAAATTTGCCAGAGATGACCCACTCCCATCAGACTTATCACCTAAGCCCGAAACCTCAGAGACCTATCTTACCCTCTCCTTCTCCTTACCCACTGGTGAGCAATTAGTCACCAAGTCCTGACTCTGCCTGCAAGCATCTTTGGAATGGAACCCTCACTCTGCCCAGTCTCTGTTATCTCCACTTCTCCCCACTCTGTCATCTTCCCTCACTTGCACTGTTGCTCCAGCCTCCTAACTGGCCACTGGCCCACTCTCACTCCTGTTAACCGCTGCCATGAAGGTTTTTCTAGATCAGAGATCTTATGTTGTTCTACCACTCAGTATCAATCAGTGGTTTCCTCTTGCAAACAGAATAAAATCCTAACTCTTTAGCATGATCTAAAAAAAGAACCCCTTACAAAATGCTTATACAGATACCATCAATGCAGATGTATGGATGTCAAATAGGCACATGAAAAAATGCTCAGCATTATTAGTCATTGTGAAATGCAAATTAAAACTACAAGGAGATACCACTATACAACCAGCAGAATGGCAAAGGTTAAAAAGACGTGAGCAAGGAGGTGGGAGAACTGGAGCTGTCATGCACTGCTGGTGGGAGTGGAAAATGGCACAACCACTTTGGAAAAAGTTTGGGTGGTTTCTTGTAAAGTTGGATATACATTTACTATATAATGCAGCCACTCTATTGCTCGGCTTGCCTAAAAGAAATAAAAGCATGTGTCCAGGAAAAGTCATACACAAATGTACAGAGCAACTTTGTTCATAATAATGAGAAACTGGAAACAACCCAAATGTTCATCAATAGTGAATGGGTAAACAAATTCTGTATTAATATGATGGAATACAGCCATAAAAAAGAATAAACTAGGGATACACACCACAACAGAGTTACACTGCGTGAAAGAAACCATCCAAAAAGAGTCTACAGCTGACCCTTGAACAACATGGATTTGAACTGCATGGGTTTATACTTGGATTTTTTTCAATAAATACAGTACCATACTGTAAATGTATTTTCTCTTCCTTGTGATTTTCTTAACAACATTCTCCCTTCCCTTGCTTACTTTATTGTGAGAATACAGTATATGATAGATAATACATATGACATGCAAAATATATGGTGATTAACTTTACATTATCAGTAAGACTTCGGATCAACAGCAGGCTATTAGTAGTAAAGTTTTTGGAGAGTTTAAGTTATACATGGATTTTTCAACTGAGCACATTGGTGCTCCTGACCCCCTCACTGTTCAAGGGTCAACTGTATACTTCATGTATTAATTTGCTAGGGCTGCCATATCAAAGTACCACAAGCTGGGTGGCTTAAACCACAGACACTTACTTCCTCACAGTTCTGGAGGCCAGAAGTCTGAGATCAAGGTGTTGGCAGCGTTGTTTTCTGCTGACCTCTCTCTTCTTGGCTTGCAGACGGCTGTCTCCTCCCTATGTCTTCTCAAGGTCTTCTATGCATGTGCATGTCTCTTTTATGTCTCTGTCCAAGTTTCCTCTTTTTCTAAGGATGCCAGTCATATTGGATTAGAGCCCACCACAATGACCTCATTTTAATGTAATTTTCTCTTTAAAGAATGTAGTCACATTCTGAGATCCTGGGGGTTAGGGCTTTTACCATATGAATTTTGGGGAAACATAATCCATCCAATAAAACTGTGATTTCATTTATATAAAATTCTGGAAAATTCAAACCAATCCATAGCAACAGGATAGCAGGAGGAAGGAGGGGAAGGCAGAAAGGACAGACTATGAGGAGGGGGGAGAAAACTTTTGAGGGTGGTGGATGTGTTCATTATCTTGCTATGGTGATAGTTCTATGGGTGTATATACATGTCAGAACTTCCTGCATTTCACACCGTAAATATGCATAGTCTACTGTAAGTCATCAATACCTCAGTAAAGCTGTTCTTTAAAAAATAACCTTTAACGATCTTACATTTGGATTCTTCACCATCTAGGTCCGGCCACTTCTTTTTAGGCATCGTACACCCTAGTTACACAAAATTCTTGTCGGTATTTGAATACTGCAAACTTTCTTACACTACTAAGCCTTTGCAAGTGCTGTCTGAATGCCCTTCTTCCTTCTCTGCTTAGTGATTAAAACCCAGACGTCGCTTTGCAATAGCAACCATCTCCAGGCTGAGTCAATCGTCGCTCCTTCTTGCTTCCATAGCTTTATTATAGCACATTTAATATTGGCTTTTGGCTGTTTATTTTCTTGTTTGTATTCCATTAGGTTAGGTTTTTTTTTTTTCTTGAGGTTCAAGATTTTTGTCTTGATATCTTTTTAAAATATCTTTTTAAAAAATAAACTTTTTATTTTGGAGTGATTTTAGATTTACAGAAAAATTGCAGACCTAGGACAGAGAGTTCCCATATCCCCTTCACTCAGCCTCTCTTATTAAGGCTAACTTTTCACATTACTCCGTCAAAACAGAGTAACCAATCCTGGTGCTTTACTGTTAACTAAATACCAGACTTTGTTCAATGCCACGAGTCTCTCCATTCATGCCCTTGTGTTCCAGGGTCTGATGCAACATGCCACATGACATTTTGTCATCATGTCTCCTTGGTCTCCTCAGATCTGTGACATTTTCTCAGTTTTTCCTTATTTTGTGATATCTTTTCAACCCCAGAGTCTAGCCCCTAAAAATAAAACCAAAGAACAATCGCAAAATGTATGCTGCTTACTAGGTGTTATGCCTTCTTGTGCATCCTCTTGTTTAACCCTCGTAACAATCCAGGAGTAATTGCTGTTCTTACTGCTGTTTTAGCAGATGAAGGCATTGATGCTCAAAAAGCAGAAGACGTTAGCTAGCTTAGCTCTTAACACCATTCTGTAGGTAACTAATACATGTTTGTGAGGTAAATGGATTAATTTATAACCACCTTTCTCCCCTGGTTGAATTATTAGGAGGAGTGCAAATGCAGAATTTGCACAGTGTTACATCTCCTTAAGTAAATAAGATACATTAAATTATGGGAGGACATTGTGATAAAGGACGAGGCTGGGTCCTGCTTTGGCAGGAAGTGACATCTTTCTGCCTGAGTCACTCACCATGCTACCCGTAGCAGCCAGAGTCCAGCCAGTGTGGTGTTTGCCCTGCTCACCAAGGACAAAGACCTGTTAGAAAAGACAATGAGTTCACCAAACCATAAGTGTGAAGCCCAAGACACAGATATTTATGATAAGGAAATGGTCTGCAATGCTTCATGATTCTACAGGGATCGTGGAAAAAGCCCAAGTCTGTGAACACTGGAAGTGAGCTGAAATGCCAATGAAAAACTGAAAGCAAACTCAGCATGTGCCCAGCGGGCTTAAAACAACAAAATGGGGGGGGGGGAACTAAATTAAATTTAAAAATAAACAATAAAGTCAGCAAGACAGCCTCAGTGATTTCTCTCCGGACACCCTTGTGGATTATTTAAAATAGAGTGCCTGGCTGTCCCCCCCTCTGTGGCACTTTAGTGGGTCCTCAATCTGAGGAAATCTTTGTAAAAATCTCTTCAAATTGGATGGGTGGTGAATCAAGTCAGTTCACTGCTCACCTTCCAGGGCACCCTAGGCCATCCTTTACCATCGTCCTGGTCCTCCTTCTCCTCTTGGGGACGGGGATGAGGCGTGCTAGCATGTTGAGTTCAGATAACTGCCTTTGTTTAATAAATAAAGGGGCTTGGGGCTTGAAGAAAGACCTAACAGTTCACAAAAAGTCATTTTTACTAAGTTTCCCCCCAAAGGTTCTCATTATTGAGTTCTCATTTTAATAACAGTCAAAACCTTTATAACATTTTCAAAGCCTGGAACATAGTTTAGCCAGGGAACTTGAGGGATTGTGCTACTGCTTGGCTTTTGGGGCTAAAGCCATGTGAGGGTAAAGTGGGAGCCACGATATAACACAGGTTTGGGGTTCTCTGCTAAGAGCTCTCTTGTATCCTTCTTGGATGAGGGTACATCCCATTGCAACAGCTCTGGGTCTTGAAGGGCACCCAGTCATATAAAGCAGGGCAAATAATACCTCTGTTCTTTTCCCATTGTCAAGTTTCTCTCTCAGAGGATATGGAATTCACAGCCTCTTCCTGACTACAGCTCAGTAGGAGAGCGGTCGCCAGAGGCAATAAGACAAGGAAGTGGCATATAAACGTCTGTCTTTCCAGTATTTAGAAAATCACATAGTAATCTGCCACATATAAACTAGGGCTAATCCAATTTTCAGTTTTCCCCACTTTGATCTCTTTGCTTAGAGTCCGTTTCATCCCTTGGACTCTTTACCTTAGATCAGGGATTGGCAAACTTCTGCAAAGGATCAGAGAGTAAATATTTTAGGCTTTGCAGGCTGTAAGGTCTCTGTCACAACTACTCAGTTTTGCTTTTGGGTTTTCACTATATTAACAATAAAAACATGAAAACAGCCATAGCCAATTTGTAAATGAATGAGTGTGGGTGTTTCTCAATAAGACTTTATTTACAAAAACAGGGGTTGGTCCAGAGGTCATAGTTTGCAGGTGCCTGTATTACATGACAGACTGTAAGAGCAAATAAGAATTAGAACTTTTTCTTTACAGCATATTCCTTTTCTTTGCTATTGGTATTTTTATAGCTAGTATATTCTGGATGATGTTTATTGAAGGTACCCATTATATTAGTATAAATATTATAACTTGGAAAAGATGCAGCATTTGGGTAGAATTTTATTTCTACAAAATAACACTCAGTAGTGTCAGGGCTTAACCTTACACATCAAAACTGATGCTTATTTGAAAGTCCAGTGAAATTTAATGCAAAATTTCCTCCTTGGGTAATTTTAAATATAATTATTTAGAATCTTTCACATGTGTTATGTTTACCTTGTCAATTTTCCCAGTGCTCAGCTAGCTAATGATAATATCCTTCCTCTATACAGATGATGGTAATAATAATAGGTTATTGTTTTAGTTATCCCTTTGATCCTTCTGTCTCATTCATGGTTATCTCTCTGGCATAATCTTTAAAACCACATTTCTTCCGGATCATCAGGTGTGGCCCAAACCTTTCCTGCAAATTCAAACGAAGGTTTATGGAAGTCCAAATACCATAGTCTATCAGATAACCTAGATAAATAGTAACAAGAAAGAGAAATCTTTTGTAAAACACATGAAAGATAGTCTCCATTTGGTGAGCTCTGACAATGAGTTATGCTTTAATATCTCTGATGCAGAACACTCCCCTGAGCTCATGTGCCCACCTGACAGTGCATGCCTCCCCTTGGGGGTCTAATAGATATCCCCCCAATAGTAGTATTAATCCTAATACTCTGCAAACCCATCTTTCACTCCAAATTTATTTGAGTAAGTAGTACCGCCATCTATTCAGATGTTGAAGCTCCAAGAGTAGGAATTACCCTAGGTAACTCTTTTCTCTTCACCCCCCTATATCAACACCATTCCTTGGTCCTGCAGTCTGTATGGGCAGAGCATACTCCAGACCTGCCTCTTCTCTCCATTTTTCTGCCACTGCACCCATCCAGGCCCTATAGCCTCTGGCCTGGATTACCTTACCCCTTTCCATCTCCTTGCTTCCTCTACAAAGCTCACCTGCAGTCGATCCCCTCAGAGGGGGTTCCACCTGCATAAAGCTTCCAAAATCCCTATTCTCTCAATTCTCTTTCCAAATCATAGAGTAAAATCCATCTACCTGTGTCCATCTAGTGGCAATGTATATAGACCACCATCCATTTTGGCTCAAGCCAAAGAAGGGGGGAGGTGGATGTGTCACTTGATGACTTTATCCAGATTTGAACTTCAGACAGTCTAACCCTGGATCTGTCTCAGGGCCTTTGCATCTGCTGGTCTTTTCTGCATATAGTTGAGTGGCTGCCTCTTTCTCAACATGCAAGTCTCTGGACAAGTGTTTTCCCTTCCAAGAGGCCTTCCCCTGCCATCCCAGCCAATGCTGTGTGCCTACCCCCTGTCATTCTCTATCTCATTACCCTATTTATCTTATTTGTAAAACTTACCAGTTACTGTAATTACTCACTTATTTGCATATGTGTTTATCATCTGTCTTATCCTGATACACAGAAACACTCCCAGAGCAGAGACTTGTCTGTCTTTTCATTGCCATAACCCCAGGACTTACAAGTTCCTGGTACATAGAGGGTGCTCAAAAAATATTTATTGGCTACCACGGACTCGTCTCCTTCAGTCTCGGAACAATCCTACAAGGCAGCTACTTTTCTTAACATCTCATAAGTGGGCAAACTGAAGCTTAGGGCAGTAATTGCCTCACATGGACAAGGCTGTTAAGTGGGAAAGGAGGTGTGATTCCACCTGCACACCTCATGTACCGCATCGTTCATGCCTTTGCACATGCTGCCCCATTGCCCTAGAGTATCTTTCCTAGCCGTTTCCCACCATCTCCGCACATTCACTTGTACCCATTCTCCCTGGAGTAGGTCCATTGCTTCTTTTCCCTTGAGTCTTTCCTGATGCCTGCCAGATAAAAGCGTGCTCTCCCTCTGTTGTGTGAGCTTCTTGTACTGGCCAGGTTTGAACCTTGTATTAGAGCTATTTGGTGCCCATCTTGCCTCCTCTTCTAGATTGAACAGCTCTCTGCTCCAGAGACGATCTCTGCTCGTCTTGCTCAGGAAATACAGATTGACATTCAGTAATCCAACAAGTGCTTATTGACAACCTACTATATTCCCACTCTTGTAAGCACAAAGGCTAGAGCATAAAACAAAAGAGAATATTTCTGCCTTCCTGGACCTTACGTTCTCGTGGGGAGGATGGACAATGGGTGAGATAAATGGTACATATTACATGCGGTGTAGACAGTGAGAAGTGCCAAGGGAAAAAAAAAACTCCAGCAAGGGAAGAAGACAGGGAGTGTTGGAGAGAGGGTGGTCATTGAAGTTCCAGGGGTTGAGGGCCAATGCGGGTCTCACGGAGCAGGTGACTTTTGAGTCCAAGCCTGAAGAAAGTTAGATATCTGGGAGCTATCTGAGGGCAGAGGATAGAGGCAAGAAGAACTGCTCTGTTCAGCTGGCTGGAATAGAGCAAACATGCAGCACAGTTGTAGGAAGTGAGGTCAGGGAGGTATTGGGAGCCATGCAGGGATGACGAGGAAGGATTTAGACTTGTCTCAGTGAGATGGGAAGCTATCGAGGGGCGGGAAGCTATTGAGCAGAATGACTGATTTGAGCCCACAGCTTAAATGTCACTTCTACTGAATCTCCTCTCTAAAATAGTCTCCACTCAGCCTAATGCCAATCGTAATGCTCTTTAAAAAAAAAGAAATCTCTACCTACAACTGCACACAGTCTGATATTTTTCTTGTTCATTTGTTTGACTATTTTTGGCCCCCTCTTAGGCAAGGAGGCTCTAGGAAGGCCAATACTGTATGTTTACTGCTGTTGGCCTTTGGCACATAGCAGGTCCCTATAGCTATTTGCTGAATGAATGGAGTAAGTACAACTGGGCTGTAGCAGAGGTTGCTAGAGAACAGTGGGATCTGACAGAATTTGGAAGGGCTTGGGAGCAAAGTCAGGTTTAATATATACTTCAGTGTTGGCCCTTGTTGCATCCCAGCCCCTCGGCTCTGGAATCATCCTGCTAGGAGTAATCTTAAATGCATGGCTCTCTTACTTACACTAAGTTACTGGCCATTACCTGAAACCACTCTCGATTCTTTGATGCTGCAGTGCTTCTGAACGTTGATGAATTGAAGCCCATCCATGGATCTAGTTAAGTCACATAACTTCTGATTTCAGTCCTCCCTTCATTCCTCTGCTGGTAGAAGCAACTGCAACTTTGTTTTCTTGGCATATTACACGAAAATACAGTTTTCATGATAGCAGAGTCACAGGCTTGATACTACCTCATGACCTTGCTGTCCTTACGAGGGGGGTCAAGTTAACAAATAAGAGAATGAAAGAGTACAAAACAGGATAGGAGCACTAGGAATATGTTTCTTCAGACTTGAAATGCAGTGGGAATTCAGGAGAAGAGAGGTCAAACATTGGAGGAAGAAATCCACCATGAAGGAAGTTAGGAGATGGAGACTATTATTGTGGCCTGAATCCTTGGAAAACCTTGGATTGTATCGTGTATGTGGATAGCGGCTCATGAACCTTCCGTGGTTTTCTGAACGGCTTGGCTTGCCTCCATGCTGAGGAAGAGTAATTAGTAATTAGTAATTTGGTGGTGCAGATGTTTTCACTCTTTTGCCACATAAGTCCACTTTTAAAACTCTTCTCTCAGGTTGAGGGGATTTCATAGTAACTTCCAAACTTTTGCTCTTGTTCACAAACAACATTTATTTATTACCCTTTATTTATCTCTTTATTTATTCTTGTCACTTTTCTGCCCACAGAGTACCAGTGTTGATGGGTCAGATGAGGAAATATGCTGACATGGGGGGAGGAGTGGGAGAGGGGAGCACTGTCCACAGAGAGGAGTTCTAGGTCTTCAGATGTCAGATCTCCCAGTGAGTGAGCACAGCAGTCAACTGTGTGGCAGAGCTGACGGGAAAGGAGCAGCAGGGCCAGCAGGCATCTGACTGTATAACAATCAAGAGGATAATGTTTTGCTAGCTGGACAGGGCAGGAATGCTATCATGCCAGCAGAGAACCAAAAAATTAAAAGGTTAAAGATAGTCTCACCATGAAAAGAAATAGAAATGGCTCATTGGTTTGAAGATTTCTCTAGAAGATAACTAGTTGGGACTCATCTCTACCCAAAAGTAGTTCCTCTTGACCATGTGAGCAATTACCAAGTGATGTGAGGAAGCGAAGACACGTTAGAATAAGATTCCCAGCCAGCCTCTGCCCCCAACCCTATTCTTACTGCTCCTCGTGTGTGTGTTTTTTTTTTTTAAGAACAGGTAGGCCCAAGGAAAACCTAATTGACGTTTGCGTGAGTTGATGGAAATGAGCAATTTTGACAGGTTAGACCATGGTATTAGAAGTTGTAACATAAAGAGGACCATTTACTGTAGATGTCAGGGACCACTGAGACCTAGTGCCCAGATCCTTGGAATCACGGAGCTCAGGTGGCACATTGTGTCAGATCCCCACCTTATTTTGCTGTTAATCATTTCCTGGCATTCTTCCACTAATGACTTTCTTTAGAAAATGGGAAATGAATTGGACTCAGAAGCATAAATGACAGCCCAGATTGTCATTGCTTTTCACAGCCCATATAACATTCTCTGATTCCATATATTTTGAGTGCAGAGAATTATCATAATTGAGCCCAGCGCCCAGTTTAGGCATTCAGTTCATTCACCTTCCTTTCTAATACCCTGAGTTCCTATGGATTCATTATTAAAATGTTTATTATGTCTAATTATGCCCTCATATTCTTCTATATGCTGCAGTTATAATGATAAAATGAAATAATAGGTGTGGAAAGGAATTCATGCCATCCCTCCTTTATGATACCTTCACTCCCTACCTCAGCAAATGTTCATTGTAGGACATTTGGAAATACAAAACATCATAAAGAAGAAAATAAATATTAGCCATTGTCCCTTTACCTAATAAAAAGCACTGGTGACATTTCGATGGGTATATAATATAGTTTTCCATCCTTTAGATAGTCTGTAGTTCCTCTAGATGATAAATTGTTTTCTATTCTAATTTATCTTAAGTTGTGTGTGTGTGTGCGTGTGTGTGTGTGTATGTATGTATATATATCTTATTTCCCCTGTTAGAATCAAGCTCTTTGAAAGAAAGATCAATTTCCTACAACAACTGATATTATACTTTATTTAAGTTAATTTATAAAGTGGTTAAGTTTGCTAAAGACTAATGAATATCCATTCACCCCTTCCTCCACAATGAAGAATGCTGTCAGATAGCAAAGGAGCCCAGTTAAAAAGAAAGAAAAAAGAAAAGAAAAGGCCATATTTCCCAATCTTCCTTGCAGATGGGGAGGCCGTTAAAAAGTTAAGTGCTGGCGCACCTGGGTGGCTCAGTTGGTTGGGCATCCGACTCTTGATTTCAGCTCAGGTCATTATCTTGGGGTTGTAGCATCAAGCCCCGAATCCGGGCTCCTTGCTCAGCAGGGAGCCTGCTTGAGTTTCTATCTCTCCCTCTCCCTCTGCCACTCCCCACATGTGTGGGCTCTCTCTCTCAAATAAATAAGTAAATCTTAAAAAAAAAAAAAGTTAAGTACAAGTCATTGGGGAGCTTCTGGGAAAGTTCTTTAAAAAGGGCTAACTCAGGTGGCAGGCATCTATTTTTTGTTTCCTCTTTTTTCTCATCGCGCCTGAGATTTGAATGTATTGGCTGGAACTCCAGCAGCTATTTTGGGACCATGAGAGAAAAGCCAAGAAAATTGGAAGGTCTTTGGCCCTGACATTCTGAACTATTTGCTGAACCAACAACAAAATTGTTGACCCGGACTTTTAGTTACATGACAAAAATATGCCCTTGTGTGTTTAATTCACTGTATTGTAACCTGTGGCCAGGAATGGAACTCAATTCCAAACTCACATCATCATACCACTTTATTTCCAAAAAGGATTTGAGGAGACCACCAACTCCTCTTTATAGATCGTTGTATTTCAAAAGCAACAAGCACTGTGTATCTTCCCAGTGGTAGGTATTCTATAAATATGTACTGAATGGACTCTAAAGAGGTTAAATGCAGCATCCTTACAAATATCATCTTCCTCCAGTGCCTTACCCATATCCTTTTCTTGAACTCAAGTGTTCACTTCTATTTTTTCCACCTAGAAAATTTTAATGGTTCACATCCACAAAAGACATTCACTGTGGGAAATGTCCAGCTAAGCTCTTTAGTTATTTCAGGATAGCTTCCTTTTGTAGTTTTTGCTATTTATTTCTTGCATTTTCAAGTTCATGAAGTGCCTACACCATAAAAATAATACTTTACAATTGTTTATCATGTTTAACTTATCAGGAGCTCATTGACTCCTTTGTTTTCACTTTAGCCACACCCTGGCAAGGGATTAAAATAAGGTAAATGACTTAGGTTCTAAAAATAAGATTGAGATGAGAATGAAATCTCTTGCCTTCCATTGCTAACTTGTCTCTTTTCTCAAGAGATATCAAAGGTTTCATCTTGAATGCCAGCTCAGCTTGGTTGGTATAACACAGTTGGGCTTTCTGGAATACTGTGTTAAGTAGGATTCTGAAGCCATCTTAGGATTCAGCGGGCAAAAGAGCAGTCCTTGGTTTAGCAATGCCGGTCAGACATTAGGAGTGAGCAGAGAGTTGTCTGTGGCAACCCGTGTACCTTTTATTTGCCATATCCTACATCTATAACAAGGTAGATTTACTGACACCCCCCCAACACATCAAACAGCCAAAAGGCATCCCATTCTTTAGTAGGATTTGCTCAATCCCAGTCTTTCTCTGCCAACCTTTTTCTGCTCATTTAGATTTATTCAGTATAATTTATGTATTCATGTAATGTATATACATACACACACACACACACACACACATACATTACTGTCTATTTTCCTGTGTCCCAATTTAGATGAGGTTCCCTAGTGTAAATCATGCATTTATTCTAAGTCTGTTTTTAATAGAATTACTACAATTACAACATGGTCACACTGTATGCCAAGGTAAAGTTTTCGATGACAGTAAGCTTCTGAAATAATTGGATAATGATCAGTGTGGTATGTTTTATATTTTATCCAGCTTAGGCGGGAGGAGAATACACAGCATCTTAAGTCCCCCTTTTCAAGTATTTAAGTGTACAAATGCATAGGCCAGGAGTTGACATCTTTTCCTACAAAGAGCCAGATAGCAAATATTTTAGGCTTTGCAAATCTATCTGATCTCCAGCCCAACTACTCAGCTCTACTGTTGGGGTTCAATAGTGACAGTACACAGTGTGTCAATCAGCGAGTGTGGCTGTGTTCCAGAACAAAAGGCAGAGGACAGCAGATTTGATGCTGAAGTCTCTTCTGCTGACTCCTGGCATGGGGAACAGATCACTGCAGAGGGAACTAGAAACCTGGGATGGTATTCTGCAGGGGGCTGTGTGACCTTCAGTTTATCTCTGCATGTCATGTAATTATCTGGGACATGACGACGATGATGACAAGGATGACAGCAATGATGACTATGATGATGGCTAACTTATGGGGTTCTTGTGATGGTGAAAGGACCTGGTTATGGGTTTATTTGCATGGTACCGTATCTGGCTGAGAAGCGGATGCCTCAGTTGATTGTTTGGATGTCTTATCGGCAGCAGGGCTCTCACTCTCACTTTCAGGGGCAGATGGGTGGAGCAGGTGAGGCAGCAGAGCTGGTGGAGATGAGGGCTAAGGGAGTGCAAACATCCTGTTTGAGAAGTAGGCTGCTGTTCAGCTCCAGGCCACTGCTGTCGTGTGGCAGTGGGGTCCTCTTGTTGCCAGGTCTTCTGAGTTTTCAGAATCTACAAACCCACATTTTAAACAAAATTTTCCAATTTTTAAACAGTGTAAACACACTGTAGGAGCTGAAGACAATCCAGGTATAAGGACTGAATCAAGTTGAAAAGGTGATGATTATCGACAAGCATGAAGGATTATAACAAAGACTACCTATTAACTACATAGAAATGACACTCGTTGGCTATGCTTTGGGTTCACTGAGACTAAATAGGAGGAATCCTGGTACATTTTCAGGACAGGGGTGTAAGTAAGGTATCAGGAAGAACTTCCCAACAGCATGGTTGTTAAACAGAAACAGGTGGCTGAAGTTGATTGAGAACTCTATTCGCTGGAGAATTTTGGGAATGGGTCGTCAACATTCATCCAAACATACGGTATCTCTTGGGGACAGGGAGTTGGATTGGAGCCAGGGGCCTGAGTACTGTAGTGAAGAGAATTTTAATTTCTCAATTTTTTACTTTGGCCTAGGAGTCATCATGTTTAACATGTTTTTAAAAGTTTGTGTTTAGAAAGGTCTCTTCTCCCATAGTTCAAGCTACATAGATGAGCTCATGTAAGGAATGCATTTTTTAATTTTAGCACTTTCTATAAATGGGTTTTCCAAACCCTAAGCTGAAGTTGTTACCACGACGGGGAACATGGAGATAATTTTTCATTCTTTCATGCTATGCTGAATGTCAGCAGTAGAAGCTCCTAAAAATAATCATACCTTGTATTTATATAGCACCTTTCCCGAAGGTTCTCAAACTGCTTTGTAAGACATCATGTAATTAATCCTTATAAAGCATTTGGAAGACAATTGTATAATATTCAGTTAATATTTGTCTTGCATATAAAGGTTAAGCATTTTATACTTATATATTTATACTGTGTGCTGTGAACTCTATATCAGGCATAGAATATGCTGCCCATAGCCACTTTCTGATTATTATATTGCATGGTCTGACAAGCAGGAGAGATCAGGAACATAAGCTGTAGGTTTCAGGAAGGTAAGTGTGAAGGAGTAAAAGGGAACTCACACTGGGGCTGCTGGGAGTTTGTGAGAGTTTAGTTTATTTCTAGGGTTCATGGGAAGCCATTACAGGAGTATGAGATGAGGACATGGAAAGAGGATTCTAACACCCCTGAAAAACAACTTATCTGGCTTATTTGAATGCATGGAGGTAAATGAGGGAGAGACGGTCCAGAATGAGGTAGGCGGTACGGTCGATTTATTACTGTTTCTGAGCCAAGTCTCCCCTTTCTTGGCCTCCTCCCCACCATGCACACAACTTCTCCTTAAGATGCTTTTATCTTCATCTTTCTCAACTCAACTCTTCAGCACGTTTAGAAAAGATTATCCCAGGGACTGATTTGCAGTCAGTCATAAACACCTTAGCATGAAATAAACTGGGATAACTCTGCTAAACATTTTGACATTTTAAATCTCATCTCTAATTTTGCAATGAGAAGATTGAATAAGTTAATAAACGTCCAAGCTCTTAGAATAGCACCAGGTGCATAGGAAATGTTATGCGAGTCATTATTATTTTTATTTGTAAAAATATCAGGCACGGTTGAGCGGGAATGACCGTATACTGGGTTCTTGCAAACATTTGTGCATCCTTGCAGTCAGGCCTCATGGGTTGCCTTCAACTCTATCTGTGCATAAAACTAGTCCTTGCAATGACTACAACAAAGAAATGGTCACCTCAGCCCCAGCAGGTGGCTGGAGAATTAATAGGAAAGAAGGAGGAGAGTCAAATCTGAGAAGCCTTGCTTGGGAGTGGGGGCAGAGGTGGGCTTGTGTGTGATGATAAATTGGACAGAGAAAGAAAAGAGGAGGGAAACTCTGGAGAAGACCCCTGGGTCCCAGCTTGGAAGGGTGGGCATTGAACTAGTGAGGAGCACAATATGCAGGTTTGGAAAGGGAAAATGTTTACATAGGCTCCAGCTTGTGCCCAGCCCAGCAGGCTGCCTGCAGGTTTACAGCTGAACATTACCATCATGGCACTGTCTTCTCCGGAGTGGCCAAGAGGAAGGAATGGCCAGGGATATTTCCGCCAGCCCAGAGGTTCTGGTGCCACCCTTGAGTGTTTTCGAATTGGCAAGAGTGGTCTGGTGATTTTCCACCGGCCAAGTCAATCTTCCATGCTCATGGACCCAGAATTTAGCATCTGTGTTTGTTCCAGAGCTCCTTCCATTGGCTCTGATAAGCCCTTACAAACAAGCTGAAAACTTAGCAACAAATCCACTTTCAAGTGTGAACTAGGCCTTGAGTAGAAGTCCTAGACCCTCGGCCAGAAGGATATTGTCTGTTTTTAGTTGTTTCTTCTTCAGGCACCTAACTTAGTCTTGGCTCACCCTAAAAAGAAGACATTCTTGAGCAAAGGCCCAAGGCTATGGAATTCTGCCCCTGGCACTAAAGCAGAAGCTTTAAATGAGGCACTCGGAACAACTTTCGATGCATTGATTCTGCCATGTGGTAACCGCCTAGGATTCAAGGCCACCCAGGAATAAAATGGACAAGGTTGTTCCATGAATATTAGCTGCAAGAAAAAGACTGCTTTTCAAAATTTAATCATTTTTTTTAGACAAAAAGAAAGCCACGTTGAACATTTCATTGAAAAATGGATATTTCAAAGATGTTTAAAAAACATTAAGATTAGCCTATGAGGTGATGGATACCGATACTAATGTCTATACCAACTTTATGTCTATTATACCAACTTGAGTGTCTTTCCTAAATGGGAGAAGGGAAGTTGAATGTTCAATTGCCCTGAAACCACAGAAATTCCATCATTTTTTTCCTGGAAAGGTGTATTTTCTGGCGCAGTAAAGGAAAAGAGAGGTCTTGGTCTATGTGGAATTGTTTTAAGTTTAATGATTTGGATGTGTTCTGCTTCCATTAGAATGATAATTGTTTGGGGCACCTGGGTTGGTTAATCATCTGACTCTTGATCGCAGCTCAGGTCTTGATCTCAGGGTCTTGAGTTCAAGCCCCGTGTTGGGCTCCACATCCAGCATGGAGCCCACTTTAAAAAAAAAAAGAATGACAATTGTTTGAAGGTGATATTAGAGAGGTATGTTCTGGGTGCAAGTGATAGAAACCCAGTTCTAACTAGCTTGAGCTAAACAGAGAATTTATTGGTTCAACTGAGAAGTATAAGGAATAGGCATCCCTGAGTTGGTCCGGATGATGAGTATACTTGGGTTTTCAAGGCTCAGTCTCCCTTAACCTCTGAAATCTTTTTCTTCGGTGTTGGATTTTTCTTAGGTGCTTTCTCTCTTTGGCAGGGATGACTTCCAGCCTGCAGGTATCCTGCACTCTTTCTGCTTGGTTATTAGGCTCAGGCTAGTTTGGTGGCTGGGAAATGGGGAGGAATGCTCAGGTTGGCATGCAGTGTCAATGTCCGGGGAAGAGGAGATGTGAATCAAGAAGGTCCGGTCTGAGCCCTTTCCAGGGGCTGAAACCAAGCTTAGATTCCATGATCCATCATTAAAACCATTCTCTTATCAATACTCTTAACCCTCTTGTCCCCCTCTTCCTCGTATCCCTGTACTCTGGAGTCACTGTCCGTGCCTGCGTGGAGAGGGGCAAAGAGTTGTGCCTCAAAGACCAGAAACCACATAGAACAAGAAAGTGGCTTACCCCAGGAGGAAATAAAGATTGTTTCTACAAGGAGGAGTGGGCTGCTGGGCATTCTAGACAAAATACGTCTACCCAGAAAGGGTAGAAGCTTACTTGTGCATTGCTATATTCTCCCCAGCATCTCCCCATGTGGGTAGCAGCCTGATTTTAGCATGCTGAGTATGAGTCCTGGATAATCTTATCTTCATCAAGCAAGCTTAGGTTCAGCCCATGTAAAGTGGGAAAATCTGGTGGCTTTTCTAGATAGTCACCATCCCAGTGCCTTATACCGTTCCTATATACATTTTGATGTGGACCAGGAGTATGAGCGTGGGTGGGCATCCTAGAACAGGATTTCAATATTTTGACAAATGTTTTAACTTTGGAGACTGTGGCAGAAACTACATCCTCTGCTTTTTTTTTTTTTTTAAACCAAGCAAGAGCTTTTATTTTTATTTATTTATTTGTTTGTTTTGTTGGGTGCATGACCATACAAAATAAAGATGATATTTTCCAGTCTTTTTGGCAGCTGTGACCATGTAAGTTCTAATCTTTTGGATATGAGTGGAACTTACATGGCCACATCTGGGTCATACCCATAGGGAAGAGGCATGGTCCCCTTTTTCCCTTTCCCTATCCCCTAGGTTGGAAAGTAGACACAAGATGCCCCATTTTGAGTGATGCAGATGAGGGCGAAGCCTTAAGGATGGTGAAACAACAAGAAAGAAGGCTCCGTGTAGCCCTATAGCAGCTGCTGTTCCGACAGCCTCCCCAGGCAGAGCCGCCTCTTCGCAGGGATAGAGAGAGAAATAAATGTGAAAGAAAAACCACCTTCATCTTGCTTAAGTTATTGTTATTTTGGTTTTCTATCACATGCGCTAAGCCTCTATCCTAACTAAAACAGTGAACAAAAAGCTTTTAGAGGAACATTTGGATCAAGCAATCCAGAAGGTGCAACAGTGAAAAATGGGCGAAAGTCTAAGAGAACTTACATTATCTTAAATAATTACTGTCTTGACATTCAGGGGGAAAAAAAACACATAGCTCAAAAAAAAAAAATAGAAAGTGATAAAAATAATTAATTGAGCAGCCTGAGAGCATGGCATTTACAATGCATTATGGAAATCAGGCACTTATGAAGTTTTTGAGCTAGAAGGAATGGGAAAGTTCACCTGGGCCCATCACCTGGCCCAATCATCTCATTTTAGAGCTGGTTTTCTCAGTCTTGGCACTATTGATCTTTCAAGCAGATAATTCTTTGTGGTAGGTGCTGTCCTGTGAATTGTAAACTGATTAACAGCAACCCTGGCCACTATACACTGGATGCCTGTAGTGATGCCTTCCCAGCCCCTTCAGTCATGATAATCAAAAATGTCCTGGCAGGGTGGGAGTGGGAGGGGCAAATATGTTTCCAATTGGGAGCACTGTTTTGAAGATGAAGAAATCGAGACTCAGCCAGCCAGAGAGTCAGATATCCTCAGGATGCTGCCCTATTAGCAAGTTTGAAACAGGCAAGTCGTTTATAATACCGATGTAGAATTTGAGAAAATATTAAAAGGAAAATACTTTAAAATAAATAAAGGTGAAATGACAACAATAGCTGATATTTATGAGTCTTAAGCATTGTCTTAACTTAAGCTTTACTATGACTCTGGGATTCCTCCATTTAAAGTTGGGGAAACTAAGCATGATAGCGGCTGAGCAGACTACCGCAAGATCACACGTCTAAGAAGCAGTAGAATTAGCATTTGGACCTGGCCTCAAATGGCCACAGGCTTCCTCACCGCTTTAATATGTAAGGTGAACAGTAAGTGAGATGTGTTGTCATTTTGGATCAGATTGTCAAGTCAATAAAAATAAGCTGAATATACGTGTTCGGATAAATTCACATTTTCTTTCATCAACTTATGTTATTTCTTCCATTCAATAGAGAGTTACTGAATGCTGATTATTTGCATAGCATTGAAGGATAACAAAATGAAAAGATTGAAAAAAGCTTCTTGCCAGGTTTATTGCCAGACCCTGGTGTAAATTTTACAGGTGTTAATTCTTTGATTCAGTACAATAACACTAAGATATTGGTTCTCTTATTATGATCATATTATAAACGAGGAAATGGAGGCATCAGAGGTTTAAGTAAATTGCTGAAGTTCACACGAGCTAGCAAGCAGCAGAGCAAGATTTTAAATCCAGGCAGTTTGACTCTTCTATTAATTTCAAAGGGCATAACAAAGGACCACAAAGGGGACGGCTTAGGAAATTTATCATCTCACAGTTCTGGAGGCCAGAAGTCAGAAATCAAGGTGTCCTCAGAGACCATGCTCCCTCTGAAACCCGTAGGAGAATTCTTTCTTGCCTCTTTCCAGTTCCTGGTAGCTTCTGGCAATCCTTGGCATTCCTTGCCTCCCAGCTACTTAACTCCAGTCTCTGCCGTCATGGTCATGTGGCGTTCTCCCTGCGTCTCTGTCTTTCCAAGCCTGTCTTACTATAAGAACACCAATTGTATTGGATTAGCAGACCACCCTATTCCAGTGTGGCCTCATCTTAACTAGTTACTAGTCATCTGCAATGACCCTATTTCCAAATCAGGTCATACTCCAAGGTACTGGGGGTTAGGGCTTCAAACATATCTTTTTTGGGAGACACAATTCAACCCTTATACCTACTAGCAGCTCTTAAACAGCATGTCATAGTGCCTCCCTGTAAGGAAGACGCAGTCCTTGTTATTGGAAGCTCATAGGAGCACAGGACACAAGTCATGTGCACAAACAATAGTAACCATAGAAATGCTAGAATTGTTTCATCAGTGTCACAAAACAGGCAAAAGCAATGAGCCATGGAGTTTCGGAGAGGTACTGAGATTTAACTGAGGCTGTGGAAGGGGGAAGCAATAGGTGGGCCTTTGCCAGGGGGAGTCACGAGGTAGGTGAGGAGAGGTATAAGGACAGGCAGAACGGCATACAAAAAATACACGGAGCTAGGAAAACCCAGAGCTTGTTCCTTACGATAGGGTGCTACCCAATAGGACATAGAGTCTACAAGCAGTGATAGAGGGGGTCATAAAATCAAAGCTTTTCAAGAGCAGAACTTCGTGAGGTCAGAAAGACTAGCTCTCTTCTTTAAGATAGGTGACAATATTGCACCACTGGGATTACTAAAGCCAAGAAAGGTTAAGTGGCTTGGTCTTGTTTGTATAACTGGTTAGTGATGGAGAATGGTGAATTGGGACACACTTTTTCTATCTTCTATTGCAGTTGCCATTTTTTCTATATTAAAAGCTAGAAAAATATATTGGGGCGGTATCATGAGGTGTTGAATGCCAGGCTGAGTCCAAAACTGAGTTACAGAGTAACAAGGTTTCAATGTCATCTTCAAAGGTTTTTGGGTAGACTGGATGCTCCATGAGAAATGGGGCCGGCAAGAAGAGGTAGGAGGCTCATAGTGTTTCAGGACAGAGATCAAGAGGGCTTGAACTGGTATGGGCAGTAGGAATGAAGGGAGAAATAGAGAAAAGAGAATCTTCAGATATAAATGTGGGGGACAGGAGCCCAAGATGACTTTGAGGTTTAGGGCCCCAGAGATATTGTGCCATTAATAGCAATGGGAAATTTGGGGGGCAGTATACGGTGATCAACCATCCGGGCTTGCCTGGGATGGAGGGGTTCCCTGGAAGGCAGAATTTTCTTTACTAAAACCAGGAGGGTCCCAGTCAAAAGTCTCGGGATGAGCTGGTAACTGAAAAGGAGACACAGGTTTTGCTTTATTTTTATAAAAATAATTTATATTTTATTTAAATATACTACTAAATTACTGAATTTAAATTACTACTCAATCTAGTATTAAGGCAAATTAATGCTAGATTTAGACATAAAACCTAAAAGTAGGACACTTATTCAAAGATATTTTTCAGCTCCAAAATTCTATAAATCTACAAATACAGCCAAGATTACTTTAACTAGTCATATTTTCAGTGTCGGAGAATGGTGAGATCGAAAATGAAAGAGTTCATTTCAGAGATCAGCAAATTGGAAGGCCCCTGCCATGTGTATTTCACAATTAGAAGTTTCTGTAAAATCAGCATTCCCTTTGCTTGAGGGTAAAAAGAATGGCAAGGTTTGACAACACTTCTCTGCTTTTGTTGGGAGCAGTCCTTGATCTCTGGGTTGTTCACATCAATTCTCCCCTGAGGGTATCCACTAATAATGCCCTCAGTATTTGTCTGCTAAATGACATGAGTCACCAGCTCCTTGTTCACAAGGGGACCGCAAAGGTAGGTTGGAAGAGCTCCTGATTTCCCAGGCTCTTCCTGAATCTTATTTTAGATAGTAAGAAGTAATTTTTCAGTGCAGTGCACATGAAATTAAGCATGCAACTGCTATTATTAATGGGATTTGTGCATCTCATCCCCCCCCATACACAGTCACATATACGCATGTGGGAGGCTAGAGGTCTGCTACATTGTTCTATCAGAATTGTAAAATCTGTAATCTGTCCCTGGAGATAAATGCGCAATTCATTTTCTCATGGAAGGAAAACCGAGCCCTGGTCTGTGACATCTCAAAGGGCTTGCTCTAAAAAGTCTCTTACTGGCTTCAAGTATTTGAGTTATAAGCTTAATTTTTAAAAAATATCCATTTCACCAGAACATGCTGAAAAATACACACAGCACTTTCTTTCGTAATGTGGTGAATTCAGTCTTGACCAGATCCTGCACATCACCTCAACCCAGGAAGAACGAATATCCTCTGCTTATTTACGAATGGCCAGGGTTTCATGACAAGAAAAGCTCTTCCACGTTGTTTTAGGTATGTGCCTCTACGGTGGGGGGAGATACCTGTTCTCCTCGGTGTGTAACAGTTTTGGTCTTTGATGCCTGAATTTTGACTAGAAAATTTTTTTGACTTTTTTTTTTTTAAATCTTAAGCCAGGACTGGGAACCATTAGTGCCCAGTAAATATTTCTGATGACCTCATCTGTTCTCACCCTATCTTGGTTGGTCCAGTTTGGGGCAGTTTACAATTTCAGTAGGAAACCTGGATCAGTTCTGGTGGACAAATGACGTAGAAGAAAGAAGAGTCTAGAGGCGGCAGCTCCCAAGAGGAAGGAGCCAGTGAAATGATCTGGCATAAAAGAACATCAGTGACCAGGCATGATGGTACCACCTGTGATTTAGAAGGGGGGCTTCCTTGTATCCCATTGAGCACTTTGCAGGTTTCTCTTGGCAACATTATTGATCGTGGCTGGAAGCCTCCAGGTGAAAGCCATTACTTCAACTACGAACTTCGCTAGCTCTTCCAGCTCCATCATCTGGGCAGGCTTAGCTACCAGATCTTTTTGCTGGGAGCAGATCCACCATCCAGAAGGCCAGTGCTGTTATTAACGTTGCTCACAGCAAAGTTCTTTTGTTTTGTGTTCTGTGAGTTCCAAATTGACAATAAGCATAACTGACATCGGCTCAGGAAATAGAAAAAAGCTGTAGAACCGAAACATACTTCTTTTTTTTTTCTAACCCAAACAGGCTATCGAAGCTCTGTAAGGTGTTTGGCTGTCACAATTTTTCCCCATGAAAAGAATTTTTTCTACTTCGTTTCCCTTTGTTAAGAACTTAAACTTTGAAAATATGCTCGGCCACGGAGTGAAAACCACTGAACAAGTCTCTCCAGCTGCTATGGTTCTGCAGCCGTTCAATTAAGTCTCTTCCAGCCTTGAAAAGCTGCCTAATTCGGGGTTGGGTTTCATGTGCCACCCCATTTTGTATTTTCAATGTCACTTTTAACAGGCATGAGGATCATGACCTAGAACTGGAAACTGGGTGCTGAACATAACGCCAGTATTCCACGTGCAGAGAACCCTTCTCTTCTGCGGCATAAACTCCAGCTGCCCCTGTGCCAGAGATGACTGCACAAGAGCCAAAGCTACGAGGCAGCTAACCCACCTGTCACTCGGCTCCTGTAACTTTTCCAGCCTGTTTACAACACCGCGGTCGTTTTGAAAGCCCTTGATACAGAAAGCCATTTGTTTCTTACAAATGCATATCTAGATGTAGGAGAAAGTAACATCTATTTTTAAAAATTACCGAGCAGAATATCCTGTGCAGTCCTACCAGGCGGGCAACAGCTGCGGGAAAACAGAATATTTAAAATAAGTTAGCAAAACAACAGCCCCTTGGGGACTTTCGCTCCGCCTTAAGATGGTGAAACAAAGCACCTTAAAAGGCTTAGTTTTATACACATATAAGTTATTTAATTCCCAAGGACACTGTTCTCAACATCGAGAATATGTGCATGTGTGTATTTTTTTTTCTTTGAGAACTTTCTTTATTGAAGGTTTGTGCATCCGTTCAGCAGAAATTATGCAGCATCTTTCCTCAAAGAGAGCTGCATTAATGTGCCAATGCCCTTTATTTAATGCACTTTAAAATTCTGACGCGCCTTTTAAAAAGTATGAGTTGTGTTGGGGAAGTCTAATCACCGTTCTGCATGAACGGAAATGTGCTATTTTTGTAAGGGTAGTGCTGGAGTCGAGTTTTAGCATAAGGGTGTCTCTATAGTACAGATGTCCGAAGACATTGGTTCGTTCTGATGCCCAAATCAACCAGCTAGAAATGTTACTTCTGCCAAAATTAGTCAAAGGAACTTCAACTAATCATCATTTAAGCAATTTGGGACTGAAAACTCTTTAAGTCTGTAGGGAATATTTAGAATTAATTCTGCAAAAACTCAGCTTCGAGGGCAAACTTTCCTTGCACTCTGGAGCATGTAGCCACCCCGCAAGATAATGCCGTGTGGTTGTAATGACTTCATACAGATTTTTTAGACGTCTCTTGGGATACTATCGTTTTGGTTTGCTGATCTAATCCATTTCCCTTTCTTCTCGATCATGCACTTACCCTTCTCTCTCTGGACGCCTGTCTTTGGATCTCTTCCCATCTCAATCAGTGTGTCCTTTTTAAAAGTGTTTCATTAAGGTTGAAGTTCCAAGGACATCACTTTTCCTCTTTGAATAAAATGTGCCTTCTTTTTTTGAATGCAAACTGCCTGTGCCCTCACTGTACAATCAAAACAACGGGAAATATACCCAGTGCACTCAGGCAAAATTGGTGTGCGAGTCTCTTGGAAATATCTAGTAACAGGTGCAGTTAGATAGGCTGGCAAAACATTCTGGTTTCATAACAATTACTAATAAGAAAATAAACGTTAGGTATGCATTATTAAAATATTTTCAGGGTTTTTTTTTTCTTCTAGCAACAACAACAACAAACCCAAACCTAGCCAGTAACCGATTCTATAGATCGAAATCCTTAAAAAACATTTCATTCCGTCTCTCTGTTTTCAACACTATTCTATTTTTAAAAAAATTTGCATAGATGTTTCTTCTTGTAGGATGAAAATATATATAATTTTTACCTAGATCTCTGGAATCTGTGTTATCCGTCAAGTCAGTAGAAGATTCTTCTCGCTGTGGCTTTTGACGATTGAACAGTCACATTTGTTACATGCACTCCATGTTAATTGTAGTAAACCAGTAGGCATGCATATGTTGTCCCCTTGTTAGTAAGATGGACACGTTTGCCAGGGATCTGGAGGTTTTCTGATTTCTACGAATAAGGGTTCTAGACAGTCTTAGAACTGGCTCAAATGCACTTTGGTAAGGAAAGCTGCTTTGCAATTCTCAGAGACTTCAGATACATCTAGTAGGAAATTCCAGTGTTTAATTTGCCTTCATGCAGCCAGAAGCCTATATCCACACATGGAAATGTGATGATTTAATGTTATTTGTTATCTTTGTGCTATTTTGTATAGAACCTGAAAAGAAAAGGAGTTTCCTTTTGTAATCCAGAGAGGAGCATACTATATGTCAGAATCTAATAACTTTTTTTTTAGACTTTGGATTTCTACATCTGAATTTGGTGTGCAAGTTTTGCTACATCCAAAGCCAAAATGTCATATTTTGTTAAAAAAAAGGGATGGCTATATCATAGAGATGTTTATAAATTGAAATAAATAGATTTTTTTTTTGGCAGTTGGAGAGTATAAGTACTTGAAATATATAGCAGGAGAGTGCGGTGGGAAGGAAGAATAGGGAAAAGCATGAAAGTGGGGGGCAAGGAAGAAAATCTATATACTTCAGCAAAAATATTCAGAAGCCTGAAATTCTAATGAATGTATTGAATTAACTGCACAGAAATGTGGAGATGTATTTGCTAGAATGGAGTTCTAATTTGACACACTCTACAGGATTTCTAGAGATTAAGGTTGAGGAAGCTTGAGAACGACATGGGTCCAGATACCATCAATGCACTAAAACAGGAAATGCCCACAGGTGAGAGGAAACAATCAATTCTGGACCTACTTAGAGAGAGAGAGAGAAAATAAAAAGACCAAACAATTGCTTCAATTCTTTCCGTTCATAAAAGCTCTCATCACTCCCTCCTTTACTCCTAAGTGTTCGCATTTGATTTAAATTCTGAGAAGCTAGAGCAGTAGTGAGTCAGGCACATTAAGCAGGGAATGGGGAACAAACTCCCTTTAGGCCAGTCACCTGTTAAGTTTGGGGTAAAACAGAAGTTGAAAAATGATTTTCCTCTCAAACCATGTTAGTAGTTCCAAAGTACTGAGGACTAAAACCGTTGCAAAGTCTGCATGTGTAAGCCTGTGAGCCCTTTTGTATAAGAGACAGACAGACAGACAGACACCAATGAAACAGAGGTCCAGGAGAGACAAGAGAGAGAAGAAAGTTGTTAACATGAATGAAATTGAGGAAAGATTTCCCTAAAGAGCTTATATTTATATATATTCACATATTAAAGAAGGCATGTGAAACTATATAAATGGAATATAAGTATTTCCAGCCACAGAATTAAAAACACAACACATATTATGTATGCATGTATATGTGCGTGTATTTTTGTAGATGTTAGTAGTTTTTTGGAAAGAAAAAGGGAACAAGTGTTGCTTTACCAGTTTTATCATCGTATTCTTAACCACCAGCCCTGGAGTCTCCTGATTAAACCAATTAGCCTTGTTTAGCTGTTCATTACCCACATTGCTTGACCTGCTGCTATGCATAATAGGGTTAATCATAATGAAATGAAATCTTTTGATTTTATTAATCTCTTATATAGTATGTCTTCCAGAATTCTTACCAATGCTTGGACATCAGGGAATACTGCTCGTGAGCTAAATTTTGCTCCCTCTGCTGGCTATCTCTGAGGGAATGGTGAAACTAGTGGCTCATATATAGACAAGGACTACTATTATTTGAGAACACACACACACACACACACACACACACACACACATATTTATTCTCAGGGAAGCAGTACCATTGCATTGAGAGTTAGCCCTCTTCTCTTCTGGCACTGACAACAGAAGCACCACGAGGACATTTTCTACCCAGAATGCCTTGGTAGCTGAAGGAAAAAAAGCCCAGGGTGGTGGTGGGAGGGGCAGTCAGGGATGGGAGTTGTGGTGCATCTAAGGCTTAGATAAGCATAAGCTCCCCCCTCATGAGCTTATTGCATCTTCTTTGCTTGCTGATATCCGTTAGTTCCTAAAGGGTAGTGGGAGAGCTTTATCCTGCAGGATACAAATCAATGTGTTACTCTTGTGGGGCATGAGAGAGGGTCCTGGAATTAGTGAAAAAGCATGTCCCCTTATTAGAATCCCTAGATTTATGCAAATGTAAGTTTATTTATATGAAATACATAAAGTTAAAAAGAATGAGTTAATTTTTCAAAATGAATTAGAAAATTTGAAAAAAATTAGGGAGAATACCGAAAACATAATATGTAAATTTTCATTGAAAAAGCATTCTGTTTAGCAATAAAACTAGTTCAATAGATACTTAAGGTTCTAAGCATATTTAATCTACAAATCTAGATGTTAGGGAAAAAAATAAAGCACGGAGATATTTTAATAAATGGATGGATTAGGTTAACCTAACATAAAATGTTTTTATCTTGAAGTTAGGAAAAACTGCCTTTCTCTCTGAGGTACACAAAATGATTTCTTGCCCTTTGTGAGAAGATTAAGGGAGCTAAATCTTAGCTTTAGATTTGGAATCATTAAGGAGATTTAAAAAAAAAAGAAGGAAGGAGTGAAGGACAGAGAGCATGGACAAGAAGCATGTTATCTACTATATAAATTAATTTAAATTCTTAAATAAAGTTTCTTAATATGACAGGAAATTTCACTTTCCCCTCCCCTCTTACTCGATGGCTTTCTTAGGGGGAGAAAAAAAAGCCGCGACCAAAAAAGATAGAGAATAAAAGAAATGAGTCTATAAAAATCTGAATAAATGGGAATTTATACGTTATTTAATGCCAATCTGCTCCAGTTTTTATGTTTGTTGTGTGTACCCACATCCATGCCTGGCATTGGCATTTAATGAATTGTTTTGGTATCGAAATATACTCTCTTGCCTTTCAAATTCATGCAGACCTTACTTGTCCTTCAAAAAGGAAAACATCCTGTTTTGGTTAATGGGCTTAAAAAAAAAACAACAAAAGTAAATTGTGATAGCAATTAGGTTTCTCAGTGAGCATGCTCAGTGGGTCTCTCGTGGTTGCTAGGCAACCAGCTGAAGGTGTGTGGCAAAAAGAGGGCCCCAAATGTAAAAACATGAGCACCTTTGGCATAGGTTAGTCTGGAAGCCCATGTTCATTTATTGAATTAATTGTGGGATGTCCTTGGATGCCTTTCATGAATTCCGTTTCCACATTTTTGGGGAGAGGGTTGAAGGTCAGGAGTAGGGGATCCAGTGGGATGGGTTCAAGAACCTTAGTGACTACTTCTAGAACGAGCACTGTGTTTGAACTGGATTGCAGTTCTACCGTGCGTGCGTGTGACAATTTATTTTTCTTCACGGGACGTCGCGGTTCGCTCTTCACCACCGCACTCGGGCGGCTCAGGTGGTTCGGGCACAATCCGCATCCCACCCCGCCTCAGCGTAACGCATACGTCGGACCTTTAAACCCTTCCAATAAATCCATTTTCACGTCCTCGAGTCCTATCACAGAAAATTCCCGGTTAAACCACGTTGTTAAATTAAAGGTTGCAGCCCTATTCAAAAGCCCATTCACATTCTCGGGGGTTCTGCTGAAGAAGCACTTTACAGTAGTTCAGAGAGCGGTGCCGTGAAGTCAAGAGGAATCAAGTTTTAGAAACCACACAAAACGCCTCGTCTTTGGTGAGCACAGTGCCATCTCCATCAGCACCTCTAAGTAGCAACCCGACCAAACACCTGGTTCGGTCCACAGTGACAGCTCACTGTCTCTCCAGTGGTAACAATTTAGAGGCACAATGCTAAACAAGATATATACATGATGTCAAATATTGGCTGCACACATCTAAGCCAATCACTTCTAAATAAATTAACCATGGCACAGCCTAATATGATCCACCTGCTTTCTTCCTTGCGTCGTTCCAGACCCTACCTGAACCCCCCTTTGATTAAATGTCAAAAGCTTGCCTTGTGCCTACAGATTTCACTGAAGGCGGATAACAGAAAGGTTCCTCCTGTGACTCCATAAAACTGAAATAAATTCCACTGGCATCTTGTAAATTTTTATTTTCTACAATGACTGCAGGCCCCATCTGCGGCCCAGCTGTTATTAGAACGGAAAGCGTTGGCCCTTCTGCATTACAAAACAGCATAGAACAGTAATTGCCAGTGGAAGAGATTAAGTGTAGACACTAAAAATGTTTACTCGCAATGAATATGCATAACGATGGGTAGGAAACAGCACTGGAAGATTAAAAAGAGAGAAGGGTTTGTTTACAAGGCTGGGGAAAAAAAAAAGAGTGGAATGTCAGTTGGCCCCGAGCCTGAAATAGGAACGAAAAACCTTTGGGCAAGGCATTAGGGAGAAAAACAGATGGTTTGTGAACCTTTTATTAGATAGAAAAATCATTAATCAAGCCCAGGCTGGAAATGGCAGGGTTTTTGGTAGTTCATATTTTAGTTTATTTTTTCTTAAAGTGACAGTATGCTTTTTTTTTTTTTTTTGGTCTTTTTGGGACAGTCATCTATGGATCTTATGTCGATAGGCACTGCTTTTGTACATCGTTCCACATTAAAGCCAGCTTCACTTTAGGTTAGTGTGAGCACTGATTTGTTATACGGAGAAAATTCCTCCAAAGGGTTTCACATTTCAGCACCTGTTTTGCCTGTATAGCAATTAAAAAAAATTGCCGCATGGAAAATTTTTTTGTTCATTCATATCCTATTCCTTTGCTTTTGAAACTTGGGAAGAAAATGGAGAGAGGAAACTTGCATGTAAGGCCTTGCTGACTAGATTGATTCACAACAATTTAAGCAAGATGTGTAGTAACAATGATCACAAATTGATTCATCTCCTGAGAGGGAAATCCATTGGAAAAAAGCTCTCAAGACATGGAGGGTCCCATTTGAAACTGTACCTCCCATAAAACTAATCTGTGCCCTTTGAGCTTGAAAAGCTTGTATTTTACATTTATTTTTAATAATAGTAGTGAAAAAATCTCAGGGAAGGGCATGTCCTAGAGATTAACAAAATCCTGGAATTAATGGGGCAAAGCTCATCATCTGCCGCTAGCCAGTCATCAAACTCTAGGAATTGCCCTGTGCCAGGGGCATTATTGTTTAAATGAAATGCTTATAACATTAAAACACCCTCATGTGTTTTAAATACACAATGTGTGTTCACATATGCATCCATTCACATACACCTATAGACACACACACACACACACACACACACACACACTGTGTCAACTTATGGAGTAGTAGGATGGCAGGGTAGGAATATATCAGAACAAAAGTATCTACAGCCAGACCCAGAATTAAGCTTGATACCACAGTTCTGGAGTTTTGCTCTGGTCTGCCATGTCCTTGGAACTGATAGCTCATTTTTACTTTAGGAAGCTCCCCTTAAACTCAATGGTAAAGGGTTCCTGTTCCTGGTCCACATATTTAGTATTGGATGGGGACTGACTTTATCAGGGTTGTCACTCCTAGAGCTGAGCACTGTTGATGCTGGGCTTCCATGAATATGCAGTGGGGCAATTTCTGCATAAGGAATTAGGAAGTACTTAGAAAGTATCTCATTCATGTTTTTCACTCTTTTAGTGGAAAATTTTTTAAAATAATTTTATTCACTAGTAAATATCAGCAATTCATAGGGACAGTTGTTTTTTTGGCAGAAAGTGCTCATAGAAAACCTATTGTTTTCCTGTCCTTATTTCCCATGAGAGGAATTGTGGAAGTCAAGGTCAGAAACACCTGCTACATCATTTGATTTTTCCTCTGATCAATATACCTATATTCCATGTTAGGGAAATGAGACCCATTGAAATGGTCACATTACAATAAGAAGCAGAGTGAGGAGAAGGGTTTCTGACTATAGGTCTCTGTTCTGATGTCATTACTACCTCCCTCTGATGATCATTCCCCTGAGAATCTGAGACACATGCCTTCCCTTTCCTTATCCCCTAGTCTCCTTCATGGACTTATTTATCTTCGTGCAGTTTGTTTGGGGTTAATGTCATTGTCAATAAAGAATGCCAGAGAGGAGCGGGATCAGCAGTGACCTTCTGCAGGGATTCCAAAACCTTGCCACCGTACCTCCGTGTCCTGGGCTGACTCGTTCTAGAAACAGAAGTTCAAAGATATGGCTGCCATGTTCCTTTAAAACACTTTTATAGCATAGTTAACGTTTTCTGTTTTCTGACATTCTTTTTCTGAAGAGATGCTTAAAGCAAAAAAAGGTTTCCTGCCACGAAAATGACATTAATATTTCGTAAATCAAGAACTAAGATAATGTTTTGGCGCTGCAGAGACGTTTACCTTATGTCGTTTATCTAAATGCTTTTCGATTAAAACATGACACAATTTTTGGACTGTCTTTAACCGGAAAAAACAATTCCAAGAACTTTCTTATTTCAGAGCCTTAAATTCTTTAGTCTCACCAGAATTCACTGTGGAGTGTTCAGCCTTTCAACTCATTGAAAAAGGCTTCCCAAATAATAAATCTTTTCCAGTGATTACTTATGTGCACTAAGTCAAATAATTTACTAAAAGTCAAGGCGAAACCTTCAAATGAAAATCATATATATACGTTTGTAAACTTTTGAGTTAATTGCAAGTTTTGTTCCCCCAAATTAAATGCTTTCTATATTGACCTATTAAGGAATTGATCTGTTTACAGAACAGATTTTTTTTTTGTATCAAACAGAGCAAAAAACCTCCAAAAAACAAAACACCCCAAAACTTTCTAGGTAGTAAAGCTTTCTTGAGTGAGCATCTGCTAAAGGAAGTATTAAAATCACAAAAGTGATTATGAATTTCAAAGTTTTTTACCTATTTGAGAAATATGGGGAGGAATGAGGTGTTGGAATCTGTGCTGTAGGGTAAAAATACGATTTTCTGGTATTACATACACTCTACATTTTTTTTCTTGCAAAGTTGCTTATAACAAGGATTTTCTCTCTGACTCTTTATTATCTTATTTTATCTATGGCTAATGCATTTCCTTTTCCTTTTAAAACCTTAAGGGTTTTACCAGTTGATTTCGGCACATTTAGATTTTAGGAAGAAAAACACATTTATGAAGTAGCTATTTCAAAACATTGAGGAGAGTAACAGTTACCAAAAAAACCAAAACCAAAAAACAAAAAAAAACCACATTAAGATTCTGCCATAAACCATTCAACAGCAAACAGAAGACTACAATTAAGGCCAACCTGCTTCTCTGGGGAATAGTGAAGAGCAATTTCTTTTCCGACTGTGTACACCATAGAAAACTGCCCACATAGTTCCCGAGTCCTGAACTAATAACTTTGAAATGAACTTCCTGCGGGAGATGAGCCCCCTCAAGGTTGCCAGGGGCTGAAGAACCGGGCTGTGGCCAAGAGAATGAGGGAGAGGAGAGAATGCACAAGGCTGTATAAGGAAGGGTAGCTAGGATTGCTAGCCTTGCATATGTTATGGCACACCATTAATAACAATGATCAAAAGAAAAAAGATATCTTAACAGCTGCATTAAATTACTAATGGAAATTGGCATTTTGAAATGAATTCAGGGTGAGACAGTAACAAAAGAGCATCTATGTATAGTACGGGTCACATTGTAAGGCCAGAGAAGAATTCTCAAAGGTAGAGTAGTTGTGATCAAGCAGAGATTCTTCTTTCTTTCATTTTTCCTTACATTTATAGCATGTACAGAACGGTGGGCTTCACCGAAACACCCGAAGTAAGATGCTTCAATGAGATTGTGTTCTCTGGAAGATATGGGAAATATTTAATACCATAAAAATAGGTAAATATGCTCATAAGAAGAGCAGGGTGAAAGAGTGAAACAGTCTATGTTTCCAACTTAATAACTAAATATTACCAAACTCCAGTTTTGAAATGAAATTTGTTTTTCATGGAAGAGAAAGATTCTGAGACAATTTGACTTTGATATGAACATTTTGTATTAATAAAAAAAATGAAGCACAGACGAGAGCTAGAGTATCCTTTAATGGAAAAATGGAAAAGATAAAAAATAATTTTGAGTTGCATAGCATTAGAATCTGATTGTCAAGATGTTTTCTATGTATTTTTTTCTATCAATATTTATCAATCCACTAGTCCTTTTTATGTGGGTTTTTAAAAAATCATGATTAAGGGATTTTACTGAAGTTATAAAACTGGTATATTTATAAATTGTTAAAGTATCTGATGAAAAAGTATAAAAAAAGTCAGAAAATGATGTGGATATTTGTCTCTGCAAACCAGATATCCAAAGTCTGGCTGAATGTTTTCCTTGTTGCATGAAAGTTTTGGTCCCTGCTGTCGAGCTGAACTGGATTTCTTTAATTAACACTACGAAGCTTTGAAGGTTTCTTTCTCAGAACTTTCTAGAAGGAGGGACAATTGCTTCATAATTGATAACTAGTACTGCAAGAAGAACAAAATCCTCCAGGAAACACTTAAAACTTATGTACCTTAGGCAAGGGGACCATTATCAGGACAAGTTAAACTTTTCTTTTGAATTCAATGGGGGTATTTTGGTGTTTCTTTTGACCCTTGACACATACTTGAAATGGACATCTGTTGACAGAAATAAGTAATATTTTAATTTGGATGACCTGGATTTGGTGTTTATTCTAGGAGAAGAAGCTTTATGCAGTTCTGTCTTGGCAGCAATTGTATCCATTTTGGGTGTACCTGTGTCTTATGACTTTGTTGAGTGCTATCTCCCAGTCATTGCTTGAGGTTTAGAAATACACTTTCTGGACTATTAAAGGAACATCCTGAGAACCAGTTACCATCAGAGTCTTTGTGACTGCTGGCTATCACTCTATCATCTGTGGGACAGGAAAAGGGCTACCAGCACAACAAATTTTAGAAGCCATCCTTACATTGCTAACTATGCTCTCTGCTCATGATTGTATCCCATTTCCTGGGCAATTTTAACATACAAGCCAGTAAGGACCGACATAGCTGCAGTGGGCTCAGTCACACTCTGCATTTAATGGGTCAGTAAATTTAACTTCGCAAAAGTGTGTGTGAGTAATGTTTTGATAAACACCTGGCCTTCGGCCGTGTTTTTTAGTCCTGGTTATATATTGAAAATTATCTAGGGATTTACATTTTAGAAAATAGTCAGATATAGGGGCATCAGAACAACTGAATGAAAATATGGGGGTGTTGCCCATACTCCTGCATTTAAATAAAGCTCTACTGGTCATTCCAATGCACAGCTAAGTTTGAGAAGTGCTACCCTGTAAGGTCTCGTGAACCAGAATGGATGCACAACCTTCAGATAGTGCTTCAGAGAGCACTATTTTTTGGTGCTCTCACTTATCAATTGACTATGGAACACTCATGCAAATATATGGTATACCATCAGTCTGAAAGAATTAATACACTTCTAGGAGTGCTCAGTTTATACTATAAGAATGACTTAAAGACCCAATAATTTCAAGCTCCTGGAACAAGGTCATAGTTGTCAGAGTATAGATAAATATTTAACAGATATAGTGGGAATATCCAAAATGATTTTGCAATATGTCCAAATGGCTTTGCCCTGTTGACTCCATTTGCTGTTTTTGCCCTAGTCTGAAGACTTAGCAGGTGCCTTCTACACCTCACCTTCCTCATCATCAATGGCACTTCCGTCCCTGAGGAATCATTTGACTCCAGAGAACAACCACGGCTGTGGAATGAACAGCCATGCAGCCCTTTAAAAATCCTGTGTGCACCTCCAGGTCAAAATGTCTTTCATTCACATTCTGCAAGAGCCTACGTTTTCATTCCAAGAATGACTTTTGATTTTTTTTCAACTATGTTTTCAGAATGGAAAAAATGTGGAAAGATACGGTCTTCTGGGGGAGTAGATCATCCCTGGGAATGACTTGGAATGAGTTTTCCTGATGAGTTATGAGAGCATGAACACATATCCTGTTTTCCTTCTCAATTCAGACAGGTTTTTTTTTTTTTTTTTTTTTTTTTTTTTCCCAGTGCACCATGCAATACGTGCCCTCTTTACTACCCATCACCGGTCTATCCCATTCCCCCGCCCCCCTCCCCTCTGAAGTCCTCAGTTTGTTTCTCATAGTCCATACAGACAGGTTTTCACATAGATGCCTGTTTGCTCCAACTCATTCATGCTGTTTGCACTCCTTTTTCTAAGACATCTGAAAGGAAACATTGGCTCAAAGGTTCCATCCCAGGTGTGATGAGGATTTCTGGAAGGACAATTCTTATTGAATGTTATTATTGTCTGCATTTGATTTTTCCTTTCTAAGGAATTCCAAAACAAGTGATCCACTCTCCACATCCCAGATGTTGTTGTAAAACAGAATTTTGGAACATTTGAACTAAAATGCAATCCCCTAAAGTTCAACTGAGTCCCAGCTCTCAAACCAAACACTGACAAAAATGTATTTGTGCAACGGTTCACATGACTTCCTCAGTGCACCGCGTTCCGGGCTGTGTGACTCAGTCCCAAATGAACTGACACACCGTACTGTAAATTTTATAACAACCAAACACCAGGATGCTAGAAACGAGGACCTGGCTCATGTGTTTGGAAAGACGAAAGTTCTGGAAATATCCTTTAATGTTGATTTTTATGAGACCTTTAAGCAATGTTGTTTTAAAAAACACCTAAAAAAGAACCCCTAAAAAGTTCAAGTCTGTTAAAAAGTTTCCTACATAGCCCTGGCAGTCATTTCAGTAAGATAAGTATTTTGAAGAACACATCTTAGGGGATGGGTATTAGTCATTATTATCTTGTCCAAATTTAAGCAGATCATTTTGGGAAATGTAAATACCTGTGATTTAAAAGCATTCAAGAGACGGGCCAATATATAATTAATAAAAAATGCTTTTGAAGGTTTACATGCAGTCTTCAATGTTAGAATTTAACGCGTGCAAATCTCGGTTTTCCATTCCTCCTTCTGCCTGCCATTCACCTGTGTTTGTCTAATGGAAACCAGTTACTGCAGCTCTGGTTACACATCTGTTTCATGCATGTGCGATTACAAGCCGTTTTAGCAACTAGTAAAACTACAGGTGTCTGGGTTTTAATGTAACCATTTTAAAAGAGCAGTTCATGGGCCTCTGATTATTATTTTTTATAGCTGGCAGTGTTCCTACCATAGACTGCCAGCTCAGGAGTTAGACGTAAGTCTGTGGTCCTCTCATCTGGTAGAATCTCTGAAACCATGCGTAAATTAATTTTTTAAACTTTGAATCCACGCTGCTGAATACAGCTATCATTGTATTGGGCCCCAACAGCTTCTACTGCCGTTTCCACATGTCTCCAGCAACAAATAATTAACTGGATTTTGAATGCTGGATGTTAAAGGACTAAGTATGTGTATCTATTTGGCTTGCTTACTTCCAGACCAGAATAAAGACCACAATTACCATCACATCACTTTGATAAATAATGTTGACACATGGTTTCCTAGCAGCTGTGGAATGTCCATCAGTGCCCTTACCCTCAGAAGTTCAGTTCTTGTAAATGAAAAATTTGATTTGGAGATTTCTTCATTTTACCTCTCATCATCTAAGTGCAGCTGGGAGATGTAAGCGTTCCAAGGACTATTGTAACAACTACCGAAATCCATTATTTACAAATCAAATACTCAAAGAACACGTTCATCTGCTCTTAGAAGAGAAGGCTAGGTGTGTATGAATTACAAGAGGAGAAAACTGATTTACACATTAATCTAATTTGACAAAATTAGGATTTAAAATGTGTAAAAATCCTGCCCAGTGCCACCAGACTCAGCACACATTATAGGAGGCACAAGTCAAAATCAATTACAAATTTGACTTTGCCTCACAGTAATAGAGACACGTCGCCCTGCTATATTTAAAGCTCTGGTGACATTTCTATTACAAATATAAGCATCATTTTCCAGGGATTTATTGCTCAGCCATAACAATTTTTAGACAGGATCATTTATGAAATTCTAGGACTTGGCTCCCAAACCAGATATTTTTATTTACTTCTTTTAAATTAATAAACAGAGCTTAAATGTTCTGGATGAATGAAAACAAATTAATAGCGATAATTGTGAAAGTTTCCTTTATTAAATAAAGTTTAGCCATTTCACAGAAGCATTAGAGACTGTGGTTAATTTCTTGGTAATATATTTTCATTTGCCCTTTATCAATAACAGCATGATGATGTTTCTGTGGCAGAGATGGAACCTAGGATTGATGACACCCCAAACATTTTAATCCTCCATATGCTAATTAGTTACTCAAATTAGAGAAAAATTTCCTTCTATCTTATGATAGCTTTAAAACACAAAATAAATGAAGACAAACTTTCTAGAATATGTGGGAATTTGACTATGGCATTATTTTGAATAATCTTTTAAACATGTCAAATCCCTGAATAAAATCCTCAGTAGTAACTGTTGTCTTCCAGATAAAGTTGTCATTTTTAAGGTGCTCCGAACTCTGTTCCCAGCAGATTTCCCTGCTTCTCTTTATGACTCCCGCTCTACACCCAAGCAAATCTCAGCAGCTTCTCAAGACACATCTGACTTACCTGCGTCACTCATTGGTTTCAGATCTTTCCCATTCTCCCAGCTCCAGTTCGACTGCCACTACCTCCAAAAATGTTTTCCTGATTCTCCTTATATAAGTAACTTCTTACCTGTGAACATTGAAAATATTTGTTTTTTAGAGTAGCTGTTTATGTATATATTCTCCATGTCCTATATACCAGAGACGTGCTCAATGAAAGTTTGTTGATCTCATAAATGAATGAATGAATAAGTGTCTGCTATTGAGACATCTCTTTTTGGACTTATGCTTTCTCTTAGGGTCACACAATAGATAACAAGTATGACACAGAAATATGTTAATGTAGATACGTTGTACATATGTTCATAATATATCCCAAGTCTTAGCCCATCCCGAAGTAAATAACATTTTGAAAAAAAAGTATAATGGAAGCAAATTTGATTTGCTTTCATAGGTCAGATCTTATTCGTCAAGGCTAGAAATACTAACCTGGCCCTTTCCATATGATGTATCTGAAATGTCATTCTTACCTGCCCCTTGTCCTTTCTGCGTGCATCATTTCCTGACAGCAAAATATTTTCCTAACAGTCTGTTTGATTCCAACTTTAACCATCCTTCATGGGCTGTCAGAGTGAACTTCCTAATATGCAGATGAGGGTATCCCAGTCCCCTTCTTAGGAATCTTTGAGGACTCAAGGTAAACTTCTGATGGTCTACGTGGAAAGTTCAGATTCCTTCTACAGTCATTCGGTGCTTTCTGCTCCATTCTGCTCCATTCCCCTCGCTTCCCATGTGTGCCCTCTGTTCTGTTTCATGACAAACTTGGCCTCACCTGGGAAATGCCATTCTACCTCCCTTCTGCGCACAGGAGCACGCCGCCTCCCTTTTTGCCTATCAAATCCTCTCTGTTGCTCCAGGCGCGGCTGCGGAGCTCTATCCTTCCCTGTGTCTCCTCTGATCCTTTCATCCAGAATGTATTGCATTTCTTTTATACCTGTTTTCTACACCTCCATTTCATTGCGCTGAGCCCTATGTGAGCACTTGCATTTTCCACTCTACCAGGTTACGTGAATACTTCTTGAAAACAGAAACCGTGTCACCATCATGTTTGGATCTCCTTGCATCAATCATGTCTTCTCATAGGGCTGTTCACACAGCTCTTCATTGTCTTGCAATCAATTCACTCACACCTTTTAGGTGTATCATATACTGTAATGAGAATTGTGTTCCTACTAGGCTAAAGAAATAGCTTCAGAAAATTCTGATTAACAATCATAAGTTAATAATGTGTTTAATTGATGAAGATGGAATGGTTGGTGGATTTGAGGGAATTACCTCTGTGTCAGTTCTTTCCCGCATAAAATCTATTAATTAATGAGGAAAAAAGAAGTTTGGTATTTAGTCTCTAAGTTCTTTTTTGGAATCTAGGGCAGTTTGGAATCGAATGGTCTCTGTATGGGTAAGTATAATAATACCTTTAGTGTTGGTACTTTTATTTAGGTTTGGAAACTCAGGTGGAGTATAATACCTATGGAGTTAAGTGATGACCTCATTCTCCATGGCAATAATCTACCTTTCAGAAAAGGTCAAACAAGCTCCTTTATTTTTTTTTATTAACCTTTTTATTTTGAAACAAGCTCCTTTTGTAGAGAACAAAAGTAGGCTTGAATTTAACTTAGCTGGTTGTCTGGACTGTAAAAATGAAAGTATAAGCCAAGCCACCAAATGAAAAGAAACAGGGGGTCTCTTTCATTTGGAAGAGAAATTGTAAAACACTGCTCACACCAGGCATTTATTCATTTTTATATTTAATGCATTTTAAGAGTTGCTATTGCAACTATAATATTTTAAATACTTAATTTTGTCTGTGTGTGTGTGTCAGTGTGTGTGACTAAGGCTCAGATTCTGAATGTAGAATGGATAGCTCATTCTCAAGATGCAAAATCCTGAGCACCTTTATGTATGAAGTCCTGTTCTATTGGTAAAGTGTTATAATTCCCTCAGGAGATATTCTAACACATGCCTAATGTCAGATTTCTACAAAGGGCAGGTGAACATTCCTTAGATGGGACGGAACTCTCCATTGGTGGTGAGGGTGGGGGATTATTTTAGCTTGATAATCCTGGAAATTCTGCATTATGGCATTTGGCGGTATGAAACTGTGCTCGATTTATCTTACAGATAGGAATACAATACCCAGAGAATGAAAATAACTTCTCTAGACAGGGGCCAATCTGGACCAAGAGCTGTAATTTTCTCAGTGCCCAATTTTTATCACAAATCATTCTTCACACCATTATAAATTTGGGGGTTTTCCTCCTTTGTAAACACTGTGATCTATCCCTTTAATTGATTTTATTCCCTTTGAGCTTGGCAGCAAGTTGGAGGTAAGCACAGCTGCCTGACTGCTGAGCGTGCTTCCAGATGCTTTCAGATGGAGACAGAAGCTCTTTTATCCTGTCAACTCCAGCTGAATCAGGAGGCCAGAGGTCAGGACTACCTGTACACATTTTCTTTAACATCTCCAGCCAGCTTTGCTGACAGAATTGTATGGCTCCACATGTCCTAATTCAAGGGAGACTTATTTATCCAGGGATTACCGGTGAATTACAGCATGTTGGAAGTATCACAAAGCTCTATAAATGAGTCAACTCGACTTAATTGTAAAGAAGCTATTACTTTGCATATTCTTTATAACAGTGCTGTTCAACAGAAATTTCTGTAATGATGGAGACGTCCCGTATTGGTGCTGTTCAATATGGTAGCCATTATTAACACGTGACTACTGAGCACTTGAAATGTGGCTAGTGTGACTGAGGAACTAAATTTTAAGTTTTATTCCATTTGAATTTAAATAGGCACATGTGATTAGCGGCTACCACACTGGACAGAGCAGCTCTGTAAGAAATATGTGCTTGAAATGTTACAGGGACAAAAGTTTTATAAATGGTTGATAGTTATTAGAAATAACTAATATTTCTTATATTTAATAACTGACATGTATCCTCATTGATAAATCAATGTTATGGGATGAGTAATAATGATCCCTGTGATAATATGGCTGAATTATTAATTGAAACTATATTGCTACAGTCAGATAATGAACCTGTTTGCAATATTTCTATTATTTTAGAGAGTCAGAGCATATTTTAGAGAACAAAAGGATCTGGAGGCAGAGGATGTAGATTTGAATTTGGCTCTACCATTTAGATTTGAATTTGGCTCTAACCTTGGGCAATTAAAAATATTTATTTAAGTTCTTTTCTCTTTTTATTGCCAGCTTGCTTTTCATTTTCTCTTCCCTCTGTATCAGTTAGCTATTACCTCATTAATGCTGCATAAAAACCACTCCAAAATTCAGTGGCTAAATATAACAATCGTTACTTCTTGTTCATGCACCTGTGTTTCGCCAAACTGTAGATATTCAGTAAATCGAGGCTAGGCTCAACTGGTGTTGGCACCAAGCTGCAAGTTAGTCCAGGGCTACTCCATGTGTCTAACATGCTCCTGGTCCCGGGGGGCTAGTTTGAACATGTTACTCTCATGGTGATGGTAGAAGTGCAGAAGACAAGACAAATTGCATACTCTCTTGATAATTTCAGATCTGCTGAGATCTCATTGGGCAAATATAGTCACATGATGAAGCCTGGCATCAGTGGAGCAGGATATTATACTCCTCCCATTGAGGTGCAAGGAGAGAGTGAATATTTGCCAAGCAATCATCTAATTGCTTGACCATGCTCTCTAAAACCCCATCTTCCCCAATTAATTGGCATCTCCCACTTGATAAGCTCAGTGATCATTTGTAAAATAAGAATAATAGTAATAATGCCTGCTTCACAGGACTATTTCAGGAGTGCTTAAAATCTTGGACAAAAAGCTGTTTAAAAACTAAACTGTAACAAGTGAAAAAATAATCATAATTATTTTAAGGAATATTGTCCCCTATCATAGTTGTCATTTTATAAACAAAAAAAACTTTAAAAAACACATTTCTGGGGCACCTGGGTGGTGCAGTTGGGGCGCCTGGGTGGCGCAGTCATTAAGTGTCTGCCTTCGGCTCAGGGTGTGATCCCAGCGTTCTGGGATGGAGCCCCACATCAGGCTCCTCTGCTAGGAGCCTGCTTCTTCCTCTCCCACTCCCCCTACCTCTGTCCCCTCTCTCGCTGGCTGTCTCTGTCAAATAAATAAAGAAAATCTTAAAAAAAAAAAATAAAAAGCACATTTCTTTATCCTATTCTGAATAATTAAACTTAACTTAAACCTATAATCTTCCATACCTAATCAAATAACTTACCCACAGGCATTAAAGGAACCAAGTCAGTTACCTGCTAGAGTGAATATGGTTATTGAGTCTCCAGTATTCATTCTATACCTTCTAAGTAAGAGGCAGCAGTGTGGTTAGAAAAGTTGACTCCTGTTTAAAGAATGGAACAGGTTGGTCTAAGGATAATTCCATCCTTTTTGTTAGTCTTTTGTTTGGAAATGAATGTGTAATGTGGTTTTATCCAATGAGACCCAGCTAGAGGTTATTGGAGATTTCTAAGGATGTTTTTCTACATTCTCTCTCCTCTAAATGTGAGTGAAGAAGCAATTTGTCTTTGTTGCTGTTAGTAGGTATCCTGCAATTCTGGGTCAGAGAAAGCCTGAGCTAAGAGAATCACAGAGAAATAAAACTGCAGTCCTGATAGGTAGGACCTTGCCCAAAGCATACCTGTGAACTTTGAATTATGTGATTTATTAATTGTGCTAATCGTTTAAGCCTCTTTGAGTCAGCATTGTATGTCTTGGTTCTCTTTTAATTATTGATGCTACTTCATTACTTCTTTCCCCATTCATTCATTCATTCACTTATTCATTTGTTCATCTAATGTGATCACATTAAAGTCAGTGGAGTGCATAGGTCATTCCAGATATTAGGAAAGATGCAAAATAAATTTAAGAAACAAATTTTTAGAAGTTTTGGTAAAATTGCTAAGTGAATTTATGCTTTAACAAAATCCTCTATTTCAAACACTTGGCAGCCAAAGATGCAATTTTTTTTTTTTAAAAGAAGGGAAAACCAAAATGATATAGGTAGGTACAAAAATGAGTAAACATATCTGTGGATCACAAATAAAACAGGAACATAAAGTGTGAGCAGGGATGGAAGGGCAGACCTGCCGGATTCCATCTCTGGAAACAGGCAGTGGTGGCTTAGGGCCTACCGCATCAAGACAGAGGGCCCATCTAGCCAAGCTTACAGCTTGAAGCCAGGAACTGAGGTAGGCCCACCACCTTCTGAAATGAGATTGAAAAAAGTTATTGCTGACTCACTGCCTGAAGTCATAGCTTTATGGGACTCTATGGGCCCAGGCAGACAAGCATACAAAAACACTGCCTCAATGCAAAGAACTGAGCCAACCCATCTGATGATTAGATTTGTGGTATCTCTGAAGTCACGATGGAGCATGAGACAAGATACACTTTTTTATATTACCTGGATGTTGACTAGGTGTCAGTCTCAACAATAGACTGGGAAGGGAGAAGCCAGGAAGATAGATAAAAAGAGAAAAGGAGGAGATAGAACAGAGGGAGAATAGAAAAATTCTGCATAAAAATAAATATCCAAAACAAGGGAAGAAATCTAATGCTAAACAATATAACCAATAAAATCACCAAACAGAAGAGGAATTAATTTAAAGGTATAGTCAGAAAAAAGACTAAAATGAGAATGTTTAGAAATGTTTAAAGAGGTAAATAAAGAGATTGTATTCGTTAAAAAGAAAGATTATGAAACAAAGGCAGGCAGAATTGAAATAGGGATAGGAAGATATAAAAAAAGGAATCTTAAAAATATAGCTATCGAAATAAAGTAAGGTACAATAAATGTAGTAACATGTATAAATGGACAGTTGGTGTTTTAGATAGTAATACTAAGTAATAGCCCATATCTCAGCACCAAAGCTTTAAGAAATAGATATACCATGTCTGTCTTTCTCTATTGCAGAGAATAGAGAAGGAAGAAAAACCGTAACTTGGGTAAAAATATTAAAAGGAGAGAAAACAGAGGAAATATAGATTAATCATACTTAGAGTTGCACACATCCTAAATAAAATAATATCAAATTATATCTACTAGTGTATTTTTTAAAACCATGAACAAGTAGAGTTTACTTTAGGGATGTAAGACTTATTTAACATCAGAAAATAAACTAATGTAGTTTTCATTAACTGATGAACAGAGAAAGATGTGATTATCTTAATAGTTGCCAACGAAAACAGTAGAACTCTGTATTTAAAAAACAAGAGCAAAATACAAAACTCAGAGCAAGTTAGAAATAAAAGGAAATTTTCCAAACCTAAAGAGTGAATTATGAAGAACTTTGAGCAAACATCATATATCTGTGAACCATTAATTAGAAGCCTTCCATTTTGGTTAGGAAAAAGACAACAATGGATGCCCACTATCAAAACTCTTCAGTACTCTTTACTGGCAGTCCTAGGCAGTACACCAAGACAAGACAAAGAAATATAAATAAGTATAAATATACACATTGGAAAGGAAGAGACAGATCTGTTCTTATTTTAGGTAATAAAATTGTTCTACATAGAAAGATCAAGAAACTCTATAGACAAATCATTAGAACTAACAGGAGATTTTAGAAAGGTTGTTGGATAAAACATCAATATACAAAAACTGAGTGGTGTTTCCCTCCACATGAAAAAACTAATTAAAATGTTCCAAATAACAACAAATGCTATAAAGTACCTAGAAATACATTTAACTAAAAATGAGCAAGACTTGTGTGGAGAATCTTACAAATATTCTTGAAAGACACACAAGAATGCCCCAATAGAAAGATAAACCAAGATCCTGGATAAGAAAAATAAAATTGTAAAGATATTAATCCCTATCTCCACAATTGATCTATGAATTCAATGCTATTTTATAAAATATTTTATTTATTTATTTAAGAGAGAGAGAGAATGAGTGGTGGGGAGGGGCAGAGGGAGAGAGGGAGAAGCAGACTCCCTGCTGAACAGGAAGCCACATGCAGGCTTGATCCCAGTACCCCTGGGATCATGACCTGAGCTGAAGGCAGACGTTTGACTGAGCCATCCAGGTGTCCCTCAATGCTATTGCAATAAAAAAGTTTTAGAACTACTAAGACACAAAGAACCAAGAAAAATTAGTGTAATTCCAAAGAGTAACACAATAGTAGAACTAGCTATATATTAGTTCAATAAATATGACTGTATTCGTTGGTTTACCATGACATTAGATGCTTAAAGAAAGCAATGCTTAACAATAAATTCCAGGGTGATTAAATATCCAAATGTCACGGAAAACTAATACCTTCAGAAAAAAAAGGAATATATCTTTGTGAGGGCAGATGGCTTCCTTAAACAAGATGCAAAAAGCATAAATCACAAAGGAAAAGATTTATAACAATATTAAAGTGTCAAATTATCATGAATAAAAGAAACCCAAAAGAAAGTTAAAAATAACAACAAATAAACAACCAAACACTGGGAGAAGATATTTGCATCTCAGTAACAGTTATTTTCGAAGATACATAATGAAGTCCTACAAATCATTAAAAAGAAATAATCCAATATAAAAATAGGCAAAGGATATGAAATATTAGTTCACAGAGTAAGTAACCCAAAAAGTCAATGTGTACATGAAAACATACTCATCTCACCAGGAATTATTGGTATGCCAATTAAAACCAATCAGATAAGTAAGAAACAATTTGGCAAGTAAGTGAAGTAACAGGAATTTTCAGGACTTATAAAAACCACTTTTGAGAGAACTCTGTCAATATCTAGGCAAGTTGAAGGGAATTTTTACATATGTATATCACAGAAACCCTCATACTTTTGTACAGAGAAATATATGCATGAATGTCAGTGCAATACTGTATGTCCCTGTGGTTTGCTACAGGGAGAATGGGTTTTAAAATTTGATGTATTTATACAAAAGAAGGCTTTATGGCTCTTAAAATGAATATGCTAGAGTACCATCCATTTAATAATTAAATTTCAAGAACATTTTAAACAACCGAAGAAATGACTGTAGAATGATACAGTATGATACCATTTATATAAAGTTTGACATCATGAAAAGAAGTGTTTATATATATATGTATATATTTAAAGATTTTATTTATTTGAGAGAGAGAGAGAGAGCGAGCAAGCATGAATGGGGGGGAGGGGCAGAAGGAAACTCAGACTCCCTGCTGAGCATGGAGCCAGATGTGGGGCTCGATCCAGGACCCCAGGAACATGACCTGAGCCTAAAGCAGAGCCACCCCGGGGCCCCAAGAAGTGTTACATATTGTTATTGAACATTTATGCGTGGGAATGATTAACACTAGATGGGGTATATTCAAGTTATTTGAATCCAAATTAGTGGTCACGTCTGGGGAAGGAAATAGGAAAGTGGGATAGAGAAACAATAATTAGGCAGCCTTCAATATTTTAAAGATTATTTACATTACTTATTGAAAAGGTCAGAAACAAGTGTGCAAAGTGTTCACATTTGCCAAAGCTGATGGAGGGAAGGGATACATGGGAGTTCCATATTCTCTGTTACTTGTTATCTCTGATATATTTCATGGAAAAGATGAGAAGGGGTAAGATTTTCAGGATGGAGTGATAAATATGGATTTGTGAATGAAGAAAACACTGGAATTCAAACAGTATCATAGACAACGAGGCTTCTGATAGAGTTGTTGCTCAGTTTCATGAGGTGTGTTTTTCCATGTCTTCATGTCCATCACCTTCACCCACTTGCAGCTCAATATACACTTCTGGTTTCAGACAAGTGGGGAAGGAGAAAACCAGTATTTCCAGGCACACTCTTTTTAGTGGGCATGTGTGTGTGACTGGAATTCACTTGTCAAGATTACAGAAACAAAGGATATTTTCGGATAGTAATTGTCTGGGTCTTTAGGAGGTCATGGAGTTCTGGACTCAGTTGGTCCACAGAGGTAGCTAATCGGGTTGGGGAATTGTATATATATATTTCCAAAAGGCGAATAGAAATTGAACAGTTGCCCAAACTACGACAACCAAGGATAAGTAATGTTTCCTTTTTTACCTTTGCATGGAATATATCAGTGACATGTGGTTTTACCAGCTACCTCTCGCTGTTATAGGGCTTTCATGGGCTCTTATAACATTATAGGAATGTTTGAGAATCTTAAGGAAAAATAATAGAATAGTCCAGAAGCTTTGTTGGAAAAATTGGGAAATAGAGGTTTGGATCAACGTCCCTGAAAAAAGCGATGCAGAGAGAATTCATGATTTACTCTGACCTGATCAGTCAGAAATGGCAGAGCGTGGCTTAAGCCTGGTTTTCCTCATGGGTCTGTTCAAGTGTTGTTCCCACTGATGACAGTCCTCTGACCCATACTACCTGCAGTGTTAGATCAGGCTCCAGTTCAGATGCTTTGAGGCAAGCTGAGCCAACTCTCGCTGCCTAGGTGGTGTGTTGTGGTAGCAAGAACACTGGACCTAAAGTCATCTATCTGTTTTGAGTCCTGGAGAGTCTCCTTACTGGCTTATAGTATTGTCGTCCTCTTCCATAGAATAGAGTTGCACTGAAAAACATCTGCCCAGGCGGGGATTATTTCTTGGCACCATCCTCTCTTGTCCAGGTGTGGTTCATGTCACTTGTTCTAGCCATAGAATGAGAGCGGAAGTGCTATATATCATTTCTGAGCCAAGGAGCTTAAACGCATGAATGCTTATCCCACTCCCTCTTTCCCCATCTGCTTTCTGGATGCAGAAGATTTGAAGTCTAGAGGAAGGTGAAGTCCCAGATGCAAAAAGCCTGGATCACTGAGTCACTTCATGGATGACTCTCCACCAATCACCAACACCTGTATGGGACTGTAAGATAACAAAAAAATAAGGTCTACTGTATTAAGTTGCCGAAATTTTAGTATTTGTTACAGCTGCTAGCATTACCCTAACTAGCGCAAGTTCTATGACTTTTAATGGGTCATTCATTTTTCTGTGCATCAGTTTCCTTATCTGAAAAGGGAGTAATAGTCCCTAGATTCATACAGGATTATTGTAGGTCTCCAGTGAGATGTAAGAATAGGTGCTTTATAAACTGTGAGATGGCATTATTACTATCTCTGAAGCAAATTGAGGGCAGCCACTTAGAGCTCCACAATTTAAACATCCTCCTAGCAATTATAGGGAGCAGAATAGGAATCATTCTGCAGCTGCTGACAAAATAGAACCAACTTTAGCGTTTAACCATGCCACTATTTCGCTGTAATTCCTTAAGCTTCATGCTCGCTCCCCATTAGTGACACCTTTTCACTCACTTACTCACTCACTCACTCACTCAAACAAACAAATAATCCAGTTATTTTGTACCTGCTATGTTCAGGATATGCAGTTAAGCTGTTCCTGATTTTTATGCATTTAGTTCCAATGATTAATATTGACCTTGATGTCTGTTTCCTCATTTATGGAGAAAAGGATGAAAGGCATACAAAAATAAAATAAAATTAGCCATAATCCCACTTCAGTGATAATCACACATAGGTGAATATTTTTCAAGCCTTTTGTTTTCTATACATATGTAAATTTTTAATACAATAATGGAGACCATAGTCCACGTACAGCTTTTAAATATGCCTTTTCCACTCAAAATATCATGAGCTTTTTTTGCAAGTCAATAAATACATAACTACATAATCATTTTAAGATTTTACTGTTTGGATATTTGATGATTTATTCAACCAACTCTATTAAGAAACATTTAAGTCACTTAATATTTTTCGATATTATAAGTGACACTGCGACATTACTTTTTGGTACAATGTACAGATCTTTGGCTTATTTGTTTAATCCTTCAGGGGAAAAAAATCCTAACATTTGCATTTCTGCATCAAAATACATGCATGTTTTTAAGATTACTCCAGTTACTCCAGAAATAGTTTTACCTTTCTATTTTCCAATAAGGCTAAATATTTACATTCTATTTAAAATTCCCTTTATATGAAAAATTGAAAAGGCAATTAGCACCCTGTGCAGTTATTTGTTTTGGCCTTTACCTCTGAGAGCATATCCCGGCATTTCCTCGCTTCCCTCTCAATGCTCCTTCTTCAGGGACTGAGCCCTTGTGCTGCTCCTTTGCTGCTGATAGGCATCAACACGACCTGTGCCCCCAGACTCTCCCCCAGACTCCATACAGAATTGCTCTTTGCCTCTTAATCCTCCACCAAAGCTGTAATGCTCATAGTGAAGGTTTATCTCATCTAATATTTAGTGGGGGGCATTCTTTTAATTTAGGTAATTCACACCAAATGAATGTCTTTTTAATGGCTTCATGGGTTAGCTCTCCCAACAGGCTTTACCTAACGGATCATTTTGGTGAAAGACTTCTCTCAGTTCCAGATACCAAATTCTAGCCACACAACAAGGCCTTACTTATAAGTATTGTGGAATTTATATTCATGCCATTGATTGTCTTCCAAACTACCAATAAAAAATCCTAGCAGTTCCTTTCTGAGTGGCTAATTATTGTGTTTTATAGGCTAGAACAGGCCTAATCAATAAATAATGCATTAATCGCTTGAAACCGTTTTCATGGTGTAGAGGTTATAATCAAGATGATCATTGTTAATTAATATCGATCTCCCATTGCATATGCGATAGTTATTTCTTTTCTGACGAAACAAAGAAAATGCAATCTAGCACTCATGAATTTTATAATTCAAATGAAACAACACAGATAATAAATGCAGAAAATGGTATAGGAAATAAGTATATTCACAATTAATATACATGAAACATTTCAACTGTCATATTTCACTGACCGAACTGCATATTGACTGTTGCTTGGTGTGAAAATGCGCCAAGTAAAAATGAGTAAAAAATAAAAATGAATTAAAGATTTCTTTGCATTTGTTTTCATCAGTCTCTAGGTAAATACGATTAAATAAGAGGGGATTGTGCTCTTATTTATATTCTGAACATAAATATAATCCTTAATAGAATGTGGGCATTTGTCAGACAAACTGATATGACTTGACAGAAATATTTAAACAGCTCTGTTCTCTCCCCCCAGCTGGCACTTTATTGCGATAGAGTTGACATATAACATTGTGTAAGTTTAAAGTGTACAAGGTTATGATTTGATACATGTATATATTGCAAAGTAAGATTAGTTAACACTTCTGTTACCTCACATAATTACTCTGGGTGTGTCTGTATGCACCTGCAGTGAGAACATTTAAGGTCTATTCTCTTACAAACTTTTAATATAATATATTATATTATAATGTAATAAGTATATGTATACATATATATACTTATTCATCTTGTAACTGGAAGTTTGTACCCTTTGATCAACATCTCCCATTTCCCTCACCCCCACATTCCGTGGCAACCACCAATCTTTTTGTTTCTATGAGTTCACCTTTTTAAGATTCCACATATAAGTGAGATCATACAATAGGTGTCTTTTTCTGTCTTATTAGCAAAATGCCCTCAAGTTTCATCCATGTTGTTCCAAATAGAAGGATTTGCTTCTTTTTTATGGCTGAATAATACTCCACGTTATATTCATGTACACACACACACACACACACACACACACACTCTGCATTTTCTATATCCATTCATCCATTGAAGGATGCTTTGGTTGTTTCTTTGGGTCTGTGTCTTTGCTATTGTGAATAATGCTGCAGTGAACTTCAGGGTACAGGTACTTCTTTGAGACAGTGATTTCATGTCCTTCATATGTATACCCAGAAGTGGGATTGCTGGACCATATGACAGTTCTATTTTTAACTTTTTGGGGAACCCCTATACTGTTTTCCATAGTGGCTGCACCACTTTGCATTCCCACCAACATGGCACAAAGAACCCCTTTTCTCCACATCCTCACCAGCACTTGTTATCTCTTGTCATTTTGATAATAGCCATTCTAACAGGTGTGAAGTGATATCTCACCATGGTTTTTATTTGCATTTCCCTGGTGATCGATTGGTGATGTTGAGCACCTTTTCTTGTACCTGTTGACCATTTGTGTATCTTCTTTGGAAAAATGTCTATTCACGTCCTTTGCCCATTTTCTTAACTGACTATTTGTCTTTTGGGGTTTTTGTTGTTGTTGTTTGTTTGTTTTTGCTATTGAGTTGTATCTGTTACTCATGTATTTGGGATATTAACTCTTTATCAGATGTGTGGTTCTCCCATTTCATAGGTTGTCTTTTATTTTGTTGATTGTGTCTTTCGCTCTACAGAAGCTCTTTAGTTTGATTTAGTCCTACTTGTTATTTTTGCTTTTCTTGCTTGTGCTTTTGGTGACATATCCAATAATCACTGCCAAGACCCATGTCAAGAAGCTTTTTCTCTGTGTTTTCTTCTAAGAGTTTTATGGTTTCAGGTCTCACATACATGCCTTTGGTCCATTTTGAGTCAATTTTTATGAGTAATATAAGATAGGGATCCAATTTCATTCTTTTCTATATGAACATCCAGTTTCCCCACCACCATTTATTGAAGAGACTATCTTTTTCTCATTGAATGTTTTTGACTTCCTTATCAGATATTAGTTGCCTGTATGTGCAAGGGTTTATTTCTGGGCTCTTGATTCTATTCCATTGGTGTATGTGTCTGCTTTTATGCCAGTAGCATACCCTTTTGATTACCGTAGCTTTGTAACATAGTTTGAAACCAGGAAGTGTGATCTCTCCAGCTTTGTTCTTCTTTCTCAAGATTGCTTTGGCTATTTGGGGTCTTTTGTAGTTCCATATGAGATATATTTTTTTATTTCTGTGATAAATGCCATTGGAATTTTGACAGGGATTAAATTGGATCTCTAGAGTAGTGTGGATATTTTAACAATATTAATTCTTCTGATCCATAAACAGAATCTCTTTTCACCTATTTGTGTCTTTCTTCCATTTCAATCAGCAATGTCTTTAAACAGTTATGTTCTTAATTATCAAGGAATCCTTTGGGGGGACTTAACCTGTTTGCAATAGTTGTAGACCTTTTACAGGAAATTTATTACTAAAAGCTATTACTAATTTATGGTTTTCAGTTATGTGAATTCTACTCTGTCTAGCTGGGTGAGAGATAATTGGAGTTTGGGGTATTAAAATATAATTCTGTTGACTCATTATGGTAACACAAGTAATCAGAGGAGCATACATGGCTTTCATATATGTGATAAGAGATTTTATATTATGTAGGATATTAGTATCACTACATTTGTATCATTATATTTTATGGAAAAAGCAAGGTAGAGATTGTGGTAGCAGCCATCAAATACTAATACAGATTTTGGTAACTACCTGGAAGTAGGGTGCTGACCTATTAAGTACCTAAAAACATGCAAGTGACTTTGAATTGGGTGATAGGCAGAGGCCATGAATGAATTTTGAGAAGGATGATAGAAAAAGCCTACATTGCATTGAACGGACTGTTAGTAGAAATATGGATGTTAATGACTCTGCTGTTGAGGACTCAGAAGAAAGTGAGAAGTATGGTAAAGAAAACATCTACCCCCTTAAAGAATACCTAATTGTCATGAACTGACAGCTGGGAGAATTATGGACATTAAAGTCCCGGCTGGTGAGGGCTCAGAAGGAAATGAAGAACATGTTATTGGAGATTGGAGGAAAAGAAATTTTTATTATACAGTAGTAGAAAGCTTAGGAAAATGTGGCCTGCAGTTACGTGGAAAGCAGAACTTGTAAATGATTAACTTAGATATTTAGCTGAGAAGATTTCCAAGCAAAGTGTTGAAGGTGCAGTCTGGTTTCTCTTGTTGCTGAGAATAAGATGTGGCTCTGAAAGAGATAAACAGAGGGAAGACTGATAAACAAGAAGGAACCATGACTTGATGACTTGAAAAATGTTCAGCCTATCCAGATTGCAAAAGATGCTAACAGTAATAGGTTCGCTGCCAGGAAACTGTGCATTGGAGAAGAAAGTGAGGTGTGAATGGAAAACCTTTGGCTAAAATCTCTAGAAAGATTAAAAGGTCCGAGTATTCATTCACACAAAAGGCTCTTTGAAAAGATTAAGTGTGTGACTCCTACACCCCCTCAGCCAGCTCAACAGAAGCCAAAATAGAGATGGGATTATCCAGGATAGACCTGTGGAGAACCTTCTGTGTATGAGTGACATACACAGGAGACCACAAAGTCCTTGATAATTTTATATCACCAGAAACACTGTAAGTGTGTACTGAGAGGGGCAGAGAGAATATAAAATGAAAGAAGGCTACTGAATCCCTAAAATTCTACAGGCAGGAAGCGGGTTGATAAAACTATTTGGCTATGGATATGTTCTGCCTTTCATGAAAACTCAAGCCTTCCACCTGGTCTCCCTACCTCAGTCAGATTAATTTTGATCACTTGGGATATGACACTCGTCAGCTTAAAATTGAAAATCGATACCCTCAACCTGTAGAATAATACCTCAGCCTGACACCCAAGGTTCTATACAGTCTAGCCGCAACTTGCATAAACAGCTTCTGGTTCAGAAAAAATAGTTTTTGAAATTCTTCCATGAATATTGCTTATCACAGCTTCCAGACATACTCTCATGCCATTTACCACACTGGGAATAAATTCCCAATCCTCTGTTTCTCCTAAGTCCACACCCAATAAATCCTTTCTTGAGATGGTGATAGCTCTTTTGAAATTTTAACATTCTTGTCACTCTAAGGAGATTAACTCCCTGAGGCTGCGTGTAATATCTTAACTTATTTTTAAATAGTACTTGATTGAGGTGTAATTTATACACAGTAAAATGTTTAATGCATCTCAGTAATTTTTCACTTATAACCATCTCCCAGATCAAGATAAAGAACATTTCAGCCAGCCCCCAAATTTCCTTGTGCCTTGACAGGCAACCCTTATTTTGATTTCTATCCCATATAGTTAGTCTGTTCTTAAATTTCACGGGAATAAAATCATGCAATAATGATTAAGAATAAAATGTATTCTTTTGTGTCTGCCTTCTTTTGCTTACTAGCATATTTTTTAGATTCATCTAAGTTGATGAGTGTATGAGTAGCTCTTTTATTACCGTTATTAATAGCTTACTACTCAGTAACAAAGGAGAGTGAACTACTGATACACCCAATGACACGGAATGACGGACTGGCACAATCAATAACATAGATGTCCATGGATATCCACTCTTCTGTTGATGAACATCTGGGATGTTTCTAGTTTTGGGCTATCAAGACGAAAGAACATTCTTTTTCAAGGCTTTTCTGGACGTAGGCATTTATCCATCTCAAGTACATTCCCAAGATGAAATGTACATGTGTGTTTAACTTTACAATCTCACTGAGAATAAATGAGAATTCCCATTGATCCATATACATACCAGCACTTGGTCAGTCTCTACATCTTAGTATTTGAGTAGGTGTGTAGTAATATATCTTTGTGGCTTTAATTTTCAATTCCTTGATTACTAGTGATTTGGTCTGTCTTTTCATGTGTATATTTATGGACTATTCGGATGTCTTCTTCGGTGAAGTCGCTGTTCGAGTATTTTGTTCATTAAAAAATTTGGTCATTTATATTTTTAGTACTAAGTATCTTTTTAGTAACAATTTATGGGAGTTCTTTATATATTATACTCTGGATAGGAGTTCTTTGTGAAATATACCTATATATATTTTTTTCTTCTAGTTTGTCGCTTGCCTTTACTAGTGTTTTCCGATTTTTTTAACAGCTTACAACTAAAAAGAACTGTCATAGTATTTAACCTAGTAACTAACTCATAACTATGCATTTTTTTCATTACCTAATAAGATCCATAGGAAGGAAGATCAACAGTGATTATTCTGGTAGAGGTTACTCCTGTAGGTTTTATTCTCCCTGAAGGCTGCTTATGAAACTGTGTTCTACATTTTCTACCAGCTATTTATTTTCTAGATTATCTTAATTCTAGCAAATGATCATCATGAAAGTCTTTTGCCTCTTTGTTTTTGGTTGACTGGTTGTTTGAATCATTCGTGCATCATTCAGGCCTAATGAGGACAAGGTTATCTCTGCTGGCTCTGAGGCATTTCAGAAATCATGTTTTCAGAATCTTTTCTCTTTCCTTTAAAAAAAAGTGTTGAAAAGTGGATACTCGAAAATTGAGCAGCTCTCCCTTCCAACATCTGAGAGTTTGAGAGACCAGCATTGGGTCCATTGGGAAGCCCTTAATTCCATGCATATCAAGTGATTAAAAGATACACTAGTGACTTCTGAAACATAACAATAATTGGCCTGGATGTTTGTTTTGTAGTTAACAGAAATGGCATGATCTCATTTCACATAAATAACCCTGGGGATGTTTGTACCTGTGACTGAGTGGAGAGCAGTTGGAGCTGGCAATGTGACCCCATCAGGAAGAAATGCAGTTATTTCAGACTGTTGATGCTGCTACTGTGAACATCCGGTTTTCCTCTCTGGTTATGTTGTTTTGGAGTCAGAGGACAATGACAACTACAGAGACAAGAGTCCTAAAAGGAGGAAGAGGAAGAGGAGGAGACTGTGGGAGAGAATGCAAGTGGCAATGCAAATGATAGCAAACACTTAGAAGGATGTTGAATGAATTAAGAGTTCGAATCTGTTAAAGTTATCCGGTTGACATGTTTGGTAATTTAGAATCCATTCTCCATTAAACTTACAATCACCAGATTATTGGACATGAGTTTGGCCTAAGTTAAGTGGCTTGATAAATTTTACTTTAACTGAACAAATATTTGAGTGCCAGGCGACTATCACTGAGTGTCTTGGAGATAGTGTGGTTCACAAGACAGACCTGTTTCTTGCCCTTGAGACCTGGTCTGTTGGGGAAGACGTGTGAACCAGAATGAGTATTGGAAGGAGCATTCAAGAGACTGTGGGAGCTTAGGTACTTGGGTACCAATCTTAGAATGGGGGTACAGGGAAGACCTACCTAAGGCAGAGTTCCTAAAGGGAACATGATTATAAATAGCACTTGGCCTGGTGAAGGTGGTGTGGAGGGGTGGAGGAGAGAAGAGCCGGCTGAGGAAAGAATTAGTGAAGAGTGAATGGGGGAGGCTGAGAGAAAGTTCGACTTTAAGTGTATTCTTATTAAGATTTGACTCAGCGGTTCATTTTAACATTCATGAAAAGCTATTACATAAACAACCTACATGAATTTGACAAAGGCCTTTCACTCAAAGTTCGTAGTCCCTTAATATATATTGTTAACTTGAAGCCTCCTCACAGAAACTTAACTATTGGGTGTTAAAGGGCCAGCTACACTTGGGCCTCACTCAGCACACCTCTCTCACCTGATCTCCCATGCAGGGACTCTTGTTTACTTATTACTTTCATGTGTGTGCTTTTTTCCTAATTGTCATGATTCCATTAGATTTTCCAGGATAAAGAAACCTTAAGACAAATCCCTTAAATTATCTTGGGAGTTTGTAAAAAGGAAAAATTGAAGCAGATGTCTGCATTAGTTCTAATTTTTTTCAATGCCCAAGAGCTTCTTCCTCCCTTCATAGTTACAAGAGAAATATAAAGTCACAGAAATCATACAGAGTGATGATTGCCATAGATGACTTACTATATTGTTGCCCCTTAAACATACACTGTATTTTATTTTAAATGGCGTTATCATAATTAATTTCTTTATATTTTTTCTAGTCAATAAAACCAACTTTGTCTTAAACCTATCTTCAGTATTTGTTCCTGAGATGTATCTCCACGTGTCTCCCTGCATTTAGAGCAAATCCACATAATATGCAACAGCCCGTCCCCCTAGAGTGCCCTGGGTTCACCTTCATTTCTCTGCAGTGACAAATGACTTTTATCCTCCAAAGCACCTCATACCTTTTTTTTTTTTTTTAAAGAGCAGACCTGAAACCAGAGAACTTGTAAGGCTAAACAGAGAATGAGAAGTCTCTGAAGGAGGAGGGAGTAAAGGACAATGTTCAAGTGGTTATTTATTTTTTGAAAGACTGTTCCACAGATTCTTTGTGGAAGAAAAAAATTTGGTCTCTTTCAAAAAAAGTTTGTAAGTCTTTTTTCCAAAATGTAACAGATGTATTAGAAAGAGGTTGAGTATAAGAACCCAGCTGAGAGCCCTATGTTCATACATAGAGAAAACTTAGAATAAAGGACAGAGTGTAATGTATTTTACTTTTCTCCTGCAATTTCTCTATTAGTATGAATATATTTACTTTTTGAACATTTATTAGACATTGCTTTGCTATGACTAGCGATAAAAACAATATGCTGATATTAGGTCCATTAAAAAAATTCTGTTTGTAAGAGGAGTACAGAAGTATTAGATAGGCCCCCAAGTATTAGAGTATTATTAATACTCTAATAATTAATTATTGATTACCACATCTAATAAAAACTGACTTCTTGGTGATTCTTGGCCTGGGACTAGCCTTCTCCATGCAGCTGCTGTGCAGTGTGGGCAGGTGAGGGTAATGTATTTTCAGGGCACTTTAGGTCTGGTAACTACAATTCCTTGAGGTTACTGTACTTAAAAAGTATGTAAAAGTGAAGAAGGAGAGAGAAAACGCAGGGCCTCTGGTGAAGAGAGGGGGATTGTGTGGAAGACCGCAGAAGGGGTCAGGGAAGGTTCTGTGGACCTGGAAGGAGGTGTCTTGGGCCAGGAAACAGGAAGAGAGACCTGCAGGCACGATAGGAATGTTTGAAAAAGAGGAAGGAATCGTTTTCTCTGTGGCATAGGACAGAAGAGGGGACTTCGGTCAAACATTGCTGCTGTTGTCCTGAAAGCACTTTTTGTCCTAGCTATGAAGATAACGTGCACTGTCATAGAAACACAGGGAGGTAAATTTGCTAAGAGTAGATCTCCAGTATTCTCACCACACACATACGTACGCTAACTAGATATGTTAATTATCTTGTGCTAATCATTTCACAGTGTATACATATATCAAAACATCCTCTCGTACACCTTAAATAAATATAATTTTTATTTGTCAGTCATTCCTCAATAAAGCTGGAAGAAAAAGGAAAACAGGGAGAAGTATAGACTAATACAAAAGTCTTCTTAGGAATATTCGAGTACATGTAAGAGAAAGAACCTTTGTTCCAAAGAAACCAGTTATATAATTAACAGCACAGCATATGCCCACTGTTCCCTTTTACTCTGCCCTTTGAGTGGGGATCAAATAAATGTGCAGACTCGGTCAAGTCCCAATCCTGCTGAAGAGAATGAGGCGCCTTCTACATTCATTATAGCACATGGCCATTCTGGATAAAAGGGCTTCCTGAGAAGCTTCAGGATCCCTGATTTGGGGCCTTTCAAGTCTGTATTCAGCTGCTGCATTGTAGCCTTCCTTGGGGCATTCACCAAAGTTTAGAACAAAGCACAACAAACATAGCTGTTGCCTTCCAGATGAAATGTTCCCACTGATTTTGAGTATGCTCTTTCCATCCCAGAGCAGAGCAAGAGGGTATTAAGAAGCCTATGAGGTCTTGTAAGAAACTAGTTTTCTCTTTTGAAAAATGTTAAATTTTCCTTCGAGAGAATAAATGGTGCTGCATTAGGGTTTGGTTTTGAATAGCCAGACTGGAAAATATGATCCATTTCATCTTCTAAATCTTCAATGTCCTGAAGTTTTGGCTTTTGAGGGAGATGTGGAAAAAAAATAATCCATTAAGGAATCCTTAATTACCAGAACTTTATTATAGAAATGATCAGCCATATATAAATATTACCAATTATATATCCATATATGTGATTATATATGTACATTTGTATATAATACTGGTTATATATGTATATTTCCAGTGATCTATGTATTACTGGTTGTGTATATATTAACAATTAGAGATATTATTTTGTTAGAAAATGAACTTCCTTTTATCTTTTTTTTTTTTTTTTTTGTAAAGCTTTAGCTAGCTTGAATCTAAATCTTTGGCTTACATTGGGTGTCTACTGATAGACTTCATTTCACTGGGACTTCTCAGTAAATACTCATTCTTTGTTGCTTGAGAAGTTTTATAACCTGGTTTTCCTGTAATTCCTATAAAATCAGAAATAAAGCTCTGAAAGTTGGAGAATAAATGGAATGAATAGCCTAAATCTCTGGTGATGTACTCCAAGGAATACTTTTTTTCTTTTTCTTTTTTTTTTTTTATTGGAAAGCATGAGTTTTCTAAAAACAGTTTCTGTGTCTGCATATGTACATACGCATGTGACATATGGCTCTTGTGAATATATAGGGTTACCTTCTTACCGTGGGTTACCAGTGGCAACACGTGCACTGAGCTAAATCCTTCTTGGAGTTTAATATTCTGTCTGTAAGTCATGTGCTGGAAGATGAGAACATAGTAAAATGGACTGGTCTGGTACAGATAATATGATATTTTCAATGGTCATGTTATCTGTATATATAATGCAACCAGTGGAGAAAAAATAGCAAAAGGTCAAGAAAGCACCATATATATGTCAATTGAAAAAGGAAAAATAAATTAGTGAGCTTAGTGTGTCCCTGTGACCTCCTTTCCATTGGATGTGCCTTTGGGGTCTCTCTTGGTGACAATCCACTGAACAAGGTGTTTCCAGGTTTCTGTAGATCGAAACACGGCAGATGGTAAAGAATAAAGCCTCTGAGTGGTCAAGAATGGGTCTCTTCTCTGTAATGAAAATTTTTAATTTAGGGGAAGTACCTGACTAGGTAGATTGTTCCACTTATTAAGGAAAATTTAGCCATTTTTCATTCTCATAAGTATTTGTGTGGAATATTCTCATCTTGGTCATCTTGGCCTAGGGAATAGAACCCTACTGAATGAAGTACAGAGCTAAGGACAATATCATAGAAAAATAGAAATTATTTCTCCTGGAAATTTGTATGCACATAGCTATCCATTATTCATGAGCTGCCTCTTTAGTTTTGAATGATCAGTGTCTTTGCTGTTCTTTATTCTGCCTTCTGTTTCCACCATGTTGGCATTTCACTGCTCATTAATAATTGTGGGAAGAAAAGAAGGAATACATTAATCGACAATTGCATCAATCAATACATGACTTTCCACTGGTATAGAAGTCCTGGTGGCATTTTTAAAAAGGTAGATACTGATGACTACACTACCGGTGTGAGCTGGGGAGTGAGTTTGTGACTATTCTTCCCCATCAGGAGAGTATGATGGTCATCTGGCTTTCATGAGGCATAAAAATAGCCCAAATGAACATTTACAGGAAATAGAAATCCTCCGTCTTTGAAGCTTCTGTTTTGAAAAGAGACATGAGTAATAATTTTAGTCGAGGAAAGACAAGATTGAGCATTTTCAAATATGTGTTTTATGTTGAGCTCCAGTATCAGGTAACAGAGGTGGATAATTGCAGGGTAGTGGGAGCAAAGATTTAGATGAGACACCACCTCACCAAAATATTTGTCATCAACTGTTCTACCATCATCCCAGAAGTCTTCTCAGACAAACACAGAGGCCTATCATGTGGACAAATACAACTGTCAGTAGGCTCAGACTCCCTGCCTCACCTTACCCATTTTAAATGGATGATTTGGCTAAACTGGCTAACCTGATTTAGGAACATTCGCACATACTCTCTGAGGGCCATATGCTTTTGCGCTTGCAAAAGAGCAAGAATCTGTACAAAGCCTACTACGTGTCATACCATGTGCTAGAAACAGAATGATGTAGAAAGTGTCTGGAAGAGCATATTATCAAATCAGAGTAAAATACATCTAATACTAAGAAAGCAAAGTTAGAAGCAAGCCACACGCCAAGGAAAAAGGTCCAGACATTACACGTTGGTGGAATTCAAAAAGAAGGGCGAAGTCCCCGAGACCTGGAAGGGCTTTAGAGAAGAGAGACAATTTTAGTTAGGCCTGAAAGGAGTGGGAAAGAGGAGGCAGCATTCCAGGCAAGGAGAACAGCAGGGCTAGCGGTCCAGACGTGGGAAGGGATGTGTCATTTTGGGAAAGAAGGAACCCTCGAGGCTGAGTAGAGAGCAGACAGGAGTGATAGGGAGAGGTACGAGGGCCGAAGGTCCTGAACACCAGGCTAAGATGTTGGGCCTTGCCCAATAGCATCTTTACAAGCAATTACAACTAATTCTGATTTTGTAGTTGTCTTCTTCTTCTTTTTTTTTCAAAATCAGCTAAAGATACCCTTTGGGTCAAAGAATGTGGTAGTGGTTCCTGAGAAATGAGTCAATTGACTGTGACTGTTCCCTGTATGGAACTAAAGTCAGATCTGTGGAGCATCATCTCGGGGTCTATCACGACAGAGGACGTAGAGCCCGGAGTCACATTCTGGTCTGCTGCTTTCAGAGCTCAAGCCAAACCATTGCGTGGTCCCGAAGTTTGAGTGGAAGGCACTATCCAGCAGGGATTACATGATAGGACAAGTGACATTTCATCTTCCTCATTATTATTAATAACCACAGTGATTGTCTTGCTACCTTCCTTGTGGGCTTTATAGTCTTCAACACGTTTTCAAGTACATTCTATCTCTTGATGCTTACAACAGCTCTGTTAAGTAGGCAAGAATTTTAAATTATAAAGTTATTTCTGGGCTCCCAATTATCTATGCAATTAATCCTGGTTACATATGCAGTACTCTCATTTGTATTGTCGTAAAAATTATAATGAGCAGTTTGCCCTTCTTTTTTTTCCAAAATAGTTTAAAATTCAGGACAGGTTGTTGAAATTCTCTCCAAAAGAGTGCGCTTATTTTAGCATTGCATTTTTTTCCTCAGATTAAGAACCTCCGTTCCGCATCAAAATAAAAGCTTGGATGCCACGAAGACTCATTTAGAACAAGGCACTACCTCTTTAACACTTCTTAATTACAACAGGATAAGGTGACTTATTGGAAATCCTTGGAGAGTAGGCAGGTGATCTGCTACATGTGTTTATTTATCTAAAACAATTTAGCAACTTACAACCGTATCAACTCTGGTTTGCCTGTCATGGAGCATTTTCCAGGACTCTTTGATTTGGTCTACATCAGATTTTCTTTTCACATCAACTTATCCTCCAAGCATTATACCTTTGTTGTTGTTCCTGCGCCAAAACTTACCCATACCCCTTGAGTAAATTAATGATAATGCTGTAAAGTACATGTTTAAAATTCCAGTCTGCTATGGACTAACTTCATTGGTATGAAACTCAGACCCTCTCTTATTAAACACTGTTAAATATTCTCTTCATTTTCAAGACAAATATGAACAGAAACACAACCAAACATGTACTGTATTAAAATCATTGATTCACAATATTTAAATTTTCAGCTAGCCTCCAATTAGCAGGCTTTCCAATATTTGAACAGAAGACCATTTTAATGTAATTACAAACACATTTTAGGCATCTAAATTTTTTGCATAATTAGTTCCCTATTAAACTATTTATGTAGCCCTTTTTCCATCAGAAACAGAGAAAGCAGAACAATTTTATTCCTTACTGTTACAATAATTAACTATGCAAGTAGAACAGCATATTAATAGAGTATAATTTGTTTACATTTAAAAGAAAATTGTGTTAGATTAGCATAGCAAAAGACTATTTCCATATCCAGGCAGTAATATGCAGGCCTAATAGCAATTTACAGTGTAGTTAAAGAATATTATTAATAAAGTAATACAGTGTAATTCTGTTTGCCCCACCATATTTCACAATGTCCTTAATTACAGCTAATTCCATCGAGACTAATTTGGGTGTTATTAAGCAGTAGACATAGGAATCTTAAATACAACCTTCGCTAATAATGAATTTAGAAGTTACCATGGAACTTGTTCTTGTAAAATGTAGGTAGAAGATGAGAATTTGGGTTTTCTCCCCGGGGTGAAACCTATAAACATACACTTATGTAACTGATATCTAAAACAAGCTTTTCTGGATCCAGAGTTCTGTTAACTGCTCAGTGAGAGGTTTATTATAAATAAGTATAGTTCAGGTGAGATAGGATAGTGCATGACAATTAGGTAAAAACTTCGACTGGTGATTCTTCTGGTGAAAATTTTTACTTGTTAATGGCTTGATTTTTTTCAACTGAAGCAATGATCAGTTTATGGGTATGTTAGTATTTTTCCCTCAAGGGAAATTAATAGCAATACTTCCTACTTAGTAAATACCTGCATTTCACCAGATATTGTGCCCCATGCTTTATGTAGGTTACCGTCAGTCCTCAAATTAACCCTGTAAAGTAGCTAATAGTTTATCCATTTCCCAGATGAGGAAACTGAGTCTCAGAGAGTGTAAAGGATTCACTAGAAGCCACACAATTAGGAAGGAGTTAATGAAGATTCCGAGCAAGACATAGTGTAGCTTTGAAGCTCAGACTTTACAGATGTCATGCTGTTTCTTTTTTAGGATATACACCTTTGATGTATTCAAAGGTGAGTTGGAAAAAAATTTGCTAGGCTTTGTTGCCCTTTTGGTAAGCTTCTGTTTATTTTCCTAGTTTTGTATTAAGTATAGATATGGAAGTAAATAAGAAATCTTTCTGTAACAACTGTGTAAAAATCAGTACAGATGAAAGTGTGATAATGTTCAGAATTTTCCTGTAATACATTTGTTTATTAATACTTTTTTTCCCTTTTTTTTTTTAAAGAAAATGTGGGATGATGAATGTGGGTAAAATTGTTTTTGCTAGAATTCCGAGTGGTATACATTCTGGTCCTGCTTTTGCCTCTTTTTGGCTGGTTCCAGATTCAGAATTGGTCTTTGAAAAGTAGAGTCCTGCCACTAATGGTATTTGAAAATTCTTTGGTGTTTAAAAGACACAGAATAATAAAGTCTTAATTTTCAGTTTACTAGTAGACATGCTTGAGATTTAGTTCTTTGCTCTGACCTTGCTTGTCTGCTTTATCACCTGGTATTCCAGTACATTCTGTAAAGTAGAATGGGGCTACCTCATCATGCATCCTTTGAGGCAATATTAAAATCGGGTTTGCATTTCTTTAGTGGTCATAGCTAGTTAAAGAACAAGGGAACTATAGGCTAGGTGGTGACAAGAAGCTGTGCTGGGATGGGGCCCTGGGACCTAAGTTCAGAAGACCTAGGCCCTGGCTCTACCACTTATTAGCTTTGGAATTGGGCAAGTCACAATCTTCTAGGGCTGTGCCGTCCAATAGAATGTTCTGCAGTGATGGAAATGTTCCATACCTGCGCTATCCAATTGGTAGTCACTACCCACATATGGCTATTGAACACTTGAAGTGTGGCTAGTGAGACCAAGAAATATAATTTTACATTTTATTTGATTTTAATGCATTTAAATTTCAATAGCTACATGTGGTTAATACCTAACTTATGAGAGAATGCAGTCTGAGAGCATCAGTCACCATGCTATTGAAATGATGGTAAAAACAAATGTTTCTCATATTTTAGAATATAGTTGCAGACTTAAATAAGATGATTATATTATATGTAATATGATTCATAAACTCTAAGGCATCTCTCAAATATAAGTCATTAATAATAACCATGACAACAACAAAAACACTAATGATACCAGTAACTGTTATTGTTGGACATAACTCACCTAGTAGAAAATCTCAAGTTACTGAGCTTGGACTTTATCACTGCCCTCTACTCTTCTATTTTCCATGGTTGTGTTGATCTGTGATTCCACACTTCCTAAGGGCAGATGGCAATCATTGCAAGCTTAATTATATATACTATGGGGGACCGAAGTAGATAAAGAACAGGGAGTCCAGAGAATTAGATTCTAATTGTAATTCTGCCATTGACTGACTGTATAATCCTGGCTTCCGCTAAAACTCCGGGAGCCAATTTACTATAAGCTTTGACCAAGGAAGTTCTCTTAATGGTTTATAGGCTCGTAAAATGTTAGTGAGAAAAGGGGTGTAAGAGATCATTTTGACCAGTCCCTTTCTTTTCTAGATGAGGATACTGAAGTCTAGAGCTGGTAAAAGACTTGCCCAAGATGGCCTGACTAGTTGGTGGCAGAACCACACCTAGGTTACAGGTCTTTGTTCCCATTGTACTCCATACTGCCACTGTATGATAACTCAAGGGAGGGGGGAGTCCCTGTTTAATGCCATTGAAGATAGATAGCAAATTGGTGATCACGTATCCCCACAGGACTTAATCACAATTCTATAAAAGCTATATAAACCCTACTGTAATTAGCTTAGCACCATGAGGTAGATTCGTTCACAGAGCACACATTCCATTAACTGGCTGTGCAACTGAGCTTCCGCATTTGTAAAAAAAAAAAAAAAAAAAGTGGGGTTGGATGAGTCAATCTCCAAGGTCCCATCCTGCTCTGAAAGTCTGTAATTCTAAGACTCATGAACTGATGTTTTTAAAATTGTAAATGAATTCTTATTTTACTTATGATAGTGATTCCTACGAACATTTCAAGTGCAATGATACATGTGTCTGTGAGTCCTATTATTCTGTCTGTAGATAGGATTAGGTCTACACATAGGGATCTGCAGGATCCTTATGGATACTCCATAGTTCTGAAAGGGTCTGGAATCCCCAGGTTAGTATTGCTGGTCTAGGGAGGCCTCTCCTCTGGGGACGAAGATGGACAATCAGTATTTTATATTTTTGTGTTATCTGGCACATTTTTGTCTTTTTTATCAAGTGGGTTGTTAGGGCTTTCTGTCATCATTTTATAATTTTAATTAAGAATTTTTGACTAAGTACTATATATACAATACAATATTCAGAGTTACAGTAGTGTTTGCAATGGAGCGATCCTATCCCCAGGCACTGCTGTTAACAATAAGATCACCAACCATAGCATTTGTCCAGGACAGAGTGGTTTTTTGGGACATGGGACTTTCAGGGCCCAAACTCGGAAGGTTCTCAGCAAACCAGAACAAGTTCGTCACCCTACTAGGTTTCCGGATACACCCAGTTTCTGATGCCCTGGCACCAACCTTTGCAGTTGCCGCTGATATGGAGTTCTAGTGGGCAAGAGGGATTATGTATTTAGCATTTTTCTTCAGATGACATCTTGAAATAAATAAAACTCATCACTCCCAGACAAACATCCGAAGGTCTTTGGATATTTCTTCTTCTCTAAGTTTTAGAGAAAAAAGGGTGGGGCTGAAAACCAGATCAACTTATTCAAGGAAAACAGACTGAAAGTGCAAACCTCCATTGTGCAACTAGTGACCTCTAGAACATTGGGAAGATTTTATTCGCAAGCAGAATAAATTATTGCTTGTTGATGAAACCAGGCTCCTTAAAAAAAAAAAGTCACTTGAGTCATTTAATATCCATTTGTGAAAAGACTTGAAAATAGACTAAAGCTGACTTCTGCTTCCAGTCGTGGTAAGGAATGGAATGAAGTCAAGATCTGGAGTTGACAGAGCGAAAACCAAGATGATCTAATAGTTCCTTTACACTTTTAATTTTGATGGATTTATGTTTGGGAGTAATGGTAATGCTTTCCATTTCTGAAGGGTGAGCTGTTCATTCCAGAATATGAATTATGTACATTCATTAAGATTTTCCCCTAAAATGAGTTTTTCCATCTACTTTTTTTTTGAATGCATATTTTATGAATGTATAAGCTGTTGTGGAGCATGATGCCTTTCAAACTCTACCTCTTTTTTTTTTTATTGAAATGACATAAAATTGTGTTTTTCCTTCTTGTTGAATTTTATATTTCCATCTTATTCAAATCAGTGTGTATTTATGGAGTAGCTATCATGTCTCAGGCACTACTCAGAGTCCTGGAGGGAATACCAAAAATGAGTGAGAGATGCCCGGCCCTCAAGGAGCTTAAGCTTAGGTACAATGGAATAAGTACCTGAACAGCTATAAGAGCAGGCAACATAAAATAATTGTCATAAAGAATGTTTAATAAAGAAGAGATATTACATCTAACTGATGAAAAGGAACCTCTTTATAAGACGGAAAAAACTTGAAATGGGTCTCAACGAGTAATGAATTTGAGTGCAATTATAAAGCATTAAACTTTAGGTTTAGGGAACTGTGATAACTGTTGTTGGACTGGAGTGTCTAGTGTAGAGGGAGGCTCCAAAATAAATTCGAGCTACAGGGCACAGACCCACGAAAACAGTAACAGAGAGTTAGCAATCTGATTCCTTTGGCAACGGGGAGTAAGTGCAGATTTCAGAGCAGGGGCATGATACACTCAGATGTACATTTTAAGAGGTCACTCTAGCACTGGTTTATAGCATGAATTGAAATGAAAATAGAAAAGGGACAGGAGGCGGGGAGACAGGACGAGATGTGACAAGAGCCTCGAGAAAGGTAGTAAGAACAAAAGAGGAAACACACTTAGGAACGTGGTTAAAAATCTTCATGACTTGGAAGTTACGAGTAACAAGAAGTCGGAGGTGACTCTGAGCTTGAGCCTTGATAGTCAGTTGGTCCAGAAAGCTGGGGGGTGGGGGGACGGGACAGGGAAAGGCCAGGAGTTGAATCCCCTTGGAGGTTATTTCTATTTGAATTGCTTAATATTGATATTTCCCTTTACATATTTTCTACCTAATGTTATTTCATCTTTAATTTTTAAAAGTGCTTTTTTTTTTTTAAATTCCTAATAGCCCATTGAAGATAGGATATTATTGTGACTCCTCTTAATACTTTGCTGTACGGACACCGGGCAATACAAAACACTAAGCAGAGAGTCAACATTTGCATTGTACTAGATTATACTAATTCATGGGCTGGTGCTCACTCCATCTTTCTTTTACTCCACGCAGAATATCAAATTGCTTCTCAGAATGTCAGTTGTCAGGGGAGGGATAGCAGTCACACATTTTCATATGACAAAATTATCATTATACTCCATACTTTGTTCAGCAGAAAGTACAGTTACCCCTGGTGCTTTGGATGGGGTCGGCGTCAGCTTCATTGATACCGGGGTATCTATTGAGCTGTGAACCCTGGCAAACGAAACCCTACAGTTCAAATCAAAATGTGGAAAGACTCTTGGGAGCAAAAATCATTTTATTTCCCTCCTCTTTTAGACTTATAAAATATTCCATTCGTTTGATAGCAAAAATGTTGTCCCAGATAAAGGTGGGGGCTCTCCCCTGACTGCAGCTACTAGGCTGAAATCGTAATCAGTTGTAGGGGTGGCAGGAGACCTACTAGCTCTCATCCTGAGTTAATCAAATTAGGGGTTTATCATTTTTTCCCTCCCTAGCAGGAAATTAAGTTTCACTGAACCATTTGGGTCACACCCTTAGTATCTAAGAATGATCTCCCTGTAAGATAAGTTTACAGTATTCAGTTGCTTTGGGGCATTGCCTTTTGATTGCTTTTTTTTTTTTTTTTTTTTATTGGGTAGAAGGACCATGTTTAAGGCAGCTTTAATACTTAACCCAGCTGTTCCACTTTTAGGATCAGGATCAGTGTGGTCACGTGGTAACCCTGGCAAAGTCTCCCCTCATGTCAGAGGAGAATCTGGAAAAAATTGTACGAATGTTTTCTCCAATGCAATCAGTTTTATTTTTTCAAGTGGATATTGTTTTAACTGTAAAATAGTATCCAGCTCTGACAGCAGTTAAGTAGTAGTGGCAGCCTAATCTCAAATGAAAACAAGATTAATCTGCCTCCAGAGCGATTGCTTTCTACAAATGGGTTTTTCTCATTCCCTTTTTCTCTCCTTTTCCCCGATTCCTTTCCAGCTGCTGCACAGGTCTCACACTGTGCTTGCCTGTTTTCCCTTTTCTGCTTTTGAATATCTGGGGCTCACAGCTTACGGTAGCACATTTCCAAAACAAGTTAGACGCTTCTGGTATGTTCTCGGACATTCAAAACATGCAGAGCGTTCCACAATTTCCGTGTGGCAAGGACTTGGAATGTTTCCTTTGAAAGTTCTGCTATCTATACTTAGATGATTTTAGAAGAAATCACACATGAGTTGAAGAACTAGCAAATCACTTGACCAGCTTTTTCCAAGTTTATGTTCTTCGTCTCACACCTGAACTCCACATGGTTTTCACGTCCATTTGATATAAAATTTAGGAAATTGCTCCCTCGACTCCCGCCCCAAAAAAACCTACCAGAAGAATCAGTACTCTCTTCTACCATTCATCCATTTATTTCCTCTTTTGTTGACCCTATAAGAAAGAAGCTATGAGAGTGCATACTTTTCATTTTAGAATTAAAAGTCAACATATGATGGAATTATCTCTGTATTGTATTAATATTGCACGCGCCTGAAGTTTTTCAGGTAATGGGTCACCCAGATTTGACAATTGCTATCAACCCTAAACAGATCCATACAGAAAACTTCTCTGTTTATTTCTTATTTTCCTGACTTCCTGAAGAAGGGGCAGTCGTTATAGTGGAGGACCCATAGAAGCATGAGAAATTCCTAAGCTTATGGAAACCTACCACCCTGAGGATTGCTGGCAAGTCTGTACTTCCATTTTTATTTATTTATTTTTTTTACACTTTGCACTTTTCAGTTCAGTCCAAAGTTGCCTAGTCAAATGTAATCTTCGTGCTTTCAAATCAATTCAAACAGCTTGCTACTGTTTGTCACAATTTTCATTTGGGCCCTTAGAATCTTGCTTTCTTCTTGTTAAAGCCACATTTTACATTCATAAACCATTGCATGTTGCTCATTTAACCCTGTTCCCACGCTCCACTCCAAATGCATTACGGAGTGACCCCGCATGTCAGCACTATAGCATTGTACAGTAAATAGAGTGTTTTGCTTCATAAATCAAGCATAGAACTTATAGCCAACTTCAGCATAAAAAAAGTCACTGAAATAATATGGCCCAGCTGCAGGAGATAGACATTGTATTCATAAAGCTAGCCTTAAATTACTGACATTTAAGTCCAGATTTGACAAAGCTAAGACTATTTTGGAGGATTCTGAGTAATCCTCATGAAATTCCAAATTTCTCTTTTGTTGTTTTGAAGGAGATTCATTTTTAAAAGGCAAGAGGGTTAGATTTTGTCCCCTCCACAGTATCTTCGATGGTATCAGAAAGGCACACGTGGGTGGGTGGCCAGTTCACCTAATTATGCAAGTCACTTCGCGAATCATCTATTTTTGCTTTGGAAACCTGTTCTCTGGGGCAGAACTCTCTTATTTTATAGCATCAATAAGCAGTAAAATGCAAAGGTGATTTGGAAAATTCAGGCTTGGATTTCTCCCCCATATAAATCAGACTGAACACAAACATCTCATTGAGGGTATCCAAAGATAGAAACTACTTTTATTTCAAACAGCAATTTGTATTTCTCTGTTGGGAAAAAAAAAAAAAAAAAAGACAGTCTAAAAGCCCCACAATTGGCCAGACTTCCAGCTTTCACTGTTCTCTGTTCATTTATAGGTAGCGATCTCTTTATAGGTAGTAATTTTAGCATTCAGAATTTAAAAATATGCCAGAAGAATGTATATTTACAGTGTTGTCTCTGAAAGCATGCTTTGAAAATCACCTATGATGGGAACATACGTGATTTTTGTCAATGGAGACTTGTCAGCATACCACATCGTTTAGGCCATAATCTCTCTAGCCAACACAATTGGCTGAAATAAATTAAAATTATTTTATTTTCCCATTCAATTTTACTCTCCCCACCTCAAAAAAAATCTGCTTTTATTTAAAATCACAAAACTAAATGCTTATAACATGTAATTATAATAGTATGAGAATTAATGAGAGATGGAAAAAGGTAATGTCTGTATTTTATCTTTCATGCAAGTAGATTAAAAGCCATTACAACCATGTTAAAAGTGTTTATCTGATAACTATAAAATGAGTGAGACTAGATTTTTCAAAGTTTTAATGTCCTTCCTACAGGTAATTTCTTTGTTCACCTGAGATGGAAGAGTCTAACTGAGTTACGTTCTGGCATAAATCGCCTTCTGGAATTCAACCAGAATTCTTTTGGAGAAGTAGCATATCTTCAAACTAACCTCAGTTAACACGAATGGACTAAAAAAATTGTTCAAAAATTTATGTAGTTCAAAAATTGTCAGATTTGTGGAAATGAATAATGTGTTTGGATTTTTGGAAGACCTTTACAAATTTTGAACCTCCTGCAGTTCCATTTGGTGTAAAGAATTATACTATAAACAAGGGGCTCCATCTGTACTTTTGAAATAACTATTCAGTTTTCCATTTCAGTGCTCAGACAAATTGACACGACAAACTGAAAAGCAGAAGTTAGTGTTCAAAGAAGTTCAAGAGTAAACATTTAGTCAATTCGTCTGTCGGATGGAGAGAGATTCAGTGAGCCAGAGCCTAGGCTTCTAGGTTGGTGGTGAAGGCGCTCTACACTCTCTTTCCCCACTGCCTCAGGGCAGAGGCAGAATATGCATCTACTCCTAGGGTCCTCGCTATTTCTGGGTGTTTCGTACCCATTTTACTACATTTATGAATGAGGAAGAGGTTTATGTGAAGATTTCACTTACTGACTTTCGTGTTTTTTCTGGTCTTTTTCACTGATGACTTTGGCAAGTATTTGGTCTTTCTGTTTGGCCAAGGATATAAGGAATCACATCTCTAGGAAGAGGAATAAAATGATAATGGCTGTTGGAAACTTGATAGGGCTCAGCAAGACAGTTATAGAATGCTGTTTTAGTCAAATTACTTTTCAATTCCGCTCGGTGGGAAATGACAGATCACCAATACACAAGGTTTTGTGAGAGGGGCTCTGTGATCTGCTCTTGGTAGGAGCTGTCATATTTAAGCTAAAATTTAAGGTAAACATAATTGGGGGAGGGGCAGCAATAAATCCATACCCACCGAGAACATTTGGCACATGTCATTCTCCAGATCTCCAGTTCTTTCTCCCCCAGTACTTTCTGTCTGGGTTCTGTTATTCAAGGATCCAAGGATTCATGGCCTGGTCCCAGTCACTCTCGTTATGCCTGGAGCAGTGCGTGCCCCAGTCACATGTGCCTTCTCAGTGTTGTCTGCGTGAAACTTGACACATCCCCACATAAGCCCCCTCTCCAACTGCTCGCTTTTTCTTTTCCTTTGCCATTCTTTACATGCGATTGCTCATTCTTGGCCCTAATGTAAAGTTCCTGTTGTCGGTGCAGCCTGAGCCTGCTGTGCCGCGCGGTGAGGCTGTGCTCTCCTTGACCTCCTACCGCAAATGAGGTCTTTATCATTCATCTGGAGCACATTATGCACAGGCCAGCATTGTGGGCTATCTTGTAATCTGTATATTTTTCTCCCAAATGAGGTTATTCATTCTCTGAGAAATTATGATGCCTCTTTGTACTTTCTGGCCTTAGTACCTCATAGGCTTTCAATGGCAGCTGGCTGATTTAGTGATGAAGCATTGTATGGATGTCTGTGAAATTAGGGTGAGTTGACATGGTGTATTCCCATGGCAGTTAATCCGTGCAGACTAGGGTTGGATCCAAAGGCCTCATCAGGCTTAGATAAGATAAGACCCTTTTAGCTACCGAAGGATGCAGCATTAATTTTTCAGATGAAAAGACAACTAAATGTAAACCTCTCTGAAGTATGGAATGGAATGGAAAGCAACTCAAATTCTGATAAAGGTTATTTAATACAGAAATACCATTCCATTTCTCAAGTCCTCCCTTTCATGGGGAACATGAGAGTGTGACTACAGCATATGCTTTTCAGGCCATCTAGAAAGTCATCATTTTGAAAATCCCTTGAACAGTTGGATTATCATCGCTCAATGTCCTAAAACAGATAGCTAGGAAACTCAGGACGAGGCTGAGGGAAGGAAATGAGCATTCATTGAATCCAACCTTTTTGGCATTTAATTCTCTATGGCAACCTTACAAGGTGGATAGAATCATGTTCATTGTTTACATGAGAAACCAGAAATTTAGAGGTGTTGAATTAATTGTCCAGGATCACAGAGACAACTCAAGCCACTCTGTTTCTTGCCCTTTTTCACCACTGTCTCAATAAGGAAGGCTCAGCTCCTATGATAACACGTCAACATCTTAATAAAACTCCTCCTTTAGTTTTGGTTGGAACATTGCCAGCACTTTTCTCATGTGTGGTGCTGTGCCATTTCTACAGATTTGGGAGGTTGGAGTGATTCTCTTCAAGCAAATCTGGTTTGACTCATCTAGTAGGATGAACTCCTAAGGCAAGAGGTCTTAATGTCTTTTCCAGTGATGTTTTGCTTCTTGATCAGAGTGTGCTGCTGCTCTGTTCAGAGGAAGTTGAGAGGTTTCCTGGTGATGTTTGAGGGACCCTAAAGGCATGTAATACCAAGACAGGCACCCTCGAGAGGGTCAGGGTGATCACTGATAAAGAGCTTGCGTGTAGAGCTTCAGTAGACAAAACTGGGCCAGATGTACAATTTTGTAATTTTTTTTTTTTTAAGTTGGACATACCGGTGGTTAATCAGACCTCTTATGGACAGCTGTGTTTCTTCAGATTGGCTGGTGGTCACCCTCATGGTTTTTGGTGGTTTTGATAATGTTTTGCTTTCATAGGTCTCCAGCCAGTTGACTCTTCTCCACTTCCCTCTCTTTTCTCTTTTATATGATTGTTACAAAGCAAATTCTAAGTTACTCTTCATTTTTCATTTGTCAGCTCTGCTCCTGGCCAGTCAACTCTACCAGCACTCGGTTAGTCTCTAAAGCTGGCTGCTACAACTCCTCCTCTCCCTCTGTGCGTGTACCATTCCTCTCAGTTCAAGGTAAAGCCTAGTCTCTTTCCTCTTAAATCTGGGCTAGCCTTGTGACTGGCTTTGGCCAACAGAATGTGGAAGAAGTGATACAGTGCTAGTTCTAAGTTTAGCCTTTAAAGGTCTGGAAGCTTCCACCTTCTCTCTAGGAAGCCAGTCCCAGGTAAAAAGTTCAACTACGCTGAGACTACCATGTTGTAAGAAAGCCCAGGCTAGCCACAGGGAGATGACTCTGTGGGAAGAGAGAAAGACACTTAGCCAGCCCCCAGCTGTTTCAGCCATGATATCTGGGGCACAAGATGAGTAAGTGAAGGAGCCATTTTGGATCTCCCTGTCCCAGCAAACACCATGTGGAGCAGAACAACCACACAGCTTAGCTTAGCCAAGATTACAAAATTATGAGAGACAATTTATTAGTGCTGTTTTAATCCAGTAAGTTTTAGGGTTTTGTGCAGCGATCAACAAATGAAATATTGAAATACTTGCTTAAAACTTATATGCACAATCCACTGTGATATTCTAGAGCTGTGTGATACAATATGGTGTTAGCCAAATGTGGTTGCTCAAATTTAATTAAAATTAAACAAAGGTAAAAATGCCGTGTCTCAATTTTACTAGCCACATGCTAGTAGAATGTTTGAGATGATGTTCACAGCCACTGCTTTGAACAGCACATACAGGACATTGCCAACATCACAGAAAGTTCTGTGGGATCTTAGTTATCTTCATGTTTTCTGGAGTCTTATGTTACCTATTTGTCAAAAGGTGTCAATCCCAGCAAATTCCCTTAGTGGAGCACAAGGTTTTTGTAAAGCAGTAGAAGCATAATAGAGAGAGTTGCACTGGCCCAGGTACACATAATTGGGCTACCTGGGGCCCTGTCTAATGTCAGGTCCAGATGGTCTACCCTCGTTCTCTAGACAGTGGGGTGCCACTGAAGGTTTTGAGATGAGAAAAATGACCAAAAAGGTTATTTGGAAAGATGACTCTCATGCAAAATGAATTCAGCTGGGTTTTACACTGAAAGAGCCTCTCTCAATCTTATTAGTTATTTATTTCTCCAGAAATAACTTATTTTCAACTGTTTTCTGTTTCTTCATTTATAATTTTAACTTACCTTCCTGGGGTTAGGGCGGGAGTAGAATCAAACCCATTTTCTGTCAATGGAATAATTTAGCCTTGATTATGATAATTCATTGTACCTTGACCTAAAAGAACTGGCATAAAACACAACAAAAATTGTAATGTAGTTGAAAATGTTATAAACTTCTAAAATGTGACTGATAATGACTGATAATGGTACATTATTTACATCTTCCTGACTATGCCAAAAGAAATACATATCTTCTAAAAAACCCTTAGCTCTGTGCTTCATTGTTTTTAATATGAGGTAAAATTCCCATCTGGGTTGAAATTAAATCACAAACAACATGTTATGATACATACCAAAGTACATTGTAAAATAATTATATTAATGTATATAGTTGTATGTACAGGAAATTATAACTGATTAATTCTCCTTTTGTAAAACGATGACATAAATATGGATAGCAAAAAAAATCAGATTATCTTAATTAAAACTCAATAGAATTCTAGTAGTGTAAATAGTAGACTTAGTTCAATGTGTCTATTTACTATTTAAAGGTTTATTAATTTGGGGGAGGAGGGGCAGAGGGAGAGAATCCTCAAACAGACTCTCTGTTGAGCGCACAGCCCAACGAAGGGCTTGAGTTCAAGAGTCGGGCATTCAACCAGCTCAGCCACCCAGGCTCTCCTCTGTTTACTATTTACTAATAATTTACTACTAATAAGAGACCTGGAAAGCTTAAAGAGTCTTCACTTAGGATTTTGCAGAGCCAGATCCTGGTTTTGGCTTGGCTATCAATGAGTTTGGTAGCCAAGTTGATCACCTATTGGTTACATCTATAGAAGGGGCCTGATTCTACCCTTCTTTATAAGTTCTTCTGGCTTGGGCCACTGAACAAAAGGTTCTTTTGACTCAAGATGTTACTAAAGTACAAAAAATACAGCACAACTCTGTTCTCGTTAGGTCTGATTTCTTGTTCCTCAAATAGGACAAAAAAATGAGAATTGACTGTGAAGATCCACCTTATGCTAAAATCTGCCTCACTGTGGTTTGTTCTGGATGGTTAAAAGGAAAGAAAAATAGGAAATCTCTGTCTTAAAACAAGTTTTCCCATCTTTGGCCCCTTGCCCTGATTGTAAAGTGCTGGAGGCTAGGTAGTTTTGTTTTGGTTTTGTTTTGTTTTGTTTTGTGGATCATGAGTATCCATGTCTATCTGCAGAGAATTCTCTCCCACATAGATAAGTATTTGTTCTCTGAAACCTTTGTAGAAGTAACCATGTAGATACTTCTTTTTTCTATCATTCTGGCCTTGGGGCTTTTCCTTACGTGCCCTTATCCTTGCTCTCTTCATTCCTTCCTTCACTCTCAGTCCATAAAACACACATGGTTACATATCTGTTCTGTTCATGGTACTGCTTTAGGGCCATGAGAAATTAAAAGGTGACCCAGAAGTATCTCTTAAAGGGCCTTAGCTGAAGAGTAGAGATTATCTTGTCCTAGAAAGAGAGGAGTCCAAGAATAGCCCTTTAGTGACTGTCCTTCAGCTCAATAGACTAATGCTGGATGAACAGGACAGTGGCAAGAGGCAAATTAATTCTGCGCTTGACCCTTCTTACCTCTTTGTGCTTTGTCCTTATTTCCATAGACATTAGCATCCTTTTTGATTTTGCCACTTTTCCCTTTATCCTGCTTCGTCTATGGCTATTAGAGAAATATTCATCCTTCATTGTTCCTTGATGTAGTTGTACGTTTGACTATATGTGCCATGCATAATGTAAGAAATATCTTTGCTGAAGGTAGGATACACATAGATTTACGAACATGAGTAAATATGACACATTAGAATATTTTCTCTGCAGTATCTAGTAAATCACAGTGATCTCAAATATTCAGTGAAGAGCTCAATAAGTCTGATACAGTAGTTTGAGTGTGGGAATCTCTTTTCTAGGGAATCACACTGAACATTAAAATTAATAGATAAAATTTACTGAGCACTTGCTACATGCTGGCTATTGCACTAAAAGCATCACAGGTAGTACTCTTTACTTAGTCCTCTCTGCAAATCTGGGAGGAAGGTGTCATTATCATGCACATGTTTCAGAGGGGGGAATTGCTACTTGGTAACATGGCTAAAAAGAGGCTGAGCCATTTCTCAAATCTGGGCAGTGTGGCCCCAGAGTTTCTCTCCTAACTATCCTGTTTCCTTGGTCCATGATTATAAAACAAACAAACAAACAAACAAACAAATAAAACCCAACAAAACTCCCAAAACAACTCTGTCATCTCCTGCTCTCCACCCACAAGGAGCAATGGTAAGACTCAGGTTTGTCAAGGAATAAACCCAGTAACTATGTCTGTGACCAAAAGAATGGTTATGCTTGGCAGCCTAGGGTGTTTTAATTGTGTCTCTAATGCTGATAGGACAAGTCTTCTGTGGGCGATAGGAGACCTTGTTTCTGATGGAGGCTCAAATGCCTACAAGCTCTGTGAGCGGCTCTGAGCTGGCGGACTGCCTGGCTGCCTTTGTTTCTCTTTTCTTCATCAGTGCACGTGGCTCTCTGTTCTTCATATTCTTCTGCTCACTCTTTGAAAAAGTTGTCACTTTAGATAGACAGGCTCTTCATTCTTACAGATTTTCCCTGTCTATTTTGACTCTCCAGCCTCGTGTGAGGTCTGCAACAGCATCTAGTGTTAGATGGTTGGATCGAGCTAAATTATCTCCAGATTACTATTATCTTTTATTTTATCCTTCGATACCTCTTAGAAGCTTATCTCCTTCTCAAATAAAGAAAGAATTTTGGTGCTAAACAACAGGAATTAATAGATCTCCATGAAGAGTTAGAGAGAAAATCCAGAAGCTAAGAAAAAATGAAAGTGGTCAAGGAAGTGCCAGGAAGGGAGACCAAGGCCAAGTGACCAGGTCAGTCCATGAGAGTAGACTGATGCTGGGATGGAGGATGCGGATGGGGGCCTGGCAAGTGTTACCCTAGAAATTTACACAGAGGGACAGGTGTTCATACTTTGATTTAGAAACATTTATTTACCACTCCTTATATGTCAAGCACTGATACACAAGGGTGAATAAGACACAACCCTGTTTTCTGAGGCCTTGTATCTGATAGGGGAGAGACAGATCCAAACAAGTAAGATCAACAGTGTTAAGTGTATCCGGATTACCCTGAGGATATAGATGGAGTGATCAATTGCATGGAGTCGGTCAGCAAAGCCTTCATTTCAGCACGGAGGGTTTTGAGGTGGCGCCTGGATGTGGGCTGGGAGGACATTCCTGGGAGGGCATGACAGTGGGAAGCAGGCACACACAGCACAGGCACTGGGCAGCCTGGACTTGCAAAGCCCATGTCAGCTGGAGTACAAGGTGCCTTTGGAATGTGGAGCACAAAGATCGGGTTGCAGGTATTGATGGACAGAGCTGTTTGTGAAGGACCTCGTTTGGTTGTAGCCTGAGCTAAGGTGCAGTCTTGGAGCCAGGCATCAATCCAGAAGGCAGGAAGGATGGGAAGAAATGGAGGCTCTGCCAAAAATGACCCAGATACTCCTTACTCATGTTGGACCTTGTGGCTTTTTGTTTTTTTTTTCAATAACTTCAGTTTTAAATTTTAATAACAAACATTCATGGAGCATGTGCTGTGTGTTTGACTCCATTCTTAGCTCTTCATAACCAGTAAGGGTTGTATTTAAACCAACTCTATGGTTAGGAGCTGGGGAAGATTCAAAGGAGACATTACTTTCTAAACTCAAGGACCTAGAAATCTACATAGGAAGATAAGAAAACATAAGAAATAACTAGTAACGATACAAGAAAGTATAGGGTTAATTGCTGAAACATCCTGAAAGTAGCAACTTAACCTAGTGGTACTCTTTAAAAAACACTGGGCTATTCTCTGGGGCTCGAAGCAAGATGGAGATTTGCTTAATGAACACACTGCAGACACCAGAGCTAAATACTATTGATTTCATGCTATTATGTTTACTCATCTCTCCTCTGTAAGCCAGAGGGTTCAAGGATGGATGAAGTCTAGAAACTGATAGGAAGTAAATAGTTAACAGTCAATCCCTGGTCCTGCTCTGAACCTTTCGAGGCAGCCAGTAAATTGAACGCAGCAGCGAGAAAACAGAGCCACTTCTGCTCACCCATGGAAACAGTCAAGCTGCCACAATTTGCTCAAGGTGCAAGTAACAGATCAGCCTTTCGGAGGACCCTGCACACGCTGCACATTGCGGCAGAGTCTCACCTCGGTCGCAGAGCCTCTGCCTCACAGCTGGCTGAAGGAATTAGCTTGCACACCAGAATATTAATGTCAGCATCTTTTATCACATGGGCTGAGGATTTGCAACCATTTGAAAACACCCCCAACTCTGCTCGTGAATATCTGTGATTTAGAGAAAGGAGCAAAGTTATTTAAAAAAAAAAAATCTGCCTATCATCAAACACATTGATGACAGTCCCTTTGTAAGTGTATTATGTTAGCATATTTGGAATGCTTTCTTAGTTATAAGCAATCATGACAATGTAAAAGGAAAACAAAACCAAAAACACCTTCAGAAGGTGCTTTAGAAAGAGAATGAAGGGGCGGCTGGGTAGCACAGTCGTTAATCGTCTGCCTTTGGCTCAGGGCGTGATCCCGGCATTCTGGGATTGAGTCCCACATGGGGCTCCTCGGCTGGAGGCCTGCTTCTTCCTCTCCCTCTCCCCTGCTGTGTTCCCTCTCTTGCTGGCTGTCTCTCTGTCACATAAATAAATAAAATCTTAAAAAAAAAAAAAGAAAAGAAAAGAAAGAGAATGAAAGGAATGCTTCCCCACTTCTACCCGTCTCCCAAACCCATCTTGCAATGAATTGCATAAACTAGACAGAGAATTCTCATAAAATGCCTTGGGATGGTGTGCTGCTGTTGGTGTATCTCCTAACACCCCCATTTATGCCTACCCCCTGGTCTCCCACCTTTCCCCGAGCCTTCCTGTTTGGACTGTTACCCAGTCCTACCACACTGGGCAAGATAAACCACATCCCAGCGTCAAAGAAATTTCTCTTCATGCTTGGCAGATCTTGTCAGGGGCTTCCTCAAAATCAATAAGATTGCTTTGTCAATCAGTCAATTGCTCTATCAAAAATCAATCAAATGTGCTCTCTGCCCTCAAGCGGCGACCATTCTAAGCAGCAAGATGTTCACATCAGACACTCCGTGGCAATAAAATTGCATTCCAGTGAAAGCCATTGCAACACAACTTTTAATCCATTTAAAAAAAAAAAGACCTCAAAATGAAATTCGAATACAACTTATCTCATATGAATAATATTTTAATCAATATCTTAATCTAGATAAATCATTCCCTTAAATGCTTCAAAAATGCAAATTTGGTGCTTGTCGTAATGTATGTGTTATTTGCATCTGGCTCTAATACCTACTGAATCTGCCCTCTTTGCCTTTTTGGGAATCTTGACTCGCTGTTTCCTTACTCACTATCTTTGTTCTTGATCTCTTAAAAACTCCCGGTGTTGTGCTCATAGATGCATATTTTTTTTAAAGATGAATTGATGAATTCCGTAAGCAGTTCCACAATCATAATCTAGCGGTGATACAGTCAACAGCATAAAATGTGAGGTCCAATGCCGCATTAGCCACTTAGTAGCTGAACGACCTTAGGAAATGTACTTACATTTTCCCAGCTTTAGTTTCCTCATCTGTAAAATGCGATAACAACCGTTATCTCAAAGTAGGTCATGAGAATCAGCTGAAATAATAGATACAAATTACGCCACAGTCTCTTTCACAAAGTGAGTTCCCAGTAAATGCCAGTTGCTGCCGCTTGGGTTTCAGGAAATAATGGTTGATATGGATTAAATTAAATTAAGGGCCTATTCTGGCCAAAGTTTCATATTTGTTTATGACATTTTCTGGATTAAGGTGAGAATGTGAAATGATAAGAGACCAGCTTACACAGACATCTATTAATCTAGGATATATTTAATCAATTAGTGTATTTTAGAGTAAAGGTTGTCTGAGAATGATTCTTTTGTAGTAGCAGACAGGGTGAGTGATTGAAGCACATTATCATTTGGTTGAAAGTATTACTTTTACCTCACTCAAAACTGCAGGTCTGAGCAGCAATATATTAAATCACCAGCTTCTGACCCTGTAACTTCCAGGCAGGTAGAGTCGTTTGGGGACAATAGATGCTTTGAAAGTCTAGATGAAGAGGAGACGTCTACTGCTATTTCCAGGGACAATAACAATATTTCTAAAAGCCTGCCATAAGCTCTCATTTACAAAGTCTCATCAATTTTCGAATTTATCCTTGGTATGAAAGTAGACCCTTGTCCTCTCCACTAACATATTAAGCAAATCAACAGCGGGCCCACATGAAAAGGTAGCATATTTACCATCTTAACAAAACACCCAAGTTTTAAGCAAGGGCTGTTGTATGTGTATATTTTCATAAGACAACATCCTTGCAATGCTAGCACAGACAGACATTCTTCAGACTGAATCTCAATTTCCTTTCGTTATTGCCTTAATCCCTTCTGGGCAGCACATGGTTAAGCGCATTCCAGTCACGCAGGATTTTAAAATTTAAGAGCAAGAAAGCAAGCAGGTAGACAAGGATATAAAGAAATAGTCTATAAGTCAGCCTTTCTTCTTCTCCGTACAGCATCTCTCCCATCCAATCATCTAAATTATTTGGGATTCGGCCAAGGATGGACAACAAAGTTTAATGAGTCCTCCTGTGAATTTGAGAAGTATGTAGTATTTTACCATATTGAATCTCAGGGCTTCCGTTGTTCCCTGATTTGGCCCATAATCAGCCAAAAAAGAAATTACGGACACTAGCACTGTAGTTTCTGTAAAATGCCGTTTCTTAAAAACATACTGAGTCTTAACAAGTGTGATTGACAAAACATCACCAGAGATGTAAAACTAAAGAGCCACAGTGTTTCTAAGAATATGCTTTAAAAAATGAAGAGTACCTTATCATTTGCTATATATTTCATGAACAAATGCCTACCACCAGAGGCAAATGACCTCTCTACTCTCTTGCTGTTCTTCAAAATTTCTGTAACGCTTCCCTTGACAAAGATCTTAGACTGTAGGCTTCAGGGACAAATTTTATACCAGCCAAGGGCTTTATTATATTATGTTTCTTGCCCCCTCATTTGCTCCATTTAATTTTTTATAGAAATTAACCTCCTCTTCTTTTAACCATGTGTGCTTGTCTTCCCATAGAGTATTAACTCTTCAGAAGACAACAGACGATGTCTACACTCTTATCAACCTTCATCTAGGGCAGTGACATACTCTGCAAAAAGCTAACATTCCATAAAATTGATTCTGTTTCCTGTCTTTTCCACTTATATGGGAAATATCTTTGTTTTCACTCCTTATTTCTGGAGCCAAATGGAATGTTGTCCTGACGTGGGTCTATCTCTACAAGTATAGGAGAAAGGTATTTCTGAGAATGGTGGGGGGTACTGCTCCCTCCTGTCCCCACCTGGCCTCCAGTACCACCTCCCTAATAGGACACATGTGACATCCCAGCATCCTCGAGGAAAAGTCAAAAAGTACAAAGACCAGATATATGATAGAACACAAAACATGGTGATATACAGAATGAGCCGCACAAACTGAGAAATTTAAATCACAGTCTGTTGTTCCATGAAAGTGCAAGAATTGCAAATTTCTCTTCAAGATGGGAACTACAAATAGAGAAAAACTCTTTAGACCATCTTGTGGCACGTCCACCACTACCACATTAAACCGTATTTCCTTGCCCACTCCCAGCCATTCTGACCATACTCTGTCTCTGTTTGGGTAGATATTATTATAGTTAATTACAAGGATTTTTTTTTTTAATTTGCTAGTAAAAAGAGTCTGTCCTTTCCATTTCTTGATTGAGCAGGCAGTGCATAACTTATGGGAAGATGATTTCAACGAGAGGTGACCATATTGTGGCAAGAATTGAAAAAAAAAAAAGATTTTTTTAATGGTTGGGTCTCGCTGAATTCACCAACTGGAATCAAATATCAGGGAAGCTTTTTTGCTTACTTTATCATTTATTACACACAGTTCATGGAATTGTAGAGCTGGAAGAGAACTCAAGAAGTCTAGTAGAGCCCTGTGGCCTCAGGGAAAACACTCTGAAACATTGTCCAGCAGGGTTGTTGATTGACTCCATGTGGACTAAAATGGCAAGAACACAATACTCTCAGCCCAGGCCATCTCATAGATATCTGTTTTTCCCTCCCTTATCTATGTACATTCCAAACTATTTTAGAAGGAAATTCATTTCATTTGGCATAAATTGCTCTTTTTCAAAGCTTTTTTGGATGTTTCAATACATTTTTTGCCTTCTAAATAAAAGAGATTCATCATTTTAGAAATTATAGGACCTATTTAGATGTATTCCTTCTAGCTCTCTCTTAAATATGAATGCTATCTGTATCTATACTTGTCTAGTTTATAGTTTTTTAGGTTGGTTTGTTTGTTTTTGGATTGGTCCTTCAATGAGTTATTTAAAAAGATACTGATTTTAAAATATTAGCTCTATTCCTTAGAAAAACATTCTATTAACAAAAGTAATGCAGTCACATTGAGGAAGGCATGTCAAATGGAGAAAATATAATCAGCAAGAAGCCCACCATGCCAGTACAGTCTCTGCTATTACTTCAGTGTATTTCTTTCCAGTCTTTTTACTGATACTAAAGTTTGATTGCCCATAGTTATCATAGAAGTTTTTTTCTTGCTCTTTTTCAGTCAATATTATAGGAAGATAATTTCCTAGGTTTTTATATAGTCTTTATAATCATCACTTTCACAATCATATTTCATTGAATGGATCTGTTATTCTTCTATTTTAGGACATTTTGGGGGTTGCTCTGTATTTTGATTATAGGTATTTTGCAATGAATATTTTCGTTTGTATACTTGAGATTATTTTCTTAGAATCAATTTTCTGAAGAGGCTAAAATGTATGAACACTTGAGAATTTTGTTATGCATTGTCAAATTTCTTTGCAAAAGAGTGGTGCTAATTCAGAGTACCATCAGCAATGTTTGAAAGTGTCCATTTCTTCTAATCTTCGCCATCAATGGGAATTACACACTTCTAAAATATGAACTTAACAGACCGAAACGGTGCATCATTAAAAAAATAGATTTATTTCTAGTGAAAGGGAGTATTTTTCTTTATATTTCATTCCCCTTGTAAATTAGCTCTTCCCTTTATTTGTCCATTTATCTGTTGACTACCCATATTAGGCTTTTAAAAATATTCGCATCCAACCTTTTCAAACCACCAACAACGTATGGACTCATTTTTTTTTATAACTTGAATGTATCTGTTTTCTCCATCTTCTTTTCTGCCATTTCCCCCAGTGTTAGTTCTACTTAATTGAAAATACTCACTTTGATTGTCAAGACAACACATTTTTCTTGTCTCTTTTCTGGGGAGCTGTCCTTGCTTCATGATTTCATTTTGTTGGTTTGTTCTCATGTAGTGACTTTGGGTTTTGGCATTATTCTTCACAGTCTTGGCCTGCTGTAGACTATCTGCAGTTCTCATTCATAGGACAGCACCTGCTCGAGTGTAGGATCGCCTCCTAATTACTTTACCATGTGCCGCCAATCTAACGTGACCCATCAGCCCAGTTACTGACCCCGGGCATTAGTGGAAAGGTCTACGAGGCTGTGGCAAATAAAAAGCCTTGTCATTTAGCAAGTTTTCCCTTCATTCCATGACACATCACACTGACTGGGGAGATGAGAATGTAATAGGAAGAGCACAATGATGGTGGATGTGATTTTGTTTTTTCGGCCACAGACTTTTCATTCCCAAGGTATAACACTCATGTCTGTTAGCTAAGCTCAGGAAAGAAATAATGAGAAACAGGTGACGGCCTTGAAAGCATCATGGAATCAGTTCCCTGAGCAATTGACTGCTCTCCAAAATGATGCCCTGAGCATGTGCAAGCGAAATTTAAAAGACTATAAATGCAGCAAACCGATCCAAGTCATGTCTGGAGTGAAAGATGTATCACGTTGGGATATAGAATAGCCATTAGGGTGGGCAACAGAACAGGATCTGTGATTTCAAGAACTACAAACCGTATCGATGTGAGAGCCTGACAACCTCTTAAGACAGGATTATATTACTCTTGTCCCTCCTGTGGTCCCTCTCTTGAGTCTCCTAAGAGATGGTCACTGTTATCTTTTATTTGCCTTAAAATGTGTAAGAGGCAACAGGGTTGAGGAGAGGCGTGTGGGCTTTGTCACCAAACGGGTCTCTCTGCATATTCATGGACAAATGATATAATCTCTTCAAGACTCAACATTGTCCATGGTAAGAGGAAAACAAGAGAAATCTACCTGACCAGGTTGTTGTGAGCTCTAGAGGCAATGTCCTAAAATACCACACTCAGATCTTAGCAAATGGCGGGTTCCAGTAAGTGGTATTCTGATTGCTATTGCTGTTTTTATTAATGTACAGGGTTAGCTCTTGAGATGTGACCTTACTATGCATCATAAATTACCATGTGGAGAACAGAGCTTGGATTCAAGTGTGTACAAACTGTTAATTCATTTTGCAGTGTTTGAGACTGAGAGTGAAAAATATATACATTGTTCCTGTATCTGTGCTTTCATTAGAGAAAAATACTTTCTTTTTATGTCTATTTTCATTGCATTATATTTTTTCAGGATATTCTATGTTGTCTGTATTGGAAAGGAGAAAGTGAAACGCTGCTGATTAGCTATTTGGGGGGGTCAAGAAGGCAGAGTGATGTGTTCATTAACTTTTGAACCTCCTTGGAAATCATGGCAGTGCTTTCAATAATTATTTTTATCATTCAAAAAGTGATATACAGTACTTCTTAGCTATAGGAAACATCTACTTATATATCTACAAACTGGATCTGCCCCAAAGATCAAAATTTTACTTATTAAGGTAGATGTGGAAAAGTACTTTAATCTATGATCAAATTGCCCTTCTTACTACTTGGGCTAATTTTTTAAATAAAGAGAATGCACTAGGAAGATGGCAAGAAGGAAAAGACATGGATCAATTATTTTGGCTTGTTAATGTAGGCCCCCATAAAAAGGGAATCTTCGGAAGTCCCTTGCCATCACCTCTAACGATATAAAGCACTGACAGGAAATTCTAGCCAACAGTGACTGAAAATGGGTTGGCGATCATAAATTAAAATTAAGGAATTTAAATATGATATAAAATCATTTAATCTTGATGATTTATGCTGGTTCTCAGAGGCAATTATTTACTAACGCTTATGTTTATTGCTCTTTTGACTTTTTTAATTACAGTAAACCCAAAATTCAATTATACACTCTAGTATATATTTCAAGCAATAGTATTGTAAATAAAAGGGGAACCAATTAATAATGTGCTTAGTCTAGCAAAGCTGAATCAAGGATAATACAAAACATAGGGCAACTTGATCCAGGTTTGAAAGCTATGGAAAACATCCCATCTGGTTAAGTTGGAAAATCTGAAGGTTGGAAATGATGACTCCTTTTTTCTTTTTTTAAAAATAGAAGTGCTCTTTAATATGTGACTTCTGGCAGGTAATATAAATTCTAACTTTCTAAGTTTAGAGGCAATTAAAAAAATATATATCTGGAAGCTTCTTATCAATAATCAGGGTTGTGATTTTTAGGCCAAAACTATAGTTTTGTGGGTTTATCTCTGTATTGTCTCCACTGGCATATGCTTTTGGAATGATATAGGCCGATCCAGCTGTGTTTTGGGTTCCTTAAACATCTCACACTATTCCTCAAATGTTTGGGGTTTGACAAAACCCCAAATGCATTTGGCCAAGCACGTTTTTCCTTGATTTTTAAACACATGTGGGTTTTATGGGAAATTTAATCCATGTGTTTTTGATTCCTTTACACTTAACTCATCAAAATGTTGTTGTGTAAGGTCTCTTTGATGTCCAAGAAGCTTTTGGAGGTTTTTTTTTTTTTTTTCTTTATGGGACACTTTAATCCTTTTTTCTTAGAAACAGGAAGTTACATGATGCCAGGAAAAAATAAACTCCCACACTAGGATGGTGATATTTGATTGAACATTTTAAAACCTTAGGGTTCAACTTAGCTCAGAATTTGACTGAAATAATTCTCCTGGTCATTAATTTCTCGTTAAATTTGTTGCTTCTTGGTGGTCTTTGAATGAATAAAATGTTATTTTTTTTCTTCAGGAGAAAATATGAAAGTGGTAAAAAAAAATCACAAAAGGTTTTTAAATTAATGGTGACATCTTGGGTTGGCATTTTAACCCATACATATAGAGATTAAAAGAAGCTCTGTAAATGGAGGATACACTTTGTCCTTCTCCACATGCCGCAAAGGAACCTGGAGAAAAGGTGTCTGATTGGAGCTCACAGTGAGAGGGAAAACTCACTCAAGACATTTTGGGAAACATGTGCATGGGTTTTATTAGCATTTTATGTTTAAATGTGTCATGGAGAAATTAGGAAAATGTCATGCATCTGCCTATAAAGGAAGGGGTACATGATGAGACGTGTGTTGAAGGAGGAAGGCAGCCTAGTGGATTTTATAGTCCGTGAAATAAGAATAATGATAGCACTTACCTCCTAGAATTGCTGCAAAGTTTAAATTAGTTAATACACAGAAGGTACTGTACTCGCTCGCTGTAGGAGCTCAGCAGGTGTAACTAATTTTCTTGTTTACTTCTGGGTTTGAAGCCCAGCTCCAGAGATGACTGCCACCCCGAGCAAGGCCCTCCCTTCCTCAACGTCAGTGTCCTCATCTTCCAGAGGTCCTATAAACACCATGTCATGTAGGCATAGCACCCAGGGATCTTCTACACGTTAATCCATGAACTATCATGTGTTTTACAGATGAACAAGTCACTTGCCCAAAGTCACAATGCTGTGAGTAAGAGAGTAAGAATTTGAACTCAGTTTTTCTGACTAAATAGTTCATGTTCTTTCCACTGCTTTTTAAGAAGACAGTGAATGTTAAAAATAAAAACAAAGAACAAGAAAGAAACACTGATGGTTTCGTCAAGATTATCAGGGGCCAATACCTTCATCAAAGAACTGGTATTTCTTCTTTCTTTGAGAATTTTCTATCTACAATGAGGAAGTCTTTCCAGAATCATGAAATTAAAGCATGTGACAGCAAAGCAAAGGGTTGTATTAATGAAAGACAATATACTGATGCTACGATCGCTACTTTCCCAGTTCTGAGCCCAGGCAAACCAGTACAGAAAGCCCAGGGAACTTTTTCCTCTGTTCTTTCCTCCATAAAGCCCACATTTGTGGTTAGATGGCAGCTGGTAACGCTGGAGGCAGGATGGACAGGCAGATCTTACGTTGGAGAGATCTGGTTCTCTTTCTAGAGTACTGTGATTCTGAGGGATTCTGTCTTCTACGACATCATTAGCTTCACTCCATTCCATCAACATCAGCAGGGTTAACCTACCAATGGAAATGGTAAAATTTGTATTTTACAGTGCCTGGAGATGATCGCTTATCATATCATCGGTGGCTCCATTACATTGATCCAGGAGACTGGAATGGTAGTGGCAGTGGACAAAGGCCTTATAACATCATCTGGATCATTATCTACCTGATAAGTAAACTAAAGAGAGCAGGAAATACCAAAGTTTTCTATTTCAAGAATAATGGCTAATTTGAGGTCAATCAGATATGAAATTAATAATGTCAGTTAATGGGAATTTTTTTCACAATCTACAAGATCATTATTTTTGCATTCTACTTTCAAAAACATCTTTTGGGCAAAGTGAGAGGCCTGTATTGTACATGTAGGAAGGAAGGGATGTAAGTGTACGTTAGTTTTTTGCTTATACTTGCACAAATCAGCAGATAAAATGATACTCTTCCTTAAATTATAGGTTCCATGAACTATAATGTGGAAGAATAACTTATAATAAATTATTGATTAGCAGTAATAGATGGTACTTATTCAACGTAATTCTTACCCTGTTAACATTATTTGCTATTTACATATTGATTTAAATAATAATAATAATATTTATTGAGCACTTACCGTGTACCAGACAACTTACTTAAAGTATAAGTTATCTGAAAAGTTCCCTCATTCTGTTATTTTTTTTTTTTTAAAGATTTTATTTATTTATTCAACAGAGATAGAGACAGCCAGCGAGAGAGGGAACACAAGCAGGGGGAGTGGGAGAGGAAGAAGCAGGCTCCCAGCAGAGGAGCCCGATGTGGGGCTCGATCCCAGGACCCTGGGATCATGACCTGAGTCAAAGGCAGATGCTTAACCGACAAAGCCAAATAGGTGCCCCATAATAAATTTTTTTTTTAAGATTTTTTATTTATTTATTCAACAGAGATAGAGACAGCCAGCGAGAGAGGGAACACAAGCAGGGTGAGTGGCAGAGGAAGAAGCAGGCTCCCAGTGGAGGAGCCTGACGTGGGGCTCGATCCCATAACGCCGAGATCACACCCTGAGCCGAAGGCAGACGCTTAACCGCTCTGCCACCCAGGCGCCCCCATTCTGTTATTTCTATGTCATAAACATAGTTTTTCTCGTTCACGAGAGCTGACCTTTGGAAGACATATTCTGTTCCCCAACTGGTTATCTGTGTCTGATTCATCTTTGTGTCACCGAAGGGCTAAGCAAGTGCCCTCCTTATGGTTGTTACTTGCTGTAACCAAATCTGACTTTCTTTTATATCAAATGAAAACTTGTCTCTACATTCAGAAAATCTAGCCATAGAGAGTTCACCATTAGGAATGTGATATCCACAGTTTTCAACAAGTCTGTGGATCAAAACACCTGGCCAGCGTAGACCAACTGAAAGGGGGGAAGTCTTCCAATGTCTGTGTCTAGGGAGGCCTGAGATCACACCCAGAAATGGCTGAAGAAACTGAGCCCAATGCCCCGAATTATGTGGCATTTGAACTTCTCATGGTGCTTTCCTTCATACCTCCACCCAAGCAAACCAAGGATATAAGCCCTCTCCTGAAAGTCTTACTATGGAAAACCGAACTTCAGACATGGTAAAAGCAAGGAATGAGAAAAAAAACTAAGGCAACAGGGACACTATGTCACTGTCATGTTTCATGACACAGGAAGTTATTATAACTTACAGAAGTTATATAGAAGTTAATTTTTTTCAATATACTTTTAATTTTGGAGTAATTTTAGGAAAATTGCAAGGATAGAAAATTGCAAGAGTTCCTAGATGATTTCCATCCAGTTTCTCTAGTACTAAAATCTTAACCGTGGTACATTTGTCAAAACTAAGCTATGAACATTGACACAAACCTCTGAACTAAACTACAGACTTTACTTGTACTTCACCAGGTTTTCCATTAATAGCCTTTTTATTTTCCAGGGTCTAATATGGGAGACCAACTGCATATAGTCATCTTGTCTTCTGCACTTCTCTAATCCATGCCAGATTCTCCATCTTTCCTCATTTTTCATTAGCGGTTAACTTTTTAAAAAAGATTTTATTTATTTATTTGACAGAGAAAGAGAGAGAGTGCACGAGTAGGCCGAGTGGTAGGCATAGGGAGAGCAGAGAGCCCACTGCTTAGCCAAAGGCAGACACTTAACCAACTGAGCCACCCAGGTGCCCCCATTTTTTTTTTTTTAGCAGTTAACTTTAAAAAGGAGAGACAGTTCTCTATATGTATTGAAGAACCATTTGTGTGTGTGTGTGTGTATGTGTGTGTGTGTGTGTGTGTGTACACATGTACACAGAATGGTCAGGCAATGTTCTCTGGAGGTGACAGTTGCACAGAGACCAAAATTTAAAAGACGAGAAGAATCAAGGAATGAAAAAGCCTTAGGAAAGAGAATTCTGGGTAGAGGGAGTCGCACAGAAAAAGGCCATGAGGGAGGAAGGCAGGAAGAAGTTTGATGTATTCAAGGAGGCATGGATAGCTAGAATGGCTGGAGTAGAGAGCCAAGCCAGATCACACCTGGCTTGGAGGCCATGGTTGTTAAATGCAGTATCTTTCCTAGATTTCCTTTGTGTCTCTCACAACATAAAACAGAATTTTCCAAAAATCATTCTGGGTGGAATTAAGATGTGACTACTGCTATCCAAGCACCATCTCTCTGACCATCAGAACCAATCCATGCTCATGCTTCAGAGAGCAGGCATATACCTGACTATCCTCTGAGACCAACAATACTCATGTGAGGTTCTAGCAGAACAAGCTAAAAGGAATTTCCAGTTTTTTCTGACTATCTAGGTGCTCATTGTTGGATCTTTCCTTCCTTCTGGAAGCTATTACCCTAGATTAATCTACTCCCATCCCCACTGCTATATCAACTAAAGCTATGCAAGATGACGAATTTGACATTAAAATGAAGGAGATAAATATTTTGATGGTCTGAAAGAAAGATTGTACCTGTTGTAAGAGGAGAGCAAGAAAGTATATGTCCTCAGACTTTATTTTCTCTCCAAATTCCCTTCCTTGAAGTGGTTTGTGCACTCTCTTGATTATCTGCTATTGAGCTATGTAGTTCATGATCTGAACACCTCTCCAGTCGCTAGGCCCTTACCTTATACGTGATATCCAAGAAAAAGCATGGTTTGCGAGCCATCCATGTTGCTTCTTCTGCAAAAAGCTGTCATATATATAAAATTGGAGAGTTTCAAAAGCAATAAGTAAAACTTCAACCACTTCTCTCAATAGAGCTCTTCAAATCTGTCATCCACAAAAATAAAGCATATAAATTGAAATTGATTTTTATAAAACCTTCATAAAAATAAATCTAAACATTTGGAAACATCTGTTGGATGGCTCAGGAATTTTATTTTTATCATTTTTGAATGAGTCCAGCTTTGAAGAGCTGCAACCAATTAAATCTGGCGCTATACAAAATCAATCAGATGTATAGATATACACAATAGGAAGAGACCATCATAACCTTGGTTCTCTTGTTGATCATATCCAATATCAACCTTCAACTGTGTAGCAGAATGGGTACGACCATTATGTAGTTGTGGTTTTTTAAGTTCTGGATCTGCCACCTGTTAGCCCTGTGACCTTGGACAAGTTACTGAAACATTTCTAATCTTCAGTTTATAGATCTTTAAAATAGAGACCACACTATTTCTGCTATCTAGGGTAACTGTCAGGCTTCAATGAGGGAATTTACAGTAAGGGCTGGACAAAATCCTGCCCATTTTAAATGATCAATAAAAGTTAACTATTAATGTAATTATTATTGTTAATAAGAGCAATATTTATTACCCTTATTATGTGTGATGTAGTATTCCAAGCACTGTGGGGACTCAAGAAAGAATTGAACATCGTTTCTTTTTGGAGAACCGGGTCCTATTCACCTGGAAGGTTAACTATCAGTAGAAGATCTAAGAACAAAAATAAAAGGAATTTGGAAATAAAGTAAACGATTAATTGTCAAAGAAGCATACAGTCCAAAGGAAGCCTCTGAAAGTGGAGATGTGCTGGATGCAAAAAAGGCCAGGAGGAAAGAAGTGTTCTATTATTATGTTTCGAGATTATGCAGTAGCAAATTATATATTAAAGATTGCATCAATAGAAAATGTAGTTATTGTTAAATGAATAGTTATAGTTAATCAAAGTAAGATATGGATGTGAAAATAATATGGAGATGGTTAACAACAGTTAACTAGATTAATTAATGTCAATTAAACATACTGAATTCATTAAAGCCCTTACATAAATCAGAACTTCCCTTTTCATGAGAAATTCTTGTAATGGGTTGGGATGATTTTGTTGGACTTTGATTGTAGCTTTCACTCAGCGACTCTGATCTTGTTGAGCAGTTGTGATAAGGCTAGCTGCATCCAAAATGAGCATGTATCAGTATTGTAACACCTTTAGGTCTATCACCCCTACAAAACCCTTGTCACTTTAGTTTAATTGCAAATTCCCCGGAGAGCCTCCTCTAATGACCCATTTACATTAAAGCTTTTAAATTAGATTTCAATCTTAATTTCACTTGAAATGTTACCCTGGAGTAATCATTCCATTATAAATCATTTTATTTGATTTTATGGAATTGCTCAATTACAAGAGAAGTATTGAAATAAAGTGCAGCTATATTGAGAAAAGCAGAGAGACAAAAGAGGAGTCTGTTTGACTTTGGGAAAATGTTATCAGTCAGGGCAAAACTTAGTCATTTATAAGCCACACAATGTCTTACAGTACTGAACTGTGGTATATTTTGTACCAGAGATAATTGGAGGACTGTGACAGTTTGAATGGATATTAAGGCTTTAAACTTGGGAAGGAAGTTTTAGGAGAATGCCAGGACCATTCCAGATCAAGGTAGCATGCTTCTTTCCCTTCTGGAGAAATTGCTGACCCCCAGAGGCCACTTTAATGCCTGAGTGGCATTTCAGAAATTACCTTCTTTCAATCTGTGTTCCATTTACACAATGTATGTGCTACTGAGTCTGGGTTGACAGCTCCTCACCCTGTGGTATGTTTTATTTAGGCTTGCCCTCTATACTTGGCGACATCCCTATGTGCTCAGTGTGAAAACTTTTTGACAGTGTCTTTTCAACCTACTTTGGGATGGGTCAGGATGCGTTTTATTACTTAGAAATCAGCCACATTAGTTCTTTGGATAACAAGTTCAGGGAGATAGAGAAGGAAAGGTAGGCAGGACTTTTAAATTGATAAGCAATAACTAAGATGTAGAATTGGAAGGGACCATGGACACAAATGGCCCCACCTCCAAATTCTACAAAAGGGGCACTGAAGCTCTGAATTTAGTGCCTTGCTTCAGCTAGGCCCAGTCAGAATTCTAATTATCGACAGAGCGCGAGCTACTAAGAACTGCAACATATTCCCTCTCTACAATGCCAATATTTCACTCTCTAGAAATACAGATTTCTTAAAAAAAAAAAAGAAAAAAATCCAAAGGGGTCGATATGCATTCTCTGTCAAGAAATGAGATGATGCTTTTAAACACCAGCTAACTATATGTCAGTCATTGTCATAGGACACAGATTCCATCATTTATAATATTTTTCAAATTTTCCATATGGCCTAGTACTGGGTCAATTTTATACGTGTGTTACACATACTTAAAAAATGTATATTTTCTATTTGTTGGGTGCAGAGTTCCATATATTCATCTATTTTATTCGTTATAATTGTGGATGTATTGTATTCTGCTTAGAATTCTGTCGGTTTTTGCTTTAATTTTTTAGGCTTAGGTTTTAAGTGAAGACAAGCATGTGATTGTTGTAGCTAATCAGTGAACTGTACCCTTTATTTATTTTTATTTCTTAAAGATTTATTTGAGAGAGAGAGAGTGCGTGCGCACGCTCTGGCACGTGTGAGCATCAGGGAGGGGCAGAGGGAGAGAACCAGAAGCAGACTCCCCACTGTACACAGAGCCTGTTTTGGGGGCTCAATCCCAGGACCCTGAGATCATGATCTGAGTGGAAACCAAGAGTCAGACACTTAACCGTCTGAGCCATCCAGGCGCCCCTATACCTTTTACTTTTAAGAGCGTCCCTGTCTTGGTGTTTTTTTGCCATAATTATATCTTGTCTGGTATCAATATGCAGTTTTCTTTTGAGTTGTGTGAAATATCTCTTAATCATCTTTTATTTTTAAATTTTGTATTTTATTTGAAAATTATTTCTTTTAAACAACACACAGCTATTTTTTGTCTGTTTTCTATTTTAATTCAAACTCATAAACACAGCAATTCATCAATCTCATGTTTTCCCTGGTCACCCGCATACTTTACATGCCCATTTCCTTCTCTAATCTGCGGTTAGTTTTCTTTAGACAAATATTGTCTCGAGATTTCTCTTTTTTGCTGTTTACTGTTGGATGCCACATTTACTTCTAAGTTTATTTCCTTGTTTTGGGGAGCTATCTCTTCTAGTAGCTTCTTCTAACAGTCATGTGAGGGGTAAGCTATTTGATACTTTCTAGATTTGCCTTTATTTTGACTTCATGTTGGATTGATTGGTTGGCTATAGAAATCATTTTCTCTTGGAAGTTTGAATTGTTCCAGTATCTTCTAGCTTCCAATGTTCTTCCTGAAAATTAGGTGCCATCTGACTCCTAATTCTTTGTATTCAACATTTTTTTAGAAGATATTAATATTGTGAAATATCTGGGAACATTTCACTGTCTTTTTATCCTACCCCTAGGACTTTATTGGTTTTATTGCTAGGTTATGTTTTCACTATCCCATTTTTAAAATCAAGGCTCTTTCATGTTCTCTCTTCATTTTTGAAATAGAGCATCCTATTATTGTTTCCTGTGTGCATTGTCTTCCTTTATCATATCAACTATGTCAGAGATAGCTTGTTGGTGTTTTCTTCTGCTTCTTCACTGTGTTCCTCTAAGGTCCTCTTTCCTCTTTGTTTTGGGTTCTGTCTTTCACATTGCTGGCCATCTTCAAAGTTCCTGTGGTCTTGGGCTATCATTTTGTATGTAAGTGGTAGATTTTGTGGTAGTGTGATTTGAGGGTAGAATAGCTTTTTTTGTTGGGGGTTAAGCAACAGAAGTTTTTCCCCTCTTAGGCTTGCAGCTTCTCAGAAGAATCCTCCAGTCTCCTACCTGGTAGCTAAAGTTCTGGGAGAAGGGGCAGGGGTGAGTGCCTTACCATTCGATTCAGGCAATGATTCACTGCCCTCTACTGAGCTTCGGGTCTCCGAGTCTGAGGCCTTCCCAGTTAGTTCCCCTCACCACCAAATGAATAAATCCCTAATGTGGCAATGGATTTATTGTCTAGCTTGGGGAGGGGGCTGTTAGATATCTAAATTTTTAACCAATCCACTTATTTTTAGGCCTTTCCTCATTCCTTTTCTACCACGTTCCATCAAATCAGGTGTTAATATTTCTTGATGCCTTCTAGGTTTCTATCTGACAAATGCACTTGCTTTGCATATTATCACAGTCTGGCATTTATATTGTAATCTTCTCCTCTGTGATTTCCATTCTCACCGTCCTACCTGCTTCCTATCTTCCAACATTTGGTGACACTTCTTAGTCTCTTTTGAATCTTCTGTTCAGTTTGCCTTTATGGGCTTATATAATTTTATCCTTTTATTTTGATGAAAGTTTGGAAAGGACTGACACTAAATGCCCGTGTTCATTAGGCTATATTTAACCAGAAGTCATGTGGCTATATTTTAACAATTTACTTTTATTGTTACTGAGGTCTTAGGCAGAATTTCTATGAGTTGGGGAGGATGGTGTCTGTGTGAGTGTGTATGTGCGTTGAGGGGGAGGTTAGGGTATGCTCTTCCACATCAATCCAGTTTGGCATATTTATTCTTCATATTTATTTCTTATTAAAGCCTTCACAATAGATATTATATCTCTGTTTTACAGATAGGGAAACTGAAACCCAGGGTTAATAAGTCACTAACCCAAGACCACAAAATCATTGTCAAGTTGCAAGGCCTGTATCTGACTCCAAAGTAAATGCATAATATAAACTGTATTTATGGTGAATGATTAACGATTTCAGAAGACAACAAGTGTTTCTATTAATAATAAACTAGTTTTATCTACCAGTGGACTGATTTGTGAAGTGTCACTGTCACTGTTAATAGTTTACTTAGACTCACCTTTCTACCATCTATTATTTAGATTTCCACCATGGGTACTAAGATTTTTATAAGAATAGGTTTTGCCTTTTTGACTATTGAAACAACCATACCTTATAGAAGGCAGTTTTTAATGATGGGACAGTTAAATACGATCTAATTGGTTTACTGTGGCTGGGCTCTATTATCAATCTACATAATTAACAATTAGATATATCTGTGGCAGTTTGATAGAGAAGTGTGGTTCAGACCAGTTCAAGGAACCACTTCGAGCCCATACTTCCTCATGAAGACAACTAATAATCTTTGGATCCTCACATTTTGCATATAGTCTTTGTACTCTCCCCTTTCCTCTTACCCCCTCTTCTCCCTTCTTCTCCTCTCCTGTCTCCTTACCTCTTCCCCATCGTTTTATTTGATAATTTCTCAAAAATTGTGCTCCGGATAGACAAGTTGGGACAAATAATTCAGAAACATTTGGGTCGTTATAAGAACGTAACCATAAGCACTGTGCCTAGGTAGCAAATACATGTTTTCCGAGTGAATGAATAAGTGAATGAGTAATTTCATATTCGTTGGTGCCTTCCATGATATGCACGACATGCTCTCTAACTTCTGTGCAACGTGAATAATTGACGCGATGGTTTATTTTGTTCCTTCCCTATCTTTTCTCAAGCAACTTCAATTCTCCAAGATTATTTTATTGACCCAGGCTATGAAAAAATATATTCATTAAAAAGAAATTAATAAAAATACTACACTTTTGAGTTGGTCAAGGCCTCAGGTGCTATAAATATATCCTCTGAGAAGATATTATGATTATAGAGAATGGTGGGGCCCATGGGAAACTATCACCAGAGTCAAACATTGAAATACAAAGAGTAAACATGTAAAAGTACATGACATGTGCCCGTAAGAAAGGCTTCAGCAGCCCAATTTCAGTGAATGTGTGTATGTGCGTGTGGTGGGGCGATTTCCTCACACTGCCATGCGATTCTCCAATGCTAGCTGGGTGTGCTACAATTCAACTCAATTCTGACACTATCTACCCAGGCTTAGTGTCAGATTCCACAGGTTAAGGGCTCAGTCCCACAAGACTGCCCTCTACTTCAGATGCAGATCTCAAGTCCAGGTTGTTACCTGTGCTTCTGATTCAATAGTTATAAATCAGAGGTTCCCATGACCCTCTCCTTCTGTTTGATTAATTTGCCAGGGGGAGGATTACAGAGCTCAGTAAACCCATCTATTCATTAGATGATTAGTTTATTACAAAGGATACTAAAGGATACACATCAACAGCCAGATGAAGAGATACACAGGGCAAAGTCTGAATGAAAGAGCTCTTGTCCCCTTGGATTTTGGGAACTGGCATGGTGATATCTGGAAGTATTCTGCTTCCCCAACCAGGAAGCTCCCTGAACCCCCTCTTTATGGGTTTTTATGGGGCTTCATTTCATAGGTGTAATTAATTGACTTTAGTCATTGGTGATTGATCCAGCCTCCAGTCCTCTCCCTTACCAGGAAATGAGAGGGTGGGATGGAAATTTCAAACCTCTATTGATGGTCAGTTTCCCTGATAACAAATCTCCATCCTTAGGTGCTTTCCAACAGTCACCTCATTAACATAAACCTAGTTGTGATGGAAAGGGGCTTGTTATGAATAACAAGATAGTCATTTCACCATTATGGCTCTGAAGAGATTTCAGGAACTGAGGACAAGAGATCGAATATCATAATAAAAGATGTTCCCATAGCTCTTATCATTTGGAAAATTTCATGAGCTTTAGGATCTCTGTGCCAAAAACAGGGATGAAGATCAAATATATATTTCTTATTATAAATCACATTATCACAGCCTAGTATGAGTGGTCCTGCTGAATGTTGACCTATAGGAATATAAACTCAGGGTTGCCACATCTGCTGTTCCAAAATAAACCAGAAATTTGGAGTCAATGCTCTTAATTTTTTAAGGTTGAACATTTATGAGTTGGATAGGCTCCAGAAGAGGAGAGAATCAGTGCTATAGTTTGAATGTCTGTGCCTTGCGCCAATCATATGCTGAAATCTCAATCCCTAAGGTGGTATTGGGAAGTGGGGCCTTTGGGTAGGTGTTGTGGGCAGAGCCCTCAGGATGGGGTAACTGCCTTTATAAAAGGGACCAGGGATATTTTGCTTGCTCCTTCCACCATATGCAAACAGAGCCATAAGTCAGTGGTCTGCACTGGGAAAGGGTCTTCACCAGAACCTGACCGTGCTGGCACCCTAATCTTGAACTTCCAGTCTTCAGAACTGTGAGAAATAAATTCCTATTGTTTGCAAGTGATATTTTGTTACAGCAGCCCGAACAGATTAAGACAGTCAGTCTTAGAGATTGTGCAGCCAAAAACAGCACCCAAAATATACTGCAGAGCTAGCCTAGTGAAGAGCCTACTATAGTTACCGTTGGGTATGAGCACTAAAATTCACATCATCCATGCTAGCTACTAGACAGGAACTTCTGCCACTGCTTTTGACAACCCCAGTTAGATAGCATTTCTTTCAGTGCCTATTTCTGAAGTGAAGTCCACTTTAGTGTATTTGACTGGGAGAACCCATACTATTGCTTCAAGATAGCCTGGGGAAAAGAGTATCAATCAGTCTTCTCTCTGGAAAAGATAAGGACTTATAAAGAAGGAGGAAGGAAGGAAGGAAGGAAGGAAGGAAGGAAGGAAGGAAGGAAGGAAG